>NC_136060.1:505829200-506429200 GCF_964261635.1 Lissotriton helveticus | reverse complement strand
ATATTATAAGAATCAAAGTAATCAGCATAGTTACTAGTCCATAGAATACCAAGGGTGAAAATATGTTAAAATGCTGAGGGAAGAAGGCTAAAAGACACCTAATTCTCACCCTCCCTTGCTAGTATATTATATTATATCTAAGAAGGTCTCTTTGGGTTTTAGAAGGGCGGCCCCATACCTCAGATCATAGTGGTAAGGGATCACATCATCTTCCACCAGCTCTCTGCATGCGAAGCATCATCAAGTGTGTGAGTATTTTCTGTGCAAAGCAATATAAAACACGCCAAAAGCCAGAATTTGGCCGCAGCTGCATGTATGTTATGTCTAGAACTTGCAAAGATCAAACCTCACAACAACCACTGTGTTGAACTAACCTTGAAGGCCTCGGCACTCACTGTACAGACATAGCTTACCAAGCAGAGCTGATACTAAGAGCAAAACATATTATTCTTGTGTGAAGCAAAATATTCTACTGGGCTAAAAGCTCTAATAACAATATGTGTGGTTTGCAGAAGCAGCAGAAAGGTAAAATGGCGTTTAAACTCCTAATAAGCTCATGCTAACTTAACACAGTGCGAAGGCAAAGCATATCAATATGACAGCAGCTAATTGTAAGCAAATGCGTGATGGTCTTTTTGTTTTCTCCCAGGTGGCTGATACAATCAGACGTTTGGTTAAACTGCGTGTTGATGCAGTCTGTTTGCGAGAGGAGAAAAAGGCTGCAGAAGCAACTTCAAAAACATCTCAGACCGGCGTGACACCAGCTTCTATCCCAGGATCAGATAAGACTATTATAATTCATGCGAAACCTATGCGGGAAGCCGCGCCTTTGTATGTTCCTCCTAGAGGCAAGGGAACAAGTACTAATAAGGATTCTGCTGATGCAAAGGGTTATTTTATTTACAATTGGGTTTATACTCCCTGGAATAGAGCGGATGTCATGGCACTTAAAAATGCATTGCCCGATCCACGGAAGAATCCAACTGCTTTTTATGAGGAAGTTGAGGGAGCCAATAGCTCTTGTACTATGACTTTGCCTGACATCGACATGTTCTTTGGGCTAATATTACCCCCTGACATGTGGAGAACTGTTCATAAGGTTGATGATCGTGCAGCTTTTGGGGCGTTATGGAAAGAGTTAGAACAAATGGATGTAGAGAGGGAACCTGCACAGAAACCGTGTCAATTAATTTTAGATCTTCCTGTAGCTATATTAGTTAAGTTAAAGACGATTATTCCCCCTAAAAAAATAGATTGGACTGTATTAGCGTCCTGTAAACAAAAGGCAGATGAATCAGTTTCGGATTTCTTTACACGTTTTGAGGAGGCATTCCACGATTTTAGTGGCCAGTCATTGACAGAGGACACAGGCAGGCATCTGTTTGTCGATAAATATGTCGCAAATCTGTTGCCAGGAATAGTTAGTCGCCTAAAGGCCAGCGAGAGTTCATGGACTACCTCCTCTCCGGTTTCTCTCTTGACTATGGCTCAGTATTATGAGCGTCAGGAGTTAGAAGCTAAAGGTAATGAGGATAAAAAGAGTAAGGATTTGAAAACGAAGGTTGTGTTGGCTCAGGTTTATGGTCCGCCCTCTAGAGGTAATGATAGAGGTGGACGTGGGTCTTATGATCCGTCTTTTCCACCTTATGATCGTTCGGCTTTGTCTTCTGACCAGTGTGCGTATTGTGGGAAAACTAGGCATAGGGTTGCCGATTGTCCGGTATTGCGTGCTCAGCAGCATCCACGGGGACGGGGACAAATGAGAAATCATTCAGGAATTTGAGGGACTAGAGGAAGCACGGACGAACGTGCTAGGTTTGATACTAATATGCGTAGACGAAATGGGTTTAACACGTTTGATAGGCAGAATCAATACCAAATGTCTGATTATTTGCCGTCTGATTTGAATGATTCTACTTATGCCTAGGATTGCCTAGGATGGGGTAATGAGTCAGTTGAAGTTCCAGTAGATCAGAAGGGTCCCTATGTTACAGCACATATTTTGGGTTCTACTGATCAGTTTCTAGTTGATACAGGAGCTACTCATACCGCCTTATCTAAACAATTGATTCCGAGTTCTCCCCTGTCTGGCTTAACCATCACATCGATAGGTTTCGATGGAACACTACTTTACTGCTCCATGTCCCTTTTTGCTTTCTCCGAATACACCGGACAATATTGTGGGTCTTGATATGCTCAAGTATTTCAGGGTTACGATACGATGTTCTCCAGAAGGCGTATGTGTTATTTTGAATGACAACTACCCGGTGATTGAAAGATTTTGTCTTGTTAAAGAGGATATTGCGTTAGCTTTGCTCCCTAGTACTTTGTGGGCTACTTCAGACACCGATGTAGGGCAAATGGTTATTCCACCAGTGCATATTAGTGTTAAGGAGGGCACTTCATTGCCACGCTTGCCTTAATATAAAATTTCTCAGGAAGGCGAAGAAGCACTTATACGCATTGTCCATGATTTGATTAAAGTGGGGGTTGTGGAGATAGTCCCTTATAATGTTTGCAAAAGTCCGATTCTTCCTATCTTGAAAAAATATACTGACACTAGGATTTACAGATTCATTATTGATTTGCGAGAAGTTAACAAGATTGTAGTACCCCAATACCTTGTGGTTTCTGACATAATGACACTACTTACTTTGGTTCCCCCGACAGCGACTACATTTAGTGTGATTGACCTGAAGAACGCTTTCTTTTCGATTCCTATTCATCCTGATAGCCGATATTTGTTCGGTTTCACTTTGAATAATAGATCGTATTGATTTTGTATAATTCATCAAGGGTACACTGAGAGTCCTAGTATCTATACGCAAGCACTGAAAAGACAACTTGATTCTTTCGTTTTACCTGAAGGAGTGGCTCTCATTCAATATGTTGTTGACATCTTGTTGGCAGCCGATATACCAAAACAGTGTGAAAAATTTACTTTGTCTTTGCTTTCTTTTCTTCCTACACATCATCATAATGTGTCACAGAAGAAATTGCTATATTGTAGACCTACGGTAACCTATTTAGGTAATCTTCTGTCTAAGGAGGGCCGTGCATTGACACCAGATCGCATTCAAGCAATTTTGGACACACCAGTGCCTTCCACTCAGAAAGATGTCGGTGCATTCATTGGTCTGACTTCGTTTTGCAGGCAATGGATATTAGGATTTTCACACATTGTTAAACCCCTGCTAGCGCTTTTGACTAAAGATACTCCAATGCCCCTTCCATGGATGACTGAATGCCAGAATGCTTTTCATCAGTTACGTCAAGCTCTTTGTTCTGCACCAGTGTTAGGCACTCCAGATTACACAAAAGCCTTTACACTCTATGTACATGAGAAAGATGGGTGTGCACTGTCGGTTTTAGTACAGACACACGGTGACAAGTAGCGTCCCTGTGTGTACTTTTCAGCAGTTCTTGATCCTGTTGCTCGTGCATTGCCTGGGTGCTTTCGTTCAGTTGCAGCAACAGCTGTGTCCATACATCAGAGTGAAGGGATAGTTTTGTCACATAAACTGTTGGTGCTAGTACCCCATGCAGTAGATGCCCTTTTGAATCAGACTAAAACGCAGCACTTAACTAGTGATCGCCTGACAGGATACGAATTGACACTTTTGGCCCCTCACATTTCCCTAAAGAGGTGTGCGACTCTAAACCCAGCTACTTTGTTGTTATATCCTGTGACTCAGTCTCAATCAAAAAGAGCCTCATGATTGTATATTCCTTACCAAGGAACAGACAAAGGGTCACGTCGACTTGCAAGATACGCCCCTTTCAGACGTAGATGGGGAACTGTGGGTTGATGGGTCCTGTTTGAAGTTACCAGATGGCACGACCTCAGCTGCATATGCAATTACGACACTTGAGACAGTAGTGGAGACAGCTCGCATACCACAGAAGTCGGCTCAAGCAGCTGAACTAATAGCTTTGACACGAGCGTGTGAAAATAGCACTGACTTGCGTGTGAACATCTTTACAGACAGCCGCTATGCTTTTGGAGTAGAGCATGATTTTGGCCTGCTTTGGAAGGAAAGAGGCTTTCTTATGTCCCATGGGATGCAGATAATGCATGAAGAATTAGTGCATAATCTCTTAACTGCACTAACATATCCAAAGAAGATAGCTATTGTAAAGTGTAGTGCACACAAGAAAGTAACTGATAAGACAGGACAAGGTAATGCCTTTGCAGATCGCGTAGCTCGTGAGACTGCAATGCAACGAAGCACTACTTCTATGTGCGCGGTGAAGTCTCAAGCTGAGGGATGGCATAATGCTAGACAGGAAGTGTTAGATGTACAGAGATCTGCTTCTGTAGCAGAACTTGAGCAATGGGCTAAAGAAGGAATATTGGACGATGAGGGTTGTTGGCGCAACAAAGACATGGATAAATGGAAACTACCTTCAGCCTAAGATACAAAATATGGTTCGAATGGCACAAGGGCTGGCACATGTTGGAGTTCTAGCAATAACGAAATTGCTTATGCAAGTTTGGGAGCATCCTGAAATTGCCAGCACAGCTAAGAGAGTAGTACAGTCCTGTTTGATCTGTTGGCAGTATAATCCTGGTAAAGGGACACGGACTCCTACTGGAGGGTTTGCTACACCGACTGCACCTTTTGAAGTTTTGCAGATGGATTTACATCCAACTTGAACGCTGCAATAACTTAAAGTATGTTCTAGTGGTGGTATGTGCCTTCAGTAAATGGATAGAGGCATACCCTACAAAGGATAATACAGCTCTCACTATAGCGAAGGTGCTTCTAAAGGAGTTTTTCCCTAGATATGGTGTTTGTAAACTTTTGTGGAGTGACAACGGACCTCATTTTATTGGGCAAGTTGTTGAGTATGTTCTGAAAGTATTAGGAATCAAAGAGAAGTTTCATGCAGTCTTCCACCCACAATCAACACGATTAGTGGAGAGGTACAACGCTACTTTGAAATTAAAATTAGCAAAAATACTGGCTTCCACGTCCTTGAAATGGCCAGATGAACTACCCTTGGCATTGTTGTCCATACGATCGGTGCCACATTCACGATCTGGGCTTACACCATATGAAGTGGTGTTTGGGAGACCGATGTACATTTGGGGGGTTCCTAAGCCACGCCCCATACATGATGTTCCATGTGTTCTGATGAATGATTATTTGGCACAGTAAACTGATAGTTTGATCTCTATTCATCAACAGGTTTGAGAAGCTCTTCCTTACAGATCTACATGTGAGGCCCACGAACTCTGTCCTGGTGACCATGTGATCGTCAAGGTCTTCGAGAGGTCGAACAGCTTGGAGCCAAGGTGGCGAGGACCGGAGCAAGTGTTTCTAGCCACAAGGACAGCAGTTCGAGTGATGAACCGGAAGAACTGAGTCCTTAGCACTCACTGCAAGAGAGTGTCGCCTGCCTTGAAGGAACCTGCTGTGCTGACTGACCATCGAGAGATTCTGGAAATGGAGAAAGGCCAAGCTATCTCACCTGACGAATCTGAGGAAGTCTTCTCGGACCACACGATCGCTGGAGTATTCCGATATCGGTTGAGACCAAGGAAAGAATCTGCTTTGCCGAAAAAGACTGGTTGAGCTACCGCCCTGGGTTGGTGTAACGGAATGCCGATGTGGCAAGGGGAGGGGAATAAGTCCTGCATAGTGTAGTGACACCCGTCTTGACCCTCGGTGAAGAAACCAACGGCTGCCCAGGGCTAAGCGCTCCAACGATTGTTTCTACGACGAGCTGATCATGTCTACAATGAAATCAACTGTTGCTAAGAGAAAGATCATTTGTGCTGTAGGATTTGTTGTTGCTATGGTGGCTGTAGCAGTGACAACCTGGTTTGTTGAGAAAGTGGCTCCTGCTCAGGAGCTTTTGATCGCCACAATTCCAGCGCCAGCTGAACATCATTACTTTACGCTACCATATCATGAGCAGAAACATCGACAATCCTACCTGAATAATATGTTTATTCAGATGCTGCATCACACCCACAATGCCACAAATATTACCAACTGTTGGGTGTGTGGGATGATACCTGCTCACCAGAAAAGGGGAGGAACACCTTTTATTCCTCTTCCCTTCTCTCACAATGCTTCTTGTCAAGCCTGGTATGCTCTTTTGTTTGCATTTGGAAAGCCATCAGTAGGTGGGATTAACTTTCACCTCAATAAAGTATGCTACCAAGATAAAGATGGTTATCCTCAAGCTAAAGGGACTAAATGGGAATGGGAAGAGTATCACCCTGACAATATTTCTACACCATATGTCTTCACAAATATGAGAACTATTAAGAACAATGGACTATTTGTGATTTGCTGTTACTAGAGCTAAAGCAGATTTGTGTACTAGTAGTGTTGGGAGAATTCCAGTAGGAAGGAGTGAGTGTACAGTTGTACTGACTATTGAAGGTGCCAATAACAGCAGTTTTACGGCCTCACATAATACCTACATTATTTGTGGCAATAAGGGATATATCAACTACCTGCTGGTTGGTCTGGCGTATGTTATGTGTCCTTCCTGTTGACCCCTGTGTTTCTGGCACCCGCATCGTATCATCGCAACTTTAAACTATTCAACAATATTTCCAAAAATAGATATAAGAGGACAATAAGTAATGATGAAGTGGACCAGACTGATACCACTCTGCAACAATAGGTTGATTTCAATGTGGGTTTGTTTTTCTTTGTGGGTGCTGCATTAAACAGCAGAAAGATAAGACGATTGACTAGAGTTGTGGAAGCTGTTACCAACCAGACAGCTATGGCACTTGGGAACATTACAGAGGAACTCAAAGTTGCGAGGATCGTAGCTCTCCAGAACCGAATGGTCCTAGATGTGGTTCTGGCTGATCGAGGTGGTGCATGTCGCATCATTGGGAGTAGTTGCTGTGTTTTTATCCCGGACCACTCACCTTCAGTGTGCTGCAAAAAAATCATCCAGAGACCGGTACATGGACTTTTGCCAGCTGGTTTTGGACACTCTTTTCCGCTTGGGGCTGGAAGCTACTGACTATCCTGTGTGTAATAATTACAATACTTTTCACATGCTGTGTATGTATACAATATGGTCCAATGCTTTGCTTAGCTTGCATTACTGCCTGTACACCTGCTAAGAAAAATATTGCCGAAATTAGAGCTCAACGTATGTTGAATAAAGAAATTACTGAAATGATGAAAATAGATATACAAAATGTGAATTCAGATTACCCCAAATGAACGAATGTCTTCAGCTAATGCTAAAAGGGTTATCTGTTGTAGTTTGACAGCGGCTGGGGTTAGCATTTAGCTGAAGCCATTTTGTATTCAGCAGCCATCTTGTCTGCCATGTCCTCACCATGTGCTCTGTCCTGCCTTGCTGTCGTTTGCTCTTGTATTCTGCCTGTGAACAGACTATATTTAGGTTCTGCTACTCTGCACATGCGCAGAGGAAAGCTGTAGCTGTCCTTACATCTGTTCCTGATGTCTGTAACTGTCAGGTTATTCTTACCAGAATCAGCAAACTGCTAGCTCCTCCCAATTGTTGACTGTGCATTTCTGTATGACCTTTTAAGTATGTGAACCTTCTCTTCTGTACTTGTACCGCCTTCTTTTGAGCCCCTGTGTGGGTATAAAAGGACCAAGCACCTTCCAGTGTGTGCTACCTCATACTCTACCGAAGGGTGTTGTGTGAATGTAGTTCCACCTCATGAGGTTTAATAAATCTTGTATTTTCTATTCCAGTTTCTGTGCCAACTTCTATTCTATGGTCTGAGGACTCTGTGCAGAGAAGGGCGAACCCCTAGCACTGGTAGGCCTTGCTGAGGCCCACTACTACACCAGTAACTATTTTTCTTAATTCTTCTTGTCCGTATTGATACTTCCCTTTCTACCCCTGTTGCTTCTTTCTCTCCGACACCCCACCCGCTGTCCATGGTGCTTCTTACCCTGACACCTCCCATTCTTGTCTGTGATGCTTCTTTCCTCTCACCCCCACCCTCTCTTTGTCTGTATTGCTTCTTCTCTCCTACCCCGCACCCACCATACAACAAAAAAGGACTATGATTTGGCCAGCACTGGCTGAGTCACATTTTGTATTGGCCTGTTGCCCTTCCCTCCGACCCTTCCATTGACTACGATGGCCATTGTAACCCTCACTCCCATTGTCAGTGTTGCTCACCCCACCCGCCATAATAAAAACATTTTAAAAATTGTAAAAAATAAAACGCTGGCTGCGTCATAGCACTTTTTTATTAACTACACTTTGAACCACGCTGCACAGCCATGCAGCTGTACAACGTGGATAAAAACGTTGGCAAAGCCAATCGCTTTCGCAGATGCAAGCTCATGATCGGTGGATGTCATGGGGTAGAGGATGGACAATGCAGCCTTTTTTATTAGTTGCAAGTCTGCTGGAAATCGTAAGTGTGCGTAAATGCCTCGCGGTGTGCAGTGTTAAAATGGATACACGTTTACATTTTCAGTTAGTGTGCACTCAAGCACACAGACGCAAATTTGCAAATTAGTGCTAAAAAGGAATACCCTGAGTATGAGGATGCAAAGGCTGCAATGATATTTGCAACGCCATGCAAAGGGTGCTTTGCGCCGCATTGCGCAGCTTTGTTAAAAATGCAATGCAGGCACCTGACCTGCATTACGATCCATTTCAAGCTGGGAGGCATTCCATGGCTGTTCCCACACATTCCAGCCTTACCAAAGACAGTAAATCCGGAAATGTGTCAAAATGCTGCACCTTCTGCAATGAGATGTCACAAGGAGAAGTATTCTTATTTCTTCCTGTTATTTCCTCTTCCTGTGTGCGCTGCAGCACCCGTGGATAGAGGAACAAGCCTCAGAGGATAGCGGGGCATATTATCAACGGCCAGCGATAATTATCACTGGCCGTGCTTAGCGATAATTTTGTTATCGCAGGCTATCTCTGGAATTGATCCCCCTGGTAGCGCGTTATTAACAACGCGTTTCTCCAGGGCGATAACAATTCCAGAGATAGCGAGGTTATCGCCGTTTTGCAGGGAACATAGCTGGTTTTCCTACGATGTTCCCTGCAAAACGGTGATAACCTTGCTGATACGACCCACAGGGTCGTATCAGCATAATCCACCCCAATGCTGGGGATAGGTAAGTCTGCATTTTAGCAGACGTTAGTTTTTGGAGAAAACAGCGGTTTTCTCCAAAAACTAATATCTGCTAAAATGCTGGGGCAGCCTTGTAAATATTGCGATGTGCACATCATTAGAGATGCAAAGGGAGGCGTTGGGAGAAAGGGTGCTAACATGCAATTGCGTATGTTAGCACCCTCTTGTAAATAGGGCAATAGGTTTATCTCCGCCTTCTTGGCTATTTAAGCCAAAAAAGCGGAGATAGAGCCCTTGTAAATATGCCCCTGTGTTTGCAGAGGAAGGTGCATCTTCCTGTAGTAAAACAATCCTGCCCATGACGCAGGCAGTCCTGTGCTATGGTACACGGGTGCCTGTGTTGGCGCTAGGCTGCACGGAGTGTGTCAGTGCAAGGAGCAGGCAACGTGTTTGTAAACTTGGAGCATTCGTTCTCTCACCCTTTCAAGCAACGCAGGGCAACAACTTGGCTCGATGCCCTGGGTTATGTGGACGATTAGTGTATACCCCCCATGTAGGTGCAAATGGATTCACACACATTTTATACACTCGCACAAGCAGCTAATGTATGGCCCTGTTCTAGAGTCTGCATTAAATGCACCAAAATGCATCAATCCATGTTCGGTGACTTAGGCGGGAAAGACGCTTTTGGATAAATATTCAGGCTAAAGAAAAGCATGTTTTTAAAAAAATATTAAAGAATGTGTTTTCTCTTTTTAGAACTTCCGCCTTTGAGTCGCCTATGGGAAAGGGGTCGTCAGTGCGAGGCAGTTGTGTAGGTGAACCTATACATTTACATTTACATATCCAGTGAAACCTATACTTACTTACTTAATCTTTATTTCGATCACAGATCATAAAAGATATACATTCAATTCCATACAAAATTTTAAAAACATATTAAACAACATTAGTGATCAAGATAAAAGCTGGAATTTAAAATGTGACACGATTTTAGGACTGTCTCGGGACTTCTGGTTTCCTAACACATCATTTTTACACGTCGACATCGAGCATACCACATGGAGGTTAGGAATTTAGATAAAGCAAATACTATTGTGGGGGATAGGTCTGTCTTTAGGACTCTATAAGCGGGTAGAAAAGTTCTGAATCCCAAGTTCCTGAGCAAGGGGACTAACCAATATTTTCTACTCCTTTCGTATCCCTTGCAAAAGAAGACAACATGAACGTCATTCTCCTTTGAATGTCCACAAGCCGGGCAGGTTTCAGAAGAGGAACAAGAAGACCAGGATGCTGTAAACGATGCTAGGGGAAGCGTTCCATATCTCCATTGGAGAAATAATTTCCTGGTTAGTTGTGGAGAAATGACATCAAGGACACTTTCAAGATGGTAAAAGTCTTTAGTTTGTGTGAACTTATTGGACAGCGACCCCTCCTGTGCACCGTCCATGGCTCTAAGGAGCATATAATCGTAGTAAGTTCTCGTCAGTGCCTTTTTTGGGGTCCTTGAGCACATATTAAGTGGGTCAGTCCACAGTTCATGGAGTCCGATTGCCTCCAGCATTCTCCTGATGTAGGTCAGCCATGTCATTGTTTTGGCATTAGGTAACTCCAGAAATTCCTGCAGCTCGGCTCTATAATTTGAAAGGTCTGGACTACTCCATAGACGCCGCCAAAATATCAGGGGCTTTAGGCCCAGCTCCTCCGTTATGGGTCGAATGTCCAAGTCCAGTCTGAGCGGGAGTAATGGTGTGCTCTGAGGGAGAGCAACAATCTGTCTCAAGAATTTGTTTTCTGTGATTAATAGTTTGGGTGATAGAGTGTGCCCCCACAACTCACCCCCATACACGACACCGCCCCGGGCTTGAGCTTTGTAAATATGTATTATGGGGCTAAGTGGACGGAAGGGGGATTTATTCGCAAGTCTCATAGTACCTCCCACCAGCTGTGCCAATTTGATGTTCACTTTCGACTGGTGGGATGACCACGTTAGGTGTTCATTAAGAGTCATCCCTAAGTATTCAATTGTGTGCACCCGTTCCAGTTGGACTTCTCCTAATCTTGGTGGTGATCGATTGTGCGGCTTCGGGTTAAGGATCATATATTTGGTCTTTTGGGGGTTGATTTCCAGTCCTCGATCTAAACAGAACTCTAGAAACCCATCCAAGACACGTTGAATGCCCATAGGGGATTTGGACAGCAGCAGGGTGTCATCTGCAAACATAATTGCAGGCACCCTGCTGCCAGTCAAATTGGGGGCATCGGTATTGGGAATCCTGGCTAGATGGTCCACTATCCCGTTCACAAAGAGGCAAAACAGGGTTGGTGCGAGCACACAACCCTGTCTTACCCCTCTGCGAACGGGAAACCTTTCGGTTAATTTGCCTCCTCTGCCACACCTAACGCGGGCATAGTTGTTGTGGTGCAATCTCATCAGGACACCCAAAATATCCCCAGGGACATTCAACTCCTCCAAGACTTTCCATAACTTCCGTCTTGGTACCAAATCAAAGGCGGCACGCAAGTCTACAAAAACTGTATACAGGGTGCCGCCCTCGATTATAGCTGTCCTCCAATAAAGCAGGTTCAACCTAAAGATTTTGTCTGTTGTTGAAACTCCCTGTCTGAATCCAGCCTGATATGGAGTCAGAATGCCCATCTCGTCTACCCAGTCTTGTAGTCGATTCAGAACCAGTCTCCCGAAAAGCTTCTGGGATATGTCAATGAGACTAATAGGTCGGTAGTTGGCTGGGAGCAGAGGGGACCCCTTTTTGTAAATTGGGACTACCTCTGCGCCCAGCCAAGTATCCGGAACCTCCATACCCCCAAGGATGGCGTTAAATATCAGTGTGAGGTATGGGGCCCATATCCCTGGTTCTTGTTTGAATAAATCCCCAGGTACCCCATCGAGACCGGGGGCTTTTCCAGCAGAAAGCCCAGCTATGGCCGCCCTCACCTCTTTTTCTGTGAAAGATCGCCACATGTACCTAGGCCTGGGGTACTATTTGAGATGCTGGGTGACCTATCTTCTGCTGAATACAGTGCCTTAAAATGGCTCTGCCATAAGCTGGGAGCGATATTAGGCTCGATAGCCGATGGTAGATCCTCTGTGCCGTTTGTGACCAGGCGCCAGAATTTACACGAGTCTCGACTGGTTAATGACCTCGTGAGGTTTTCCCAGTATTCCTGGTCCCATTCGGCCCTTGCATCTATCAGGAGCTTCTTGTAGGATCTTCTCCTGGCTTGGATTTCCCCCCTATTAGTGCCACTCTTGATGGCGAGTAGCAGTTTAGTCTTAGATTCCCTACAAGTGGCATTATACCAGGTCGTTTTAGCTGGGGGTCCTGATCTTTTTCCCAACTTTGAGAATAGATCTGTCTCTAGGGTGTTGATTAGCTCAGCATGTGTATGAGCGAGCTTTTCTCTATTAGCTGGCCCTTCTACCTCTTTCCCTATCCGGAAAGCCTTCTCCAAATGCGGAATGATCCTAGCATATAGTTTCGGTAGTCCGTCTCCCCTGGTAATTAATTTCTCCCATTTGACATTCCTCCGATTGTTTTCTAATAGGAGCCCAGACTTGTCATTATCCGTACTGGGCATAGTAGGTTCATTCCCTGGTGAGATGTAGGAAAGTTCCAAGGCATTATGGTCACTATCCCTTCTCTCGATGATTTTTAGATCGACTACTTGTGGCCACATGGATAGTTTAACGAGAATATAATCTATTCTCGATTCTCTGCCAATTTTGTTATAAGTACAGATGCTAGGTATGTCTGATTTACAACGGCCATTGCAGGCCCTTAATCCTTGGTTTAGGGTGAGGGCAGTAATCTGCAAGGCCAAGGGGGTCCAAGCTCTCGGGGGGGGTGCCACCGTCATCGGTACGTGCCAACATAAGTCTTCCTCTAAAGAGGGGCCATCACGTAAACCTGATAGTGGTTCATACTGTGAATTTAAATCACCTCCCACCAGGCATGCAAGTTCACAGGGAATACCATCAAGGAACACAGAGAGTTTCTCTATAGTGCTGGATTCCTTGGACATTTGTACCGGCCTGGAATATATGTTGATAACCACCAATTTCGACGAGTTTGGCCACTCCAATAAGACAGCTAGAAGGTCATCTGAATCTGTTTCCAGGTAGTTAGCCTGGCATCCTAAATCAGTTGCTATCCATATCGCGAGTCCTCCCGATGGCCTTCCCCTTCCCCCCCACTTAGCAGGTTTAGAGAAGGCTGCAAAACCCTGGCGCAGGATTTCCTCACGTGCCCAGGTCTCCTGGAAAAGTAAAATGTTTTTAGAATCAATAAAGGAGGCCCAGTCAGGAGAGTCAATCTTACTGGCTAATCCCGCTACGTTCCACGAAACCAGGGTTAAGGGGCATGGTTCGGTAGAGGGTGAGTCCATAATGGTGTTAATATTAACTTCCCTGTTCTCTGGAGTAACCACCTGTATTGGGGATGAGTGGACCTGTGCCACTCTTAGGTCAGTATGGGTCACATTTGGGACCTCTGGAGAGGACTCTGGAGCTGGAGTTAATTCCATGGAGTTTTTTGTCCCTCTAAGCAAAGTGGATAGTGGAAGTTCGTTGTTCCCCGTGCCTTCTAAGACTATCCGTTCACACCCCCCATTGTCCATGCGTCAGTCCACCATTTCCAGACTGCTGTATCTGTTATAAACAGGGAATTGGGCTGGAAAATGCACTCTATGGGACCCTTGAATACCTCTTGTAAATCCTCCCCCCCGACCCCTTCTCCTTGAGAATTTTTCCCAGCCTTCATCCTCCTCAAACTGCATAAAATGATCAGTGTGTCTTCCCCTATAATTTGGAGGACCGCTTCTCTCTCTTTGACCACTTCCCCAATCGTCCAGTAGATCTTGGTGGTGCCCCCATCTTTCATCCTCCAAGTTATATGGACTTGAAGGATAGAAGAATGAGAGAGGGAGAGATTGGATATTGCTGGCTTGGTCATCAGGGTCCCAGGCACAAATGTAAGCAGCAGTGCCCGGTTCTCTGAAGGTGACCAGAATGCAGTCTCCCCTTACTGATTTTCTGGAGTATCCCACCCATGTGACCCGCCTAACCATGGAGATATCGCTGGTTATTCCTCTCGGAAGTGGTCTGTATGTGGATAACCAGCTGATAACTTTATTTCTGAGTGATGAAATTGTTTCAATTGTTGTGTGTTTTAATTCTGGAACCCCTGCCAAAACTAGCGTGAAAGGGGCAGCCTCTGGTGGGAGATTAACAGATTTAGGTTTACGGTTGTAGTTGATTTTCTCTCCCGTAAATGTTTGGTCGCCCTTGGATTTAGACTGGGTGGGAGCAGTATCTTTGGATGTTGGGGTAGTTATCGGTAGGGTAGTTAGTGTTTGTGACAATACTGGCGGTGCTTTGTCGCAATTTCGGTTGGGCTGGGGTAAAGGAGTTTTAACCAAAATGGGCGCTGGATTTTATCTGTCAATGGAGGGTACGTTTTTCTTTGCAACAGTGGCTACGTTACCCTTTATAGGCTTTGGATCAGGGCCCCCTTTTGATGTTTGAGCTGTGTTAATGTCGAGTTTATTTGAGTCAGCTAATTGCACTGTGGATTTTTCAATATTGATTAGCCTGGCCTCAATCTTGATCAGTCGAGCTTCGAGAGGGCTCAATAATGATCTAAAAAGTACACCAATATCCTCCAGTGTGATATCATCACTGGAGTTATCAGCTGGGGTAGCGGTTGTGGCCACAGCTGGTACCTTTATTATATGGGTTGTGGAGGTAGTTCTTATACCCTGCTTTTCTGGGTTGGGAACTGTGATGCCTTCCTTTGCCCCATTTACCCTGGAAGGTTTAGATTTAGGGGATTTTGTCTTGTTAGCTTCTTTGGTGTGACCCCCCCTCTTTTGAATGGCACCTTCCCTAGTCCCCCTATCTCTATCGGGACAAGGCTCTTGGGCGTTGGCTACCATAATTTCAGGATCAGGAGGTGGGGGTAAAATTACAGGGGATGTATGTGGCAGTTGTGAGTTTGGAAGGGCCATTATACTCAAGACATCAAAATCACTAGGGACCTCGATCGTTGATTCCGGGTCAGTGATATCTGGATTAGGTGGGTGAAGTATTACCTGAATGGTCTTTTCTTTTGTAATGAATCCGGTCCTCCCCTCCGGTGTTCTAGCTTGGGCCATCGGCCCAATTGAAGATCTTCTGACCCAGTCTATTTCTTGGGAAAGTCTTCTTTCAAGGACCTCAATTTCTTCAATTAGTAGAGATCCGGCTTTGACAAAATAATTGTCAATGGGGCCCTTAGCACCTCCTGCCGCAGCTAATGTAGATTTACTTCTAGTTTCTCTGGTACACATTGTTCCGTGTGGTCAGAGGAGCAGAAATGGCAGTTAAAGAGGGGGGGCCCGGTCCGATCTCTCACGTTCTCGAACGGCCTCAAACGGCCCGCTCTTTGTCCGGTCTTAGCTCCGCGCTTAGTCCCGCGCGCGTCCCGCGTGCGCGGGGCAAATACACTCTAAATAAGGGAGGAGCAGGATGGGGCGGGAAGAGGACCAGCTGCGGCCGATCAGCGCCGCTGTGCACGCTGGTCCTCGCAGTCCCGCCTCTGTCCGTGTGCAGGGAAAAGATGGTCAGGACACAGTTTCCAGGGCCTCGGACGGCCAGGTGGGTCCCAGGGATCAAGTCAGCACCAAGGTTCAGCAGCCACGAGCGGCGCCCGCGAAGCGGGGGCCGCGAGGCGTGGCATAGTGGCCTGCAAAGACAACAAAGCAGAGTCCGCAGTTGCGTGGTCCCGAGAGGCACAGAAGAGATTTCCCCTATACATTCCACGCATGCTTTGAATAACGCAAACAAAGCAGAGACGTATGCAAATGAGTGATTTAATGCCAGTATGCAGCGTCCGGTCACATTTTATACTACTCTATAAGCATGTGCACCTCTTCGGCTGGCACCGCGGGTTCGTGTTTTAAGCACTCGCCGCTGACATCTTCTGTGATCTGCTGGGCACAAAGTCACCCTTATTGGTCGCTCAAACTCGCGCGAATAAACTTCATAACAGTTTCACCTGTGAATTCACAGCTCTTAGAAGCGGCAGGAGTGCGGTGTGGAGCGCTTCATAAAATGAAGTATTTTTACTGCATAAGAAGGAAGTCAAAAGCCAAAAGAGAGCGGCGTAAAGTGCAGTTCACGCGCCTCGACCTACGGAACAAGTTACTTACCTTCGGTAACGATATATCTGTAAGAAACAGTAGTTAGTATTAGATTCCTTACCTTAGAATATCCCCAGGCGTCAGTCTGGATCCGGAAACTTTTGCGTAGCAGTACCCCTGCGCGTCGGTAGGCGTCGTCTGCAGGCGTCTCCTGCGGCTCCGCGTCGTCGGCGTTGTGCGCCGTGATGACGTCGCTGGAGTATATAGACGCCGCCTCCGCGCGCTGACGTCAGTTCTTTGCACACAGCTTTTCCGCGCCAGAACACGCAGAGCCATGTGAGAACCAACACTGGTGCCATGTGAAACTAGGGCCCTGAAAGGGATGTCCTTAACCCTAGGTATCAGTTCGCAGAACGGGGAGGATGGGTGGGGCGGTAAGGAATCTAATACTAACTGGACTTTGCGGGAAGGTTGCTGTCGGCTTGTGTTCGGTCCCTGACCTGTTGCTGGGCTGTGCCTGCCCTGCTTGCTCTGCCGCTACCTCTCGCCGCACCCGCTCCGCGGGTGCCGCTTCGCGGCTGGGAGGCTTGGAGGAGGGAGAGGTGAAGGCGGCAATTTCTGCGGGGAGGCGCCAGGAAGGAACAAACTCGCCGGCGCTTGCAGGGACTCACAAGACCAGGAGTCCCTGCTTCCCCAGCCCTGAGAGCGGGCGCGCCCACCTTGAGACACGCCCACCGCCTGACCAGCAGAAAAGGCGCGGTGTCCGGATTAGCTGCTGGGACCCACCTGGACTTTGCGGGAAGGTTGCTGTCGGCTTGTGTTCGGTCCCTGACCTGTTGCTGGGCTGTGCCTGCCCTGCTTGCTCTGCCGCTACCTCTCGCCGCACCCGCTCCGCGGGTGCCGCTTCGCGGCTGGGAGGCTTGGAGGAGGGAGAGGTGAAGGCGGCAATTTCTGCGGGGAGGCGCCAGGAAGGAACAAACTCGCCGGCGCTTGCAGGGACTCACAAGACCAGGAGTCCCTGCTTCCCCAGCCCTGAGAGCGGGCGCGCCCACCTTGAGACACGCCCACCGCCTGCAGACGCCCATTATAAAAAGAACTGCCAGTCGCTCAGCGGGACGCGAGCGGGACGCCGAGCGAAGCCCGAGCAAAGGGCGGGCAGTCTGTGGCAGTCAGGGGCTGTCAAGGCTGGGCTGGGCCAAGTCCCTTTTCTCTCTACCATCAGCAAGCACACCTGCCTAGTGGAGCCCACGTCCTGTTCCCCGCAGTATGCCTACCCGCTCTGGAAAGCCCATCAGGAGTGAAGGTGAAAGGGGGTTAAATGTCGCTAGCCCTGTTATAGGAACTATGGACCGCTTTATCACCAGGGTGGCGGCGGTGATTGATAAGGAGATAGCTATGTCAGAGCGGCGTCTATCAGAGGTATACCTCCCCTCAAGACGCTTATCCTTGGGGGTTGCTGCCCAGTCGCTTACACCGGTAAATGCCCGGTCACATCCTGTATCCCCATCTAGTGGGCCTAGCATCTCCACAGACCCCCCCCCTGCTGGCTGGTATAGAACAACATATAGATAGGCTGGAAAACCTCCTGGTTGAACACATACCTATGGTTACCGAGGAAGACGGTGGTCTTAGCAGGCTGCCTTCTCCTTCACCTTCACCCCTAAACTGTCCGCACGAAGCCACCAATGATACTTTCTCTTCAAAATCGCTTACCTCCTCATTAGATACCCCAGTAGGGGAGCCAGTTAGGGTACTCACCAACTCCCAATCTCCTGACATTAGCAAGGGACCCAGGCCCCCAAGTAAGAAATCACGAAAGCGCAAAAAGGGTAGGCTAGTAAGACAGGCTGCTCTCTATCAAAGAGCAAGAAAGTCACCTGGATCTGGGATGAGAAACTTAAGGGATAGGCCCGTAGCAAATGAAGCTGACATAGAAAGGGATCCTTTGACCTCTCCCAAGGGGCTACACACTGGCGATAGTACTGCTAAAGCTTCTAATCTCACTGACCCAGCAGCAGCCGATCATATCCTTGAGAAGATATACAGCCTCTTGAAACCTCTAGTAGCACAGGTTAAGGGTCTAGGGAATCGGATAGATAAACTAGAACAATCAACTCTTGATGGGTTCCATTCACTCAAAACTACAATTAAACAGCTAGCTAGAATGAGTGAAAACAAGGACATGGACATAAAGGGGAATGAGTTGCCATCCCAGAGAGATCCCAAATCCCCATTAGGTACACATAAAGTTGTTTCTATCAATCCACTAATCCCAGCTCCTAAATCTCCCCCCCGTCCCAAAGCAGGCCAAAAAGACAAGGGTTTGCCCAAACATCAGGAGCCTGTTAAAAATAAACCAATCCCTCTTCCATTAAAACAGCCACAGACAGGCAGTGGCCAAATGGAAGGTCCCCTAAAAATGGGTGCACGAAAGAAACTTAATGGGGCGGTGTTAGGGGAAACCCCTAGATCTGCACTTCAATCTATGGCCCCATCCACTACGTTACTGGTCCCTAGAAAACTAGTACGGAGGATCCCCCCAGTAAACCTCCCACCTGACTGTCAACCTTTTGTTGTTGTCTTGGTTAATGTGCCCCCTCTAAAAGAGGGCCAGTTGGAAAACCATCAATCACTCAAGAACAAGTGTATCCACTGGCTAAAGGCAAATAGGCCAATCCCGCCAGGTGTGGACGGTATTATTCTAGGTGTTCGCAGAGTGGGGTGGGTAGGCCAGGGGAAAAAGACCCAGGAGGGGGATTGTATAATTATAAACTTCCAAGATCCAAGAGTAGTGCCCTCGATTTGTACCCCTAATACATGCATGGGAGCTCCAGGGGTTAAAGTAGTGGATCTCTCTTATTTTTATCCTAGTCAAAGTATTGTCTTAACTGGAGGAAGCTTAACTTCCCCTGCTTCTGCACAAAATTGGGCTGGGGTTACAGGAGGCCCAAGGGAGAATCAATTGCGGCGACTAGAGCCTAACTGACTGGAAGCCGAGAGTAGAGTGGAGCCATCGGGAGTGTCACCCACCCATGCAAGTTGCGCAGGGGGGATGGCAGACCCGCTGACAATTCCCCAAGAACCCGGCATACCTCAGACATACATGAGTAGGACCACCGACAGGGACACTCTTGCGCCTAGCGACGCTTCAGCTGCGACGGACCTAGCCTTTAAGGTTTGCAGTTGGAATGTCGCAGGGATCGCAAGAAAACTGGATATACCGGAATTCATTGCATGTGTTGACGATCACTCCCTGTGTCTCTTCCAAGAGACATGGAGCTTGGTCCCGGTTCATAGGGTGGGTTTTTCCTCCTATTTTTCCCCTGCCCAGGCTTCGGCATCAGGGAGAGGGCGACCCTCGGGCGGCCTTCTCATATGGGTTGCAGCCTCTTTAGATTGTAGAGTAGTGGAGTTCCCCACAGGTTGCCCGGACATTCAAAACATTACCCTAATAGATCCAAGGGGAAGAATTGTTTTAAATATTTATAACATTTATGCCCGGGGAACCAAGGGTGGGAGGAAGTCTTCTGTAATATCTCTCCTCGAGTCCTTGTTAAAAAACACCCCTCATAAGACGCGTATAATGGTGGCGGGTGACATGAACTGTACGTTCGAGCCCTTGGGCTCGGACGTTGCCGCCGAACAGGATGAGGATGATGTTAGGTTGGGGATTCCGGTTTTGGACATCCCTCCGATCAGAAGGTGGACTGAAGTGGCGCTCCAAATATACTCCCTGAGCCTGGAATTTAATCTAAGGGCAGCAAATGGGAGGACAACCTCAGATAGGGGGGGTGCCCACACGTATAATAGGCCAGGACACACTTCTAGGTTGGATTACATCCTAATAGATGTGTGTCTATGGTCTTTTGTAAAGGACATGCAGGTGGCCCATACGACGGAGAGTGATCACAACTCACTCTCCCTGAGTATGGATCAGTGGTGGCGCCCCCTAATGAAGGATAACATTTACCCGGTCGCCGTACCCCCGGACGTGTCCGAAGTCTCCCACTGTGGTAGACGAATAAAATGGGCAAAATTGATTCTCTCTGAGGGAAAGGTAGGGGAAATCCTAACCCTCTTAAATCAAGCGGTAATAGACCTTAGAACCTCTTCAGAGGGGGTGGGTAGAGCGAGTGGACTTTTTCCCTCCTTGGTTGAAGCCTTATCTAGTGTGTTTTCATCCCATCCTATTATCTTGGGCAAAAAAACATTTAGAAAACCTGCTGAGGGTTGGTACACCAAAACATGTAGTTCTAATAAGGCCAAACTAGTTGAGGCAGTTAAACGCAAATCCCGAAGTGAGATACAGGAAACAAGGAAGGCCTATAATAAATCCCTTAAGATTGCTAGGCAGGAGTGGGAAGACAAATTCTGGGAGGACCTACTTCAGGCTAGTAAGGGTAGGGATTCTAGGGCCTTTTGGAATCTCATAGGCACACGGAACAAACCAGATGCATCTGTGAGACCCTGCAATATCCCCCCGCAACATTGGGTAAATCACTTCGGGTCCCTTTACCTCCCCCCAGATGGGGAACTAAATGTTGGGAGGGAACTTAGATTAGCGATTGAACCCCATGCATATGATTTCTTCACTCCCTTAGAGATTGAGGGGGTCATAGGATGGGTGGCGCCTCGCAAGGCACCGGGCCCAGATGGTCTCCCATGGGATCTTATGAAGGCTTACCCAGTAAAATGGGGTAGGATCATTGCCGCCCTCTTAAATGACATCATGATGGGAGGGGCAGTGCCTGAATCCTGGAAAGGGGCGGTGGTGGTCCCGATTTACAAAAAAGGGTGTAGGGAAACCCCGGGGAACTACCGCCCCATAAGTCTGATAGACTCCACCCAAAAGATAGCTGGTAAAGCTGTCCTTGGAAGGATCTTACATTGGGTGGAGGAAAACAAAATCCTATCGGACTTCCAGGCAGGTTTTCGGGCTGGTATGGGGACTATTGAGCAGGTGTTTAGGTTGGCACTCCTGGGGTGGAAGGTCGTGGATCTGGGCAAGGGCAGTCTTTATTTGGCCTTTATAGACTTGAAGACTGCCTTTGACCTAGTCCCCCGGGAAGAGCTCTGGAGGGTACTCAACGAGTTGGGACTACCTCCTTACATCTTGTCCCTTCTCATTAGCCTCCATGACCATACCTTTGCGCAGGTCCGCTGGGGCAAAGACGGAGAACTCACTGAGAGGATCCCAGTGTCAAGGGGTGTTAGACAGGGATGCGTCTTGGCGCCCACCCTATTCTCACTTTATGTGAATGGGGTGGTAAAACATCTGCAAAAAGAACCAGCCGACGCCCCCTGTCTCGGAGGAGTCCGCATCCCCACATTGCTTTTTGCGGACGACACGCTTCTGATCTCCAAGACCCCCCAAGGCCTGCAGAAATTGCTAACGCGTTTCCAGGAGTTTTGCGCTGCTAAAGGCTTAATTATAAACGTGGACAAAACAAAATACCTAGTCCTAAATCCTCCCAGGAAACTTGGCCGCCCACCTACACTCAATTCGGTGGCCTTAGAGAAAGTAGCCGAATTCGATTACCTCGGTATTCGGATTACGGATAGGATGTCCTGGGCAAATCACATTGAGAAAATGGTCCTAAACCACAGAAGAGTAGGAGGAGCACTTGTGAGGGAGTTTTGGGCCTCACCTAGGAGATCGCTTTCCCCAGTAATTGACATCTACAAGGCTAAAGTAGTGACATCAGCCTTGTATGGGGCTGAGCTGTGGGGCCACTGCCGATTGGATGCCCTAGCGACAGCGGAGACCAAACTTCTAAAATCTATTATTTCCATTCCACTGAGCACGCCATCTGTACCAGTGCTGTTGGACACGGGCTGTAAGAGCATCCAAGATCAGGCTCAGCTTCGCCCTCTCCTACTGTGGACGCGAATTTGGAGGGGTGAGGACTTAAAATCTTACGCCGATGGTTTGGGGGAAATAATGAGTTTGGGGGGTTGGGCCAAGATCAGATGGCTGAGTGAAACCAAGACGCTCCTGGAGAAGATTGGTCTTGGGGATTGTTGGACTTCACGCACAGCCCCTCCAAAAGAAGTTGTTAAAGCGCTCTTTTGGAAATGGACGGCGGAGCGCTTAATCACAAACTCGAAGCACTGCAAGTCCACGGTCTCTTTTTTACAAACTAAAGATATTGTGGCCTTTGAACCCTATCTGGACCTGATCACACTCCCCTTTGACCGAGCCCTTTATTTTAAATTTAGAGTTGGATCCCTCCCGCTAGGAGCTGTGGTATCAAATTGGACATCAGTGGCCCGTGCCTCCCCGAATTGTGCATGTTGCCCGAACAGGGTTGAGTCTATTGTGCATGTACTATTTGAATGTCCGGACTATGCCAGGCCCCGGAGGTATTGGTTGAAACCCCTCTTCCAAATCTTGGGTACACGTAGCCACCTAGTCGCTTTGCGCATCCTAACCACGGACACTTCCCCCCCCATTGTGTGCGGAATTGCTAAATTTTTAAAACAGTTTTGGCTTATTCGATGTAAGAGATTGTCAGTAGCGGTTTAATTCTTTTTTAGCTAAGTTATTTATGGGCCCTTTATGTCCTTTTATCCTTTTTAAATGAGTTCTTATACTGACTTCTTAAAGCATGTCTTTTTGTATTTTGTAATGATTGTTTTGTATATGTGCTTATAAGATATCTTGCATATCGAATAAAAGCTTATGACTGACTAATACTAACTACTGTTTCTTACAGATATATCGTTACCGAAGGTAAGTAACTTGTTCATCTGAAAGAAACAGGTTAGTATTAGATTCCTTACCTTAGAATAGATACCCCAGCAATACCAACCCCGGTGGTGGGTCTGCGAACCAATACAATCCTACACCAGAAAATCCTGGAGGACCGAGCGGCCAAAGAAGCCGTCCCTCCGGACTTGACTGTCCAGGCAGTAATGCCTCGCAAAGGTGTGCAGCGAGGCCCACGTAGCCGCCTGGCAAATGTCCTGCAAAGGGACTCCCCGGCCCAGGGCAGTAGTAGCCGCCGTGGCCCGAGTGGAATGGGCCCTCAGCCCAACAGGAGGCTCCTTCCGAGCCAAAGAGTAGCATGCTTTGATGCACAGGACGACCCACCGAGAAATGGTTCGTTTCTGTACCGCCCGTCCCTTCTTCTCACCCACGTAGCCAACAAACAGTTGGTCATCCACCCGGAACTGGCGTGTGCGATCCATATAAAATTAAAGTGCACGTTTTGGGTCCAGACGATGGAGCCGCTCTTCATCTTTTGAAGGATGCGGAGGCGGGAAGAAGGAGGGTAAGGTGATGGACTGCCCGATGTGAAAAGCAGAAACTACTTTGGGCAGGAAAGAAGGTCTAGTTCTAAGAACCACCTTGTCTGGATGAATGGACAAGAAAGGAGGTTTCACAGAAAGAGCCTGGAGCTCACTCACTCTCCTGGCAGAGGTGATGGCAACCAGGAAGGCCGTCTTTAAAGTCAGAAGACGGAGAGGACAGGAATGAAGCGGCTCAAAGGGAGCGCACATCAAGAAAGTCAGAACCAGGTTCAAGTCCCACTGAGGCATCACGAACGGAACAGGTGGATACATGTGCGTGATGCCCTTCAAGAATCTTGTTACAATAGAGGACTTGAACAAAGATGGCTGATCAGGTAGCCTTAAGAAGGCGGAAAGGGCCGAAAGGTAGCCCTTGATAGTGCCCAGAGCAGAGCCCTGCTGGGCAAGAGAGAGAAGAAAGAGGAGAACCTCGGAGAGAGGGGCAGAAAGGGGATCCACAGCCTTTGCTGTGCACCATGCCACAAATCTGTTCCACCGGCAGGCGTATACCGACTTTGTGGAGGGATGCCTGGCTGCCAGAATCACATCACAGACTTCAGGAGGCAAGTCAAATGGCCTCAACTGTCGCCGCTCAATCTCCAAGCATGGAGGTGGAGACTGGACAGGTTCGGGTGGAGGACCGTCCCCTGCTGCTGCGACAGAAGGTCCTCCTGAAGGGGCAGGCGGATCGAGGGACCGACTGACATGCTGAGTAGCTCGGGATACCAGTACCTTCGAGCCCAGTCCGGAGCCACAAGGATAACTTGGGCCCGGTCGCGCCTGATCTTCTTCAGCACTCTGGGCAGAAGTGGTATAGGCGGAAAGGCGTACAATAGACCGCAACTCCACTCGCGCCGAAAGGCGTCGCCGAGCGAGTGCCGTCTTGGAAACTCCAACGCGCAGAACTGATGACATTGCGCGTTCTCTTCTGTGGCGAATAGATCTAACCAAGGCTCTCCCCATTGCAGAAAGAGGCCTTTCGCCACGTCCGAGTTCAGACGCCATTCGTGATCCACCGAGCACCGACGGCTGAGTTCGTCCGCCCTGGCGTTCAGAGAACCTGCCAGGTGTTGAACCGTCAGAGTCACGCCCTGACGTTCCAGCCATTGCCAGAGGCGCAGAGCCTCCTGGCAAAGGGTCCACGACCCCACTCCGCCCTGCTTGTTGCAGTACCACATGGCGGTGGTGTTGTCCGTGAACACCTGCACCACACTCCCGTTGACAAAGGGGAGGAATGCCTTCAGTGCTAGGCGAATCGCCTGCAGCTCCAACATGTTGATATGGAGCCGGGACTCCGCCGGAGACCAGATGCCTCTGATCTCCGCCTCTCCCAAGTGGCCTCCCCAGCCCTGGAGGGACGCGTCCGTCACAACTACGTGCTCCGGTTGGGGAAGGGAGAGGGATCTGCCTCTGACCCAATCGCGGTCCGTAAGCCACCACTGCAACTGTCTCGCAGTGCCCTCCGAGATCAGGACATGGTCGGATAGGTTGCCCTGATGCTGGGCCCACTGAAACTTCAGGTCCCACTGCAGAGCCCGCATCCGCCACCTGGCGTGATGCACCAGAAGGATGCAGGAGGCCATCAGTCCCAGAAGCCGCAGCGTCAACCTGACCGAGACCCGGGATAACGGCTGAAAGATGGGAATCAGAGCCTGAATATCCCGGACCCGCCGTTCCGGAGGATAAACCCGAAACTGCACCGAGTCGAGAACCGCTCCGATGAAAAGGAGCTTTTGAGAGGGACACAGGTGTGATTTCGGCACGTTGATGGAAAACCCCAGCTCGTGCAGGAGGTCTGCCGTCATCTGAAGGTGGTGGACGACTGTCTAGGGCGAGCCCGCCTTCAACAACCAGTCGTCGAGGTAGGGGAAGACTGAAACCCCTAACCGGCGCAGATGAGCTGCGACCACCGCCATCACTTTCGTGAACACCCGTGGGGCGCTGGTAAGGCCGAATGGGAGCACGATAAACTGAAAGTGCTCGTGGCCTACCGTGAACCGTAGGTAACGCCGGTGGGCCGGCAGGACGGGGATGTGAAAATACGCATCCTGCAAGTCCAACGCTACCATCCAGTCTAGCGGGTCTAGAGCAGCCAAGACCTGAGCCAAAGTCAACATCTTGAACTTCTCCTTCCGGAGGAAGCCGTTGACGTTCCATAGATCCAAGATAGGACGCAGGCCCCCCTTGTCCTTCTTGGGTACCAGAAAGTAGTGGGAATAGCAACCACACCCTACTTCTGGCCCAGGAACGCGCTCGATGGCCCCCTTGGCCAAGAGGGCCGTAACTTCCTCCTGCAGAAGTGTCAAGTGGTCCCCCGACACACGGTGGTTCTGCGGTGGCATGGCTGGAGGAGTGGTCTCGAAGGGGAGGGAGTAGCCCCTTCGGACGAGCTGCAGCACCCACCTGTCCGATGTGATAGTGCGCCAGCGGGAGTGGTGATGGCGAACCCTGCCACCCACTGGCGTCACATGGGCCTGAAAGCTCGGACTAGGAGGATTT
Source organism: Lissotriton helveticus (assembly GCF_964261635.1). Taxonomy (NCBI): domain Eukaryota; kingdom Metazoa; phylum Chordata; class Amphibia; order Caudata; family Salamandridae; genus Lissotriton; species Lissotriton helveticus. Next base: position 506,403,207 of record NC_136060.1, on the reverse strand, counting down.
GGAGGCTGCTGCGGGGGGAGGTGTGGCCTGACCTCGCCGCTGTCCCCGACCGCCACCACGGCGGAATCCACGGCCGCCACCGCGTTGAGAAGTGTTCTGCGGTGCGTGGCTGGCAGCACGTGTGGGACCGCCCCTTCCGTGGTCACGAAAGGAGCGAAACGAACCCACAGAGAGTGGGTGTAGCGGCCCAAGAGGCATGCGGTGTTGCAAGACCGCAGTCCCAGACTCAGGGACGAGAAGACCTTTTTGCCATACTGGTCATACCTCTTAGATTCCCGGTCGGGCGGGGCCGACGGGAACGCGGATTGGGAAGTTGAGGCCTGGATCACCAGACTCTCAGGGGTGGGATGGGTGGACAGGAACTTAGGGTCGTCCGAACACGGACGGTGGCGCCTGGCAACCGTCCTTTCAACAGGCGAACCTGAAGCGGGCCTGGACCACGTGCCCAACAGAACGTCCGTCAAGGCTTCATTAAACGGCAGCAGAGGCTCCTGTGGGCATGACTGCAGTTTGAAGACCTCGGTGAGGATGTTAGGCTTCACTTTTGCGACGGGGAGCTCAAGGCTCAAGGCCTTGGCAGCCCTCATCAGCACCACAGAATAAGCAGCCCCAGCCTCCGACGCCACAGTGGGAGGCGAGACAAAACCAGGGTTAGGAGATTCGTCCAGACCACTGGCATCACCCAAGTCACCTGTCCAGTCCACGTCGTACTGACACTCGCGTGACAGAGGGTCCTCAGACCCCTCCCAACCCTCTCCATAATCTTCATCATCACCATATTCGGATTCAACGATGTAGACCGGCTCCTCGGGGTCAATGGGCCCCATCGGCGCCGGACTCGGCGTCGGACGACGCCGGTCCGACTCCGCGTCCGGAATTGGAGAGGGAATGGGGGTGGCGCCGCCCGGAGCCGGCGCCGGAGCCCCGACGCCAGCCGGGACCGGCGTCGGAGTCACGACGCCGCGCGGAGGCGGCACCACGGGTTGCCCCGATGGAATCGGTGCCGGAGAGGCCGGTTGACCAGCCGGCGACGACCCTGAAGGGCCCAGCGGCGCCGGGGCCGGAGCCGACGGCGGCGTCGGAGCACCCGACGGCGGCGGGGCAGGAGCACCCGAACCGCTCGGGCCCCCGGACGGGACCACCGGGCCCGCAGGCGCCGTAGGCCCCGTCGGAGGAGACAGCGCCCTCATGGCCATGAGGAACTCCTCTACCTCCAGACGCGACGCGCCTTGCCCAGGGACCGGCGGGTATGGAGCAGGCAGCGTCGGCGACCCACGCGGAGCCGCGGGGGTGGGGCCACCCGAACCCCCGGCCGCATCGCGCGAGCGTCGGGGGGAGTCGGGGGTGCGATGACGACGCCCCGACTTCTTGTGTCGCTTACCTGAGGAACCGGAGGAATGGTGACGACTTCCGGAGCGCTCGTGGCGGCTCCGCGACCGTTCTCTCGACCGCTCCCTCGACCTCCGGCCGGACCGGGACCGCTCTCGACGCGGGGCCGACATCCGGAGCTCGAGTAGCTTGCCGGACCGCTCCCGCCTAGCCTTACCCGTTAAGGCCCGGCAGTCGACGCAGGACTCGACGTCGTGGTCCGCGCCCAGGCACCGGAGGCAGAGTCGATGGTGGTCGGTGACCGACATCAGGCGGTCGCACCCGTCACAATTTTTAAAACCGGGCATCCTACCGGCACCTAAAGAGTTAGAGTAACAAAAAACTTGGTCAAAAGACCGGAGTACTGCTCTTCGGATCTGCGCTAACTGGCGTGGAAAAAAGAAGAACTGACGTCAGCGCGCGGAGGCGGCGTCTATACACTCCAGCGACGTCATCACGGCGCACGACGCCGACGACGCGGAGCCGCAGGGGACGCCTGCAGACGACGCCTACCGACGCGCAGGGGTACTGCTACGCAAAAGTTTCCGGATCCAGACTGACGCCTGGGGATATTCTAAGGTAAGGAATCTAATACTAACCTGTTTCTTTCAGATATAGAGATTTAAAGAGACGTCTCACGGCGGAGGCTCGAAGAAAATGTGTTTTCACACTCGTGAATACGAAACTCAGTAATAATGAAATAAATGGAGTACAGCGGGGGTCAGAAGCGAGGAGTCCGGCAGGTGGCACGGGGGGGGGGGGGGCACACTTGTCTCGGGGCTGCTCACTTTTCAACTAGTTCTTTGTTTTCCTTTTTTTATTAATTATTCGCGGTGTTAAAAGCTCTTTGGGGTTTATTCGCAGAAGAGAAACTGCATAAACTGAAAAGACAGTGTGTGACGTGAGACTCCCACGTGCCAACGGTGTGAGAAGTGTGGGGGTGAATGTATGGGGGGGCTTGTAAAGCATCTGTCTCCGGCAAATGTCTCTATTATCACTCCCCCTGAGGGGGGGGGGGGGCGGCGAGAGCTCGACGGCCTCTTGGGGAGATCTGAGGCCTGGGGGCCGCTCCCTCAGCAGAATGCTCCCTGGCAGAGGGCCCCACCGGGCCAAGGACCCCCACCCCCCACACAGGGCGGACGCCGGGCCCTCCTGCAATGAGGTGTCACCGAATCCGGCTTCAAAGGGGAGATAAGGAGACAGAGGGGGGAGAGTGGGTGGAGGGCGCGGGACAGATAGAGAGAGAGAGGAAGGAAAGAGAGGGGGAGAGGGGGTGGAGGGCGCGGGACAGATAGAGAGAGAGAGGAAGGAAAGAGAGGGGGAGAGGGGGTGGAGGGCGCAGGGCATATAGAGAGAGAGAGGAAGGAAAGATAGACAAGAGAGGTGTGGAGGGCAGATAGAGAGAGAGGAAGGAAAGGATAGACGAGGGAAGTGAAGAAGGAGTGGTTGAAGGATGGAGGGCAAGAGGCAAGGAAGGGTGGGTGGACAGAAGGAACAGAGTGGAAAGGAGGAAAAAAGAGAAATGAAAGGAGAGAAGGGCGAAATAAATATCTGAGTGCAGAAGTAAAAGAAGGGAGTGGAAAGGAAGAAAGGAGCCGAGGAAGCGACTTCAAAGAGAAAACGAACTGATAATACATGGAGGGAAGAGAAATAAAGGAAAGAAGAAGGAAGGGAACGAGTAGAAGTAAAGACAGAAATAAAGAAAGGGGGGGTCAAAGGAGGGGGGCGGTAACGGGTGAAAGGGGCAGTGAAAGCACAGGAGGCAGCAGTTGGGCAAAGGCCCTTAAAGCGCCGAGTGCTGAGAAAGTGAGAGTGGCTGAGGGAGCGGGGGGGGGGGGTAGGGGGGGCTGTGGACTTTTCAACCCAACTAATAACTTCAGCCTGACTGCCCCCCCCCCCCTTCCGAAAACAACCCATTGATCTGGTTAAGTGTTACAAATAGGCGGGAGGGTGGGGGCGTCGGAGCAGACGGCCTCTTACAGCCCCCCATTGACTCTTATTCATTAGCCCCCCCCACCGCTAATCAATTGCTATTCATGGCCCCTCCGCCACGCCCCTCGGCGGCACAGATGCCACGGCGCGTCAGGGGCTGCGCCGGGACAAAGCTGTTAATGCCCGGGAGGGGGCGGGCCGTTAATCAATCATGGTGACGAGTGGGGGCTGCCCAGATTCAGAAACCATATGGCGGGGGGCTGCTAGCAGGCTGCGCGCTCCGGCTGGCGGGGCTTCATTTGTGCCCCCCCTTCACCACCACTAACACACACACAGCCCCCTCGGGACTTAACACGTTTTCTTTGCCTTCCTTCTCTCCTAATAGAATAAACAAGTGAAAACAAGTCTTGTGGCCGCATTGAGCGCAGGCGGGGGGCGGGGAGGGGGTGGGGGGGCCTGGTCCTCCTCTGGTGTCCGCCACGAGTGATGGCGGGAAGAGCGCCTTGTGCCCGCAGCGCTACCACCGCACTCTCAGCGCTTTTAAGGTGCGTTAGGTACCTCTCCTTTTATCAGTCTTGGGAGGATGAAAGGCGGAGTAGACCCCCTTCACCACATACCTCCAGCAAGTGGACGTACATTACGGTGGCACCATGGCTTTAAGTGGGATGAAAAACACTAGGGGGGGGTCTCTCTACGGGGCGTGGCCAGTGTATTTAAGGGCGTAGTTTGTCATAGTGTGCCGCCCGACTTGTATTTTGCCGTTTCTGTCATTGCATCCAGCTATATGATACAGCAAGTAACATCATGCCTACAAGCCAGGATTTTTGGCTTTGTCAATGGTTGTTAATTGCATAGGATAAATAAGCTGCAACTATGGCTTGTATATAAGATTGATAAGGCTTCCACTTAAAGCCCCGGTGACGCCACCACAGTGCTGCTGCTCCTGAGTTTCAAGAAATTAAGAAAATGTCTCTCTTTAAACAATTTCCCTTCCCCTACAAGGCTCACCTGGCGTGACGTCATGGCGTAACTTCTCCACTAGTGAGAAGTGAGCAGTATGAGCAGCGCCCATGGATGTGCCTGCTGTCACTGCAGGAACGCCTGCAGCTGATCACAAAACAGAGCCCGATAGAGACCCGTTTCGAGGCCCCTTTATAAACTGCCGTTGCGCAGACCCGGTGAGACCCGGCCCACTTAAAGCCCTGTTGGGAGGTGTGAGAAGAAGTGCGTCGGAGCTCCTTAGAGATCGGTCTCCACCAGCTTCCGAAAGTTTGTTCTCCAGATAGTTGGGGTCCTGTGTGTGGACGGCTTTGTGGGTGATGCAAGCGGTCTTGTAGAAACACCTTCCTTCCATTGGGAGCCGATTGTGGCTCTTGAGGGCCGGTGTGATGTGCTCAAACGGATTTCAACCTGTAATTAGCCGGGCTGCCTTGTTGAGAACTGAACTTCAGGGGGCCAGGTGAGTTTTCGGAGTTCCTGTGAGGATGGCGTTGCCATAATCCAGTTTTGAGAGGACAAGGGATTGCACGACCGTTTTACAATCTCCAGGGGGAATGAAAGGTTGGATTTTCTTGAGGTGTTTTAGTGTGGTGAGCTCTCCTTTGGCTGAGTTGTTGATGTGGGCTTTCAGTGGCATGTTTCTGTCCGGTGTTGGACAGTGGTAGAGAACAGTTTCTTGAGCCTTACTTGGATTGGTAGCAGGTTCTTTTTCGGGGACAAAAGTAGTCGTTCAGTTTGGCTGGGGTTCAACTTTAAGTGGTTGGTGTTAAGTCAAGTTTATATCTTGATTAGTGTGGCGTTCAGATGTAGGAGGTCACTGGGTGATATTATTTTGTAATAGAGTTGGGTGTCATCAGCATATAGGCGATATTTGACCACTGCTTGGTTTAGGATAACCGTGAGGGGTTCCATGAAGAGATTGAAAAGGGCAGGGGATAGAGTTGTGCCTTGGGGTACACAACAAGGAACTAGTGTTGGTTTTGAGAAACAGTTGTTTATTTTTATTTGTTGTGAGCGATGTTGCAGGTTCGATGTGAACCATTTTAGGACGGTGCTGTTGATCCCAGCTCCGTTCTTGAGTGTCTCAAGTAAAGCAGGGTTATTTACAGTATCGAAGGCCGCTGATTGGTCAAGTAGGATTAGGAGGCATGCGTCACCTTCATCCAAGGATTTGCAAATGTCGTCCGAGATATCGAGCAGAGCAGTTTCAGTGCTTCAGCCTTTCCTGAACCCCGATTGGAAGTTGTCATGGAGGATGAATTCTTCTATGCGTTGGTTTAGTTGTTTTAGGACGCACTTCTCCAGTGTTTTTGGCTCGAAAGGGAAGGTTGGTTATAGGTCTGAGGTTATTGAAGTCATTGAGGTCGGCACCTGGTTTTTTGAGCATGGGTGTAATTTGGCCTAGTTGGAGGCAGTCAGGAACACTGCCTGAGGAGAGAGATGGGTGGATGGTTTTAGTCCAGAATGGGGCAATGGTTGAGGTTTGGAACTATTGTGGAGGCATAGGATCCGAAGTGTGGGATATGGGCTTCAACTTCGCAATTAAATTGAAGACTTCACTTTCAGTCATAGGTTCAAAATCGGACCAATTCGCTTTGTTTTTCAGTTTAAGGAGATCAACGTTGAAATTAGTTTTTTAGAGGTCAGAGGGTCCTTGGTTACATCAGGAGGGGGTGCTGCCATGGAGGGGAGTGAGGCAGAGGGGAAAGTTGGTAGGGATGTCAGATTTGTGACTTGGATAATGGATTGTCCAACTGTTGCAACTTTATCAGTGAAGAAGTTGGCAATGTCTTCACAGCGTTCATTGGTGGCTTTTGTTTCGTGTGGGGAGGAAAGGGTAGTTTGACGTTTAATAATGTTGAAGAGCTCTGGGTCTGTTCATAGCTTGTTCAAGTTGGTTGCGAAAGAAAGTGCTCTTTTCTCTGAAGATGTGTTTCTTGTGGGAAAGCCGTGCTGCTCTCAGGAGTGAGAGGTTCACTGTAGAGGGGTTTTGTCTCTATAACATTTCTGACTGTCTGAGTTGCCTCCTCTCGTTGTTACCAAGGGCGAGGCTAGACGAGCCCGCCTTTAGGGCCCGGCCCCCCGGCCCACACCGCGCCGCCATTGGTTCATAGGCCCAGGAGGCTGCCCTATGGGCAGCCATCCTGGGAAGTACTTCCGGGTCAGGGGGCGCGTGACGCACGTCCGGTGGGGGCGTGGGGCAGAGGCCATGACCTATTTAGGTCTGGGTCACGGTCAACTCGGCCTCTTTCCCCGCCTGCGCCGGACCTGATCGCCCACTCCCTGTCCGTTAGTCAGCTAGTTTTAATCTTTAAACTTTAAGTTAAACTTAGGTGGCCCAGTAGCTTCCCCGCCCCATAGTCTGACCCCCGGAGAAGGACAAAGACGGAGTGCCGACGAACCTCGACGGGCAGCGGAGGAGAGAGCGCCGACCGGGTCGCCAGGTGAGGTGCCGGGGTTAGCTGAGGCTGGGGGCGGGCGCGGGTCCGGGGCTTGTTTGACGCCTCCTCCTGCTGCAGCCCGGTGAGGTGTTGGGAGCGGAGAGCGTGGTGCGGGCCCGCGTTCGCCTGCAGCGGCCTAGGAAAGGGCAGCAGAGCTCCGGCGCCGTCGCCTGGCGGCAGGGTGGGTGTGGGGCGAGGGAGAGGGGTAGCGGGACTCAGAGTAGTAGGTAGCGGTGCAAAGAAGGTACCATGGCACCCAGGGGGCAGAGCCATAAGCGCAAGGGCAAAGACCCGGAGATTGCGCAGTTACTGGCCTTGCTCCTCCAGAAGTTTAACGGGGACGACGAGTGCAGTGAAGTAGAGTCTGAGGGGCCCCATTCCGATCCGGAGGGAGAGACCCCGAGCATTGCGGAGCGCCCACGCAGGCGTGGTGTTCCGCCCAAAGCGGCGTTCCCTCCCCTGCCCAAGAAACCGAGGGCACAGAATCCTAGGGGCTCACGTGGGCAGAAGAAGAAAGGGAGCGGTGGGGGAGCGGGGCTGCCCCCCCCTCCGAGGGTTCCTTCGCCGAGTGCCCCCCCATTGGCGCCGCCTGCACCCGTAGCTCCTCTTCCTGCGCCCCAGGCGCCAGTACTCCCGTGGGCGGCGCCTCTAGCTCCAGTAATTCCGGCTTCTGCGCCACAAGCGCCTGTAATTCCTGTTTCTGCGCCACAAGCGCCTGTAATTCCTTCACCCGTAGCGCCTCTTCCTGTGCCCCAGGCGCCAGTAATCCCACTGGCGGCGCCTCTAGCTCCAGTAATTCCTGTTCCTGCGCCACAAGCGCCTGTAATTCCTTCGCCTACACCACTAGCGCCAGGGGCCCCTCTACCTGCGCCTCAAGCGCCTGTTATTCCCCCAGCGGCACCAGGTGCTCCGGCGATACCCCCGGCCCCTGTGCCTACGGGTGACATCTTGAAGGAAATCTTGGGGGCCATAGCGGCGCTGGGATCTCCCCCGGTGCTTCCTGAGAAGGTCGCAGTGTCCCCACCAGTGGTAGTAAGCCCACCCGCCCAGCCCCAACTCGAGGGCGCTGGGACTGGGGGCGCTTTGGGGGAAATCTTAAATGCCCTGAAGGCGCTCACTCGAGCTCCAGGCGCAGCACCCCCTCTTCCTCCGATAGCCGTGGCACCGACCTTGGTCCCGGCAGTCACGCCTTGGGTCCCGGGGAATAAGGATGAGGGCCCACTAGGCGAGATCAAGGAGCAATTGGCGCTGTTAGCCAGGACGCAGGCTCTGAATGCCCCGGTGGCCCCATCGGCGGTGGCGGCCCCCGCTTGTGCCCCCAGTACTCCAGGAGGTAAGCCTGAGATGAAGGGCCCGGAGCCCGGGGCGGGAGCGATGGTGGGGGGTGGCAGGGTTATGTCTTGTCTAAACCAGGCCGCCTGGCTACACACGTATCTCCCGATATGAAGGAAAAAATTTGGAAGGGGGAATTCGTAGATATATTTGCTTTGATTAGGCCCAAGAGAATGGAGGTGGAGAGTAAGGACAAGGAGGGCAAGGATAACTCCTCCAAGGATAGGAGACCGAGGGTGGAAGAATCTATCACGAACTGGCTATTTGGTTTCCAGGTGTTCATCACAGTAGTTATTGAGAAGAAGCCAGAGTTGGCGGGGCCATTGGTGTACTATATGCACAGGATTTTGAAAGCGCACACGACGCATGGAGGGACAGCCTGGCTGGACTATGATAGGGATTTCAGATGGGAGAAGGTGCAGGACCCAGACATGGGTTGGGACCAGGTGGAGGTCAATGTGTGGTTGGAAAGTGTGAATGCCAAAGCATGTGGGTCGCAGAACAATAGACAGCCCTTTCGGACATCCCAGGGGGGACCTGGGGATAAGCGGGGGACATGTTGGCAATTTAACAGGAAGGTGTGCACCTGGCCGCCGGACAAGTGCAAGTTCAGGCACGCATGCTCCTTTTGCGGGCACCCCTCACATCCCGAATTCAAGTGCATTAAAAAATCCAAGGAACGGGGAGGGGGGGGCAGAGAGGTTAAGCCCTCCCAGCCATAAGCTGCCCACCCCGGTGGACATTGGGAAACTGGTTTTTTGGCTGAATCAGTATCCAGACCGGTCAGCAGCCAAAATCTTGTACTCAGGGTTCTCAGAGGGGTTTCGCATTCCAGCTCTTGGGGTCCCCCCGGTTAGGTTTTGCAATAATCTTTTATCTGCGAGGGCGATGCCTGCGGTGGTTGAGTTGAAGGTGCGGAAGGAGCTTAGTGCGGGGCGTGTAGCTGGCCCGTTCGGGGCCCCCCCGCTCCCAGGCTTTGTCTGCTCACCCCTAGGGGTAGTACCGAAGAAGGAACCGGGGCAATTCAGGATGATCCATAACTTATCTGCCCCCAAGGGAGAGTCTGTGAACGATGCTATCGACCCAACTTTGTGTTCAGTATCTTACTCGTCCTTTGACGTAGCTTTGAATAAAGTGAGGTCACTAGGGCCTGGCGCCATCATGGCCAAGACGGACATAGAATCCGCTTTCCGCCTGTTGCCTGTTCACCCGGAGGATTATCACCTGTTGGGATTCCAACTGAACCAGCAGTTTTACTATGATAAGTGTATGCCCATGGGGTGTGCTGTCTCCTGTAGGTATTTTGAGACCTTTAGTTGCATGCTACAATGGTTGTTCTCTCATAAGACAGGCTGCAGGGAGGTTGTGCATTATTTAGATGACTTCATGGTTATGGGGCCGGCCGCCTCCACAGCTTGTAATCAGGCGTTGGACCAACTGGTGGCCTTATTCAGGGAATTTAATATTCCGCTGGCCCCGGGCAAGACAGTGGGTCCCGATACATGCATGACATTTCTGGGGATTGAAATTGACACGGTGGCGGGGGAATGCAGGTTACCACAAGACAAAGTGAAGTCTTTTTCCCACGCCATTGACGCGGTCTTGGCTTGTACGAAGGTGACTTTACACCAGCTTCAGGTTGTGGTTGGACAGCTAAACTTCGCCCTCAGGATCATCCCCATGGGACGCCCCTTTTCTAGATCTATTGCCAGGGCGATGGTGGGCCTAACACAGAAGCACCACAGAGTGCGCCTACGGGCCGAAGTAAAGGGTGATTTGAGAGTGTGGCGAGATTTCTTAGCGAATTTCAATGGCACGGTTGTCTGGCCGTCCGCCCCGGTGTCCAACTCTGAGTTGGGATTATTTACGGATGCGGCAGGCAGCGTTGGCTTTGGGGCTATCCTCGGGCCTAAGTGGTGCGGGGCGGAGTGGCCGGAAGAGTGGCACAAAACAGGTTTGACAAGAAATGTAGCCTTTTTGGAGTTGTTCCCCATACTGGTGGCGGTGTCTGTTTGGGCAGAGCACTTCAGGAACAGATCAGTGATATTCTGGTCAGATAACATGTCTGTGGTTGAAGCCATTAACCGGCAGGGGGCCACGTGTAAGAATGTGCTGAGATTGTTGAAACGGTTGGTGTTGGCATGTTTGAGGTTGAATTTAACGTTTAAGGCAGCACACATTCCAGGGGTCGACAATCATGCTGCTGATGCTTTGTCTCGTTCCAAGTTGCAGGAGTTTCGGAGGTTCCATCCGGAAGCGGAGGATCAGAGGACGGTGTTCCCACCATCACTGTGGAGGATTGGAGCCCCGCTTTAGCGGGGCTGGTAGGTGCCTCATTGAGTGACCGCACTCGGAAAACGTATCAGCAGTGTTTTTTTTGTATTACAGGACATTAGTGCAAGAGGCGGGTTTCTCATGTTGGCATTCTGATCAAGCTATGTTTCACTTTCTTCAGCGCATCTATGACCAGGGCAAGTCGCTCTCTTATGCCAGGACGCACGTCACTTCTGTGGGTTTCTTTGCTAGATTAGCGGGCTTGTATGATCCAGGGATGTCTTATGTAGTCAAGAGAGCTCTGACTGGGTGGGCCAGGAGGGAAGGCCCTAAGCGGGACAGTAGGAGGCCCCTGGACGTGGGGACTCTGAGGAGGATGCTAGACGCCCTCCCTAGACGGTGCACTTCGGCCTTTGAGAGCACGTTATTCTCTGCAGTCTTCTCGTTAGCCTTTTATGGGGCATTTCGTCTGGGGGAGATAGTGGGGTCCTCTCGCATTGATCATAATGGGGGGCTGCAGTTTGGGGACCTCAATCTTACAGCAGGGACCATGGAGGTATGCCTCAGAAAGTCTAAGACCGACCAGCTGGGTAAAGGTGCCTGGATCCAGTTGGGCTCTGCGCCTGATGCGCCTGTGTGCCCGGTAGCCTGTATGCGGGCATACCTGGCCATCCGCCCTGGGGAGAAAAGTCAGGCCTTGTTCATTCATGAGGGGGGTGAGTGTGTCTCGCAATACCAATTCAAGGCTGTACTACGGGAGGCTCTGGGTGACCTGGGCCTTGGGGATTCGGGCTATTCATCCCATTCATTCAGGATAGGCGCGGCCACATTGGCGGCAGGGGCAGGGTTTTCTTCCAAGGCGGTGAAGAAGGTGGGCCGTTGGTCGTCCGACTGCTTTAAAAGATATGTAAGGCCCGAATTGTTATGACGTCGTGTATTGCCATGCCCATGCCTGACTTTTCTATTTCCTCTCCGATTACTAGTATGCCAGGGAAGGTGGTGTGGGTATTGGGACACTCGTTCGTTCGACGGGCAGCGGTGCGACTGCGGCAACGGCGAGTGCGGAAGCCACCCGGGCTGGCAGGGACGGAGTTTTTGTGGCATGGTGTGGGAGGAATGCGGATTCGGCACCTGCGACGGTTGGTGGAAGACATCAAGGGGCGCGAGAGGCAGTCTCCCGCATTGGTCATCTTACACTTGGGCGGCAACGACATGGTCGACAGGGGCCGCCTCGCAGTCAAAGAGGCACTACTTACGGAAATTGCTTGGCTGGGGCGAACCTTCCCCCAGGCCAGGATAGCATGGTCATGCATGATCCCACGACGATGGTGGGGCAATGGGATCCGGCCGTACCCGGTGAACGTGTCTGTGAGGCGTCTCAACGGAGAATTGGCAAAGATGTGCTCAGGAAAGGGCCGCTTGCTACATCTCCCGCACAGGATGATCTCGGGATCTGACATGTTTCACCAGGACGGGGTGCATCTGTCGGACATTGGTATGGATGCTTGGATTCAAGGCATTTGGTCATTTGTGCTGAACTTGGCGGCAGGGGGGAAGGGCGACGGACCTGAGGGCCCTAGTCTCCCTTGTGGCGGAAAAGAGACATTTGAACACTGATAGACTGGAAAAATGGAGTGGAGTCCGCCTTGCGCACTCCCTACGCCAGCACTGAGGGGAGAGAGGGTAAGCTCTCCGCAGGGGGATGGAGACCACCGGCTGGGGAGGCAAGGGCGTCAGGTACGAGCCTCATAGCAGCGTGGTGGATGAGAGGTGGGGCCCTGGAAATGGCGGACAAGGACCCGAGGGCTGGGGCCCATCGCTCGTGGGGCGCAGGTGGGTGGCACCTGGCGCGGGCATCGTACTTGGGGGATGCGAACCTAAGGGCCCCTTGGTGCTGGGGGAAGCAAGAAGTTATGAGCAAATAAATACAAGTTGAAACGTATAATAAAGTTGATGAAGAAGAGTTGATAATAAAGGAAGGAGGTTGCTCATAATTTGAGAAATGTATAAACGATTTACTTGTCATGTTTATGAAGTGTAATTAAACATGGCCTTTTAAACCCACCTGTTCCCAAGTGCTTGTTTTGGTGGGTAGGCGGGTGTGGAGCATGCTGGGGGATCCGGGGCCTATAAGATCTGAGTTGAACCAAGATTTAGATTGGATCGATCTAGACTGCTTCATTTTGAGCGATGCCACTTGTTCCAGATCTAGCGCCTCGAGGACCCAGGGTTAATCAGAGGCGATGTGTATGGTGTGAGCCTTGCTGGGCTGACCGCTCCCTCCCATGAGAGGTGCTTAATAGCGCTGCGAGGCTCGGAAGAGGAACTCTCAGCTTCAATGAGGGCTCTCTTCATGTTCATGACTCCACACCACCACCTTATCGTGATATGCGTGAACCAACGTGTGCCGTTCTGATCACCCCCAATATCCCCTAGAGATGAGACGAGGTTGTGGACGAGCACACCCCAGGCTCACCCCACGGGTGAGATATAATGTTACCGACCTTTAGCATTTTAGAGACCCCCCCACCACAATGGTATCCATAGGCAAAGTTGTACCCCCATAATGAACGGGTTCTCTCTTATAAATCTCTGCTCCTTTTTTATGTCTCTTTTTCACTCACACACTCTCTCTTTCTTTCTCACTATTTTTCTCTTTCTCAGCCACTCCTGCAGAAGCCCACACCAGACCCCGATGCCTCACAACTCTCGGCTCATCGCTCATCTACTGTTCATCAGCAAGATCATTGAAAAGTGCTCTATGCATAAACTCAAAATCAATCCCGCTCCTGCAATCTCCTGCAGGGCCACCAGGCATGTTCATCTCACTCTGCAGCACTGAGGCGGCTCCTTTACAAGCCGTATATGACCCCTCATGCCCACAGATAAAGATGACCCCTACCCACTGATAGGACTCCCCTCTCAGCTACCTTCAACGACATCGACCCCTACACTGAACCGTACCCTGCAGTCTTGAATGGAATTCACAGGAAATATTCTTCTCTGTTTCTACTGCTGCCTCTCCAGCCCACAACCCTCCGTTCATACGCGCACCCCCAGAAGATCGCGATCACCTGCTGAGCTGCCCAGGTTTCCAGACTGTCCCCTTCATCTTTAGCCTCTCACTGACACCCCTGGGGCACTAATCACAGATAACAGCATCAAAATTCACCGACATGTCTCCTACAATCCAGATATTCAATGTCTCAGACACCACCCGCATCTCATACGGGCACCCCCAGAAGAGCGTGATTACCTGCCGAGCCCCCAGGGCGCCATACTGTCCCCTATCATCTTCAGCCTCTCCATGGCACCCCTGGGGCACTACTCACAGATGACAGTATCAAAGGTCACCGTCATGTCTCCTACAATCCAGATATTCAATGTCTCAGACACCGGCCACATCTCATACGGGCACCCCCAGAAGAGCGTGATTACCTGCCGAGCCCCCAGGGCGCCATACTGTCCCCTATCATCTTCAGCCTCTCCATGGCACCCCTGGGGCACTACTCACAGATGACAGTATCAAAGGTCATCGTCATGTCTCCTACAATTCAGATATTCAATATCTCAGACACCGGCCACATCTCATACGGGCACCCCCATAAGAGCGTGATTACCTGCCGAGCCCCCCAGGGGGCCCTACTGTCCCCTATCATCTTCAGCCTCTCCATGGCACCCCTGGGGCACTACTCACAGATGACAGTATCAAAGGTCACCGGCATGTCTCCTACACTTCAGATATTCAATGTCTCAGACACCGGCCACATCTCATACGGGCACCCCCAGAAGAGCGTGATCACCTGCCGAGCCCCCCAGGGGGCCCTACTGTCCCCTATCATCTTCAGCCTCTCCATGGCACCCCTGGGGCACTACTCACAGATGACAGTATCAAAGGTCACCGGCATGTCTCCACCACTTCAGATATTCAATGTCTCAGACACCGGCCACATCTCATACGGGCACCCCCAGAAGAGCGTGATCACCTGCCGAGCCCCCCAGGGGGCCCTACTGTCCCCTATCATCTTTAGCCTCTCCATGGCACCCCTGGGGCACTACTCACAGATGACAGTATCAAAGGTCACCGGCATGTCTCCACCACTCCAGATATTCAATGTCTCAGACACCGGCCACATCTCATACGGGCACCCCCAGAAGAGCGTGATCACCTGCCGAGCCCCCCAGGGGGCCCTACTGTCCCCTATCATCTTCAGCCTCTCCATGGCACCCCTGGGGCACTACTCACAGATGACAGTATCAAAGGTCACCGGCATGTCTCCACCACGCCAGATGTTCAATGTCTCAGACACCACCGTATCTCATACGGGCACCCCCCAGAAGAGCGTGATCACCTGCCGAGCCCCCGAGGGGGCCCTACTGTCCTCTATCATCTTCAGCCTCTCCATGGCACCCCTGGGGCACTACTCACAGATGACAGTATCAAAGGTCACCGGCATGTCTCCACCACTCCAGATATTCAATGTCTCAGACACCACCGCATCTCATACGGGCACCCCCAGAAGAGCGTGATCACCTGCCGAGCCCCCCAGGGGGCCCTACTGTCCCCTATCATCTTCAGCCTCTCCATGGCACCCCTGGGGCACTACTCACAGATGACAGTATCAAAGGTCACCGACATGTCTCCACCACTCCAGATATTCAATGTCTCAGACACCACCGCATCTCATACGGGCACCCCCAGAAGAGCGTGATCACCTGCCGAGCCCCCCAGGGGGCCCTACTGTCCCCTATCATCTTCAGCCTCTCCATGGCACCCCTGGGGCACTACTCACAGATGACAGTATCAAAGGTCACCGGCATGTCTCCACCACTCCAGATATTCAATGTCTCAGACACCACCCACATCTCATACGGGCACCCCCAGAAGAGCGTGATCACCTGCCGAGCCCCCGAGGGGGCCCTAATGTCCCCTATCATCTTCAGCCTCTCCATGGCACCCCTGGGGCACTACTCACAGATGACAGTATCAAGGGTCACCGGCATGTCTCCACCACTCCAGATATTCAATGTCTCAGACACCACCGCATCTCATACGGGCACCCCCAGAAGAGCGTGATCACCTGCCGAGCCCCCCAGGGGGCCCTACTGTCCCCTATCATCTTCAGCCTCTCCATGGCACCCCTGGGGCACTACTCACAGATGACAGTATCAAAGGTCATCGGCATGTCTCCACCACTCCAGATATTCAATGTCTCAGACACCACCCGCATCTCATACGGGCACCCCCAGAAGAGCGTGATCACCTGCCGAGCCCCCGAGGGGGCCCTACTGTCCCCTATCATCTTCAGCCTCTCCATGGCACCCCTGGGGCACTACTCACAGATGACAGTATCAAAGGTCACCGGCATGTCTCCACCACTCCAGATATTCAATGTCTCAGACACCACCGCATCTCATACGGGCACCCCCAGAAGAGCGTGATCACCTGCCGAGCCCCCCAGGGGGCCCTACTGTCCCCTATCATCTTCAGCCTCTCCATGGCACCCCTGGGGCACTACTCACAGATGACAGTATCAAAGGTCACCGGCATGTCTCCACCACTCCACAGATATTCAATGTCTCAGACACCACCCGCATCTCATACGGGCACCCCCAGAAGAGCGTGATCACCTGCCGAGCCCCCCAGGGGGCCCTACTGTCCCCTATCATCTTCAGCCTCTCCATGGCACCCCTGGGGCACTACTCACAGATGACAGTATCAAAGGTCACCGACATATCTCCTACAATCCAGATATTCAATGTCTCAGACAGCACCCGCATCTCATACGAGCACCCCCAGAAGAGCGTGATCACCTGCAGAGCCCCCGAGGGGGCCCTACTGTCCCCTATCATCTTCAGCCTCTCCATGGCACCCCTGGGGCACTACTCACAGATGACAGTATCAAAGATCACCGGCATGTCTCCACCACTCCAGATATTCAATGTCTCAGACACCACCGCATCTCATACGGGCACCCCCAGAAGAGCGTGATCACCTGCCGAGCCCCCGAAGGGGCCCTACTGTCCCCTATCATCTTCAGCCTCTCCATGGCACCCCTGGGGCACTACTCACAGATGACAGTATAGGCATGTCTCCACCACTCCAGATATTCAATGTCTCAGACACCGGCCACATCTCATACGGGCACCCCCAGAAGAGCGTGATCACCTGCCGAGCCCCCCAGGGGGCCCTACTGTCCCCTATCATCTTCAGCCTCTCCATGGCACCCCTGGGGCACTACTCACAGATGACAGTATCAAAGGTCACCGGCATGTCTCCACCACGCCAGATGTTCAATGTCTCAGACACCACCGTATCTCATACGGGCACCCCCCAGAAGAGCGTGATCACCTGCCGAGCCCCCGAGGGGGCCCTACTGTCCTCTATCATCTTCAGCCTCTCCATGGCACCCCTGGGGCACTACTCACAGATGACAGTATAGGCATGTCTCCACCACTCCAGATATTCAATGTCTCAGACACCGGCCACATCTCACCCAGGCCTGGATGTCCAGCACCTACCTGAAGCTCACACCGACCAAGCGAGAATTACTGCTATTCACCAAGAACAAGCAAAAGGTAGTCAAAAATGGACTTAATAATACGAACCTGGAAGGGTTCGAACCCCAACTTTTCATAAATGCCAATCCACTCAGATTCACACTTGTGCAACAGACTGTAAAAACAGGCATTGGAAATGCAATAGGTCTCGCACCATTAGAGTTAGTGTTTTTAGAATTGTTTATGGGTTTTTTTTGTAAATGTTTAGCATTTTTGTTTCCTGTAGCCAATGCTAAAGTATTACAAATAAAAAAAGCCATAAACATTTCTAAAAGCTCTAACTGAAATGGTCTGAGAACTATTGCACTGTGTGAGGGTGAGGGTGAGTGAGGGTGAGGGTGAGTGAGGGTGAGTGAGGGTGAGGGTGAGTGAGGGTGAGGGGTTGAGGGTGAGTGAGGGTGAGTGAGGGTGAGTGAGGGTGAGTGAGGGTGAGGGTGAGGGGTTGAGGGTGAGGTGTTGAGGGTGAGTGAAGGTGAGTGAGGGTGAGGGTGAGTGAGGTGTTGAGGGTGAGTGAGGGTGAGGGTGAGTGAGGGTGAGGGGTTTTGGGTGAGTGAGGGTGAGGGGGAGTAGTTGAGGCGGAGTGAGGGTGAGTGAGAGTGAGGGTGAGTGAGGGGTTGAGGGTGAGGGTGAGGGGTTGAGGGTGAGGGGTTGAGGGTGAGTGAGTGAGGGTGAGGGGTTGAGGGTGAGTGAGGGTGAGGGTGAGGGGTTGAGGGTGAGTGAGGGGTTGAGGGTGAGGGGTTGAGGGTGAGTGAGGGTTTGAGAGTGAGGGGTTGAGGGTGAGGGAGGGTGAGGGTGAGGGGTTGAGGGGGAGGGGTCGAGGGTGAGTGAGGGTGAGTGAGTGAGGCTGAGGGGTTGAGGGTGAGTGAGGGTGAGGGTTTGAGGGTGGGTGAGTGAGGGTGAGGGTTTGAGGGTGAGGGGTTGAGGGTGTGTTGGACAGGCCACGTGAAGGGCTCGCTCCCTCCCCGCAGGACAGGGCCCGGGCCACCGTCAGCACCATTGCCCGGCCCAGCCGCCATCTTGGACACGGCACCACGCAGCCGCGCGGCCTCAGCCCGACCCCAACCCTGGGCCTGGCCAGGCCCCGACATCCCGGCACCACCCTCCACCCAGGAGGTGAACGGCCCACTTGGCAGGTCAATGGGAGTACGAAGTGTCGACGGCTCTCCCCCGCCAGGTGCCGAGCACCCCCAGCCTCCTCGGGCGCTGGCTCCACCCCCCTGCTGGGTGTCTGGACTCCCTCATCCCAGACCTCCCGACCTCCAAGAGCGAGGGTCCGGACATCAAAGGGCGCCAGACCTATAACTGAGGCAGCCCCAGGACAGGAAGGCAGTTGTATCCTGGAGTCGAGAGACACCGCGACGAACTCATCCTTGACGGACTGTTGGCGCTGCCACAGCCCTGCCTTGTGAACTATTGTCCTGCCTGCTGGCGCTGCCGCGGCCCTCTGCAACCTTCATCCTCGTGGGACCTGCTGGCGCTGCCGCGGCCCTCTGCAACCTGCATTCTCGTGGGACCTGCTGGCGCTGCCGCGGCCCGTTGTAACCTTCATCCTCGTGGGACCTGCTGGCGCTGCCGCGGCCCGTTGCAACCTGCATTCCCGTGGGACCTGCTGGCGCTGCCGCGGCCCGTTGTAACCTTCATCCTCGTGGGACCTGCTGGCGCTGCCGCGGCCCGTTGCAACCTGCATTCCCGTGGGACCTGCTGGCGCTGCCGCGGCCCGTTGTAACCTTCATCCTCGTTGGGACCTGCTGGCACTGCCGCGGCCCGTGCCACCTACGACCTCTTCGGGACCTGCTGGCGCTGCCGCGGTCTGACCCATCCGAACACCGAGCTCGAGGATTGTGAGCTATCACCACTACACCCCCGTACCCGTGGGTACCAAGACTGTCCCGCTACCCCCTTCCCTTACTAGAGACTAGAATTGAGAGGATCATCGTGTCCTGATCGCCCTGTATCGTACCACTCTACTACCCGAAGTGCCTATAAAAGGTGTTACCATAAGCTTTGTGTGGTGTCCATCTGTGGGGGGGAAGTTACCTGTCTGTGCGATCACTCTGCTCGGCCGACCCTCCAGGTCCCCGTCTAACATTGGTGGCTAGCGGCGCGATCCGAACCAACGCGTACCGTACAGACAGTAACTCACCCTACGACTAAAACCACAATGACGACCAAAGAGAGCGGATCGGCGGAGAAGTTCCAGATGGAAAAGCTGGAAGAATACAACCACCGAGAGCTCAAACAATTTTGCATGGACTTAGGCATTGCTACCACCGGACTAAGCACAAAAGAAGACTTCAAAAACGCCCTAGAGGCCTGGACAGAGACAAATACCGCAACCCCCCGGGACCCCGCAGCCCCGGAAGTCAACACCACCCGGTCCATGGCCACCCGCACCATCCCTAGACCAGAAGAACCAGAATGGGCAGCGCCTCCGCCCTCGATCACTCCAGAAGAAGACTCCCCCCAGACCGACCACCCGGACCCCACCCCAGAGGGGTCCACACAGCCCCCCGAGCTTCCCGACCTGGCTCAGTGGCGTCAAGAAGGGGGGCCCACCCAGGAACAATTCCGGCAGGAGCAAAAGACCTGCCCCTCCCTCGAGGGATTGCGACAGCAAGCGCTCGCCCAGAGCCAAGGAGACACCACCGGGGCCCACTGGGTTTATTGGGACAATGATCTCTTGTACAGCGAACAGAAAATCGCAGAACTGGGGGCCGGGCGAGTGCTGGTGGTGCCCCTCCACTTCAGAGACTTCCTGTTGAACCTAGCCCACGATGTCCCCCTGGCCGGGCACCTGGGCCAAGACAAGACCTACCACCGCCTGGTGACTCACTTTTTTTGGCCCAAAATGAGGAACGATGTATCCAACCATTGCCGGTCCTGCCCGACCTGCCAGGCCAGTGGGAAGAGCGGCCGCAAACTCAAGGCACCCCTACAACCATTCCCCGTGGTGACCACCCCGTTCGAAAGGGTGGGAATAGACATTGTGGGGCCCCTGGACCCCCGAACAGCACAGGGACATCGCTTCATCCTGGTCCTGGTGGATCACGCTACCCGCTATCCTGAGGCGGTCCCCCTTCGTACGATAACAGCCCCAGTAGTGGGTCGAGCCTTGATGGGGATCTTCTCTCGAGTGGGCTTCCCCCGAGAAGTCGTCAGCGACAGGGGTACGAACTTTATCTCAAAATACATGAAGTCCCTCTGGCAACAGTGTGGGGTCACCTACCGATTCACGACCCCCTATCACCCTCAAGGGAACGGACTGGTTGAGCGGTTCAACCGCACGCTCAAAGGGATGATTGGGGGGTTGGAAGAGCCCCTCCGTCGCCAGTGGGATGTGCTACTACCGTGCCTTCTCTTTGCCTACCGAGAAGCCCCCCAGAAGTCCCTCGGCTTCAGCCCTTTCGAACTCTTGTATGGACACCCGGTGCGAGGCCCGCTCAGCCTAGTCAAAGAAGGCTGGGAAATGCCCCCTCTAAAGAACCCTCCAGATGTTTTCAAGTACCTCCTAACCCTCCGCAACCAGACCAGAAGGTTCAGAGAGATGGCAAAAGCAAACCTGGAGGCCAGTCAGGAGGACATGAAAAGGTGGTACGATTGAAATGCATCCTCCATCGAATTTGAACCCGGTCAACAAGTGTGGGTAATGTCTCCCACCGAACCATGCGCCCTGCAAGACAAATGGACGGGGCCCTTCAAAGTAATCGAGCGCAAGAGCCCTGTCACCTATCTCATCGATATGGAATCTTCCCGAAACCCTCTCCGGGTCCTCCACGCTAATAGACTGAAACCCCACTTTGTACGCTCCGAACTCAGCCTCCTGATGGCAACCGACAATGGAACCGAGGAGGACTCCGAACCCCTCCCTGACCTCCTACGGTCACGGGAGAAGGACGGCTCCATGGACGGGGTCCGACTCTCGGAGGCCCTCACCCTGGAACAGCGCCAAGGCTGCCGAGTCCTCCTGCTACAGTTCTCCACCCTGTTCTCCCTCACCCCAGGGGTCACCCCCTGGTGCTTACACGACGTGGACACGGGAGACAGTCCCCCTATCCGCCATCGGGCCTACCGCGTACCAGATCGGGTACGGGCCTGCATCCACGAGGAGGTGGCCAAGATGCTCACCCTCGGGATCATCGAGCCCTCAGACAGCCCCTGGGCCAGCCCAGTGGTACTGGTCCCCAAAGCGGCCGCCCCCGGCACCACGCCGGAGCTCCGGTTCTGCGTCGACTACCGGGGCTTGAATGCGGTCACCAGAACAGACGCACACCCCATCCCCCGAGCAGATGAACTAATCGACCGCATGGGAGCTGCCCGCTACCTCAGCATCTTCGACCTGACAGCGGGCTACTGGCAGATCGGTCTCACACCCCGGGCCCAAGAACGATCTGCATTCTCTACCCCGGATGGCCACTATCACTTCAAGGTCATGCCATTCGGCATGAAGAATGCCCCAGCAACCTTTCAGCGGCTAGTAAACCAGGTCCTGGCAGGACTCGAAGGATTCAGCGCCGCCTACCTGGACGATATCGCTGTGTACAGCCACCACTGGTCCGACCACCTCCACCACCTCCGAGAGGTGCTACAGGCCCTCCAACGAGCTGGCCTCACGATCAAGGCCAGCAAATGCCAAATTGGCCAGGGGTCCGTGACCTATCTCGGGCACCAGGTGGGAAGCGGTCTGGTGGCCCCTCTGCAACTCAAGATCGCGGCCATCCAGTCGTGGCAGTCCCCCATCACCCAGACCGAGGTCCGCGCCTTCTTGGGACTCACGGGCTACTACCGACGGTTCGTGAGGGACTATGGCAGCATCGTAGGGCCCCTCACGGAACTCACCTCCAAAAACCAACCAAAGAAGGTCAACTGGACCCCAGACTGTCAAGCGGCCTTCGAGAAGCTGAAGGCCGCCATGTGCTCCGCCCCGGTGCTCCAGGCCCCCGACTACAGTCGGGAATTTATCGTCCAAACAGATGCCTCCGACCATGGCGTTGGGGCAGTCCTTTCCCAGCTGAACCCCGAAGGACTTGACCAGCCAGTGGCTTTCATCAGCAGACGGCTCCTGGCCCGAGAACGACGCTGGAGCACCATCGAGAGGGAGGCCTTCGCCGTGGTGTGGGCCCTCAAAAAGCTCCGGCCCTATCTCTTCGGCACCCACTTCCGGGTCCAGACCGATCATCGACCCCTGCAATGGCTCATGCAGATGCGGGGGGAAAACCCGAAACTACTACGTTGGTCCATCTCCCTGCAGGGGATGGACTTCACTGTGGAACATCGACCCGGCCAGGACCACGCCAACGCGGATGGCCTGTCCCGCTTTTTCCGCCTCGACGAGGAGAGTCCCCAAGAAGATGGGTGACTCTCCCCGCCTTCAGCTGGGGGGGACGCATGTTGGACAGGCCACGTGAAGGGCTCGCTCCCTCCCCGCAGGACAGGGCCCGGGCCACCGTCAGCACCATTGCCCGGCCCAGCCGCCATCTTGGACACGGCACCACGCAGCCGCGCGGCCTCAGCCCGACCCCAACCCTGGGCCTGGCCAGGCCCCGACATCCCGGCACCACCCTCCACCCAGGAGGTGAACGGCCCACTTGGCAGGTCAATGGGAGTACGAAGTGTCGACGGCTCTCCCCCGCCAGGTGCCGAGCACCCCCAGCCTCCTCGGGCGCTGGCTCCACCCCCCTGCTGGGTGTCTGGACTCCCTCATCCCAGACCTCCCGACCTCCAAGAGCGAGGGTCCGGACATCAAAGGGCGCCAGACCTATAACTGAGGCAGCCCCAGGACAGGAAGGCAGTTGTATCCTGGAGTCGAGAGACACCGCGACGAACTCATCCTTGACGGACTGTTGGCGCTGCCACAGCCCTGCCTTGTGAACTATTGTCCTGCCTGCTGGCGCTGCCGCGGCCCTCTGCAACCTTCATCCTCGTGGGACCTGCTGGCGCTGCCGCGGCCCTCTGCAACCTGCATTCTCATGGGACCTGCTGGCGCTGCCGCGGCCCGTTGTAACCTTCATCCTCGTGGGACCTGCTGGCGCTGCCGCGGCCCGTTGCAACCTGCATTCCCGTGGGACCTGCTGGCGCTGCCGCGGCCCGTTGTAACCTTCATCCTCGTGGGACCTGCTGGCGCTGCCGCGGCCTGTTGCAACCTGCATTCCCGTGGGACCTGCTGGCGCTGCCGCGGCCCGTTGTAACCTTCATCCTCGTTGGGACCTGCAGGCGCTGCCGCGGCCCGTGCCACCTACGACCTCTTCGGGACCTGCTGGCGCTGCCGCGGTCTGACCCATCCGAACACCGAGCTCGAGGATTGTGAGCTATCACCACTACACCCCCGTACCCGTGGGTACCAAGACTGTCCCGCTACCCCCTTCCCTTACTAGAGACTAGAATTGAGAGGATCATCGTGTCCTGATCGCCCTGTATCGTACCACTCTACTACCCGAAGTGCCTATAAAAGGTGTTACCATAAGCTTTGTGTGGTGTCCATCTGTGGGGGGGAAGTTACCTGTCTGTGCGATCACTCTGCTCGGCCGACCCTCCAGGTCCCCGTCTAACAGGGTGAGTGAGTGAGGGTGAGGGGTTGAGGGTGAGTGAGTGTGAGGGGTTGAGGGTGAGTGAGGTTGAGGGTGGTTGAGTGAGGATGAGTGAGAGTGAGGGTGAGTGAGGGGGTGAGGGTGAGGGGTTGAGGGTGAGTGAGTGAGGGTGAGGGGTTGAGGGTGAGTGAGGGTGAGGGTGAGTGAGGGTGAGTGAGGGTGAGTGAGGGTGAGTGAGGGTGAGGGGTTGAGGGTGAGTGAGGATGAGTGAGAGTGAGGAAGATCACCTGCCAATGTGAGCCCAGCATTCACTCGAAAACTGAACTCCAGTTGTCTTACAGGAAGTATGCAGCGGGCGTAGATAAATGGGTGAATAGTTGCGACAGTCAGAGAAAGTGTATCAGGCCCTGCGAAGATTATATTTCTATAAAGCGTACTGGAGCTTTACAAGGCCCCTTACTATGTCAAACTCAACCCTACTTGTTGGGCCCTCCGAAGGAGGTGAGGCTGGGTTGGAACAGAGGGAATCGAATCAGTAATTCGAAATAGTGCTCCCAGACATGTCACATTGGCGCTAGGCAGGAGTAAGTACGCCATCTCTGCAAAGAATGCTCATCAAACCAGAAGGCAAAATGAATATAGTTTCTACCCTGGGAGTCATCCATTAATTCTATTTTAAAGTGCCCCAGAAGTAAGGCAATGCAAGAACTCAGTTAAAGACGGTGCGAGATAACTGTATTCTAAACTTTTTTTTTCCAAACAAAAGGGGGCAAGAATTGTTCAGTTACAAAACAGCTGAACGAACTAAGTAGTGCAAAACATACAAAATATCAGGCAATAACTTTGGAGCCACGGTGGCTTGCACTTGAAATCTAGTAAAGCAAGCTTTGCCAAACAATGTCCACAATAATGTCACTCAATGGTCAGTTTGTGGCATTGTTTTAGAACAGTCGACGTTTCGATCCCTAGCTCCTAGATAAGGGGGATCATCATCAGGACTAATTTAAATACAATTGCCTGGTGTCTATCGTTGGAGCCTGTTGGGATAAGGAACAGGAAAAAGGGGGGAGGAAAAACAGACAACAGCGACCTGTCAGAATTACTGTAATAGTTGCATTTCAATATGTCAACAACTGGTGTAGGGATCAAGTGCCACCATATTTGTAGACAACATAAGTTAAAACAATGTTGGAGTCGGGTACTCGTGCCACCTGTGAGATGTGTGCTCCTAGATAGCACTTGTGCATGTCAGGAAAACTGCTAGCTTTGTGTTATTCGTGGCGAGGTATACTGTGCAAGTGTTTTCACAAGTGTTCAAGAAGGTGATACTTATGTTCTAATGGATTTATGGGGGTGATCAAGTGTATGCGGAGGGTCAATTAATTTAGTGGCGAGACGTGGGAAGAGAAGTTTGCAAGGCGGCAGGGTAAAGTGAACGAATGGGCGGAACTTCGTAAATGGACTGCCTTACCCTAGTTCAAGCGAAATATTGCTTGAATCCGAATGATTAAGGTGTATAGAGCGCTGCGTCATTCCTTTTGAAAGAAAGTGATGAATGTCAGGGCTGGTTGCCGGGCATATGGCGTCAGAAAAGAATGTGAATAGCCAAGGGTTGAGCATTACCTTTTCTTCGCTCAGTGCGGTCCTTGGAAGTGGTTCCATGGTTCGTATTTGCTCGGAGTGGCTGGTAGGGCAGCTTAACCTCGCTGATTAGCGGTTTCTTGCTGTTGGAGCTGGGGAGTGGGAAAGGGTGTAGGTTGTGTCAGCGGTGCCATCCTTTACCATTGAAAGGTAGAAGGCATGGGGAGCACAAGGGTGCGCTCAGCATGATGATAAGGGCTTACCTCTTAGGAGTCTCGTGGAGGTTGCAACGGTGTGCGGCTCTGGTCCTCGGCACAATGGCAGGAACCTCGATAGTCTGAACTAGGCTTCGAATAAAAAAAAATGCGACACGGCGGGCAGGGGAGGGGGCGGAGCGGGTAAAATAAACAAACGAGACGGAGGGAAGAGAGGGGAGGGGGGAGGAGAAATGCGACACGGCGGGAAGGGGAGGGGGCGGAGCGGGTTAAATTAAACAAACGAGACGGAGGGAAGAGAGGGGAGGGGGGAGGAGAAATGCGACACGGCGGGAAGGGGAGGGGGCGGAGCGGGTTAAATTAAACAAACAAGACGGACGGAGGAGAGGGGAGGGGGGAGGAGAAATGGTACACAGCGGGAAGGGGAGGGGGCGGAGCGGGTAAAACAAGACGGACGTGCACGCGCTTTTAAGCTCAATGCGCATGCGCATTGAGCTTAAAAGTCACGGGCACTGCAAGGAATCGCCACGATTCCTTGCAGTGGATAAAGAGTGGATAAGCCCCCATAGTCTCGCTTGCTCGATGCGCATGCGCATCGACAGGCGAGACCTAAAAACCAAGCTGTCCTGGTACCGGCTCCTCGCCTTCAGAAAGCGAAGCTTGTCATAGAACGTGGCTTCAGAACTACTGTTCAAGCCCACGCGGCCACACATCTAGATGGTGGGAGCAACGACGCGGCGGAATTTTAATGACGCAGGAGTAATCTGAGAAATTTCAGTAACTACTCAATACTCTTGTGAGGCAAATGATTGAAATGACACAATTACGCACGCTGGTGTGATTAAGAGCAATTGGGGCAGGAGCAGAGGAACAACAGACTAAGAGAGAGAGAGAGCGGCCGCTGGCTACTGCTGATTGTGTCCTGTAGCATTTAGTGCTATTTTCTTAGTGGGAAATGAATCCTCAGTGTTGGACAGGCCGCATGTTCGAGCTGTCCCCCCTCCCCGCAATGGGACCAGGACCCTGGCTCTCCCTGCATCCCCAGCCAGAGTCCACAAACGACCACCCGAAGTACCCTGCAATCCCTCCACTACAAGACACCAGCTCCGGACCCAGCTGGCCCGGGTCACCATCTACCCCACGACATCGACCCGGCCGCCATCTTGGGGCACTGCAGCACGAGGCCGCGTGGCCTCAACTCGACCCTAACCCCGGGCCCGGCCGGTCCCGACATCGAGGCCCCACCATCCTCCCAGGAGGCAGAGTGATCACTTGGCGAGTCAATGGGAGAAGGAATCGTCAACGGCTCTCCTCCGCCAGGTGTCGATCACCCCAGGCCGCCTGGGCGCTGGCTCCACCCCCCTGCTGGGTGTCTGGACTCCCTCATCCCGGACCTCCCGGCCCCCAGGCGCGAGGGTCCGGACATCAAAGGGGACCAGACCTATAACTGGGGCAGGGCCAGACCAGGAAGGCAGTTGTATCCTGGAGTCGAGAGACCCGAGAAGAACTCATCCGTGACTTGGCCTGCTGGCGCTGCCGCGGCCCTCTGCCTCGTGAAACCATCGTCTTAGCCTGCTGGCGCTGCCGCGGCCCTCTGCCTCGTGAAACCATCGTCTTGGCCTGCTGGCGCTGCCGCGGCCCTCTGCCTCGTGAAACCATCGTCTTGGCCTGCTGGCGCTGCCGCGGCCCTCTGCCTCGTGAAACCATCGTCTTGGCCTGCTGGCGCTGCCGCGGCCCTCTGCCTCGTGAAACCATCGTCTTGGCCAGCTGGCGCTGCCGCGGCCCTCTGCTTTATGAGACTATCACCTTGGCCTGCTGGCGCTGCCGCGGCCCGATCCACAGACCCTCCAGCTCGAGGATTGTGAGCTCGCCTTTTACCACAACCTGTACCGATCCGGTACCAAGACTGTCCCGCTACCCCCTTTCCCTACAGAGACTAGAAGTGAGAGGACCCCCGGGTCCAAGTTATCCTGTATCGCTGATATCCTTGCCTTAAGAACCTTATATAAAGCCTTGAACTCGACTTGGTGTGGTGCCTGTTTGTGGGGAGGGAGGGTACTTGTCTGTACGATCACCGGAGACGGTCCCCCTCGGGGATCTCTCCCTCGGTATCCGGCCGACCCTCAGGGTCCCCGTCTAACATTGGTGGCCAGCGACGGGATCCGAACCTACGCATAATCGTACAGAAAGTCACTCGCCCCACCACACACAACAACCATGTCAATAGAGAGCGGAACAACGGAAAAATTTCAGATGGAAAAATTGGAAGACTACAACCACCGGGAACTGAAGCAATATTGCATAGAACTTGGACTTCCAACCACAGGTCTTAGCACAAAGGAAGACTTCAAACGAGCCCTAGAAGCTTGGGCAGAAACGGGTACGGCCGTACCCCGAACACAAACAACCGAAACGAGCCCCGCACCAACTAAAGAAAGAGCGGATCTCTCCCTGGAAGAGATCCGAGAAAGAGAAAAAACCAGACTCCACGAATTAGAACTTGCCCGACTTCGCTTGGATGGGGAACTCAAGCTGGCAGAACAAAAAATAACCCTGGAACACTTACGGCTCAGGGAAGAGCGGGAAGACAAGCAAAGACAGAGGGAGCTAGAGGAAAAGAGACTAGAGTACGAACATGAGCGCAATCTCAAAGCACTGGAGATTCAGAAACAGAATAAAGACCTCGGGCTCCCCGAACGACCGACCCCGTCTGCCTCGACCGAGCCCAAGGTTCACATCCCCAAAGATGTCATCCGGGAATACCACAAGAACGATGATATCCAGCAGTGGTTTAAAGCCTATGAGGTGGCAATGACCTCCCACCGGATTCCCCGAAGCGATTGGGGAGCCGGATTATGGGGGAGGTTTGTCAACGAAGGGCGGGACGCCCTGCTGCAACTCCCGGACCAGCTAATGACCTCCTACGACCACATGAAGGCCGCCCTCCTCACTCGATACGGGCTCACACCTGAGATGTACCGCCAACGGTTCCGCGACTGCAAACGGATTCCGGGTACAACTTGGGTGGAGTACGTGAACTTTTTTAGCCGAGCCTTCGAGGGGTGGATCAAGGGCAACAAAGTAACCACCTACGAACAACTCTTTGACCTTATTGTATGGGAACACCTGTCGAACAACTGCTTCGTGGAGCTCCGGCAACACCTCCTGGACAGCAAGCTAACCGACCCTCGACAACTCGCCGCCGAAGCCGACCGGTGGGAAAGCACCCGAGTTGGCCGGAGCGCACCCAGCGAAGTATCCAGATCGTATCGCCCCCGAGGGGGAGGAGGAAGTCAGGGTCGGGGGAGAGACCCCGGCCCCTCGTCACCCCCCAGAAACCCCTCGACCCTGGTTGGCCGGGGAAGCCCTGCCGTCCGGGCCGGTTTCCGGGCCAACATTACGTGCCACAGGTGCCAGCGACCCGGCCACTACGCCAGTGATCCCAACTGCCCAAAGAATCCGAACACGACTCCCCGCCAAGTTGCAGCGGCGGCCCTAGGGGAAGAAATAATCCCGGAAGACCAAGAGGAGTACGAGACCGATCCCTCGGAATGGGCACCCGCCGCCATGGCACTGGTCTGCTTAGGGGAGAGAGACATGATTCCGCGGGCCCCCCTTCCCGCCAACACACAGAAGTACGGTCAATGGGTTAACATCAATGGTCGCCGGGCGGAAGCCCTCCGCGATACCGGGGCCAGTGTAACGGCGGTCCGACGCCACCTCGTCACTCCAGACCAAATCTTGCCGAACATTCTTTGCCCTGTTCGATCAGCCGACAACTCCGAAAGCCTATGCCACATGGCCTGCGTCCCCTTCGAGTGGGGAGGAGTAACAGGGATGTTAAAAGTAACTGTCCGCGATGATGCCCCCGTGGACTGCCTCCTAGGAAACGACCTTGAAAGCTCTCCCTGGGCAGCTGTCGAACGGAGGGAGCACCTGGGGATGCTTGGCCTCCCCGAATGGGTCTGCGTCACGACCCGGTCCATGACCGCCCGCGCGGTCCCCAGCCCAGAAGAGCCCGAGTGGCCAGAACCTCCTCCCGCGCTCCTCCCAGAGGAGGCCGCCCCAGAAGCCATTCCCTTGACCCAAACCGAAGAAGGACCCGACCAGCTTCGGGACGTCCCTGACCTGGCACAATGGCGGCAGGAGGGAGGCCCCACGCAGGAACAATTCCGGGCCGAGCAAAAAACCTGTCCTTCTCTCGAAGGACTCCGGCAGCAAGCCCTGGCCCAGAGCACCGGGGATACCTCGGGGGCCCACTGGATCTACTGGGACCAAGACCTGCTCTACAGCGAGCAGAAAATTGCAGAACTAGGGGCCAGTCGGGTGCTGGTGGTGCCC
This sequence comes from Lissotriton helveticus, assembly GCF_964261635.1. Lineage (NCBI taxonomy): Eukaryota > Metazoa > Chordata > Amphibia > Caudata > Salamandridae > Lissotriton > Lissotriton helveticus. The sequence continues at coordinate 506,373,639 of NC_136060.1, read as the reverse complement.
CTTCGCTTCCGAGACTTCCTCCTGAACTTAGCCCACGATGTCCCCCTTGCCGGACACCTGGGGCAGGATAAAACCTACGACCGCCTGGTGACCCATTTTTTCTGGCCCCACATGCGGAAGGATGTCACCAACCACTGCAAGGCCTGCCCCACCTGCCAGGCCAGCGGAAAAAGTGGCCGAAAAATCAAAGCACCATTACAACCCTTTCCTGTCGTCACCACCCCGTTTGAACGAGTGGGAATAGACATTGTGGGGCCCCTCGACCCTCGAACAGCCCAAGGACACCGGTTCATCCTGGTCCTCGTAGACCACGCCACCCGCTATCCCGAGGCCATCCCTCTTCGGACTGTGACGGCCCCCGTGGTGGGCCGGGCCCTGATGGGGATCTTCTCCCGGGTGGGGTTCCCCCGGGAGGTCGTCAGTGACAGGGGCACGAACTTTATCTCCAGATATATGAAGTCCCTCTGGCAGCAATGCGGGGTCACCTACAAATTCACGACCCCCTATCACCCGCAAGGAAACGGACTGGTCGAGAGATTCAACCGCACCCTCAAGGGGATGATTATGGGTCTAGAAGAACCCCTTCGACGCCAGTGGGACGTACTGCTTCCATGCCTCCTGTTTGCCTATCGGGAGGTCCCGCAGAAGTCCCTCGGCTTCAGCCCCTTTGAACTACTGTACAGGCACCCCGTCCGGGGCCCCCTCAGCCTAGTCAAGGAAGGTTGGGAGCAGCCTCCCCAGAAAACTCCCCCGGACATCTACCGGTATCTCCTGGCTCTCCGCAACCAGACCCGGCGGTTCCGAGACACCGCCAAAGCCAACCTCGAGGCCAGTCAGGAGGACATGAAGAGGTGGTACGATCAGCACACGTCCTCCATTGAGTTCGAACCTGGACAACAGGTCTGGGTGATGTCCCCGGTTGAGCCCTGTGCCCTCCAAGACAGATGGTCCGGGCCCTTCAAGGTAATCGAACGCAAGGGGCCCGTCACCTATTTAATCGACATGGAGACTGCCCGGAACCCCCTACGGGTCCTCCATGCCAACAGGCTCAAACCCCATTTTGTGCGATCCGAACTCAGCCTCCTGATGGCTACCGATACTGGGACAGAAGAAGACTCCGAACCCCTTCCGGACTTACTGAGGGCCCTCGAGCAGGATGGCTCAGTGGAAGGGGTCCAGCTCTCCGAGGCCCTGTCCCCGGAGCAACGCCAAGACTGCCAAACGCTCCTGAGGCAGTTCGCCTCCCTGTTCTCCCTCACCCCCGGAGTCACCCCCTGGTGCCTCCACGATGTGGACACCGGGGACAGCCCTCCTATTCGACACCGAGCATACCGCGTACCAGACCGGGTACGAGCCTGCATCCAGACCGAGGTGTCCAAGATGCTGACCCTAGGAGTGATCGAACCCTCAGACAGTCCCTGGGCGAGCCCAGTCGTCCTGGTTCCCAAGGCAGCTGCCCCGGGCGTTGCCCCTGAGCTCCGGTTCTGCGTGGACTATCGAGGGCTGAATGCAGTTACCCGGACCGACGCTCATCCCATCCCCCGGGCAGACGAGCTAATTGACCGGATGGGGGCCGCCCGCTACCTGAGCATCTTCGACCTAACAGCGGGCTACTGGCAGATCGACCTCACCCCTAGGGCCCAAGAACGATCCGCCTTCTCTACCCCCGACGGGCACTACCACTTTAAAGTCATGCCCTTCGGCATGAAAAACGCCCCGGCAACGTTCCAACGGCTGGTAAACCAGGTACTGGCGGGCCTGGAAGACTTCAGCGCCGCCTACCTGGACGACATTGCTGTGTACAGCCACCAGTGGACCGACCACCTCCGCCACCTGCGCGAGGTTCTACACGCCCTCCAACAAGCCGGGCTCACCATCAAGGCCAGCAAGTGCCAAGTTGGCCAAGGGTCCGTGACCTACCTGGGACACCAAGTGGGAAGCGGGCTGGTGGCCCCTCTCCAACTCAAGATTGCTGCCATCCAGGCCTGGCAACCCCCTACGAGCCAAACGGAGGTCCGGGCCTTCCTGGAGCTCACCGGATACTACCGGCGGTTCGTGAAGGACTATGGCAGCATCGTGGGGCCCCTCACAGAGCTCACCTCCAAAAAGAGCCCCAAAACCGTCAACTGGACCCCGGACTGCCAATCAGCCTTCGAGAAGCTAAAGACCGCCATGTGCACAGCCCCCGTGCTCCAGGCTCCCGACTACAGCCGGGAATTCATTGTGCAGACGGACGCCTCCGATCATGGTGTGGGGGCCGTCCTCTCCCAACTCAACACCGAAGGGGTCGACCATCCGGTGGTCTTCATCAGCAGACGCCTCTTGCCCCGAGAACAGCGCTGGAGCACCATTGAGAGAGAGGCCTTCGCCGTAGTCTGGGCACTCAAGAAGCTCCGGCCATACCTCTTCGGCACCCACTTCCGGGTGCAAACAGACCAACGACCCCTGCAATGGCTGATGCAAATGCGGGGGGAGAACCCGAAGCTGTTGCGCTGGTCCATCTCCCTGCAGGGGATGGACTTCACGGTGGAACATCGTCCAGGCCAGGACCACGCCAACGCCGACGGGCTGTCACGCTTTTTCCGCCTCAGCGAGGAGAGTCCCCAGGAAGATGGCTGACTCTCCCCGCCTTCAGCTGGGGGGGACGCATGTTGGACAGGCCGCATGTTCGAGCTGTCCCCCCTCCCCGCAATGGGACCAGGACCCTGGCTCTCCCTGCATCCCCAGCCAGAGTCCACAAACGACCACCCGAAGTACCCTGCAATCCCTCCACTACAAGACACCAGCTCCGGACCCAGCTGGCCCGGGTCACCATCTACCCCACGACATCGACCCGGCCGCCATCTTGGGGCACTGCAGCACGAGGCCGCGTGGCCTCAACTCGACCCTAACCCCGGGCCCGGCCGGTCCCGACATCGAGGCCCCACCATCCTCCCAGGAGGCAGAGTGATCACTTGGCGAGTCAATGGGAGAAGGAATCGTCAACGGCTCTCCTCCGCCAGGTGTCGATCACCCCAGGCCGCCTGGGCGCTGGCTCCACCCCCCTGCTGGGTGTCTGGACTCCCTCATCCCGGACCTCCCGGCCCCCAGGCGCGAGGGTCCGGACATCAAAGGGGACCAGCCCTATAACTGGGGCAGGGCCAGACCAGGAAGGCAGTTGTATCCTGGAGTCGAGAGACCCGAGAAGAACTCATCCGTGACTTGGCCTGCTGGCGCTGCCGCGGCCCTCTGCCTCGTGAAACCATCGTCTTAGCCTGCTGGCGCTGCCGCGGCCCTCTGCCTCGTGAAACCATCGTCTTGGCCTGCTGGCGCTGCCGCGGCCCTCTGCCTCGTGAAACCATCGTCTTGGCCTGCTGGCGCTGCCGCGGCCCTCTGCCTCGTGAAACCATCGTCTTGGCCTGCTGGCGCTGCCGCGGCCCTCTGCCTCGTGAAACCATCGTCTTGGCCAGCTGGCGCTGCCGCGGCCCTCTGCTTTATGAGACTATCACCTTGGCCTGCTGGCGCTGCCGCGGCCCGATCCACAGACCCTCCAGCTCGAGGATTGTGAGCTCGCCTTTTACCACAACCTGTACCGATCCGGTACCAAGACTGTCCCGCTACCCCCTTTCCCTACAGAGACTAGAAGTGAGAGGACCCCCGGGTCCAAGTTATCCTGTATCGCTGATATCCTTGCCTTAAGAACCTTATATAAAGCCTTGAACTCGACTTGGTGTGGTGCCTGTTTGTGGGGAGGGAGGGTACTTGTCTGTACGATCACCGGAGACGGTCCCCCTCGGGGATCTCTCCCTCGGTATCCGGCCGACCCTCAGGGTCCCCGTCTAACACTCAGGCACGTTTTTCATGCAATGGTGCATTTTGCACTGTGAAAATAGTGGGGGTGGGCAGTAAACTTCGCTCCCTCGGCGGAGTTCACAGAGTTTTGCCCGCTCTGCGCTCCACTTGGGGTGCGGATTTCCAAAAAGACTCAGCCAACAGCACGTGGCAGAGCTTTTTCTCATGCATTACTCGCCAATGCTATGAGATAATCGGGCACTAGACTGGCTCCCGGTGAGTTTTCTCAATGCGGGCAGTCATGGTAGGTCGCGCCTACTCAAGTTGAGAAAGCTGCCGCTCACAATGAAAATTCTGCTGCTTGTAGAAAATCTACCTGAGTGGTAGAAAAAGCTGCACCCTCTGGCCCCGGAGCAGAGTGGCCCACACGGCCACATCGCACCTTGACAAAAGTGTGACTACAGGATGCTGTTCCCACTCTATCCCCGGGTTTGGACTACGATCAATGAAACTCTGATACGCCTTTTGGAGGGTGCCTAGTAAGGGCTAGTATGGCCATATAGTCTTACTACCATATGGTGATTGACTAGGAGGGAGTATGACAAATCATAAGGGATCTGTATCCTGAGGAAGGCCTTTGACCCTGTTGAGCGATTGAGATAGGCTGAAACATGTCTGTACAGCAGACAAGGTAATGGAGTCACTGATTCTCTCATATACCCGTTTAGTGTGTGTGGTTAATCCTGCCAAGTGGGGCCCATAATAAAATATAGGCAGGCACTCACTTAGACAGTTTTAACTCAATTTTTTTTCTGCATTTGGGATTCCCCCTTTAAAATAATTCTGTTTCATAACTTCTCTCAAAATAATATCGCTCCACCCTGAACGTTGGTTGGCGCCAGGGTGCGTCAGCGGCCCAATGATAAAACATGCCCCTATCTAGTGGGTGAGGGCAATTAAAAAAAACCCAAAGGGTGTTTCCAAATTGGTTGTGTGTATCTCTTTGTTATTTACCAAATTGGGTTGTTATGGCCAGAGGTTAAGTGGACCAGTCCTCTTTTCTTTTTCTTTCCCCTCCCCTCTTTAGTCTGATGTAGTTTTATGTAAGTGCCCCTCTAGTTTGTGAGTAATATACACCTAAACACACACATTCAGATGGTTACACACAAACTCAGGTTGTGTCTCATTCTTTGTTACACACATACACTTTTCACACATGCACGCAACACACAAACACCTCCTGCGAACACACACTACACACATTTCTAGTTTCGACCAAAGGGCTGTGACGTTTCATGGCTCTTACTGTATATGAATATAGTGAGGGCCACTGGAATTATTTAATTGTGCGGCATGGGGCATTTTTCACAGAGTCATCGATTTGTCACATTTGCCATATAGTCCACTATCTGCTGCCTAATCAGCAGATTTTAACAGAAACAAATTGTTTCTCGCTCAAATGGTTCAAAAGTTGCTCAAAACACAGCGACGTTTGTTGCTGAGCAGTGGAAGGCCCTTTGCAAAGGTTGACTGTTCATTTTTCTGTTGCTTGTTGCTATATTTTGGGTTATATACTGGTATTAATGAGGTGTTAACAAGTGGAAAAATGAGAAAATAATAATGTAATACTATCATAAAATGTGCTGCAATACGCTGCATAATTTGCCTTTTCTTGCTGCATAATGTCCAACACTCTGCGCAGAATTTGGCCCTCCCTGCCGCATAATTCAAGTGGAGTATAGTTCTGGTGATAACATAAACACTCTCAAAGGACGGGACACTTTATCCAGGAAATATTATGTTTCCAAATATGTTGACCTTCTTCGGCATATATTTCAAAACATCGAAAAAGATATTATAATGAATCGATCATCACGAAACAAAATCGAATAAGGCAATGAGTAATCAATTCTACATTTTCAAACACTAAACCCTTTAACCCCTTGGGTGTGGCTGCGATTCTGCGCCTGTGCGGCGCTTTTAATGAGTGGGCGGGTTCATGACGGCCCCCAGCCGTCATCAGCACACGATCACTGTGATGCATGACGGCTGGGGGCCGTTATCAGCACCGAAGGGGTTGAACAGCAAGCTGAGGAGTCGATGGAGAGGCCAAGTTTTCAAATTCATCTTTCGAAGTCAGAGGAATGTTAAAAAAGGCGTCATGTGTGACGACACAGTGGCAATCGATGACCTCGGTGCTCACGGTCACACAATCTGAGCTCCTTGGGCCGTATTATGCATGTTCATTGTTTGCGCAAGGCGCACATTTTAAAAGGTGCGCCAGGCTCAAACAATGAAAATATGCTGTATTACGATGAATGCGCTGCTCCAGGGCAGCCGCGAGCCCGCGCTGCCCTAGCAATCATGTGAAAACAGCCGCTCCGTGTTTTCAGCAACCCGCCTGCACTTTTGAAGGAGATTAGAGATCGCTTTGCAGGTGGGTGCACTCAGTGACTGCACCCGGCTGCAAGGAGATGTCTGGGGGTCCATAGGACCCTCTTTCCTCCCTCCAGAAGGCTGCTCCTAGGGGGCGCATTCACAGTGCACCACCTAAAAGGCTGCACAGTGCGCCACACTGTGAGTGCGCCCGCTGAGAGCTTCTTTGCCTCTGCACCCGCGTCTGTAATATGACACGGGCACAGAGGCAAAGGAATCCCCTCATTTGCATAGTGCACGCTCCTATGCAAATGAGGGAACACCCCCTGGAGGTAGCGCTGGTGCTTTAAGTGCGCCAGTTGAATCGGCATTACTGAAGGGGTTGCAAAAAGTCTGCACCCCCTTCGGTAATGCCCGTTGCGCCCCGAAGCACTTACTGTAATACGACCCCTGGCAGACATAACCAGTGCCACTCGTGCTGCACACACAGAGTCATGCGTGGGCAGCGCGCGTGCACAAGCATACCATCACGCGACCTGCGTGGCATGTGCTGAGCTAAATGCTGCGGGGCTTTATTACATTTAAACAGGAGGCAGATATTACTCGACCCTGCCAGGAACTCAACTTCTAGGTGTATTTTAAAGCTTGTAGAATACAGGACCTGGTATGATAGGGCCCATATCAATTACACAAACTATTCTCCATTTCTTTGTCTCTCTCTGTCTCACTTTCTCTGTCGCTCTGTCTTTGTGTTTATCTTTCTGTGTCATTCTCTGTTTGTGTGTCTATCTCTCTCTGTGTCCCTCTCCTCTTTGCCTCTCTGTCTCTGTCACTCTCTCTCTCACCCCCTCTTAAACATCAGAGCTGGAGGGCGCTTCAATGGGCCATGACTGTAACTCCAGTATTACGGGCTTTGTTTGCTTTTCTTTTTGAGGATGCTCATTAACTCCTTCCGTGCTGCTGTCGGCCCACGGCCGACGGGAGCACTCCCTCCCTGGTACTGCGAACGACCGTTGGCCGTCGGAGCCCCGCCCACCCTTTAGAACGCCTGCACCGTGGCAGGATTGCCACCGTGGTTAAGGTGTTAAGCAAAGGGCAGCTGAGCAGTTTGTTTTGAACCTTTCCAAAGCTAGGAGCATTATCAAGCTCAACACTCTTAGGAAAATCAAACCTTTCCTACCTCCTGAGGACAGCCAATCAGCAGTCAAATCCCTAGTTATCTCACGAGTGGGATATGGGTTCTTGACCCTAGCGGGGCTTCCTAAATCTAGGTTATCTCCGCTAAGAGCTACTCATAACGCCTCTTCCAGACTCATCACGGGCTCCAGAAAGCATGATCACGTCACACCTGACTTAATTCAACTTAACTGGCTTCCCATTGAAGCAAGGATCCGCTTCAAGATAGCCTGTCTGATGCATAAACCTATTCACCTCAATACCCCTGTTTACCTGGCAAAAAACACTTGAGCTCTCCGGCTCTAGTCGGAGCATAAGAAGCTCCAATACCCTACTAATAAAACCTCAAAAATTCAACAAAAAAAGAACTTACAATTGCACCTTCTCAGGGCCGGCTCCAAGAATGTGGATTGCCCTTGCGACGGAGATCAGAGCCAACCCCTCGATTGCTTCATTCAAACAAAAGGTCAAACAGCTACTATTGAACGAACACCATCAGCAATAAATAGCCCTGATGACATTTGCAAGTCACTCCCTTCTCTTGCTTGACAATCGTTTTACATTATGTTTCAAAATGTATTTTGTTGTCCTTTTGACATAGTGCTCTGCTAAAACTTCACGGCGCCTGCTAGTAGGGCAGTTACCTGTTGAGCACTTGCTACTTCATGTTCCCATTGCACCCACGTGTACTTTTTATGTTTCAGGTACCTCTTATGTCTTCTCATTGTATTGTACTCATGCTGTTTCCTTAACGTTAGTTCTTTTGTACAGCACTCTGATACACATCTGGGTCTTGTTCGCACTTTATAAAACTTTTCCAATAAATAATAAATAAATAATAAAGCTTTGAGACTATCCAGCTGGTGAGATTAGGGTGAGTTTGGGCCTAAGGCTCCTCCAATTTAATGAAAGGCATATGTTAGGGCATGGGTACTCACAAACATTTTTCAGGGAAAAAAGTTTGATGTGTCATGTGACCGCGAGCCACATTGATGCCAACAGGGTGGTGGGAGGAGGGGGAGACTAGTGGTGAGGTGGGTTAGGTTAAGCAAAACATATGAACACTGTACCAAAATATACACAAACAGCAGGGAGTAGTTTTAACTAAAACGAGTTCCCATCAGTCCACCATCGAGACCGCCCTTCATCATCTGGGATCTCTTGTACCAATGTACAACACAATCAGGGGTAAAAAAACCTGTGCTGGCGAATAAATACACCATGCGCAGGAAAAACCCAGTGTTGATGCTGATGTGAAAGGGATGGAGTATCTAGTGGTGAACTGAATAGCAGTGCTAAGAAAAAGTGTGTTGTGAAAAGAAAGAGAAAAAGGCTCTAAAATTAGGTCGTGATCGGGAAAACAATTTTAATACACACCCTCACACTCCTAAATCAATAAAAACAGTGCAAATTAGTGGTGTAACAAATGACCACTAAAAGAGATGTAAGGTCGACATGTTTCTGCAGACAAACGGGGTCAAAAGATCCCCTGCTGCAGGTTTTTTTCATCATCCCAGATGATGAAGGGCGGTCTCAATGGTGGACTGATGGGAACTCGTTTTAGTTAAAACTACTCCCTGCTGTTTGTGTATATTTTGGTACAGTGTTCATGTTGGACTCTCTGTTAATTCTAGGTTGGTGTCAATTCTGTTCAGGGGGCTTAACAGGTAGGGTCTATAAACTTACCCCTGGGACCTTTTTTGTGTTTGGTAAGCAAAACATATACCTCCAGGGGCTGAATTGAACAATGTGAAACAAGAAAATCTGGGATTCATCCTGGGTTACTCACTTTACCAATTGTGTGCTCCTCGGCAATTGCTTTATTTCACTTTCCTTCCTTTTTCTTCATGATCACACCTAAGAGGAGCTTGAAATACATTACTTCATGATGGGTGCTGTAAAAAACCTTCTCATGTGTTTTATTTAATAAACTATAACGTTATTTATGTATAATAGGAATCCTGACCACCCAAAGGGTGCACGTAACAACTGACCTGCCTCTTAGTTCACTATTGGCATTGTTGTGAGGGTGTGGCGGAAGAATAGATGTTTCTAAATTCAGGTTTGAAAACTATCACTTTAAAATTAATACTTGTCAGTTCACTGATATCTGATGTACTAAGGTGAAAATGTTCTGCATGTTAATTAAATATTCTTCTTGGATTTTGAGGAGAGTTTATCATATTTTTACACTATTGCTGCAAGATGTCTTTCAAAATGAAGGTGAGCCTAAATTTAAGAGGCACTCCCTAGCTACTTCCTTTCTTTAACCCCTTCTGCGCTGATGACGGAACTGCTCTCATCAGCCGCGGTGGCGCTGTGCTGATGACGGAGCGGTTCCGTCATGGCCCGCCCGATGTGCCTGCTCGGTGCTGATTTTGCGCCTGCGCGGCGCGTTCTATTGAGCGGGCGGGGCCATGACAGAACCGCTCCGTCATGAGCACAGCTCAACCGCGGCTGGTGACGGAGCGGTTCCGTCACCAGCATGGGCGCGCCGTGCGGCCCCCCTGACCCCTTAGCGCTGCGGCGGAATAGCCGCCGCAGCGAAGGTGTTAACACCAATTGACCTTAAAGTAAATGCTTGCCGGTTTATTTATCATCTTTTTACTGTTATTGCAGAGTCGAGTGAACAGCAGGCCAGCGCTGACATGAAGGCCAGGAGGGCAGCAGGCAGCCCCCGGGTTGTACTTTGAGTATCAATGTTTTAGGGCAAGAATGTCATTTCTGGAAATGATGTTAAATATTGTGTAAGAATTTCCTCAAGGTTTGTAATTAATGCTATCCATGTTTGTATGAGACAAGTGACAGCACCTTGAGATGCAACCGTCCTATAAACGCGGCCGCCCTCTGCTGCGTTACTGTATTTACTGGGTAGGGCTCTTAATTTGAACCCGTGGTTCCTGGCGCTTGACACCGGCACTTAATTGTCAACACCTGCTCTTATGAAAGTCTGCCACGAGGTGGCGCTGTCTGGCTAATTTACAGATGATCTAACAACTGTCAATTCGTAATTCAATATACATTATTGGATACCAACGATTATTATTTGATATACATTTAGTGGATTATTGTATACATTGGTATCCATATGGAACGCACATGCACTTTACAATACCCTTTGTTCATATATGTGACCTTTTTATTCTAAATGTATTGCAAATGTAAATTGGACATATAATATGTATTATGGTTGTTAATATAATTGTATGGTCTTTTCTTCTTTTAATCATATGTTTAATGTCCTCTTTTAATCTGTTTATCCTTTTATGATTCTATGCTTGAATCGAAATAAAGTTCTTTGACTTGACTATACATTAAAAATGACTGTTACCTGCCTCCCAAGCCATTCTCACAGCTTGGGGGGGCTGGAATATACCGAATTGTCACACTTCTAGGAGGGTGTTAGTAGTTGTGTTGCTGCTATCACTGGCAGCGCTGGCGGGGGCATTGTGTGGTGCCTCCAGGGACGGCCCCGGCACTTACTATGTTTACAAATTAAGCACTGGCTGGGTAATCTTAAAAGGACCACAAGACTTGTGAGATTACACTACTGTGCACCTCTCCACAGCTGCTGCCCTCACAGAACTGTGCAGCTGTGCACCCAGAATACTTTACAACTTTCTAGATACATTTCAAGTTCTGCTTTCTGAAAGTGCTGCCGGTTCCTGTGTCCCCTGTTTCCGGTGCCCTCCGCCCTGCCTAACTGGTCATGGAGTCTCGGATCCTAGACCCCCCCCCCGCACCCCGACCCCCCCCCTCACCCCCCCCCCCCCCCCCCGCGCCAAGAAACACCATCACCACAGAAGACGAGGAGGGGGGCGAGTTTATTTAAAATATGTACATGTCCCCACAGCCCCCCTGCTGCTGGGCTAGTCCGGATCACTTTGGTGGCGGCAACAATGTTTAATAATTACCTCATTTAGGAAAAAAACATCAAGCGAGGAAAACCTGAAAATCCACAATAAATTGCCCTTTTCTTAAATAATGCAGTTCCGGGTGTCCCCTCGCACAACTGCTTTCCCCAGTTCTGTATCTTTTTCTCATTGACTTTTTTTCTTACGTTTCTGGGGTTTATTATTCAACCAATTTACGTTTCCTTGTTTTCCCTAATTTCTATTGGTTCTCCGATTTTGTGCAGGAGTTTGGGCCAGATTGACAGGTGGCAGCTGTTCCGGTCCAAGTGAACGCGGGGGAGGGGGGGTTCAATGGAGGGAGAGAAAAAGATACAAAGCCAGGGTTTCCTTCCAATAGTCACACGTCATTGCACCAGAGACGCCCCGCCCCTTCCCAGAGAAAGGACGAGAAGGCGGCGGGGGTCCCTTCTTCACAGTTTGCAGTCCCGTTATTTTCTTAAGATCTGAGGTGTATTTGGTAAAAACACAAATGTAATGAGTTTGTCCGTTTGCTTCCAGAGGCGAGAAAACAGCTGGCAGACATGAAAGGCGGGGGGGGGGGGGGGGGGGGCAGAGGGCAGAAGTTGTCTTTGGAAAGTGTCAGAAGTTGATCAAGGGGCAGAGGGGGCCCCGCCCCCACTCATTAACCTTATCTTTGAGTGTTCCGGGGACGTCTTGTTACCCCAAGGAGATACCACGCAATGTTTCTCAGGAGCCTCTGTTACACCAGGGAGATACCAACTGATATCTGACAGGGGCCTTCTTTTATATCTGGGACCAACCACTTCTTAGCTCACAGGGGTCTCTCTTTGCATCAGGGAGATACCACTTGCTGTCTCACAGGGACCTCTTGTTGCATCAGGGAGATACCACTTGATGTCTCACAGGGGCCTCCATTACATCAGGACCATACCACTTTCTGTCTCACAGGTGCCTCTTGTTCCATCAGGGAGATACCACTTGATGTCTCACAGGGGCCTCTCGTTGCATCAGGGAGATACCACTTGATGTCTCACAGGGGCCTCTCGCTGCATCAGGGAGATACCACTTGATGTCTCACAGGGGCCTCCATTACATCAGGACCATACCACTTTCTGTCTCACAGGTGCCTCTTGTTGCATCAGGGAGATACCACTTGATGTCTCACAGGGGCCTCTTGTTGCATCAGGGAGATACCACTTGATGTCTCACAGGGGCCTCTCGCTGCAGCAGGGAGATACCACTTGATGTCTCACAGGGGCCTCTCGCTGCAGCAGGGAGATACCACTTGATGTCTCACAGGGGCCTCTCGCTGCATCAGGGAGATACCACTTGATGTCTCACAGGGGCCTCTCGTTGCATCAGGGAGATACCACTTGATGTCTCACAGGGGCCTCTCGCTGCATCAGGGAGATACCACTTGATGTCTCACAGGGGCCTCCATTACATCAGGACCATACCACTTTCTGTCTCACAGGTGCCTCTGTTCCATCAGGGAGATACCACTTGATGTCTCACAGGGGCCTCTCGCTGCATTAGGGAGATACCACTTGATGTCTCACAGGGGCCTCTCGCTGCATCAGGGAGATACCACTAGTTGTCTCACAGGGGCCTCTTGCTGCATCAGGGAGATACCACTTGATGTCTCACAGGGACCTCTTGTTGCATCAGGGAGATACCACTAGTTGTCTCACAGGGGTCTCCATAACATTAGGACTATACCACTTGCTGTCTCATAGGGGCCTCTTGTTGAATCAGGGAGATACCACTAGATGTCTCACAGGGGCCTTTTGCTGCATCAGGGAGATACCACTTGATTCTTCACAGGGGCCTCTCGCTGCATCAGGGAGATACCACTTGATGTCTCACAGGGGCCTCTCGCTGCATCAGGGAGATACCACTTGATGTCTCACAGGGGCCTCCCCTTACACCATGGAGACACCACTCAATGACTTCTCTCCACCAATGTGCGGACACCAAGATGCCTTCCTTATTCCTGTTCCCCCCTGCACAGGTACAATGGGCCGTCCCAGGATGTGCCACCACAGCACGCTGACCACTTGTTGCTCCAGTTCCCACATCGGCACACATTTCATCCATCCGCCGTGGCGGTTCTTTGCGTTGGACTGGTGAAGAGGAAGGCCTCAGGGCCTTGGGGAGGAGATGAGAAATGTCTTGATAATTAAATAAATACATTCCTGGCCCTTCCATGTTTCCTTGTCATCCCTTCCATAGTCATATAATCCAAGGACGCGGCGGTGGAAAAGAAGGGTCCCCTGGCCCTCAACAAATGCAAATCTAGTCTACGCCCCCCTCAATCGTCCACCTCAATCTCCTCATCTTCTGAGAACTCATCTGTGGTGTGGTCTCTGGAGGAGGACTGCGGGGAGTGTGGGTAGCAGCCCCCCAAGCCCTGGGGCGAGGAAGACCCGCAGGGGGACAGGGCCCGCGAGTGCGGACCCGTGTGCACCCCCGTCTCTTCCTCAAGCTCGGGCATGGTGGCAAGTTTCTCTAGAGCATGGGGAGGCAGCTTCTTGAGGGACTCCACGTCCGCCTTCATCTCCTCAAGGTCCCGCTTCAGCTTGGCCCTGCGGTTCTGAAACCAGGTGATGACCTGCGCGTTGCTCAGGCCCAGCTGCTGCGCGATCTGGTCCCGGTCCGCGGGGGACAGGTACTTCTGGTAGAGGAAGCGCTTCTCCAGCTCGTAGATCTGGTGGTTGGTGAAGGCGGTGCGGGACTTCCTGCGCTTCTTGGAGGTCTGCCGGTGTCCGAAGGAGTTCAGGTGGTCCCGGCCTGGAAGAGAAGACAAGAGGTTAGTCAAGCCTTGGAGATACTTCATGGTGGAGAAGGAACGGGCAGGGCGGAGGTGAGGGTGCGGGGGAAGAGCGTGGATGGAGGAGAGGACAAGGGGTTAGTCAAGCCTTGGAGATACTTCATGGTGGAGAAGGAACAGACATGGAGGAGGCGAGGGTGCGGGGGAAGAGCGTGGATGGAGGAGAGGACAAGGGGTTAGTCAAGCCTTGGAGATACTTCATGGTGGAGAAGGAACAGACATGGAGGAGAGGGTGCGGGAGGAAGAGGTGGATGGAAGAGAGGACAAGAGGTCAGTCAAGCCTTGGAGATACTTCATGGTGGAGAAGAAACAGACATGGAGGAGGCGAGGCAGCGGGAGGAAGAGGTGGATGGAGGAGAGGACAAGGGGTCAGTCAAGCCTTGGAGATACTTCATGGTGGAGAAGGAACAGACATGGAGGAGGAGAGGCAGCGGGAGGAAGAGGGTGGATGGAGGAGAGGACGAGGGGTCAGTCAAGCCTTGGAGATACTTCATGGTGGAGAAGGAACAGACATGGAGGAGGCGAGGGGGCGGGAGGAAGAGGTGGATGGAGGAGAGGACAAGGGGTCAGTCAAGGCTTGGAGATACTTCATGGTGGAGAAGGAACAGACATGGAGGAGAGGGTGCGGGAGGAAGAGGTGGATGGAGGAGAGGACACGAGGTTAGTCAAGCCTTGGAGATACTTCATGGTGGAGAAGAAACAGACATGGAGGAGGCGAGGCAGCGGGAGGAAGAGGTGGATGGAGGAGAGGACAAGAGGTAAGTCAAGCCTTGGAGATACTTCATGGTGGAGAAGAAACAGACATGGAGGAGGCGAGGGTGCGGGAGGAAGAGGTGGATGGAGGAGAGGACACAAGGTTAGTCAAGGCTTGGAGATACTTCATGGTGGAGAAGGAACAGACATGGAGGAGGCGAGGGTGCGGGAGAAACAGGGTGGATGGAGGAGAGGACAAGGGGTCAGTCAAGCCTTGGAGATACTTCATGGTGGAGAAGAAACGGACATGGAGGAGGCGAGGGTGCGGGAGAAACAGGGTGGATGGAGGAGAGGACAAGGGGTCGGTCAAGCCTTCGAGATACTTCATGGTGGAGAAGGAACGGACATGGAGGCGGTGAGGGTGCGGGAGGAAGAGGTGGATGGAGGAGAGGACACAAGGTTAGTCAAGGCTTGGAGATACTTCATGGTGGAGAAGGAACAGACATGGAGGAGAGGGTGCGGGAGGAAGAGGTGGATGGAGGAGAGGACACGAGGTTAGTCAAGCCTTGGAGATACTTCATGGTGGAGAAGAAACAGACATGGAGGAGGCGAGGCAGCGGGAGGAAGAGGTGGATGGAGGAGAGGACAAGAGGTAAGTCAAGCCTTGGAGATACTTCATGGTGGAGAAGAAACAGACATGGAGGAGGCGAGGGTGCGGGAGGAAGAGGTGGATGGAGGAGAGGACACAAGGTTAGTCAAGGCTTGGAGATACTTCATGGTGGAGAAGGAACAGACATGGAGGAGGCGAGGGTGCGGGAGAAACAGGGTGGATGGAGGAGAGGACAAGGGGTCAGTCAAGCCTTGGAGATACTTCATGGTGGAGAAGAAACGGACATGGAGGAGGCGAGGGTGCGGGAGAAACAGGGTGGATGGAGGAGAGGACAAGGGGTCGGTCAAGCCTTCGAGATACTTCATGGTGGAGAAGGAACGGACATGGAGGCGGTGAGGGTGCGGGAGGAAGAGGTGGATGGAGGAGAGGACACAAGGTTAGTCAAGGCTTGGAGATACTTCATGGTGGAGAAGGAACAGACATGGAGGAGGCGAGGGTGCGGGAGAAACAGGGTGGATGGAGGAGAGGACAAGGGGTCAGTCAAGCCTTGGAGATACTTCATGGTGGAGAAGAAACGGACATGGAGGAGGCGAGGGTGCGGGAGAAACAGGGTGGATGGAGGAGAGGACAAGGGGTCGGTCAAGCCTTCGAGATACTTCATGGTGGAGAAGGAACGGACATGGAGGCGGTGAGGGTGCGGGAGGAAGAGGTGGATGGAGGAGAGGACACGAGGTTAGTCAAGCCATAGAGATACTTCATGGTGGAGAAGGAACAGACATGGAGGAGGCGAGGGGGCGGGAGGAAGCGGGTGGATGGAGGAGAGGACAAGGGGTCAGTCAAGCCTTGGAGATACTTCATGGTGGAGAAGAAACAGACATGGAGGCGAGGGTGCAGGAGGAAGAGGTGGATGGAGGAGAGGACACGAGGTTAGTCAAGCCTTGGAGATACTTCATGGTGGAGAAGGAACAGACATGGAGGAGGCGAGGGGGCGGGAGGAAGCGGGTGGATGGAGGAGAGGACAAGGGGTCAGTCAAGCCTTGGAGATACTTCATGGTGGAGAAGGAACAGACATGGAGGAGCCGAGGGTGCGGGGGAAGAGCGTGGATGGAGGAGAGGACACGAGGTCAGTCAAGCCTTGGAGATACTTCATGGTGGAGAAGAAACAGACATGGAGGCGGCGAGGGTGCGGGAGGAAGAGGGTGGATGGAGGAGAGGACAAGGGGTCACTCAAGCCTTGGAGATACTTCAAGGTGGAGAAGAAACGGACATGGAGGAGGAGAGGGTGCGGGAGGAAGAGGTGGATGGAGGAGAGGACACGAGGTTAGTCAAGCCTTGGAGATACTTCATGGTGGAGAAGGAACGGACATGGAGGAGGCGAGGGTGCGGGAGAAACAGGGTGGATGGAGGTGAGGAGGAAGAGGATGGGGAGATGGAGCGGGGGTGAGATGGTGAGCCACAGGGGAGGTACTGAGGGAGAAGAGACCCGGCGATATGAATGACTAGAAGCGCTCAACTGTTCCTCAACAGTAGTGAAAGTGCGCCTCAGTCAGCACTCACAGGGATTTTCACTCTTGCATCACTTTGTCGCCTTCATTTAAATCTTAGTGCATCTGAGGATGAGTGAATCTGTCCAAACTGAGCATGAGTTCAGCTGAACCGACTACTAACCTATCTGAGAGAACTCAGTCAGCGTTCACCTACACTTACCAAAAAACCTACAATATTCTCCAACCGCAACTTGGGCCCAGCTGAGCCTTAATTTTAAAAAGTTCCTAAACTAGTTCTGGCATTCCACTGGGGTTTACAAGGACAGTCACCTCTATGTGAATAAAGGGTTAGTAAGCGCTCATTAGAAAATTTTGAATGGGGAATTATTAAATGGGTGATTATTTTTTATTTCATTTACAAATTTGAAATTGAGCTCTTAGGGGGAGATTTACTAAGATTTTGCGCCGTGTTTGCATCACAAAAGTGACGCAAATCGCCTCAAATGCTACTTCGCGTTACTTTGCTCCATGGGGCGTGCCAAGGGTGGCGCATGGGCGCTCCCGTCCACCCACCCATGGTTACACACTAAACCCAATTTACTAAAAACAGTTGATTGGGTTTAGCATGAGAAAACTGCGCCCTTTTAAACTAAGCTTTCATTTCTCCTTCCTTTTCCGATTAAAAAAAAAAATATATATATATATATATATGTGCAGCACGTATGCAAAGTGGGAAAAGCTTTGCATCGTGCCTAGCATAGTATACCATGCTCATACACACACCCTAGCACTGCGGCTGTGGAGCACTTGATTTTAATGAAATAAAATCTTAAATTTGTCTACACTACGAGGCTCCATTGGATTGAAAAGGAGTGTCTGTGCGGAGAAAGGAGGGAAAAAAAGCTTTGGATTGAAATATTGGTGAGTCTGAATTGGATGTGCGCTGGTGTCTTGTGATTTTTGGAGATAGATATTCTGCAACACCAGTGGGTGGGCAGGTTATCTAAGGTTAATGCTTGCAGCGGATAAGCATTGTACACCAGAGCTACACTCAATATTTAAGATTTATGATATTTCCTGTGTGTAAGCAAAGAGACATTTAATGACGTGCTGATCAAATATAGCAAATCTGCCTTTTTTGATGTTTATACAATACACTTTGTGCAGATACCAAGATTGTAATAAACTATGTATTACCCTCCTTGAGTTTGGGGAGGGGTCGCGAGTCGCAAGAGGAAGCCCAGAGTGAGTCATGGTGCCCCCCCCCCCCCCCGTGTAATATATAGCATATTACCTCTGCACGTCGGCATGCCTGGTGAATGCCCCACAGTGCTTGAGTGTGTAGTAGTTGTAAACAGTGGTATAAAAATCATATCCAGAGCACAAGGGGTTAAGTCTCTGCAGTGAGACTGCACCTCATTGACTAAGATTTGCATGCGTGGGCCCCATTGGTTGTTTTCTGTCATTGATTCTAAAATGGAATCCCTGCGACGATACCATTGGTTTGTCAGGTTAGGGACACTGTATGTGGTAATAACTGGAGGGGGGTGGGGGAGGGGTTGGTCTTGAACTGTGCTAAGTGAGTACTTGTGAGTACTTGTGAGTAGACTTGTTACAATTAACTTGTTATTTGGTCACATTTATTTTTCCTGGCATGGAATATATTTATAGCTCGGTTCTTGCATTCTGAGCACAAATGTATACAATGCATTTGAGAGTTTAAACGTAGTATTGGTTCCGAGCTATTAATATTGTTTTTCACAATGCTATATTAAAAGAAACTGTGGAAGCTGCTTATGAGTACCAGACATTTCTCCTTAAAGAGTAGGTTGCTCTGATTAGCAGATAAAATGCTTTATCACACATAGATGTATTATCTGAGACATACATTGAAAGCGCTGCTTTTTTAAACATACTTTAGCTGTCTTGGCGGTAGGTGGAAGAGGCAATGTAAATGATTATTTAATTAAAAATATATCAGTTAACACCACCTACACACATTCAACAGGGGAATATGTCACAAGTTAGTATATCAATGACATTAATAATTATATGACTTGTACTACTTTACGAATAAGATGCTAATAGAATTGACGACTAAAATATTAATCAGAATAATTGAGATTAAAATAATGACATCGAAATGGTAACATAGCTCTAACATAATTAGAATTTCAGAAGCATTAAAAATGAAAACAATGATAATTAAAGGTCATTTATAAGGTCTGACAACCGAGAGGTGTCTTGCATTTGTGTTTACAAGCAGCAAGAGGCAGCATGTTCCTTTTAACACCGTTTTTAAGGTGAGTAGTCTCGTTTATGTAAGTTTGGTTTGACAGATGTGTGGTGAGGTCATACTAGATTACAGGTGAGTGGTGATGCCGCAGCTAAAGTCAGGATTTGTATAGTGTTTTTATATGGTTTCATGTGTTGTTTAAATAGTCACAATGGGAACACAGAAAGCTGTAATTGAATAGTGGTGACATTATAACTATGTATGATGAAGTCCTTGCTTGTCAAATTCTATGTACAAGGTGTCCCAAGTGTACCCATTCTGCACGGCAACACTCAACGCTCTCTCTCTACACAGCGCTCTGATACCGTGACGGCCATGTTTGCGCTTTATAAAACACGGTAAATAAAAATAAATAAATATCAATAGCAAAGATTGATAACACTTTAAACATATCAGCTTTAGGAGTGTGTGCCCGAGACCAGCCCTAACTTATTGGATTGGATTGACATTTATAGAGCGCACGAATGCCGAAGCGTCTTGGTGCTGAGGTGAGAGAAAGAAAGAGAGGAAGGACCAATGCCCACTAAAACTTATCTGTTATATCTTTCTGATTCCTGTATGACGACCATCTACAGAGATCGGCTCTTGAGGAGACGCGGTCCTGCCCAAAGCACGCGCACTTCTGCAACGCTCGATTGTTTTGCAGTAAGTTTGCAATTTTTATGTACCATTGCATCCATACATACATTGATTCATACCTACTTACATACCTACATACATACTTACATACATACTTACATGCCTGCATGCATACATACATATGTAAAAACATGCTTACAAACCTACATGCATACATACATACTTACATGCCTGCATACATACTTACATACATACATTGATAGATACCTACATACAAAGGTAATACATACTTACATACCTACATACATACTTGCATACATACATACGTATATATATATATATATAATTACATACCTACTTACATACCTACTTACGTACATACATACTTACATACCTACATACATACTTGAAATACATACATACTTACATACCTGCATACAAACTTACATACATACTAAAATACCTATATACATACTTAAATACATACATACATACTTACATATCTACTTACATACATACATACATACATACTTACATGCCTGCATACATACTTTCATACATACTTGCATGCATAATACATACATACATACTTACATATGTTCATACATACATTTATACATACATACATACTTTCATACATACATACATACATACTTACATACATGCATAATATATACATACAAACTTACATACGTTCATACTTACATACATACATACATACATACGTTCATACATACATTACATATCCTAAATGTAAAGCGTTCTGATACCCTCTTGGGTCAAGTTGCACTATATAAAACTTTATAAATAAATAAATACATACTTATATGTCTGCATACAGACTTTCATACAGACATACATGCATAATACATACATACATACATACGTTCATACATACATTTATACATACATACATACTTACATATCTACTTACATACATACATACATACATACTTACATGCCTGCATACATACTTTCATACATACTTGCATGCATAATACATACATACATACTTACATATGTTCATACATACATTTATACATACATACATACTTTCATACATACATACATACATACTTACATACATGCATAATATATACATACAAACTTACATACGTTCATACTTACATACATACATACATACATACGTTCATACATACATTACATATCCTAAATGTAAAGCGTTCTGATACCCTCTTGGGTCAAGTTGCACTATATAAAACTTTATAAATAAATAAATACATACTTATATGTCTGCATACAGACTTTCATACAGACATACATGCATAATACATACATACATACATACGTTCATACATACATTTATACATACATACATACTTACATATCTACTTACATACATACATACATACATACTTACATGCCTGCATACATACTTTCATACATACTTGCATGCATAATACATACATACATACTTACATATGTTCATACATACATTTATACATACATACATACTTTCATACATACATACATACATACTTACATACATGCATAATATATACATACAAACTTACATACGTTCATACTTACATACATACATACATACATACGTTCATACATACATTACATATCCTAAATGTAAAGCGTTCTGATACCCTCTTGGGTCAAGTTGCACTATATAAAACTTTATAAATAAATAAATACATACTTATATGTCTGCATACAGACTTTCATACAGACATACATGCATAATACATACATACATACATACATACGTTCATTCATACATACATTTACACATACATACATACTTGCATACATGCATAATATATACATACATACTTACATATGTTCATACATACATTTATACATACATACATACTTTCATACATACATACATACATACTTACATACATGCATAATATATACATACAAACTTACATACGTTCATACTTACATACATACATACATACATACGTTCATACATACATTACATATCCTAAATGTAAAGCGTTCTGATACCCTCTTGGGTCAAGTTGCACTATATAAAACTTTATAAATAAATAAATACATACTTATATGTCTGCATACAGACTTTCATACAGACATACATGCATAATACATACATACATACATACGTTCATACATACATTTATACATACATACATACTTACATATCTACTTACATACATACATACATACATACTTACATGCCTGCATACATACTTTCATACATACTTGCATGCATAATACATACATACATACTTACATATGTTCATACATACATTTATACATACATACATACTTTCATACATACATACATACATACTTACATACATGCATAATATATACATACAAACGTACATACGTTCATACTTACATACATACATACATACATACGTTCATACATACATTACATATCCTAAATGTAAAGCGTTCTGATACCCTCTTGGGTCAAGTTGCACTATATAAAACTTTATAAATAAATAAATACATACTTATATGTCTGCATACAGACTTTCATACAGACATACATGCATAATACATACATACATACATACGTTCATACATACATTTATACATACATACATACTTACATATCTACTTACATACATACATACATACATACTTACATGCCTGCATACATACTTTCATACATACTTGCATGCATAATACATACATACATACTTACATATGTTCATACATACATTTATACATACATACATACTTTCATACATACATACATACATACTTACATACATGCATAATATATACATACAAACTTACATACGTTCATACTTACATACATACATACATACATACGTTCATACATACATTACATATCCTAAATGTAAAGCGTTCTGATACCCTCTTGGGTCAAGTTGCACTATATAAAACTTTATAAATAAATAAATACATACTTATATGTCTGCATACAGACTTTCATACAGACATACATGCATAATACATACATACATACATACATACGTTCATTCATACATACATTTACACATACATACATACTTGCATACATGCATAATATATACATACATACTTACATATGTTCATACATACATTTATACATACATACATACTTTCATACATACATACATACATACTTACATACATGCATAATATATACATACAAACTTACATACGTTCATACTTACATACATACATACATACATACGTTCATACATACATTACATATCCTAAATGTAAAGCGTTCTGATACCTTCTTGGGTCAAGTTGCACTATATAAAACTTTATAAATAAATAAATACATACTTATATGTCTGCATACAGACTTTCATACAGACATACATGCATAATACATACATACATACATACATACGTTCATTCATACATACATTTACACATACATACATACTTGCATACATGCATAATATATACATACATACTTACATACAATATACGGGAGAGGGATGGAATCCGTAGTTAAGAGTTGGGTCACTTGGTCTGACATAAAGGAGGACATTAGGTCCGACTTTGCAGCAAGAATTGTCAGACGCGTCACAGCAAACTTTACTCTGGCCAGAGCAGCCGGCCTGGGTAGACTCCCAGCAGGAATTATAAAGACCCCGCCTGATTGGTGGGCAGAAATTTTCCTCCCAAATGTTCATGAGTATATTTGACACAGGACAGATACCAGAAGACTGGCGAGGGGCGATCATGAGACCCATTCAAAAGTGTGAAGATATAAATGTCCCTAAGAATTATTGCTGTTTCGTCGGCGTCCGGGCGGCTTTTGATCTGGTGGACCGGCCTCGCTTACGGAGGCACTGTCCAGGGGTCTCCGGGCCATCATTCAGGGGCTACAGAGTTATAACTGGGCACCGGCGATAATGGACACGGTGGGGACCCTGGCAAAGAAAACATCAATTGGACAAGGATTAAGATAAGGTGCGTCCTGGCCCCCCTCCTTTTCTCCTTCTTTACAGCTGACTTGCCACCAGTTTCGGGGAGGGGGGGCTAAAGGCGCTCTCCCCAAAATTGACGGCAAACATTTTGCATGTCTCCTGTATGCAGACGATCTTGTAATTTTAGATCAGACAGAGATATGTCTGCAAAGAAAGCTGGACAAGGTTATGGAATAATATAGTCATAAACAAAAATGTAGTAAATATGAAAAAAACAAGGTGCTGAGCTTTGGTAGTAAATGTTTCTGGGCCCAACAATCTGGAAATATTAAAGCAATATAAGTATCTGGGGGTCTGGTTTGAGACGTCCCTAAAAAGGGAGGGCCCACCTGGATCCATTGAGAGCCGGGGCATTCTAGGTTTGGGGGTTGGTTTGTAATTTTCACAAGTGATCAGCAACAGGTTAAATTTATGAATTGTGATTTGTCGGAGAATGATATTGAATGCAATTATGTATAGTGGAGAAGTGTGGCTCAATGGTTAGAGCGGCAGACCCTGATACAGAGGTCTAGCCCGGGACCAGGGTTCAATTCCCCGCCTCGGCGGGTCTTGGGCTCAATAATTCCACGGACCTGATAATTCTCGCCTCGGTGCCTATTCCAATCATGGAGTCCCACTCTGCAACTCTGGGCAATAGCTTGCTTAATCTCCACAACGGCCCCCACAACGCTAAGGATGCCTGGCTTCACCTTGGGGGTGCCCAGGAGTGGACACCGCACAGGGAAAGCAAGGATGGGTTCCACAGCGGTATTCGTACAAGCGCCTTGAGACCCTTGCGGGTGAGTAGTGTGCTATACAAGTATCAATTTACATTTACAATTTTATACATCATTTCTTGTAAGATGTGATTTTGCTAAAACTGTAAATATCTCTATAAAGGCTGAAGAGGTTTACGGTGAGAAGTCAGATCGGCCCCTCTTGAAAGCCTGCGCTGCCATGACACCTTCACCATTCCAACATGGAGCCGAATTATTATATCTAAGGGGTAACAGTGGATGGGATGTTGAGGAGGGGGAATGTTTAAACAACATCCTACCTCTTCCAGGATCCGCCATGATCCAGGCTGTAAGAATTCAAACTGGTTCAGTATCGTGGAATATAGCGGCCCGTATGGCGTTGATAAGAATTTGGAAGCACCCGAGCTCTGGGGATGAGCATAAGCTATCTCAGTGGTGCAAACATGAGATAAAGCAAAGTGAATTTAAGTGGGCATACAGGGTCAGAAAAATTGTAGATAAAGTTGGCAGGGATAAGAGAATTAAGCTGTGCCCACAAAATCTACATATTGAGTTTGTAAAGAGTGAGTTAAAGGTCTTAGGCAAGGAACAATCGAACAAATCTGTCTGTTTTATGTTTAACTCATGGCAAAAGGAAGAGGTACTCGTATATGGATGCACGACCTAACCATTGGAGTAGAAGAGGATTATTCAGGCTAAGGGTTGGAATTGACCCCTGCTATATTCATGAAAGGATAAAAGTGACCACAATTGATCCTGAGGGACATTGTGCATTTGGCTTGAGTATGAAATGCCATTTTTGCATATTTTATTAGATTGTCTAAAAGTTTTAACTGCACGGAAAATGTTTTTATGTCCAATTTTTATAAAATATGGCATTAGAATCCGCGCACAGGCTATGGAATTTTTAACTGGAATGTGTTTTTGGGATGTAGTATGTGCTATTGGTAGGTTTATGGCTGATATTAAAAAGGTAGTACTCGTCATGTGTTTATAGATTAGTATTTATAAGTAATTTATGATGATAGTATGACAGCTCAAACAAGCACTGACAAAGCTAATAGGTATCGGCAATGTAAGAGCTATAGGTGTTGGCAGCAATGTTCATTTATTTATGTATTTTAATAAAAACCACCTAGAGCCATATACAAATACAATTACATTGCCAGCACCTACAGCTCTCAGATTTCCAAAACGTATTGTCTTTGCCAATACTTGTTAACAGCGTATTGTTGGATATGCTGTACAGCATGCAGAACTACAAAATAACCACATTCTGAAAATCATGTTTTATGTTTATTAATCGTATCTCCAGATGTATTTAGAAGGCTGTAATTTATGTGTGCCTTGACTTAGGTCACTTAAATACAGAGCACATGATCTACGAACAGAGCCCAAACCCACGAGTTAGCTTCATTAAAAACAGCGTTAGGAAGCACTACATAGAAAAGATATCTTTTATGTTCTGCATAAAAAGCCCGTACCAGCAGCGATCAGCTCCTAGCGTGTGGAGGAGTAGTCACTGATTTCCAAAAATAAAAAGTAGTCCCAAAACAATGCATGAAATGGCCGCTGCATATTTTTAACAGTAGTCGGCCGTGCTCTGCCGGAGGGCTGAACACAGGAAGAGGCATGACGCATGTATGCCTTTGGCAAATGTGGAGATCATAAAATGGAGCAATGATGGTGCATAAAATGGGAATCTTAAAAAATAAGAGAGTCTCCCAGAAACCAGAAAGGACCGGGTATCAATAGTATAAACAAGAAAATTTCCTTTCTGTGTTATTAGACTTTTAGTTGGTGACCAAAAGGCCTACACACATTTTCTTGTTTATGCATAAAATGGGAAGCCTATGGGCGGGCTGTAAGCCCACAAAGTAGATACAGCATGTCTCTCTTCGAGACAACCACATCTGCACCGCCTAGAGTCGAGAACTAAAAAGGGATCAACATTTGTAAATCAGGGTAGTTATGGTGTTGCACAAACACGCTGTGTAGGTGTTTTGCAGGGCATGGGAGACTTCGTACATGTGAGGCAGCTGCAGATGGCATTTCTGGTAATGCCAGTAAACTACAAAACACAGCCCACCAGCTAATAAAACGGGCCCACAAACAAACAAACTGGGCCACAAACTGACCTGTCATATCAGCCCTTCGGGTACTGCCTGATTGCTCAATAGGCCAGTTCAACCCTGACCACGTGTGAAGGTCAAAGGGTAAGCTCGTGTGTGCCCTCAGTGATTTCATTCATCTGCGTGTTTCAGAGAAAGTGTGAATGAGAGAAAGCAAAGGAAGAGGTGGAGAAAAAGAAAGTGTGAGAGAGAATAAGAGAGAAACTGTGAGAGTGAACAAGTATGAGGCTGACAGAAAAAGAGTGTATGGGTGGGAAAGAAAGCAAGAAGAGGAAGTGTTTGCGAGAGGCTGTGAAGGTGAACGAGTCTTGTATGAGAGAGAAAACGTAGAAGGCGGGACAAATGAAAGAGAGAGCAAAAGTAACAAAGCAAGAGTAGAAGCAAGTGGTAGAGAAAAAGAGCAAGTGTGTGTGAGAGAGAGTGAACGTACATGTGTGTGAAGAGAGGGAGGTACAGAGAGACCGGAGTCGGGCCCTGTGCGCATGTCAGGCCGGTTGTGCAAACAATACATTGCGGATTGTGACTGAAAATAGGAAGTGGGGGCCTTGGATGAGACTTCACCAGGCTCTGACCTGTGAGGCTGCATTCCAACTCTGGGCACCTCACTGGGGTTTAGAACCTTGCGGGAAGGGGTTTTGCATTTAACCCCTTTGCTGCGGCGGCAATTCCACCGTAGTGTTAGGGGGGAGGCTGGCCGCGCGGTGCTCCCATGCTCGTGACGGAACCGCTCCATCACGAGCCAGCCTCGGGCGCGCTGTGCTTGTGACGGAGCGGTTCTGTCACGGCCCCGCCCGCTCAATGGAACGTCCAGCGCAGGCGCGAAATCAGTGCTGCGTGCCATTACGGAACCGCTACATCACCAGCACAGCGCGACCGAGGCTGGTAACGGAGCGGTTCCGTCACCAGCATGGGAGGGGTTATTTACGCACGTAATAACATGAAATAGAGCAACAGCGGAATTCCACGTAACAAGTAACACAAAATTCCCGTAATTGCCTAATTACACTGGGGGATGTTACTTTCGCCCATGCTTACTTGAAACCTGGGTGGTGCTTGCTGGGTTGATTCTATTCACCTACGTCCTACATGGCTGAAGGTCCCGCTGGATGAAGCTGGAAGTATCCAAAACTTTCAGCAGTGTCGCCACCTGCTGAGAGAAGCTGGAATTGACTCAAACTTCCAGCAGTGTCTCCACCTGGTGGGAGAAGCCAGAAGTTTCTGATACTTTCAACGGTGTCGCCTCCTGCTGGCAGAAGCAGGAAAAGGAAGTTGGCTGAAACTTTCAACTATGTTGCCAGCTGCTGGAGGAAGCTGGAAGTGACTAAAACGATCAACAGTGTCTCAGCCTCCTGGCAGAAGCCAGAAGGGACAGAATTTTATCTCAGTGTCTCCTCCTGCTGGCAGAAGCTGGAACTAACGGAAACTCCCAGCAGTGTCTCCCTCTGCCGGCAGAGGCCAGAAGTGAGGGATACTTTCAACAGTGTCGCCTCCTGCTGGCATAAGCTGGAAGTGACTGAAACTTCCAGCAGTGTCTTCACCTTCCTGCAGAAGCCAGGAGTGACTGATACTTTCAACGGTGCCACCTGCTACTGGCACAAGCCAGAAGTGGCTGAAACTTTCAACCGTCTCAGAGGCAGGGAGCCAGATCTCTAGTAGGGAAAGGCTAGAGAGAGCTAGGGGCGTGCCGTCACTGGGCCATACAGACTAGGTGAGGTTTGAAGTGATTGAATATGGATTTCAACAGTGTCAAAGACTTTTCTCAAGTTTGGAAGGGGCTAGAAGGGCCTGCTTCGAATTAAACGGAGCTGCATTTTATGTTTAGTGATCTGCTGTGTGTATGTATATTAAATATATATTTTATAATGTTTTCCAAGTAAAGTCACTGGTTGATATTGAGTTCTTGTGTTTTGTTGTGTGATTCCCTGAGATCTGAGTTTGAAGCCCACACACCCTCCCTGGGGGGCCTCGACGGCTCTGCCTCGCGAGCAGGGTTTAAAGGGGTGCACTTCGGGCCAGTTTGAGATTCAGCTGGAAGGTGCCCCCAAGACACCAGCGGTGACAGGCTCCAAACGTCACAGTTAGTGAAGACCCCCTTATTACCCTGTGACCACCAGAACCAGGGCGCCCCTCTGAGTACAGCTTCTTGTGTGAAGGAATCTATCTACTGCCTGCCTCTATGTCTGCCTGACTGCCTGTCTATCTACTGCCTGTTGATCTGCCTGCTGCCTTCCTGCCTGCCTGTCTCTATTGCCTGCCTGCCTCTCTGTCTGTCTGACTGCCAGCCTGTCTATTTCTATCTGCCTGCCTGCCTCTCTGTCTGTCTGACTGCCAGTCTATGTGCCTGCCTGCCTGTCTGTGTCTATTTTCCTGCCTGCCTATTGATCTGCCTGCCTGTCCATCTACCTGCCTTTCTGTCTGACTGACTGCCTGCCTGTCTGACTGCCTGCCTGTCTGTCTGCCTGCCTGCCTGACTGCCTGCCTGCCTGTCTGACTGCCTGCCTGTCTGACTGCCTATTTGACTACCTGCCTGCCTGTCTGTCTGCCTGCCTGCCTGTCTGACTGACTGACTGCCTGACTGATTGGCTGCCTGACTGTCTGTTTGCCTGACTGTCTGCCTGCCTATCAGCCTGCCTGTCGATCTGTCTGCCTGCTTGACTAACTGCCTGTTTTCCTACCTGTCTGTCTGCCTATCAACCTGCCTGTCGATCTGCCTGCGTTCCTGTCTCCCTGACTGACTACCTGCCTGTCTGCCCACCTGTCGATCTGCCTGCCTGCCTGTCTGCGTGACTGCCTGTCTGCCTGCCTGCTTGCCTATTGCCCCACTCAGCCTCGCCCTCCTCGAGGTGAAACAGCCTTATCTTCTGTGAAGTGACTTTCCACCTGTGGCCTTGTTCTCTTTCATGGAGAAATGCGTTCTCCACCAACTCAATAAACACAAGTTCAACCTCCTTGACACCTTTCAATCAGGATTCAGGAAAGGCTGTAGCACATAACAGCTATGCTCAACGTCTCCGACGCCATTCACAAGGCTTTAGACGAAGGTGATGCCGGCCTTCTCATCCTTATTGACCTATCTGCGGCATTCGACACAGTGAACCATCCAGCTCTTCTGGAGATCTTGAGGAAGCGCCCCGGCATCAATGGCACAGTACTAAAATGGTTCACCTCCTTACTTCAACACCGCTTGCAACAAATTAAAATCAACTCCTGTCTCTCGAAGCCAACAAAAGTCACACTTGGGGTCCCGCAAGGCTCGATCCTCTCCCCGTCCCTCTTAAATCTCTTCATGGAGCCCCTCACTGTCATCTTGAAAAAAGCTGGAGTGAATTACCACATTTACGCTGACGACACCCAAATCTATTTCAAAATCAAGTCTCCCAGCGACATCCGGCACCTCAATGCCACTCGAACCCGAGATCCAAACTTGGTTCAACGCCAACCACTTAAAGCTCAACCCAGATAAAACGGAACTAATCCTATTCTCTCCAATAAGCAACCGTTGTCCAATCCAAGAGTGGCTCAAGAATCTGGTTGCCCTAAACTGCCCAATTACCCTATCCGACTCAGTTAAGTCTCTAGGCATCACCCTTGACAAGAACTTATCAATGGAGGCCCACATCAAAAACTCTGCAAAAAGTGCTCTTTTCTCCCTAAAACACCTCAAGAAATGTAAACCTTTTCTTCTCCATGATGACCTCAAGACAGTAGTCCAATCCCTGGTTCTCTCTAAAATCGACTACGGGAACGCCATCCTAACAGGGACTCCTAAAGCTCACCTAGCCCCTCTAAGGGCAGTGCTGAACATGGCCGCTCGACTCGTATCTGAAGTAAAAAGCTTTGAACACATCACTCCAGCTCTCAACTCCCTCAACTGGCTTCCCATGGAAGGTAGGTATATTTACAAGGTGGCCTGCATCACACACAAAACACTTCCCTCTCCGGCCCCCAACTACCTAAATATCAAACTGGTAAGAGCAGGTCACTCCAGAACACTGAGAAGCTTCAACTCACTCCTTCTCATTCCTCCGAAACTGAAAAAGAAAACCACACAATACCGATCGTTCTCTGGCAACGCTCCCAGGATGTGGAACGCTCTCCATAGAGTCCTCAGATGCAACCCCTCCTTCTCCTGTTTCAAAAGGGACCAGAAACTCCATCTCCTTAACAAATACTTTCCTGACCAACGTGAACTAACCTAGTCTTCAATATCCGAGTTTACTCCTCTCTCTTGACATTCAAGGATAGTTGGTGACCGGACTGTGTTAACCACCCAATTTTTCATGCTGTATTTTTGGATCCTTGATTTGCTTCCTTACTGCCTGCCTACTATGTAATGCAATTTCTGTCTGTTCTTTTTACATGATGTATGTAAAGCGCTCTGATACCTATGGGTTAAGCCAGCACTATATAAAACTTTCAAAATAAAATAAATGCCACTCAGACTGCAGCTGCATGCTCTGTGACGTCACATGCAACCTGCAGCCGCATGCTCTGTGGCGTCACACTCGGCCTGCAGCCGCATGATCTGTGACGTCACACTCGGCCTGCAGCCGCATACTCTGTGACGTCACACTCAGGCTGCTGCGTTGTCCCCTGTAATCTTATAATTGGCCCGCTGCCTCAGGCTCTTTGACGTCGCACACAGGCTGCTGTCTCATGCTCTGTGATGTCACATCCGACCCCGGGCGAATGCCATGATCATATCCCTACTCCTACTCTGTGTGTTTTGTGCAGGCGGCATAGAACGGGCAGGTCTGACAGTTCAGCGTCATATGGGGTTGACACGGTCTTTCATGCTTCTTGGGAAGATAACATGAGTACCAATGAGCCCCATGTAGTATCTTGTGTTATAGCTAACACTGATATGTGTTGTAAATCACTGTTAGCTAATCTAGAATGTTGGGACTGTGTTCTGGCTCTCCCTGGTTATAGAATTTTGGACTTGAAGAAGTCAGTTGTAGGAGCCAGATCTGTGCTGATGGTGGTTGCGCGGCTGAGGCTGAAGTATAAACCATCCAACGTAATAAAGCATCCTCTATTACTGATTTCCTGTTGCCTCAGACCTCATTTCATTGGCAACGACTTGGAGAAGAGCGGACTCACTCATTGGATGCCAACACTTCCAACTCTATTTCTGACACTTTGTTTTCAAAAGCTGCACTCTACACTTCAGTAGCTGCACCCATGCTCTACAGGATCAACCTCCTCACCTGAGCAAGACAAAGAAACCAACCATCTCACCGTGAGTTTTTCTACCCTTCATGAAGCAATCTTCAAGCCTCCAAGTCTTCAAGTGTTTCCTTGTAAGTAAGGAGAATTGGTGGTTGGTTTTCTCCTCTATACGTTCTCTTTGAGTCTGCCATTGGGTACAGAGGAGTCCGGTTTTAGAGCGCGTTCGGGTCAAGGTCACGCGCAAACTCGTACAATTTCCTTGGCGCAAGGGCCTGCGCGAGGACTTCACCGTGCGCGCTCTCATTCTTCAAGGAACTGCCTGCGCGAGGACTTCACCGTGCGCGCTCTCATTCTTCAAGGAACTGCCTGCGCGAGGACTTCACCGTGCGCGCTCTCATTCTTCAAGGAACTGCCTGTGCGAGGACTTCACCGTGCGCGCTCTCATTCTTCAAGGAACTGCCTGCGCGAGGACTTCACCGTGCGCGCTCTCATTCTTCAAGGAACTGCCTGCGCGAGGACTTCACCGTGCGCGCTCTCATTCTTCAAGGAACTGCCTGCGCGAGGACTTCACCGTGCGCGCTCTCATTCTTCAACGGAACTGCCTGCATGAGGACTTCACCGTGCGCACTCTCATTCTTCAGCGGAACTGCCTGCGCGAGGACTTCACCGTGCGCGCTCTCATTCTTCAAGGAACTGCCTGCGCGAGGACTTCACCGTGCGCGCTCTCATTCTTCAACGGAACTGCCTGCATGAGGACTTCACCGTGCGCACTCTCATTCTTCAGCGGAACTGCCTGCGCGAGGACTTCACCGTGCGCGCTGTCATTCTTCAACGGAACTGCCTGCGTGAGGAGGTCACCGTGCGTGCTCTCATTCTTCAAGGAACTGCCTGCGCGAGGACTTCACCGTGCGTGCTCTCATTCTTCAAGGAACTGCCTGTGCGAGGACTTCACCGTGCGCGCTCTCATTCTTCAAGGAACTGCCTGCGCGAGGACTTCACCGTGCGCGCTCTCATTCTTCAAGGAACTGCCTGCGCGAGGACTTCACCGTGCGCGCTCTCATTCTTCAAGGAACTGCCTGCGCGAGGACTTCACCGTGCGCGCTCTCATTCTTCAACGGAACTGCCTGCATGAGGACTTCACCGTGCGCACTCTCATTCTTCAGCGGAACTGCCTGCGCGAGGACTTCACCGTGCGCGCTCTCATTCTTCAAGGAACTGCCTGCGCGAGGACTTCACCGTGCGCGCTCTCATTCTTCAACGGAACTGCCTGCATGAGGACTTCACCGTGCGCACTCTCATTCTTCAGCGGAACTGCCTGCGCGAGGACTTCACCGTGCGCGCTCTCATTCTTCAACGGAACTGCCTGCGTGAGGAGGTCACCGTGCGTGCTCTCATTCTTCAACGGAACTGCCTGCGCCAGGACTTCAGCGTGCACGCTCTCATTCTTCAGCGGAACTGCCTGCGTGAGGACTTCACCGTGCGCACTCTCATTCTTCAGCGGAACTGCCTGCGCGAGGACTTCACCGTGCGCGCTCTCATTCTTGAACGAAACGGCCTGCGTGAGGACTTCACAGTGCGCGCTCTCATTCTTCAACAGAACTGTCTGCGCGAGGACTTCACCGTGCGCGCTCTCATTCTTCAAGGAACTGCCTGCGCGAGGACTTCCCGTGCGCGCTCTCATTCTTCAAGGAACTGCCTGCGCGAGGACTTCACCGTGCGCGCTCTCATTCTTCAAGGAACTGCCTGCGCGAGGACTTCACCGTGCGCGCTCTCATACTTCAACGGAACTGCCTGCATGAGGACTTCACTGTGCGCGCTCTCATTCTTCAACGGAACTGCCTGCGCGAAGACTTCACAGTGCGTGCTCTCATTCTTCAACGGAACTGCCTGCGTGAGGACTTCACTGTGCGCGCTCTCATTCTTCAACGGAACTGCCTGCGTGAGGACTTCACCGTGCGCGCTCTCATTCTTCAACGGAACTGCCTGCGTGAGAACTTCACCGTGCGCGCTCTCATTCTTCAAGGAACTGCCTGCGCGAGGACTTCACCATGTGCGCTCTCATTCTTCAACGGAACTGCCTGCATGAGGACTTCACTGTGCGCGCTCTCATTCTTCAACGGAACTGCCTGCGCGAAGACTTCACAGTGCGCGCTCTCATTCTTCAACGGAACTGCCTACGCGAGGACTTCACCGTGCGCGCTCTCATTCTTCAACGGAACTGCCTGCGCGAGGACTTCCCCGTGCACGCTCTCATTCTTCAACGGAACTGCCTGTGTGAGGACCTCACTGTGCGCGCTCTTACTCTTCAACGGAACGGCCTGCGCGAGGACTTCACCGTGCGCGCTCTCATTCTTGAACGGAACGGCCTGCGTGAGGACTTCACAGTGCGCGCTCTCATTCTTCAACAGAACTGTCTGCGCGAGGACTTCACCGTGCGCGCTCTCATTCTTCAAGGAACTGCCTGCGCTAGGGCTTCACCGTGCGTGCTCTCATTCTTCAAGGAACTGCCTACGCGAGAACTTCACCGTGCGCGGTCTCATTCTTCAAGGAACTGCCTGCGCGAGGACTTCACCGTGTGCGCTCTCATTCTTCAACGGAACTGCCTGCATGAGGACTTCACTGTGCGCGCTCTCATTCTTCAACGGAACTGCCTGCGCGAAGACTTCACAGTGCGCGCTCTCATTCTTCAACGGAAGTGCCTGCGTGAGGACTTCACTGTGCGCGCTCTCATACTTCAACGGAACTGCCTGCTTGAGGACTTCACCGTGCGCGCTCTCATTCTTCAACGGAACTGTTGTTGTCCGACTCATCTCAACGTTAGTTCTTTTGTACAGCACTCTGATACCCATCTGGGTTTTGTTCGCACTTTATAAAACTTTTCAAATAAATAAATAAATAATAAAGCTTTGAGACTAACCAGATGGTGAGATTAGGGTGCGTTTGGGCCTAAGGCTTCTCCAATTGAATGAAAGGGATATGTTAGGGCATGGAGATGTGAAACATTTTTCAGGGGCAAAAAGTTTGATCTGTGATGTGACCGCGAGCCACATTGATGCCAACAGGGAGGGGGTGGGGGAGGGGAGATTAGTGGTAAGGTGGGTTAGGTTAAGCAAAGCATATACCTCAGGTGGCTGAATTGAACAATGTGAAACAAGAAAATCTGAGATTCATCCTATGTTCCCGACTTTGCTAAATTGTGTGCTCCTTGGCAATTGCTTTATTTCACTTTCCCTCCTTTTTCTTCAAGATCACGCAGAAGGGGACCTTGACATACATGACTTCAGGATGGGTGAGGTAGAAAACTTTCTCCTGTGTTTGATTTAATAAACTGTAATGTTGTTCGTGTATGACAGGAACCCCGGCCACCCACAGGGTGCACCTACCAACTGACCTGCCTCTTAGTTCCCTATTGGCCGTGTCGTGAGGGTGTGGCAGAAGAATAGATGTTTCTAAATTCAGGTTTGAAAACAATCATATTTAAATGAATACTTCTCCATGCACTAATATAATCAGATGAACAAGGGTGAAAAGGTTCTGCATGTTAATTAAATCATCTTTTTGAATTTTGAGGAGAGTTTATCATATTTTCACACTTTTGCTACAAGATGTCTTTCAAAATGTAGGTGTGCCTAAATTTAAGAGGCGCTCCCTAGCTACTTCCTTTCTTTAACACCAATTGACCTTAAAGTAAATGCTTGCCGGTTTATTTATCATCTTTTTAGTGTTATTGCAGAGTCGAGTGAACAGCAGGCCAGCGCTGACATGAAGGCCAGGAGGGCAGCAGGCAGCCCCCGGGTTGTACTTTGAGTATCAATGTTTTAGGGCAAGAATGTCATTTCTGGAAATGATGTTAAATATTGTGTAAGAATTTCCTCAAGGTTTGTAATTAATGCTATCTATCCGCGTTTGTATGAGACAAGTCACAGCACCTTGAGATGCAACCGTCCTATAAACGCGGCCGCCCTCTGCTGCGTTACTGTATTTACTGGGTAGGGCTCTTAATTTGAGCCTGTGCTTCCTGGTGCTCGGCACCGGCACTTAATTGTCAATACCGGCTCTTATGAAAGTCTGCCACAAGGTGGCGCTGTCTGGCTAATTTACAGATGATCCAACAGCAGTCAATTCATAATTCAATAGACATTAAAAATGACTGTTACCTGCCTCCCAAGCCATTCTCACAGCTTTGGGACTGGAATATACCGAATTGTCCCACTTCTAGGAGTGTGTTAGTAGTTGTGTTGCTGCTATCACTGGCAGCGCTGGCGGGGGCATTGTGCGGTGCCTCCAGGGACGGCCCCGGCACTTACTATGTTTACAAATTAAGCACTTGCTGGGTAATCTTAAAAGGACCACAAGACTTGTGAGTTTACATTATTGTGCACCTCTCCACAGCTGCTGCCCTCACAGAACTGTGCAGCTGTGCACCCAGAATACTTTACAACTTTCTAGATACATTTCAAGTTCTGCTTTCTGAAAGTGCTGCCGGTTCCTGTGTCCCCTGTTTCCGGTGCCCTCCGCACTGCCTAACTGGGCATGGAGTCTCTGATCCTACTCACCACCCCCCCTCACCCCCCCCCCCCCCCCCCGCGCCAAGAACATCTTTGAGTGTTCCGGGGACGTCTTGTTACCCCAAGGAGATACCAGGCAATGTTTCTCAGGAGCCTCTGTTACACCAGGGAGATACCAACTGATATCTGACAGGGGCCTTCTTTTATATCTGGGACCAACCACTTCTTAGCTCAGAGGGGTCTCTCTTTGCACCAGGGAGATACCACTTGACGTCTCAGAGGGGCCTCTCGCTGCATCAGGGAGATACCACTTGATGTCTCACAGGGGCCTCTCGCTGCATCAGGGAGATACCACTTGATGTCTCACAGGGGCCTCTCGCTGCATCAGGGAGATACCACTTGATGCCTCAGAGGGACCTCTCGCTGCATCAGGGAGATACCACTTGACGTCTCACAGGGGCCTCTTGTTGCATCAGGGAGATACCACTTGATTCCTCACAGGGGCCTCTCGCTGCAGCAGGGAGATACCACTTGATGTCTCACAGGGGCCTCTCGCTGCAGCAGGGAGATACCACTTGATGTCTCACAGGGGCCTCTCGCTGCATCAGGGAGTTCCCACTTGATGTCTCACAGGGGCCTCTCGCTGCATCAGGGAGATACCACTTGATGTCTCACAGGGACCTCTTGTTGCATCAGGGAGATACCACTAGTTGTCTCACAGGGGCCTCCATTACATCAGGACCATACCACTTTCTGTCTCACCGGTGCCTCTTGTTGCATCAGGGAGATACCACTTGATTCCTCACAGGGGCCTCTCGCTGCATCAGGGAGATACCACTTGCTGTCTCACAGGGGCCTCTCGCTGCATCAGGGAGTTACCACTTGCTGTCTCACAGGGGCCTCTCGCTGCATCAGGGAGATACCACTTGATGTCTCACAGGGGCCTCTCGCTGCATCAGGGAGATACCACTTGCTGTCTCACAGGGGCCACTCGCTGCATCAGGGAGATACCACTTGATGTCTCACAGGGGCCACTCGCTGCATCAGGGAGATACCACTTGATGTCTCACAGGGACCTCTCGCTGCATCAGGGAGATACCACTAGATGTCTCACAGGGGCCTCTCGCTGCATCAGGGAGATACCACTTGCTGTCTCACAGGGGCCTCTCGCTGCATCAGGGAGATACCACTTGATGTCTCACAGGGGCCTCTCGCTGCATCAGGGAGATACCACTTGCTGTCTCACAGGGGCCACTCGCTGCATCAGGGAGATACCACTTGATGTCTCACAGGGGCCACTCGCTGCATCAGGGAGATACCACTTGATGTCTCACAGGGACCTCTCGCTGCATCAGGGAGATACCACTAGATGTCTCACAGGGGCCTCTCGCTGCATCAGGGAGATACCACTTGCTGTCTCACAGGGGCCTCTCGCTGCATCAGGGAGATACCACTAGATGTCTCACAGGGGCCTCTCGCTGCATCAGGGAGATACCACTTGATGTCTCACAGGGGCCTCTCGCTGCATCAGGGAGATACCACTTGATGTCTCACAGGGGCCTCTTGCTGCATCAGGGAGATACCACTTGATGTCTCACAGGGGCCTCTCGCTGCATCAGGGAGATACCACTTGATGTCTCACAGGGGCCTCTCGCTGCATCAGGGAGATACCACTTGATGTCTCACAGGGGCCTCTCGCTGCATCAGGGAGATACCACTTGATGTCTCACAGGGACCTCTTGTTGCATCAGGGAGATACCACTAGTTGTCTCACAGGGGTCTCCATAACATTAGGACTATACCACTTGCTGTCTCATAGGGGCCTCTTGTTGAATCAGGGAGATACCACTAGATGTCTCACAGGGGCCTTTTGCTGCATCAGGGAGATACCACTTGATTCTTCACAGGGGCCTCTCGCTGCATCAGGGAGATACCACTTGATGTCTCACAGGGGCCTCTTGCTGCATCAGGGAGATACCACTTGATGTCTCACAG
Source organism: Lissotriton helveticus (assembly GCF_964261635.1). Classification (NCBI taxonomy): domain Eukaryota; kingdom Metazoa; phylum Chordata; class Amphibia; order Caudata; family Salamandridae; genus Lissotriton; species Lissotriton helveticus. The sequence goes on along the minus strand of NC_136060.1, from coordinate 506,335,500 downwards.
GGGCCTCCCCTTACACCATGGAGACACCACTCAATGACTTCTCTCCACCAATGTGCGGACACCAAGATGCCTTCCTTATTCCTGTTCCCCCCTGCACAGGTACAATGGGCCGTCCCAGGATGTGCCACCACAGCACGCTGACCACTTGTTGCTCCAGTTCCCACATCGGCACACATTTCATCCATCCGCCGTGTCGGTTCTTTGCGTTGGACTGGTGAAGAGGAAGGCCTCAGGGCCTTGGGGAGGAGATGAGAAATGTCTTGATAATTAAATAAATACATTCCTGGCCCTTCCATGTTTCCTTGTCATCCCTTCCATAGTCATATAATCCAAGGACGCGGCGGTGGAAAAGAAGGGTCCCCTGGCCCTCAACAAATGCAAATCTAGTCTACGCCCCCCTCAATCGTCCACCTCAATCTCCTCATCTTCTGAGAACTCATCTGTGGTGTGGTCTCTGGAGGAGGACTGCGGGGAGTGTGGGTAGCAGCCCCCCAAGCCCTGGGGCGAGGAAGGGTGGATGGAGGAGAGGACAAGGGGTCAGTCAAGCCTTGGAGATAATTCATGGTGGAGAAGAAACGGACATGGAGGAGGAGAGGGTGTGGGAGGAAGAGGGTGGGTGGAGGAGAGGACACGAGGTCAGTCAAGCCTTGGAGATACTTCATGGTGGAGAAGGAATGTACAGGGCGGAGGCGAGGGTGCGGGAGGAAGAGGGTGGATGGAGGAGAGGACAAGGGGTTAGTCAAGCCTTGGAGATACTTCATGGTGGAGAAGAAACGGACATAGAGGAGAGGGTGCGGGAGAAAGAGGGTGGATGGAAGAGAGGAAAAGGGGTTAGTCAAGCCTTGGAGATACTTCATGGTGGAGAAGAAACGGACATAGAGGAGAGGGTGCGGGAGGAAGAGGGTGGATGGAAGAGAGGACAAGGGTTAGTCAAGCCTTGGAGATACTTCATGGTGGAGAAGGAACAGACATGGAGGAGAGGGTGCGGGAGGAAGAGGGTGTATGGAGGAGAGGACACGAGGTTAGTCAAGCCTTGGAGATACTTCATGGTGGAGAAGGAACGGACATGGAGGAGAGGGTGTGGGAGGAAGAGGGTGGATGGAGGAGAGCACACGAGGTCAGTCAAGCCTTGGAGATACTTCATGGTGGAGAAGGAACAGACATGGAGGAGGCGAGGGTGCGGGAGGAAGAGGGTGGATGGAGGAGAGGACAAGGGGTTAGTCAAGCCTTGGAGATAATTCATGGTGGAGAAGGAACGGACATGGAGGAGGCGAGGGTGCGGGAGGAAGAGGGTGGATGGAGGAGAGGACAAGGGGTTAGTCAAGCCTTGGAGATACTTTTTGGTGGAGAAGGAACAGACATGGAGGAGGCGAGGGTGCGGGAGGAAGAGGGTGGATGGAAGAGAGGACAAGGGGTTAGTCAAGCCTTGGAGATATTTCATGGTGGAGAAGAAACGGACATAGAGGAGAGGGTGCGGGAGGAAGAGGGTGGATGGAGGAGAGAACAAGAGGTCAGTCAAGCCTTGGAGATACTTCATGGTGGAGAAGGAACGGGCATGGAGGAGGCAAGGGTGCGGGAGGAAGAGGGTGGGTGGAGGAGAGGACACGAGGTCAGTCAAGCCTTGGAGATACTTCATGGTGTAGAAGGAACGGATTTGGAGGAGGCGAGGATGCGGGAGGAAGAGGGTGGATGGAGGAGAGGACAAGGGGTCAGTCAAGCCTTGGAGATACTTCATGGTGTAGAAGGAACGGATTTGGAGGAGGCGAGGGTGCGGGAGGAAGAGGGTGGATGGAGGAGAGGACAAGGGGTCAGTCAAGCCTTGGAGATACTTCATGGTGGAGAAGGAACGGACATGGAGGAGGCGAGGGTGCGGGAGGAAGAGGGTGGATGGAGGAGAGGACAAGGGGTCAGTCAAGCCTTGGAGATACTTCATGGTGGAGAAGGAACGGACATGGAGGAGGCGAGGGTGCGGGAGGAAGAGGGTGGATGGAGGAGAGGACAAGGGGTCAGTCAAGCCTTGGAGATACTTCACGGTGGAGAAGAAACAGACATGGAGGAGGCGAGGGTGCGGGAGGAAGAGGGTGGATGGAGGAGAGGACAAGGGGTCAATCAAGCCTTGGAGATACTTCATGGTGGAGAAGGAACGGACATGGAGGAGGCGAGGGTGCGGGAGGAAGAGGGTGGATGGAGGAGAGGACAAGAGGTCAGTCAAGCCTTGGAGATAATTCATGGTGGAGAAGGAACGGACATGGAGGAGAGGGAGCGGGAGGAAGAGGGTGGATGGAGGAGAGGACAAGGGTTTGGTCAAGCCTTGGAGATACTTCATGGTGGAGAAGGAACAGACATGGAGGAGGAGAGGGTGCGGGAGGAAGAGGGTGGATGGAGGAGAGGACAAGGGGTCAGTCAAGCCTTGGAGATACTTCATGGAGGAGAAAGAACGGACATGGAGGAGGCGAGGGTGCGGGAGGAAGAGGGTGGATGGAGGTGAGGAGGAAGAGGATGGGGAGATGGAGCGGAGATGAGATGGTGAGCTGCAGAGGAGGTACTGAGGGAGTAGGGACCTGGCAACATGAATGACTAGCTGGAATCAGCCCCGGCGCAAGGGAAAGGGGAGGAGAGAGAGTGTCGTATCTTTAAAAATATGGCGCTCTCCTGCTCCCTCCCTGTCGCGCAATGCAGCGCAGTCTCGTGGGGGCCTGCGATGCGTGGAGATTTTGTAAATCTCCCCCTTAAGTATTAGTTACTTGCTTACTTGCCAATCTACAAATTTGGTTAGATGTTCTGCCCATTCAGATCTGAGAACTGCAAAATACTATTTTACTCAAATCGATACATTTTTGTGACAACATTTTTTACGCACAACTTATTATTCAAACAACTTTAATAAACAGTTCGTTTCCATTAAGTGTTTTTTATAACAATTAATTCTATTCTTGACTATTTTTTAATACCTATTTCTGGATTAAATATGGTATGGTTCATAATTCACCGCTAAGTGAATTTTGTGTCAAAATAAATATAGCGGATTAATCTGTGAGCTGAGTCGGACACAATACACTCTGTGCAGATACCAAGACTGTAATAAACTATGTATTACTCGTGCTGAGTTTGGAGAGGGGTCGCGAGTCAGAAGAGGAAGCTCAGAGTGAGTCCTGGTGCCCCCTTCCCCCCTCCCCCAGTGTAATATATAGCATATTACCTCTGCACGCCTGCATGTATGGTGTATGCCACACAGTGCTTGAGTGTGTTGTAGTTATTAACAGTGGTATATAAATCATATCCAGAGCACAAGGGGTTAAATCTCTGCATCTCATTGACTAAGATTTGCATGCTTGGGCCCCATTGGTTGTTTCCTGTCATTGATTCTAAAATGGAATCCCTGCGACTATACCATTGGTTTGTCAGGTCAGGGACACTGTATGTGGTAATAACTGGAGGGGGGGTGGGGGAAGGGGTTGGTTTTGAACTGTGCTAATAAGTGAGTGCTTATGAGTACACTTATTACAATTAACTTGTTATTTGGTCACATTTATTTTTCCTGGCATGGAATATATTTATATTTACAACAAGGGGTGGTGATGGACAGAGTCTCTGAATTAAGCAGAATACTCTCACCCAGTCAAGAGATCAGGGCTAGATCCAACACCGTTTTTTAGCTCATTGCACCATCCCAGTTTCAGAACCTGGCTGTATGCAAATTAGTCTGTCCCTGGCCCAGTGCATCATGGGAACAGGGCAGACCAGACTACAAAAGCCAATTCTTACACTGGGAAGGAAACAACGACTATACCATTGGTTTGTCAGGTCAGGGACACTGTATGTGGTAATAACTGGAGGGGGGGTGGGGGAAGGGGTTGGTTTTGAACTGTGCTAATAAGTGAGTGCTTATGAGTACACTTATTACAATTAACTTGTTATTTGGTCACATTTGTTTTTCCTGGCATGGAATATATTTATAGCTCACTTCTTTCTTGCATTCTGAACACAAATACATCAAATGCATTTGGGAGTTTAAACGTAGAATTCGTTCCGAGCTATTTAAAATATTGTTCACAATGCTATATTAAAATAAACTGTGGAAGCTGCTTCTGGGTACCAGACATTTCTCCTTTTAGAGCAGGGTGCTCTGATTAACAGATACAATCCTTTATCACACATAGATGTATTATCCGAGACATACATTGAAAGCGCTGATTTTTAAACATATTTTCGCTGTCTTGGCGGCAGGCGGAAGAGGCAATGTAAATGATTATTTAATTAAAAATATATCAGTTAACACATATTTAACAGGGGAATATGTCACGGTTAGTATAATAATGACAATAATTACATGGCATGTATTACTTTACGAATAAGATACTAATATAATTGACGACTAAAATATTATTGAGAATAATTGAGATTAAAATAATGACAACGAAATGTTAACATAACTCTAATGTAATAAGAAGTTCAGAAGCAATCAAATTCAATCTCCTGAAGCCATTAAAAAGAAAAATATAAAAAAAAGTTCAGGAAGTTAGTTGAGGAAGGTTCTGGTAAGATACAGGGGGGCATGAGCTGTGTGGTGGGGTGGCCGGGGAGCTTGGGAGGAATATTTGGTAGAAATATACGGGAAAGAGATGAAACCCGCAGTAAAGAGTTGGGTCACTTGGTCTGACATAAAGGAAGACATTAGGTCTGACTTTGCAGCAACGATTGTCAGACGCGTCACAGCAAACTTTACTCTGGCCAGAGCAGCCGGCCCGGCTAGACTCCCAGCAGGGATTATAAAGACCCGGCCTGATTGGTGGGCAGCGTTTCAAATGTTCATGAGCATATTTGACACAGAGCAGATACCAGAAAATTGGGGCTAAAAGTGTTTGCCCCAAAATTGACGACAAACATTTTGCATGTCTCCTGTATGCAGACGATCTTGTAATTTTAAATCAGACAGAGATAGGTCTGCAAAGAAAGCTGGACATGGTTATGTCCTCAGGACACCCCCGCGCCGCACGGCCCTTCAGCTGTGTCTGTGCCTCCTCGCTGCTGCTCGTTGTGCCGATTTGCCGTTTTTCTCACTCCTGTGCCCTGTTATTGCTTAGCTGTTGCTGCAGTTTACCCTGTAGTATTTTGTTGTATTTTGTTGTATCTGTACCTCTGTGTCTTGGCCCTTGCCTCCCCTGGTGTAACCCCCGCTCCACCTTCCCGCCGCCGTGACATCGCGGCCCCGCCCCCTTTTCTTCTGTGTCCTCCCCGCTCCCGCCTCCCAGCTGCTCCTCTCTCCCACTTGGCCTTAAATGGAGACCCTCAGAGGCACCCTCATCTACAGACCCCCGGAACCAGGCACACAATTCAGCGAAGACTACATCCTCCTAGGGGACTTCAACTTCCACCTGGAGAACAACAACGACACCAACACCACCACCCTACTGGACAACCTCGCCAACCTCGGACTCAAGCAACTGGTGAACACCCCCACCCACTATGCCGGCCACACGCTTGACCCCGTCTTCTCCTCCAGCAAGCACATCTCCTTCAGCCACTCCACCGGACTTCATTGGACGGACCACAGCTGTGTCCACTTCAGCTTCAGAAGAACCACAACCCACCATCACCCGCAACAGGTTCCTCGCAGGAGCTGGAACAAGATCACCGCCAACCAGCTCACCACCACCCTCAGCCAGAACCCTCCCGCCAGCACAACGGACCCCAACGAAGCAGCGAGCAACCTCACACAGTGGATCACCAACTGTGCAGACGACCTCGCACCACTGAAGACCCCTCCCAGCAGACCCGGCAGCAAGAAAGCCTCCTGGTTCACCGACGAACTCAAGATCTCCAAGAAGAACTGCCGTACCCTCAAGAAAGCCTGGAGCAACAACCAGACCACAGACAACATGACCGCCCTCAAGCACGTCACCCGCTATCACCACCAGCTGATCCGCACCACCAAGAAGACAGCATTCAAGGAACGACTGGACAACAATGCCCACAACAGTAAGGAACTCTTCAGCATCGTCAAAGAGCTCTCCAACCCCAGCACCGGAAACAACGACATCACCCTCTCGCAAGACCTCTGTGACTCACTCGCCTCGTTCTTTCACAGCAAGATCGCCGACATACACAACAGCTTCGGCTCACAGACCACACACCCAACCACCGAGCCAATGCCCCCCACCAGCACCCTCCGCACCTGGACTCCGATCAGCACCAAAGACACCACCCGCGTGATGAACACCATCCACTCCGGGTCACCAACCGACCCCTGCCCCCACCACGTCTTCAACAAAGCCGACTCCATCATCGCACCCCAACTCCGGGACATCATCAACACCTCCTTCAACACCGCCACCTTCCCGGAGAGCTGGAAACACGCCGAGCTCAGCGCCCTCCTGAAGATACCAACAGCGGACCCCACCGACCTCAAGAACTACCGTCCCATCTCACTCCTCCTTTTTCCTGCCAAGGTCACCTAGACCACCGTCAACCGACAGCTTGCCGCCTTCCTGGAGACGAATGGATCCCTCGACCACTCGCAGTCCGGCTTCTGAGCCAACCACAGCACCGAGACCGCCCTCATCGCAGCCACAGACGACATCAGATCCCTTCTCGACAACGGTGAAACAGCGGCCCTCATCCTCCTGGACCTCTCCGCAGCGTTCAACACGGTCTGCCACCGCACCCTAGTGCAGCGCCTCAGCAACATCGGAGTCCAAGAGAAGGCTCTGGAATGGATTATCTCGTTCCTCACCGGAAGAACACAGAGGGTTCGCCTCCCCCCGTTCAGATCCGAGGCCAACGAAGTCATCTGCGGCGTACCACAAGGATCATCACTCAGCCCCACCCTCTTCAATGTCTACATGAGCCCCCTCATAGCCATCGCACGCCAACACAACCTCAACATCATCTCCTACGCCGATGTCACCCAGCTGATCCTCTCCCTCACAAATGACCCCGCCACCGCCAGAACCAGCCTACACGAAGGGATGAAAGACATCACCGAGTGGATGAAGAACAGCCACCTGAAACTGAACTCAGACAAGACGGAAGTCCTCATTCTGGGATCATCGCCCTCCGCCTGGGACGACTCCTGGTGGCCCCCTGCCCTGGGCACCGCTCCCAAGCCAACGGACCATGCATGCAACCTGGACTTCATCCTGGACTCCTCCCTCTCGATAACCAGACAAGTCAATGCCGTCTCATCGTTGTGCTTCAACACCCTACGGATGCTCCGAAAGATCTTCCGATGGATCCCCACCGAAACCAGGAAGACGGTCACCCAGGCACTAGTCACCAGCCGACTGGACTACGGAAACACCCTCTACGCCGGAACCACAGCCAAACTTCAGAAAAGACTCCAACGCATCCAGAACGCCTCCGCACGACTCATCCTGGACATCCCCCGCCACAGCCACATCTCCGACCACCTGAGAGACCTGCACTGGCTCCCCGTCAGCAAGAGGATCACGTTCAGACTCCTCACCCACGCTCACAAGGCTCTCCACGACCTGGGCCCCAGGCACCTCAACAACCACCTGACCTTCTACACTCGGACCCGCCAGCTACGATCCACCAGCCTCGCCCTCGCCGCCGTTCCACGCATCCGCAGAGCCACCACCGGAGGAAGATCCTTCTCCTACCTGGCAGCCAAGACATGGAACTCCCTCCCCATCCACCTCCGGCTGACCCAGGATCACCTTTCCTTCAGGAAGCAACTCAAGACCTGGCTCTTCGAGCAGTAGCGGACCCCCCCCCCTCCGGGTGAGTAGCGCGCTATACAAATGCTATGATTGATTGATTGGATTATGGAATATTCTAGTCATAAACAAAATTGTAGTAAATATGGAGGGAAAAAAATAAGGTGTTGAGCTTTGGAAATACATTTCAAAGTTTAGATGTGTCTGGGCCCAACAAGCTGAAAATAGTAAAGCAATATAAGTATCTGGGGGTCAGGTTTGAGGCTTCCCTCAAAGGGGGTGTCCACCTGGATGCATTGAGAGCCAGGGCATTGCTTCTAGGTTTGGTGGTTGGTTTGTAATTTTCACAAGTTAAATTTATGAATTGTGATTTGTCGGAGAATGATATTGAATGCAATTATGTATACATAATTTCTTGTAAGATATTATTTTGCTAAAAGTGTAAATATCTCTATAAAGGCTGAAGAAGTTTACGGTGAGAATTCAGATAGTCCCCTCTTGAAAGCCTGCGCTGCCGCGGCACCTTCACCATTCCAACATGGTGCCAGATTATTATATCTAAGGGGTAACAGTGGATGGGATGTTGAGGAGGGGGAATGTATAACCCCTTCCACGCTCATGACGAGCTGGGCTCGTCATGAGGTAGCCTCCTCGCACGCTCATGACGAGCGCAGCTCGTCACGTAACATGCGCTTTTCTAAATCTCAGCGTACGGGCGGAATTCCGCCCGCACGCATGCGGTTAAACAACATATTGTCTCTTCCAGGATCCGCCATGATCCAGGCTGTAAGAATGGAAACTGGTACAGTATCGTGGAATAGAGCAGCCCGTATGGCGTTGATAAGAATTTGGAAGCACCTGAGCTCTGGGGATGAGCAAAAGGTATCCCAGTGGTGCAAAAATGAGATAAAGCAAAGTGTATTTAAGTGGGCATATGGCGTCAAAAAAATGGTATATACAGTTTGCAGGGATATTAGAATTAAGCTGTGCCCGCAAAATCTACATATTGAGTTTGTAAAGAGTGAGTTCAAGGTCTTAGGCAAGGAACAATCGAATAAATCGGTCTGTTTTATGTTTACCTCATGGCAAAAGGAAGAGGTACTCGTATATGGATGCACGACCTAACCATTGGAGTAGAAGAGGATTATTCAGGCTAAGGGTTGGATTTAACCCCTGCTATATTCATGAAAGGATAAAAGTGACCACAAGTGATCCTGAGGGACATTGTGCATTTGGCTTAAGAATGAAATGTCATTTTTGCATATTTTATTAGATTGTCTAAAAGTTTTAACTGCACGGAAATTGTTTTTATGTCCAATTTTTATAAAATATGGCATTAGAATCCGCGCACAGGCTATGGAATTTTTAACTGATATGTGTTTTGGGATGTAGCAGGTGCTATTGGTAAGTTCATTGACTGCTGTTAAAAAGGGAGTACTCATCATGTGTTTATAGATTAGTATTTATAGGTAATCTATGATGATAGTATGACAGCTCAAACAAGCACTGACAAAGCTAATAGGTCTCGGCAATGTAAGAGCTATAGGTGTTGGCAGCAATGTTCATTTATTTATGTATTTTAATAAAAACCACCTAGAGCCATATAAAAATACAATTACATTGCCAGCACCTACAACTCTCAGATTTCCAAAACGTATTGTTTTTGCCAATACTTGTTAACAGTGTATTGTTGGATATGCTGTACAGCACGCAGAACTAAACAAGCATTGAAAATGCAATAGGTCTCGCAATAGAAGAGTTTGACGTTTTTCGTTTTGCAAATGGATGAGTGGCGTTGCGTGGATGAGTGGCGTTGCGTGGATGAGTGGCGTTGCGTGGATGAGTGGCGTTGCGTGGATGAGTGGCGTTGCGTGGATGAGTGGCGTTGCGTGGATGAGTGGCGTTGCGTGGATGAGTGGCGTTGCGTGGATGAGTGGCGTTGCGTGGATGAGTGGCGTTGCGTGGATGAGTGGGGTTGCGTGGATGAGTGGGGTTGCGTGGATGCGTTGCGTGTGTGAGTGGCGTTGCGTGTGTGAGTGGCGTTGCGTGTGTGAGTGGCGTTGCGTGTGTGAGTGGCGTTGCGTGTGTGAGTGGCGTTGCGTGTGTGAGTGGCGTTGCGTGTGTGAGTGGCGTTGCGTGTGTGAGTGGCGTTGCGTGTGTGAGTGGCGTTGCGTGTGTGAGTGGTGTTGCGTGGGGGGATGGATAGATGGATGGAGTGGGGGATGGATGGATGGAGTGGGGAGATGGATGGATGGAGTGGGGGATGGATGGATGGAGTGGGGGGATGGATGGATGGAGTGGGGGATGGATGGATGGATGGATGGATGGAGTGGGGGATGGATGGATGGAGTGGGGGATGGATGGATGGAGTGGGATGGATGGATGGATGGATGGATGGATGGAGTGGGATGGGTGGATGGAGTGGGATGGATGGATGGATGGATGGATGGAGTGGGATGGATGGATGGAGTGGGATGGATGGATGGATGGAGTGGGGGGATGGATGGATGGAGTGGGATGGATGGATGGAGTGGGATGGATGGATGGATGGATGGAGTGGGATGGATGGATGGAGTGGGATGGATGGATGGATGGATGGAGTGGGATGGATGGATGGATGGAGTGGGATGGATGGATGGATGGAGTGGGATGGATGGATGGATGAAGTGGGATGGATGGATGGATGGAGTGGGGGGATGGATGGATGGAGTGGGATGGATGGATGGATGGATGGATGGATGGATGGATGGATGGAGTGGGATGGATGGATGGATGGAGTGGGGGGATGGATGGATGGAGTGGGATGGATGGATGGAGTGGGATGGATGGATGGATGGATGGATGGATGGATGGATGGATGGAGTGGGATGGATGGATGGAGTGGGATGGATGGATGGATGGATGGAGTGGGATGGATGGATGGATGGAGTGGGATGGATGGATGGATGGAGTGGGATGGATGGATGGATGAAGTGGGATGGATGGAGTGGGGGATGGATGGATGGATGGAGTGGGGGATGGATGGAGTGGGGGATTGATGGATGGAGTGGGATGGATGGATGGATGGATGGATGGATGGAGTGGGATGGAGTGGGATGGATGGATGGATGGAGTGGGATGGATGGATGGATGGATGGATGGATGGAGTGGGATGGATGGATGGATGGATGGATGGAGTGGGATGGATGGATGGATGGAGTGGGGGGATGGATGGAGTGGGGGGATGGATGGATGGAGTGGGGGATTGTTGGATGGAGTGGGATGGATGGATGGATGGATGGATGGAGTGGGATGGATGGATGGATGGAGTGGGATGGATGGATGGATGAAGTGGGATGGATGGATGGATGGAGTGGGGAATGGATGGATGGATGGAGTGGGGGGATGTATGGATGGAGTGGGGGATGGATGGAGTGGGGGATTGTTGGATGGAGTGGGATGGATGGATGGATGGATGGAGTGGGATGGAGTGGGATGGATGGATGGATGGAGTGGGATAGATGGATGGATGGATGGAGTGGGATGGATGGATGGATGGAGTGCGGGGATGGATGGAGTGGGGGGATGGATGGATGGAGTGGGGGGGATGATGGAGTGGGGGGAGGGATGGATGGAGTGGAAACCGGGCGGCAAGGGCTGTGATTTATAATGTGTTATGTTTAGTAGTAAACGGGCGTACGACATAGCAGGTATGTCAATCTTTAATGAATATGTAGGGCACAAATGACGTGATAAACAGAAGAGGCGCAGATTGGTGGTTGAAGAGCCCAGAGAGTAGTAAAAACAATAACAAAAGATGCAGCAAAGGCTTCAAAGTTAAGAAAAGATGCAGGCACTGCTTTGGTATTGTGAGGAGGAGGACATGTAACCGGAAATACAATGTTTATAATGTAAAAGTTTAAATCAACAGGAAACATGAGAAATTACCTGGCTGCAGTGGAAATTAAAGAGAAACATGCAGACAAAGGTTTTATGCCGGAGGACACAAATGAACCAGGACGGGAAAGCAAATATTTATGATGTAAAACTATATTAACAGCAAACCTGCGAAACCATGTGGGGAAGGAGGATATTTAATAAACAGAGAGGTAGGTGAAAACATAAAAGAAACAGGCAGGCAAATCTTTCTGATTCTATAGAGGTTAAAACGCACGGGGAAGCTTTAATTTGTAATTTAAAACGTTAATGTAGCAGGAGTTTAGAAGTGTAGATAGTTTAAAAGATTAAATAAACAGGAGTAAGCAGGCAATGAAACATAACAAGTGAGACGGAAAGCCAGAGGCCAGCATCAAACGGACAATACAGAGGGTCTGTTGCTTGTGTGCTCAGCCGTGACCTGCGCCAAGGAGCTGAGAGCGTTGGGAGAAGGGGGTGTAGTGCACGCGCTGGGAAGAGCAGCAGCAGGGAGGGGGTGGCAAATGGTTCTTTGCTTTGGGCGCTCTGTAGTGGGGAAGGGGGATGGGGCACGTATAGGAGGTGGCAGGAAAAACAGGGACAGGGTAGAAGAAACAGTAAGGGGATGGGATAAGTTAAACAAGAGGCTGGGAAACAAAGAACGTGTAGCTGGAGGGGGCGGGATGGATTACAGAGAAGGAAGACGGGTGGGAGAAATGTTCGAAAAACAAGTCAACGAGTAAAACAAGAGCACTTACAGGGGGCGGAGCAGGGAGAGCGGTCTTTGAAGTGCACTTTACACGGCCGGCCGGCAGTGAAACTGAAAGCATGGCCGGCCGCCGTGAAAGCCTTTGATGACGCAGCAGGGGGAACAGACGGCGAGAGGGTGTGAAAGCAGCAGGGGCAGGCAGGCGGCTGGGGGCATGTGCACGCGCTTTTAAGCGCATGCGCATTAAGCTTCAATTTCACGGGCACTGCAAGGAATCGCCACGATTCCTTGCAAGTTGTTTAAAGACTGTTCAAGCCCCAATAGTCTCGCAAGCTCGATGCGCATGCGCATCGACAGGCGAGACCTAAAAATGACCACATTCTGAAAATCATGTTTTATGTTTAATAATCGTATCTCCAGATGTATTTAGAAGGCTGTTATTTATGTGTGCCTTGACTTAGGTCACTTAAATACAGAGCACATGATCTACGAACAGAGCCCAAACCCACGAGTTAGCTTCAATAAAAACAGCGTTAGGAAGCACTACATAGAAAAGATATCTTTTATGTTCTGCATAAAAAGCCCGTACCAGCAGCGATCAGCTCCTAGCGTGTGGAGGAGTAGTCACTGATTTCCAAAAATAAAAAGTAGTCCCAAAACAATGCATGAAATGGCCGCTGCATATTTTTAACAGTAGTCGGCCGGTGCTCTGCCGGAGGGCTGAACACAGGAAGAGGCATGACGTATGTATGCCTTTGGCAAATGTGTAGATCACAAAATGGAGCAATGATGGTGCATAAAATGGGAATCTTAAAAAATAAGAGAGTCTCCCAGAAACCAGAAAGGACCGGGTATCAATAGTATAAACAAGAAAATTTCCTTTCTGTGTTATTAGACTTTTAGTTGGTGACCAAAAGGTCTACACACATTTTCTTGTTTATGCATAAAATGGGAAGCCTATGGGCGGGCTGTAAGCCCACAAAGTAGATACAGCATGTCTCTCTTCGAGACAGCCACATGTGCACCGCCTAGAGTCGAGAACTAAAAAGGATCAACATTTACAAATCAGGGTAGTTTTGGTCTTGTACAAACACGCTGTGTAGGTGTTTTGCAGGGCATGGGAGACCTCGTACATGTGCGGTAGCTGCAGATGGCATTTCTGGTAATGCCAGTAAACTACAAAACACAGCCCACTAGCTAATAAAACGGGCCCACAAACAAACAAACTGGGCCACAAACTGACCTGTCATATCAGCCCTTCAGGTACTGCCTGATTGCTCAAAAGTATTATGTATAAACAAAATTGCCCCCTTACTCAATGATTTAATAATTGGAGACTAAATAAACAAAACCGTTAAATCTAGTCCAGTATATTTATTTATACCTTTTTTCTTTGAGAAACTCTTTAAAAAGTTTTTAAATGACAAAGAAAGAATGCACAATCAAAAGATTACAAAAAATTACTAAACCATTAACAAGACACACATCAAAATTATACACAAGAAAAACATCAAATGTTACATCCAACAAACAAAACACATTGCAATATCACAGTTTTGCAATATATTCAACCATTTCATGATCAAAAAGATATATTTCCATGAAGAGAGCCAATTCACTTATAAGAGCATAGAAGCATGTGGCAATTTTATTTTAAAGCACACTAAATGTCATAGTTAGCTCTTGCTGGATTTGCCGACGCGTTTCAAGTTCGGACCAAGAGTGTCCAAACTAGCATCAGGGCTCTGTTACTTCTGTATGTTTCTAAGAAGTTGACCTTTAGATGGTTTCTATTCATGGACTCAGTCCTTATTACAGGTCTCAACAGGGGACACCTTCATACAAAATTAATCTTAATTACGATGAATAAGCACTGTGAGGGGCGGAGGAGCGGAGGAATATCTTTTATTGCCTGCGATCCTGTATCGTGTACCACTGTTGGAAAACGTCGTCTTTTTCCAAAGGTTTCCCGTGTACCTGCAATTTCTTCGGACAGGATACCGCCTCACGCCCCCAAACCACGGCCCCAGCCGGGGCTGCGGAGAATCGGAAACCCCTTTCCTTTAATCCTCGCGTATTCCTTTGTCAAACGAACAGCAACTGAATGAGAAGTACTGTCCGTGCACAGCAGAAGCAGACCGCTCGGAAAGAGAGCTACGGATTACTAATAGGAATACGCGAGGATTAAAGGAAAGGCATTTCCGATTCTCCGCAGCCCCGGCTGGGGCCGTGGTTTGGGGGCGTGAGGCGGTATCCTGTCCGAAGAAATTGCAGGTACACGGGAAACCTTTGGAAAAAGACGACATTTTCCAACAGTGGTGCACGATACAGGATCGCAGGCAAGAAAAGATATTCCTCCGCTCCTCCGCCCCTCACAGTGCTTAATCATCGTAATTAAGATTAATTTTGTATGAAGGTGTCCCCTGTTGAGACCTGAAATAAGGACTGAGTCCATGAATAGAAACCATCTAAAGGTCAACTTCTTAGAAACATACAGAAGTAACAGAACCCTGATGATAGTTTAGACACTCTTGGCCCGAACTTGAAACGCGTCGGCAAATCCAGCAAGAGCTAACTATGACATTTAGTGTGCTTTAAAATAAAATTGCCACATGCTTCTATGCTCTTATAACTGAATTGGCTCTCTTCATGGAAATATATCTTTTTGATCATGAAATGGTTGAATATATTGCAAAACTGTGATATTGCAATGTGTTTTGTTTGTTGGATGTAACATTTGATGTTTTTCTTGTGTATAATTTTGATGTGTGTCTTGTTAATGGTTTAGTAATTTTTTGTAATCTTTTGATTGTGCATTCTTTCTTTGTCATTTAAAAACTTTTTAAAGAGTTTCTCAAAGAAAAAAGGTATAAATAAATATACTGGACTAGATTAAACGGTTTTGTTTATTTAGTCTCCAATTATTAAATCATTGAGTAAGGGGGCAATTTTGTTTATACATAATAATTATAGGGTCCAGTCCCACCTCAGTCCCGTTAAGGACCTATCTCCTTTCATGTCTTGATTGCTCAAAAGGCCAGTCCAACCCTGACCATGTGTGAAGGTCAAAGGGTAAGCTCGTGTGTGCCCTCAGTGATTTCATTTATCTGCGTGTTTCAGAGAAAGTGTGAATGAGAGAAAGCAAGGGAAGAAGAGGTGGAGGAAAAGAAAGTGTGAGAGAATAAGAGAGAAACTGTGAGAGTGAACAAGTATGAGGGTGACAGAAAAAGAGTGTGCGGGTGGGAGAGAAAGCAAGAAGAGAAAGTGTTTTCGAGAGGCTGTGAAGGTGAAAGAGTCTTGTATGAGAGAGAAAACGTAGAAGGCGGGACAAATGAAAGAGAGAGCAATAGTAACAAAGCAAGAGTAGAAGCAAGTGGTAGAGAAAAAGAGCAAGTGTGTGTGAGAGAGAGTGAACGAACATGTGTGTGAAGAGAGGGAGGTACAGAGAGACCGGAGTCGGGCCCTGTGTGCATGTCAGGCTGGTTGCAGCAAACAATACATTGCGGATTCCCTGTTTGTGACTAAAAATAGGAAGTGGGTGCCTTGGATGAGACTTCACCAGGCTTTGACCTGTGAGGCTGCATTACAACTCTGGGCACCTCACTGGGGTTAAGAACCTTGCGGGAAGGGGTTTTGCATTTAATTACGCACGTAATAACATGAAATAGAGTAACAGCGGAATTCCACGTAACGAGTAACACAAAATTCCCGTAATTGCCAAATTACACTGGGGGAATGTTACTTTCTCCCATGCTTACTTGAAACCTGGGTGGTGCTTGCTGGGTTGATTCCATTCACCTACGTCCTACGTGGCTGTAGGTCCCGCTGGATGAAGCTGGAAGTATCCAAAACTTTCAGCAGTGTCGTCACCTGCTGAGAGAAGCTGGAATTTTCTCAAACTTCCAGCAGAGTCTCCACCTGGTGGGAGAAGCCAGAAGTTTCTGATACTTTCAACGGTGTCGCCTCCTGCTGGCAGAAGCAGGAAAAGGAAGTTGGCTGAAACTTTTAACTATGTTGCCACCTGCTGGAGGAAGCTGGAAGTGACTAAAACGTTCAACAGTGTCTCAGCCTCCTGGCAGAAGCCAGAAGTGACAGAATTTTATCTCAGTGTCTCCTCCTGCAGACAGAAGCTGGAACTAACTGAAACTCCCAGCAGTGTCTCCCCCTGCCGGCAGAGGCCAGAAGTGAGGGATACTTTCAACAGTGTCGCCTCCTGCTGGCATAAGCTGGAAGTGACTGAAACTTCCAGCAGTGTCTTCACCTTCCTGCAGAAGCCAGGAGTGACTGATACTTTCAACGGTGCCACCTCCAACTACCTCCTAAGTGGCTGAAACTTTCAACCGTCTCAGAGGCAGGGAGCCAGATCTCTAGTAGGGAAAGGCTAGAGAGAGCTAGGGGCGTGCCGTCACTGGGCCATACAGACTAGGTGAGGTTTGAAGTGATTGAATATGGATTTCAACAGTGTCAAAGACTTTTCTCAAGTTTGGAAGGGGCTAGAAGGACCTGCTTCGAATTAAACAGAGCTGCATTTTATGTTATGTGTATTAAATATATATTTTATGATTTTTTCCAAGTAAAGTCACTGGCTGATATTGAGTTCTTATGTTTTGTTGTGTGATTCCCTGAGATCTGAGTTTGAAGCCCACACACCCTCCCTGGGGGGCCTCGACGGCTCTGCCTCGTGACAACTGTCTGAATTTCCCGACCCCACGGTGCCATTAAAGGAAGGGTACAACCTAAGATCGACAAAAAGGGGGAGCTCCAACAACCAGGCCACTAACTGAGTCAGAGTCTCAGATAGGTAGCACAGACAAACAACGCTACCAGGAAAAGCACCAGACAAAAGTCTGTGGTCCTGACAGTTGGTGAGCTCCTCGAAGATGATGGAAGAAACGGAACACCTGCAAAGCCACCGCAAAGACACCAAAACTGTTGAACTGCACAGTACAAAGACAATTGCACTTGTAGCCGCATTTCTCTCCTGCCTCCTGCTAATGGTTACACTCTGGATTATTGAAGAGAACGCACCTGCATACAGAACTTTGTCACCAACCATGCAACCAATCACCAAGAAAGAACACTACCTGGTATCACTGTCGCCACATCTCCGAGAACGACGCAAATAATTCTGGACTAATTCTTTCGTGCAGATGCTGTACCAGCACAATCTTGCCACCAATGCCACTAACTGTTAGGTCTGTGGCCTGTTACCACATGCCACTGAACACTCCATCCCTTTCATCCCTTCGCCCTTTTCTGTTCACGGATCTTGCCTTGCCTGGATGATGCTCCTACAAGAAAGCTACAAAGACAATGCCACTTCCGATGGGACAATTGGTCAATTCTACAGCAAGTTCTGGCTAAACAAAACAGGAAGAACAGCCGCTCCCTTCTGCCCTAACACCTCCAATGTGACATTCCCAATGAATGTCCCCTCCAAAGAACAAGTGGAAATGCAAGTGTTTAATAATCCTAACAGAGCCACATTTTCCTACTTAAAGAAAAGAACTGCTGCAACATTGACTGTGGCCCTATCTGTGGTGAACGTCTCTGGCCTTGTCTGCTTTGGAGGCCGTGGGACTAAGAATGTGGGTCACAGCACTTGTAACATTGTAAAGACTTTGAACACTGCCAACCCTCCAGCATTTGTTGCATCACCCAATATGTACTTTGTCTGTGGAACCAAAGCCTACATCTGGCTCCCAAGAAACTGGGGGGGCACGTGCTACATCGCCTTTATTTTGCCACCAACCTACATAGCCCCTGCAGAGCACCATCGAGAAAAACATTCCAAAGACATTGATCAAGCAGACTCTGCTGCATCTCAGTTCCTCGACGCAGCAAAAGGACTCGTCCCGCTATGGGGTCCGATGGCAAACAGCCGAGCCATCAGACATCGGTCTCAAGCAGTAGAAACCGCCCTGAACGTCACAGCTGGCATCCTCACCAACAACACTGCTGAGCTCCAAGCGGTCCGTCTGGTTGCTCTTCAGAATCGTATGGTCCTAGATGTGGTACTAGCGGATCGTGGAGGAGCATGCCGCATCATCGGTGCAAGCTGCTGTGTATACATACCGGATAATTCGCCTTTTGTCTATGAAGCAATCAAGCATCTCCATAGACTGTCTTCAGAAATCCATCAAGGAATAGAGACTTGGACAATTGGAAGTTGGCTTTGGGGCATCTTGAAGGAGTGGGGTTGGAAAATATCAATGATTCTCTTGGTCCCAGTATTGGCAATATGTGGTTGTTGTTTGGGTGTACACTGTATACCACCTTTGTGTTCTCTGTGCATAAGTTCCTTGCGCCCTAAGACTATGGACATTCAGCTAACAAAAATGAGAGTAATGTACGAGCAAGAGGTACAGGACATTATGGAGATCGAAATAGACTGACAAGCTGGCTAGTTATGTTCAAAGGGGCAACTGTTAAAAGCAAAACGACATTTATGAACATTAACTGCGCCATCTTGTCTGGCGAAAGTTCTTTCGTTAACATAAGCCGCAGTCATTTTAATCAACCGCAGCCATTTTGTATTCTGATGGTCACCTTTTTCTCACCCTGCCCTCACTAGCACCCATCTGGCCCTCTGACCAAACCTGGTATGTGTGCTTAGGCCATAACTAACAGGCATGCCTTTGATGGTATCTTCAAAGAGACATTCTATTGCCACAACAACCCTTAGCGCCCTTTGGCTAAACCACCACCTCTTCCTGTCCTCGATAACTAATGAACTTATGAACTTTTGCATTCTTCTCCCCTCCCCACACTTGTGTACTAACCAAAGATTTCAGATACTAAGATGACCCTTGAAGACATGATTTATTGCACCGCAAACAGCAAGACTTGTTTTCACCAACAATGGAACCTGTTTTATCAACGGAGCAGACTCTTAGATCTGGCCGGTCTCACATGTTTTAGACCCGAAGCAAGGCCCTGTTATACCATAATATTGTCTGTTTGACCCGGTGGGTGGAGAATAACAGTGGGGCTTGTATGACAACACGCTCGGAGTGGGGACTCAAATCTTGTATAAACATGTTGATATAACAAAGGTGGGCTGACATGACAACAATGCATTTGGTATAATCTGTATAAAAGGAAGAGCCAAAATCAGATGCAGTTAGAGCACCTCCTGACGATAGCCCCAGTGTCTGAAGTGATGTGTTCTCCTCTAGAGCAATAAACTTGTTCTTCACCTTCAAACTACCAGCGCCTGCCTCGTTATTTTGATCGCTAATCTTAAGGTGAATTAAGAGGTGGTTTGCACCAAGCGGCATCGAAAGTCTTGGGGGTCTCGCTGCTTTTCATCAGCTTGCCTATTGCCCCACCTGTCCCACTCAGCCTCGCCCTCCTTGAGTTGAAACAGCCTTACCTTCTGTAAAGTGACTTTCCACCTGTGGCCTTGTTCTCTTTCATGCCAAGTGGCCTACAGCTGCATGCTCTGTGACGTCACGCGTGGCCTGCAGCCGCATGCTCTGTGACGTCACACGTGGCCTATTAGGAATTACTGTTTTCTAGAAATTTATAAAAAAGATAAATTCTAAAAAAACAAAAATTATCTAATAAAATTGACATATATAAATATTTTTTATCCATCTGTTTTTGTCACATGTTATATGAGCTTTGTGAAACAATCATTGAATAATCAGTTATTGTCACCTAGTATATATGCCTGCTATTTAATTTTCCTAATGTGATACTTCTTGACTTAACTATAGACCTTTTTCCAATACACTTGGCTGAAGCCTCGTGCTCTGTGACCTCACACTCGGCCTGCAGCCGCATGCTCTGTGTTGTCACATGCAGGCTGCAGCCGCATGCTCTGTGACGTCACACTCGGCCTGCAGCCACGTGCTCTGTGATGTCACACTCGGCCTGCAGCCGCATGCTCTGTGACGTCACACTCGGCATGCAGCCGCATGCTCTGAGACGTCGCACTCGGCCTGCAGCCGTGTGCTATGAAACGTCACACTCGGCCTGCAGCGGCGTGCTCTGTGACGTCACACTCGGCCTGCTGCAGGGTGCTATGTGACATCACACTCGGCCTGCAGCCACG
This sequence comes from Lissotriton helveticus, assembly GCF_964261635.1. NCBI lineage: Eukaryota > Metazoa > Chordata > Amphibia > Caudata > Salamandridae > Lissotriton > Lissotriton helveticus. Next base: position 506,315,159 of record NC_136060.1, on the reverse strand, counting down.
TGCTATGTGACGTCACACTCGGCCTGCATTCACGTGCTCTGAGACGTCACACCTGGCCTGCAGCCGCATGCTCGGAGACGTCACACTCGGCCTGATGCCGCATGCTCAAAGATGTCACACTCGGCCTGCAGCCAAATGCTCTGTGATGTCACACTCGGCCTGCAGCCGCATGCTCTGAGACGTCACACTCGGCCTGCAGCCGCATGCTCTGTGATGTCACACTCGGCCTACAGCCGTGTGCTCTGAGATATCACACGCAGCCTGCAGCCGCTTGCTGTGTGATGTCACACTCGGCCTGCAGCCGCGTGCTCTGAGATGTGACACTCAGCCTGCAGCCGCATGCTCTGTGACATCACATGCAGCCTGTAGCCGCATGCTCTGGGATGTCACACTCAGCCTGCAGTAGCATGCTCTGTGATGTCACTCAGCCTGAAGCCGCATGCTCTGGTACATCACACTCAGCCTGCAGCCGCATGCTGTGTGATGTCAAACTCGGCTGCAGCCTCGTGCTCTGTGATGTCACACTCAGCCTGCAGCTGCATGCTCTGTGATGTCACCGTCGGCCTGCAGCCGCATGCTCTGTGACGTCACACTCGGCCTGCAGCCGCATGTTCTGAGACGTCACACTCGGCCTGCAGCCACGTGCTATGTGACGTCACACTCAGCCTGCAGCCGCATTATCTGTAATGTCACACTCGGCCTGCAGCTGCATGCTCTGTGATGTCACACTTGACTGAAGCCTCGTGCTCTGTGACGTCACACTCGGCCTGCAGCCGCATGCTCTGTGACGTCACACTCGGCCAGCAGCCGCATGCTCTGTGGCGTCACACGTGGCCTGCAGCCGCATGCTCTGAGATGTCACACTCAGCCTGCAGCCGCATGCTCTGAGATGTCACACTCAGCCTGCAGCCACGTGCTATGTGATGTCACACTCGGCCCACGGAAGCAAGATCTGTGACTTCACACTCGGCCCGCAGCTACATGCTCTGTGACATCACACTCGGCTGCAGCCTCGTTCTCTGGGATGTCACACTCGGCCTGCAGCCGCATGCTCTGTGATGTCACACTCGGCCTGCAGCCGCATGCTCTATGACGTCACACTTAGCCTGCAGTCGCATGATCTGTGATGTCATACTCGTCCTGCTGCAGGGTGCTATGTGACGTCACACTCGGCCTGCAGCTGCATGCTATGTGTCGTCACACTCGGCCTGCAGCCGCATGCTCTGTGACGTCACACGCGGCCTGCAGCCGTATGCTCTGAGACGTCACACTCAGCCTGCAGCCGCAGGCTCTGTGATGTCACACTCGGCCTGCAGCCGCATGTTCTGTGACATCACACTTGGCCTGCAGCCACATGCTCTGAGACGTCACACTCGACCTGCAGCTGCGTGCTCTGTGACGTCACACTTGGCCTGCTGCTGCGTGCTCTGTGACATCACACTTGGCCTGCAGCCGCGTGCTGTGTGATGTCACACTCGGCCTGCAGCCGTGTGCTCTGAGACGTCACACTCAGCCTGCATCCGCATGCTCTGAGATGTCACACTCGGCCTGCAGTCGCATGCTCTGAGACGTCACACTCGGCCTGCAGTCGCATGCTCTGAGATGTCACACTCAGCCTGCAGCCGCAAGCTCTGTGACGTCACACTCAGCCTGCAGCCGCATGCTCTGTGACATCACATGCAGCCTGCAAACCGCATGCTCTGAGATGTCACACTCAGCCTGCAGCCGCATGCTCTGTGATGTCACAGGCAGCCTGCAGCCGCATGCTCTGTGACGTCACACTCGGCCTGCAGCTGCGTGCTCTGAGACGTCACACTCGGCCTGCAGCCACGTGCTATGTGACGTCACACCCAGCCTGCAGCCGCGAGCTCTGAGACGTCACACTCGGCCTGCTGCAGGGTGCTCTGAGATGTCACACTCGGCCTGCAGCCGCATGCTCTGTGACGTCACACTCGGCTGCAGCTGCATGCTCTGAGATGTCACACTCGGCCTGCAGCCGCATGCTCTGTGATGTCACACTCGGCCTGCAGCCGCATGCTCTATGACGTCACACTTAGCCTGCAGTCGCATGATCTGTGATGTCATACTCGTCCTGCTGCAGGGTGCTATGTGACGTCACACGCGGCCTGCAGCCGTATGCTCTGAGACGTCACACTCAGCCTGCAGCTGCATGCTCTGTGACGTCACACTCGGCCTGCAGCCGCATGTTGTGTGACATCACACTTGGCCTGCAGCCACATGCTCTGAGACGTCACACTCGACCTGCAGCTGCGTGCTCTGTGACGTCACACTTGGCCTGCTGCTGCGTGCTCTGTGACATCACACTTGGCCTGCAGCCGCGTGCTGTGTGATGTCACACTCGGCCTGCAGCCGCGTGCTCTGAGACGTCACACTCAGCCTGCATCCGCATGCTCTGAGATGTCACACTCGGCCTGCAGTCGCATGCTCTGAGACGTCACACTCGGCCTGCAGTCGCATGCTCTGAGATGTCACACTCAGCCTGCAGCCGCAAGCTCTGTGACGTCACACTCAGCCTGCAGCCGCATGCTCTGTGACATCATATGCAGCCTGCAAACCGCATGCTCTGAGATGTCACACTCAGCCTGCAGCCGCATGCTCTGTGATGTCACAGGCAGCCTGCAGCCGCATGCTCTGTGACGTCACACTCGGCCTGCAGCTGCGTGCTCTGAGACGTCACACTCGGCCTGCAGCCACGTGCTATGTGACGTCACACCCAGCCTGCAGCCACGAGCTCTGAGACGTCACACTCGGCCTGCTGCAGGGTGCTCTGAGATGTCACACTCGGCCTGCAGCCGCATGCTCTGTGACGTCACACTCGGCCTGCAGCTGCGTGCTCTGAGACGTCACACTCGGCCTGCAGCCACGTGCTATGTGACGTCACACCCAGCCTGCAGCCGCGAGCTCTGAGACGTCACACTCGGCCTGCTGCAGGGTGCTCTGAGATGTCACACTCGGCCTGCAGCCGCATGCTCTGAGATGTCACACTCGGCCTGCAGCCGCATGCTCTGACTTGTCACACTCGGCCTGCAGCCGCATGCTCTGTGATGTCACAGGCAGCCGCATGCTCTGTGACGTCACACTCGGCCTGCAGCTGCGTGCTCTGAGACGTCACACTCGGCCTGCAGCCACGTGCTATGTGACGTCACACCCAGCCTGCAGCCGCGAGCTCTGAGACGTCACACTCGGCCTGCTGCAGGGTGCTCTGAGATGTCACACTCGGCCTGCAGCCGCATGCTCTGAGATGTCACACTCGGCCTGCAGCCGCATGCTCTGTGACGTCACACTCGGCTTGCAGCCGCATGCTCTGAGATGTCACACTCGGCCTGCAGCCGCATGCTCTGACTTGTCACACTCGGCCTGCAGCCGCATGCTCTGTGATGTCACGCTCGGCCTGCAGCCGCATGCTCTGTGACGTCACACTCGGCCTGCAGCTGCGTGCTCTGAGACGTCACACTCGGCCTGCAGCCACGTGCTATGTGACGTCACGCCCAGCCTGCAGCCGCGAGCTCTGAGACGTCACACTCGGCCTGCTGCAGGGTGCTCTGAGATGTCGCACTCGGCCTGCAGCCGCATGCTCTGACTTGTCACACTCGGCCTGCAGCCGCATGCTCTGTGATGTCACACTCGGCCTGCAGCCGCATGCTCTATGACGTCACACCCAGCCTGCAGCCGCGAGCTCTGAGATGTCACACTCGGCCTGCAGCCGCATGCTCTGTGACGTCACACTCGGCCTGCAGCCGCGAGCTCTGAGACGTCACACTCGGCCTGCAGCCGCATGCTCTGTGACGTCACACTCGGCCTGCAGCCGCATGATCTGTGACGTCACACTCGGCCTGCAGCCGCGAGCTATGTGACATCACGCTCAGCCTGCAGGAGCAAGCTCTGTGACGTCACACTCGGCCACAGCCTTGTGCTCTGTGACATCACACTCGGCGTGCAGCAGCATGATCTGTGGCATCACACTCAGCCTGCAGCCGCATGATCTGTGATGTCATACTCGGCGTGCTGCTGGGTGCTATGTGACGTCACACTCGGCCTGCAGCCGCATGACCTGTGGCGTCACACTCAGCCTGCAGCCGCATGATCTGTGACGTCACACTCAGCCTGCAGCCGCATGCTCTGTGACGTCACACTCGGCCTGCAGCCCATGCTCTGTGATGTCACACTCGGCCTGCAGCCGCATGATCTGTGACGTCACGCTCGGCCTGCAGCCGCATGCTCTGTGACGTCACACTCGGCCTGCAGCAGCATGCTCTCTGACGTCAGACTCAGCTTGCTGCCTTGTCCCCTGTAATCTTATAATTGGCCCGCTGTCTCATGCTCTGTGTCGTAACATCCGACCCCGGGCGGATACCATGATCACATCCCTACCTCTGCTCCTACTCGGTGTGTTCTGTGCCGGCGGCATAGAACGGGCAGGTCTGACCGTTCAGCGTCATATGGGGTTGACACGGCCTTTCATGCTTCTTGGGAAGATAACATGAGTACCAATGAGCCCCATGTAGTATCTTGTATTATAGCTAACACTGATATGTGTTGTAAATCAGTGTTAGCTCATCTGGAATGTTGGGACTGTGTTCTGGCTGTCCCTGGATATAGAATGTTTGGACTTGAAGAAGTCAGTTGTAGGGGCCAGATCTGTGCTGACGGTGGTTGCGCTGCTGAGGCTAAAGTATAAACCATCCAACTTAATAAAGCATCCTCTATTACTGACTTCCTGTTGCCTCAGACCTCATTTCATTGGCGACGACTTGGAGAAGAGCGGACTCACTCATTGGATGCCAACACTTCCAACTCTATTTCTGACACTTTTCTTTTTCAAAAGCTGCACTCTACACTTCAGTAGCTGCACCCATGCTCTACAGGATCAACCTCCTCACCTGAGCAAGACAAAGAAACCAACCATCTCACCGTGAGTTTTTCTTCCCTTCATGAAGCAATCTTCAAGCCTCCAGACGTGTTTCCTTGCAAGTAAGGAGAATTGGTGGTTGTTTTGGGACTTTTGTTTTTTTTCTTCCGGTTTTCTCCTCTATGCGTTCTCTTTGAGTCTGCCATTGGGTACAGAGGAGTCCGGTTTTAGAGCGCGTTCGGGTCAAGGTCACACGCAAACTCGTACAATTTCCTTGGCGCAAGGGCCTGCGCGAGGACTTCACCGTGCGAGCTCTCATTCTTCAAGGAACTGCCTGCGCGAGGACTTCACCGTGCGCGCTCTCATTCTTCAAGGAACTGCCTGCGCGAGGACTTCACCGTGCGCGCTCTCATTCTTCAACGGAACTGCCTGCATGAGGACTTCACCGTGCGCACTCTCATTCTTCAGCGGAACTGCCTGCACGAGGACTTCACCGTGCGCGCTCTCATTCTTCAAGGAACTGCCTGCGCGAGGACTTCACCGTGCGCGCTCTCATTCTTCAACGGAACTGCCTGCATGAGGACTTCACCGTGCGCACTCTCATTCTTCAGCGGAACTGCCTGCGCGAGGACTTCACCGTGCGCGCTCTCATTCTTTAACGGAACTGCCTGCGTGAGGACTTCACCGTGCGCACTCTCATTCTTCAGCGGAACTGCCTGCGCGAGGACTTCACCGTGCGTGCTCTCATTCTTGAACGAAACGGCCTGCGTGAGGACTTCACAGTGTGCGCTCTCATTCTTCAACAGAACTGTCTGCGCGAGGACTTCACCGTGCGCACTCTCATTCTTGAACGAAACGGCCTGCGTGAGGACTTCACAGTGCGCGCTCTCATTCTTCAACGGAACTGCCTGCGCCAGGACTTCAGCGTGCACGCTCTCATTCTTCAGCGGAACTGCCTGCGTGAGGACTTCACCGTGCGCACTCTCATTCTTCAGCGGAACTGCCTGCGCGAGGACTTCACCGTGCGCGCTCTCATTCTTGAACGAAACGGCCTGCGTGAGGACTTCACAGTGCGCGCTCTCATTCTTCAACAGAACTGTCTGCGCGAGGACTTCACCGTGCGCGCTCTCATTCTTCAAGGAACTGCCTGCGCGAGGACTTCCCGTGCGCGCTCTCATTCTTCAAGGAACTGCCTGCGCGAGGACTTCACCGTGCGCGCTCTCATTCTTCAAGGAACTGCCTGCGCGAGGACTTCACCGTGCGCTCTCTCATTCTTCAACGGAACTGCCTGCATGAGGACTTCACTTTGCGCGCTCTCATTCTTCAACGGAACTGCCTGCGCGAAGACTTCACAGTGCGCGCTCTCATTCTTCAACGGAACTGCCTGCGTGAGGACTTCACCGTGCGCGCTCTCATTCTTCAACGGAACTGCCTGCATGAGGACTTCACTGTGCGCGCTCTCATTCTTCAACGGAACTGCCTGCGCGAAGACTTCACTGTGCGCGCTCTCATTCTTCAACGGAACTGCCTGCGCGAGGACTTCACCGTGTGCGCTCTCATTCTTCAACGGAACTGCCTGCATGAGGACTTCACTGTGCGCGCTCTCATTCTTCAACGGAACTGCCTGCGCGAAGACTTCACAGTGCGCGCTCTCATTCTTCAACGGAACTGCCTGCGCGAGGACTTCACCGTGCGCGCTCTCATTCTTCAACGGAACTGACTGCGCGAGGACTTCACTGTGCACGCTCTCATTCTTCAACGGAACTGCCTGTGTGAGGACCTCACTGTGCGCGCTCTTACTCTTCAACGGAACGGCCTGCGCGAGGACTTCACCGTGCGCGCTCTCATTCTTGAACGGAACGGCCTGCGTGAGGACTTCACAGTGCGCGCTCTCATTCTTCAACAGAACTGTCTGCGCGAGGACTTCACCGTGCGCGCTCTCATTCTTCAAGGAACTGCCTGCGCTAGGGCTTCACCGTGCGCGCTCTCATTCTTCAAGGAACTGCCTACGCGAGAACTTCACCGTGCGCGCTCTCATTCTTCAAGGAACTGCCTGCGCGAGGACTTCACCGTGTGCGCTCTCATTCTTCAACGGAACTGCCTGCATGAGGACTTCACTGTGCGCGCTCTCATTCTTCAACGGAACTGCCTGCGCGAAGACTTCACAGTGCGCGCTCTCATTCTTCAACGGAACTGCCTGCGTGAGGACTTCACTGTGCGCGCTCTCATACTTCAACGGAACTGCCTGCTTGAGGACTTCACCGTGCGCGCTCTCATTCTTCAACGGAACTGCCTGCGTGAGGACCTCACTGTGCGCGCTCTTATTCTTCAACGGAACGGCCTGCACGAGGACTTCACAGTGCGTGCTCTTATTCTTCAACGGAACGGCCTGCGCGAGGACTTCACCGTGCGCGCTCTCATTCTTGAACGGAACGACCTGCGCGAGGACTTCACAGTGCGCGCTCTCATTCTTCAACGGAACTGCCTGCGTGAGGGCCTCACTGTGCGCGCTCTTACTCTTCAACGGAACGGCCTGCGTGAGGACTTCACAGTGCGCGCTCTTATTCTTCAACGGAACGGCCTGCGCGAGGACTTCACCATGCACGCTCTCATTCTTCAACGGAACGGCCTGCGCAAGGACTTCACCGTGCACGCTCTCATTCTTCAACGGAACGGCCTGCGCAAGGACTTCACCGTGCACGCTCTCATTCTCGAGATGAGTGCAAGGCGTCTTGACGTACCCTCCACTCACATCCTGCCATAACATAACGTGCAGGTTTTTTTCTTCTCAAGTTGTTGATCCTGCGTTACTTAGCAACTAATCCTTTTGGTGCAGCTGACTTCAGCTTCAAAAGATCTTGCGTTGCCTAGCAACTATTCTATTTGCATGCAGCTGATCCTGGTATCGCTGATACGTACAGCTTTCAGCTGTTTGTTACTTCGCAATCTTCTTTCTACTGTTTGCAGCTTACTTAACGACCGCTGATGCGCACAGCTGGCTTATTTTATTTGGTACGTGCCTGCTTCTTGGTTTTCACAGGTGCATACAGCCTCCTCTACTTATCGCTCATGTGCACAGCTTACTTATTTTATTTATTACGTGACAGCTTATTGAACCACAAATCACCTTGGGAAAAATGGAAGAATGTTTTTATAAATTACGCATGTGTGTGAGGAACTTCTTTAAGTGCAGAACGCAGAATGGCTTTATTACTCCATTGTCTTGGCTCTGAAGGTCTAGAAGTTTTTCAACACCTTCCTGAGTTGTCTGCAAAATTAAGCAACGGCTTTAAATGAATATCAAATATGTATAAAGAAACTAGATCTTCATTACTTACCTAAATTTAAAGGGTTTCGGAAAGGTGCCAATTTGGGAAGAGAATGCAGAGGTCAGGCGAATCTGTTGAGGAATATGTTTCCGTGTTAAGGAAATTAGCTTCTACGTGTTCCTCTGGTGTCAACACTGAAGAAAGACTTTGTGACTAGTTTATGTTAGAATGTTTTGTGGAGAAAGCTAGGGAGAGCTTTTGGCAAAAGGATGACCGCTCTCTATCAGAGGTTGTTACTATTGCCAAAAAATGTTAACATAGTAAAGCTTGTGTCGAAGAAATAAAGAAAAGTTATGTTACTTCCCAAGAAGAAATGGCACAAGCTGTTTCTGTGTGCAAAAAGAATAATACTAGTTTTACTCCACACCCACCTCAGAAAGAAATTAGCAATTCTTCACAGTCTAATCAAGGGAAATGCTATACATGTGGTGATCTTGGTCATTATGCCAATTTTAAAGGATGTATGGGTTGGAAAACCACATGCAAAAAAATGTGAAAGGAAAGGTCATGTTTCAAGTTGTTGCCCGAGCTCTAATGCAAGAGGCAATTTTACAAAAAAATATATAGGAACAGTTGTGAATTTGTTGAACGGCCATCTGAAGATGAAATTATCATGCAAGTTCAAGATGGTACGGGAGGTCCTTGGGAAACAGTTCAAGTCGATGGGGCTTCTGTTTCCATGTTGTTTGATTCTGATGCAAAGATAACTTTATTTCCAAAGTTTTCTTTGAAAACAACTTAGCACATCACTTCAAATTGTTAAAACCAGATATATCTCCTAAAGGTTATGGTGGTCAACACATCAAACTGGTGGGGTATTTTATGGGGTCGATTAATTTCATGAATAGATTTACTGCAGGTAAAATTTATGTTTCAGTGAGGGGCAACTCTCTTAGTAGCTGGATTCACCAGAAAGAACTTGGTGTATATTTGGACCCCAATGAGGTTCTCTCAGTCAAATTAAAGCAAACATTTCACATGAACAATGTAGATTCAAATAAACCTAATTTTTAGGAAGAGTTTCCCGAAGTTTTTGACAAGAAATTAGGCTGTATAAAAAAATATGTTCATAAGATAAGAATTAGAGAAGGGGCCAAGCCTGTCATAAGTAAGGTTAGAGGTGTACCTTTACTAATTGGATAAATTGAAGAACAATGGTATCATAGAAGAAGTAGAAGCTACAGAATGGTTGGCTTCGGTGGTCATGGTGAAGAAGGCTAATGGTGAAGTTCACCTTTGTGTGGATTTGTGCGAATTAAAAAAAAATGTCATTGTGGATCACTATCTCCTCCCAAATATTAATGAAATGCTTTCCATGTTGAAGGGGGCAAAGTGTTTTACAACTTTGGATATCACCTCTGTTTACCACCAAGTTAGACTTCACCATGAGTCTCAAGACTTAACAGCATTTGTTACTCCATTTGGCACCTTTAAATTTGTACACATGCCTTTCGGATTAATTTCTGCTACTGCTGTTTTAGCGTGTTATGGAAAGAATGCTGGAAGGAATTTCGGGTATAAAAATATATCAAGATGATGTTCTTGTGTACGGTGAGGATATCACTGTGCATAACCAGAGGGTGCGTGAGGTAGTGCAAAGGTTCAAGGAGAATTGTGTTACATTGAAAGCAATCAAATACAAATTTAATTTAGATCAAATTGATTATCTTGGTCACAAGATATCACCAGATGGTATTGCACCAAAAAGGGGACTTGTTGAAACTATAAACAATTTAGTCAGTCCGTCATCCAAAGAGGAGGTTATAACATTTTTGGGAATTACTGAATATTATAACAAGTTTACTGCCAAGTTTGCAAAGAAGACTAGGAACTTGAGATTTCTGCTCAAAAGTGGATCCTATTTATTTGGAATGATGAGTGTGAGTATGAATGTTGTGCTTTAAGTTAATATTAAGAGGGGCCTCTTGCTTATAGAGTTTTTGAGCTGGGGCATGAGTCCATTGTGATGTTTGATGCCAGTTCAAAAGGACTTGGGGTAGTTTTATTACATAGACATAATGGTTTTGAGAGAACCATTTTGTTTATCTCCAGAAGCTTCAGAGGGGCAGAACTGAATTATTCAGTTATAGAGAAAGAGGCTCTAACTGTGTCCTGGGCTGTGCAAAAACTCAGAAAGTTTGTGTGGGGGAGCAAGTTTGTAGTTAAGACCGACTATAAGCCACTCAAGGAGAATTTTTAAAGGAAAGGTTTAGGTGCAGTCTCTGCTAGGATCAGGCCCTGGGTAATCGGTTTACAAGAGTTTCATTTTGATGTGGAATTCGTTCCTGGTACCAAAAACTGGGTTGCTGATTGTTGTTCCCGATTAGTCAGTGTATCTGATGAGCCTGGGAATGTTGTTGATGAGGATAAGAATGTGGATGTTTGTTTGATAAAAGAGAGAGTTATTAAAGAAGATGAGTGGTTGGCTGAAGCGAGTAAAAATCACGTATTATAAAAGGTGGCAGAAAAAATTGGAAGTGTATGGTACAATAAGGATAAAAATAATGACATTTTTAAAACCTTTTGGAGGGTTAAAGATGAATTGTCTGTTCAAGGTGGTTTTGTGCTTAGGGGCACTAAATTAATTCCCCCTGTTTCACTTAGAGAGGGGTTGATTTCTTTAGCTGATGAGAGCCATCCAGGTATCTTAAAGACCATTTTGAGATTGAGACTAATGTATTGGTGGCCTGGAATGGATATTCAGGTTGAACATGTGGTGAAAGATTGTGGGGAATGTTGTAATGCTGACAAAACATTTAAATGTGGAGTACAACCCATGAAGATAAGGGAAACACCGAAGGAACCCTGGAGAGAGGTTTCCTTTGATATCTTAGGTCCCATTCATTGTGCGAGTGTTGACAAGAATGTGTTAGCACTTTTGGATATGTTTTCCCCATGGCCAGACGTTTGCATTACTAATTCAATTGAGTCATGTGACACAATTGTATTTCTAGACGAAGTCTTTGAGAGGGAAGGTTTTCCAAATTCTTTGTTAACAAACAATGGGACACAATTTGTTTCTCGTGAGATGGAGGGATTTCTTGGAAGAAAGAGGCATCAGACACAAGAAATCTGCTTTGTACCATCCCAACACTAATGGCATGGTTGAAAGATTCAACAAGGTATCCAACGTGCCAATACGAACAATTTGTGTTGTAAGCAAGAATTGTTTGGTCAGGTGAATAACTACAGATTAACTCACATTGTAGCACAGGGTTCTGACCTTTTGAGTTGTTCAAAAGAAAAAAAGCAAATACTTTAGTCTGTCCTTCCTGGATTAATGACTTGGCGAATTATGATTTGTCAGTAGGTCAAAAGGATGAGTTAAAAAAGGTAAAAGAGCACAAATTAGCTTCTAAAAGGAAAGAGTTGTTCGATTTATGCAAAACTACCAAAAAGACTGTTGTTCAGGTTGGTGATCTTTTTAGGATAAAAAATCCTCGTGGTGGCGTTTAGTTCAGGTTCTTAAATCCCCCCATGAAGGTTATTAAACTTTTCGCAGTTCGAACGGAAGATCATTGCATCTGGAATTTGGGTTATGTTGTGAAAGTTGTTAAGAGAAATGAAAATGATTTTTGTAATGAAGATTCTGATAGTGGCAACATTGCCAACGAATTTGAAGTAAGGAAGTCCTCATGGATTTCTAGGAGACCATTATATCTAAAAGAGGATGTATGATTTGAAGAAGTCAGTGTTTTTTTAATTTTTTTATTCGTTGTTTGTTTTGGTTAATGGGAAAGGAGGGAGGTGTGTAGTATATCTTGTATTACAGCTGTCACTGACATGCATTGTAAATCAGTGTTAGCTCATCTGGAATGTTGAGACTGTGTTCTGGTTCTCCCTGGTTATAGAATGTTTGGACTTGAAGAAGTCAGTTGCAGTTGCCACATCTGTGCTGACGGTGGCTGCGCTGCTGAGGCTGAAGTATAAACCGTCCAACTTAATAAAGCATCCTCTATTACTCATCTCCTGCTGCTGCTCACCTCATTTCACCCCGCCATGAAAACACTTATTGTTAATGCCGAAAACCAAACACTTTCTAGTCTGCGAAATGTAAATCTTTATAAAAGCAGCCGCAAGGCTGCGACCTAAAAACAAGAATAATAACATCTTAATATTATTGTTGGTATTATTTTTAGCACTGTTATTAGATTACTATTATTACAGTAATCATTCTCTCTTTTGTCCCTAATGTTGTTGGTTTTGCTGTTCTACTTATGATGTATTACTATTCCTATACGTGTTGATGCTTTGGCTGTCCCTGTAAGTCCCGGAGCACCATTCACAAACACACTACAGTTGTGCTCCAGCACCTTGAGTCGCACACTGGAGCTAGCGCCGTCTGCAAGCGCACGTGATCACAGACAGACAATATCCGGGATTTTGAGGTGATAGTTTAGTATTTAAAGAAACTCACATCACGCGCACACACCAGTCAGCACATGTATGTATAAATACTCACATATATGTACACATATCTCTAACATTGGGCCATATTATCAAGAAAGGGCGATACATTATCTCAGCTTTTATTGGCAGGAAACTGCCGATAAAGCGGCGATAATGGGCTTGATAATATGCCCTTGTGAATTCCCATAGAAGCCCAGGTTCACACCAGAACCTGGATAATGTATCGCCCTTTCTTGATAATATGACCAACAGTTATTTTTTTCTGTTCTACTAAAAGCACAGGGTTCAAAACCCACAATTCATAGGAAGGAAATAATGCAAGCACATGAAGGGTGGCAGGTAATTTGCAATCGCCCCCAGAGGCGCTAGACGACTACATGGCGCTATAGTACGGTTTATATCACATGTGTAGCGCACTCCAAACCCACGGCCTGACGATTTATTTCAAACAGGCCAATATTCATTAACAACAGAAAGTAAAATACTGAACTTCCTATTAGGGTTATCCAACAGATTTAAAAAGGAAGAAATATGTATGTTGTACAGACGGGCGGGGTTTAATTAGTGCGTGTGCGAAATTCATCAAATTTTATTTCGAATTATTTTCCTGACACTTGTGTAAAAGTACGCGTGATGCGTTAGGTGCGGTTGGCTGGAGTCGGACCTCGCGTGACCCGGTTCCTGCAGGCGTCTCCTGTCGCTGTTGTTTCACTCTCACATGAGACACCGGCAGGAGCCCGGTCTGAGAAGGACATGTCTCATTCGATGATTGTAAGGTCTCTGGCCGAGGCGCTCCGCCGCAGTCAGGCTTCGGGGAGCTATATTAGGGACGTTTCACCTGGGGATGAAGGGGGTGAAATAGGGCACATTTCGGTTTACTGAAAATTCACAATCTGTGTCAAGTTCCTCCTGTGGCGGACGCGGCCCGGCACTCGGGGCGAAAAAGAAGCGATGGGTGGGGCTGCGGAAGCTGCTAACAACGCCCCTGATTGCGCTGTTATTCGTGGGAAGGCTCCGCTTGTGTCGGGGTTTGAGGACGTGTATTTGTTCCTGTGATTTGCTTCCTTACTGCCTACTATGTGATGTAATGTCCTTCTGCTGTTTACTGGGTGTTTGTATAGCGCTCTGATACCTACGGGTCGAGCTAGCGCTATATAAAACAGATAATTCACAGGACCTATGAAATAAGGAAACATCTCCCAGTTCCCACTGAAATATGGGTTTCATCCTCATAATGACACCCCTGAGCCACACTGCACAGTGTCAGCAGCTCACACCCCTGAGCCACACTGCACAGTGTCAGCAGCCTCACCGTTGCCCGTTGTTCAATCAACGACACATCCGTGAGCGCGGGGCAGCTTCGACAATACGCGCCTTCTCAGACAACGTTTGTTTTTTACACAGAAGAAAGGGTGTTTATTCTGAAAATACACATTCATCGCTAAACAATTAATTAGTGCGTGATTTTTTATACGGTAGGCAACCACACACTGCAGTCTAATGCTTTTACTTTATAATTCTACTGAACATTTCCTTTGGTCCTTGTGATATTTTTACAACATAAAGGGTCAATATATTAAAATTCTACATTCATAACTACACAATTAATTAGTGCGTGTTTCTTCCACGGCAGACAACCGCAGTTTATTCCATTTTTTTACTTTATACTTTCACTAAAGATTTCTTTGTACCATGTTGTATTTTTACAGCATAAAGGTTCTTTATTGTAAAATTCAACATTCAAACTACAAAATTAATTAGTGTGCGCTTATTTTACGGTAGGGAACCACACACTGCAGTCCAATTCTTTTACTTTTTAATTCTACTGAACATTTCCTTTGTTGCTTGTTGTATTTCTACAACATAACGAGTATTTATTCTAAAATTCTTCATTCATAACTACACAATTAATTAGTGTGTGCTTCTTTTACGGAAGACAACCACACGGTTTAGTCAGATTTTTTTTACTTTATATTTTCACGAAACATTTCCTCTGTTCCTTGTTGTATTTTTTACAAAATAAAGGGTCTTTATTCTAAAAGTCCACATTAACTACGCAATTAATTTCTGGATGCCTCTTTTACGGAAGTCAACAACATAGCACAGTCCATTTCGTTTACTTTATTTTTCCACGAAACATTTCCTTTGTTCATTGTTGTATTTTCACAATAAAGGGTCTTTGTTCTAAAATTCCACATTCCTAACTACACAATTAATTAGTGTGTGTGTTTCTTTTACGGAAGACGAACCACACAGTGTAGTCAGATTGTTTTTACTTTATATTTTCACTAACCATTTCCTTTGTTCCTTGTTGTATGTTTACATAATATAGGGTCTTTATTTTAAATTTTGCATTTATAACTACACAATTAATTGGTGCGTGTTCTTTTTTACGGAAGACAACCACACAGCACAGTCAATTTTTTCTACTTTATATTTTCACTAAGCATTTCCTTTGTTCCTTGTTGTATTTTTACAACATAAAAGGTCTTTATTCTAAAAGTCCACATTCATAACTACGCAATTATTTAGTGTGTGCCTCTTTTAAAGAAGACAACCACACAACATAGTCCATTTATTTTACTTTATATTTTACTAAACATTTCCTTTGTTCCTTATAGTATTTTGTGACCATAAAGGGTGTTTATTCGTAAATTCTACTTTCATACCTGCAGAATGAATTTGTGTGTGTTTCTTTTACGGGAGACAACCACACTGTTTAGTCAAATGTTTTTAACTTTATATTTTTACTAAACATTTGCTCTGTTCTTTCTTGTATTTTTACAACAGAAAGAGTCTTTATTGTAAAATTCTGCATTCCTAACTACACAATTCATTAGTGTGCGCTTTTATATACGGAAGACAACGACACTGTGTAGTCGATTTTTTTTCTTTTAAAAAAACTTCACATTTTCACTAAGCATTTCCTTCGTTCCTTGTTTTTTTTTGCAACGTATGCGGTCTTTATTCTAAAGTCGTACATTCATACCTACACAATTAGTGTCTGCTTCTTTTGCGAAAGACAACCGTACAGTGCAGTCCAAGATTTTTATTGCATATTCTCAATAAGCATCTCCTTTTCACAAATACATTTTCTTAAGAAATGCACCTCATACTACGCTTGAAACATAAAAAAATGCACAATGTATAACACGTGGCGATGCCCTGTGTTGGCATCTCGGGGCGCAGGCGGCGTTTTCAAACCACGGGGACTTCCCCCTCAAGGTGTGACGCGCCCAGAAGCCCGCCGAGGGATACACGCCCCTATAGATAACGGTTTGTGCATTTATTTTATTTAATTCTAAACGCACAGACATGCCACGCACGCACGCACACACGCGTAAAGAGGCGTGAATAAAGCAAAATCCAATTTGTCTTCTTGTGCACTGCCAGACATCATAGTCGTGATGACGTCACATGGATGTCAGTCCGAGCGCACCCCCTCACCCCCACACCCCAGCTTTACTGAACTATCTCAAGGCCAGGAGTCACTCCCACGAGGGCGAGCAGCAAGCGTGACACTGCCGGGGGCGGGCACGCGCGCACGTGCAGAGCACACGTGCCCCGGCAGCCAGAACGAAGAGCGAGGCCAGGCGGATAGCTCAGTGGGTGAGGGTAATAGCTACAGAGGTGTCGAACTACTTATATTATTATTCTGCTGTTTAAATTTTGAACGTTTTCGTTTGCTTAAAAATATTAAAAATACGTTCATGTTATGTATACGATATGACGTGTGGGGAAATGTACAAATCCTGTGATATTTTCACTTTTGAAGCAGATAAACTCCTTTAGTTTTAAAGTGTCCTGGCTACACTTATTCACACATATAATACACAAATACACCTGTGCCTTAAACTTCCATGATGTCATAAGGAAGTTACAGTAAAATGTTAGTCACCATGAAATGCTTTGAAATGTTACCAGTAAAGCTGGAAGATTTGTGTTGCCTCACAATATACGGGTAATACTGTTTATGTATTTAACATTATATTGGTACAAAAAGGAGTGGTGATGGACGGAGCATCTGAATCAATCAAACACTCACACCCAGTCAAAAGATCTGGGTTTAACATTATATTGTTATTTTGGTTCAGCTGCAAAGAAATAAAAAAAAAAAGAATTTGTATTTTTTTTAAAACTCCCCATCTTGCCACTCTGCTAAACACTTCACCCTCATTCAAGCGCTCTGAAGTCTACAAATGGCATGTGTGTGTAAGCGTGAGTGGTGACCCTCAGCTCATACCAGGGGTGTCCCTCAGTTCATACCAGGGGTGCCCCACTGCTCACACCAGGGGTGTCCCTCAGCTCACACCAGGGGTGTCCCTCGGCTCACGCCGGGGGTGCCCCTCGGCTCACTCCAGGGGTGTCCCTCAGCTCCCACCAGGGGTGTCCCTCGGCTCACACCAGGGGTGTCCCTCAGCCCACACCAGGGGTGTCCCTCGGCTCACACCGGGGATGTCCCTCTGCTCACACCAGTGGTGTCCCTCTGATCACTCCAGGGGTGTCCCTCGGCTCACACCAGAGGTGTCCCTCGGCTCACACCAAGGGTGTCCCTCGGCTCACACCAGGGGTGTCCCTTAGCTCACACCAGGTGTGTCCCTCAGCTCACACCAGGGGTGTCCCTCTTCTCACACCAGGGGTGCCCCATATCTCACACCAGGGGTGACCCTCAGCTCACACCAGGGGTGTCCCTCGGCTCACACCAGGGGTGTCCCTCATCTCACACCAGGGGTGTCCCTCGGCTCACACCAGGGGTGTCCCTCGGCTTCCACCAGGGGTGTCCCTCGGCTCACACCAGGGGTGTCCCTCTGCTCGCACCAGGGGTGTCCCTCTGCTCGCACCAGGGGTGTCCCTCTGCTCACACCAGGGGTGTCCCTCGGCTCACACCAGGGGTGTCCCTCACCTCACACCAGGGGTGACCCTCGGCTCTCACCAGGGGTGTCCGTCGGCTCACACCGGGGGTGTCCCTCAGCTCACACCAGGGGTGTCCCTCGGCTCACACCGGGGGTGTCCCTCGGCTCACACCAGGGTTGTCCCTCAGCTCACACCAGGGGTGTCCCTCGGCTCTCACCAGGGGTGTCCCTCGGCTCACACCAGGGGTGTCCCTCACCTCACACCAGGGTTGACCCTCGGCTCTCACCAGGGGTGTCCGTCGGCTCACACCAGGGGTGTCCCTCTGCTCACACCAGGGGTGTCCCTCTGCTCACACCAGGGGTGCCCCTCGGCTCACAGCAGGGGTGCCCCTCGGCTCACACCAGAGGTGCCCCTCGGCTCACAGCAGGGGTGTCCCTCTGCTCACACCAGGGGTGTCCCTCGGCTCACACCAGGGGTGTCCCTCTGCTCACACCAGGGGTGTCCCTCGGCTCACACCAGTGGTGTCCCTCGGCTCACACCAGAGGTGCCCCTCGGCTCACAGCAGGGGTGTCCCTCTGCTCACACCAGGGGTGTCCCTCGGCTCACACCGGGGGTGTCCCTCGGCTCACACCGGAGGTGTCCCTCGGCTCACACCAGGGGGGTCCCTCGGCTCACACCAGGGGTGCCCCTCAGCTCACACCAGGGGTGCCCCTCAGCTCACACCAAGGGTGCCCCTCAGCTCACACCAGGGGTGTCCCTCAGCTGACACCAGGGATGTCCCTCTGCTCACACCAGGGGTGTCCCTTGGCTCACACCAGGGGTGACCCTCGGCTCACACCAGGGGTGCCCCTCGGTTCACACCACGGGTGTCCCTCCGCTCACACCAGGGGTGTCCCTCGGCTCACACCGGGGGTGTCTCTCGGCTCACACCAGGGGTGTCCCTCACCTCACACCAGGGGTGACCCTCGGCTCTCACCAGGGGTGTCCGTCGGCTCACACCAGGGGTGTCCCTCTGCTCACACCAGGGGTGTCACTCTGCTCACACCAGGGGTGCCCCTCGGCTCACAGCAGGGGTGCCCCTAGGCTCACACCAGTGGTGTCCCTCGGCTCACACCAGAGGTGCCCCTCGGCTCACAGCAGGGGTGTCCCTCTGCTCACACCAGGGGTGTCCCTCGGCTCACACCAGGGGTGTCCCTCTGCTCACACCACCGGTATCCCTCGGCTCACACCAGGGGTGTCCCTCGGCTCACACCAGTGGTGTCCCTCGGCTCACACCAGAGGTGCCCCTCGGCTCACAGCAGGGGTGTTCCTCTGCTCACACCAGGGGTGTCCCTCAGCTCACACCAGGGGTGTCCCTCGGCTCACACCAGGGGTGTCCCTCGGCTCACACCAGGGGTGTCCCTCGTCCCTCAGCTCACACCAGGGGTGTCCCTCGGCTCACACCAGGGGTGTCCCTCGGCTCACACCAGGGGTGTCCCTCGGCTCACACCAGGGGTGTCCCTCTGCTCACACCACCGGTGTCCCTCGGCTCACACCAGGGGTGTCCCTCGGCTCACACCAGGGGTGTCCCTCGGCTCACACCAGGGGTGTCCCTCGTCCCTCAGCTCACACCAGGGGTGTCCCTCGGCTCACACCAGGGGTGTCCCTCGGCTCACACCAGGGGTGTCCCTCGGCTCACACCAGGGGTGTCCCTCTGCTCACACCACCGGTGTCCCTCGGCTCACACCAGGGGTGTCCCTCGGCTCACACCAGGGGTGTCCCTCGGCTCACACCAGGGGTGTCCCTCGGCTCACACCAGTGGTGTCCCTCGGCTCACACCAGTGGTGTCCCTCGGCTCACACCAGGGGTGCCCCTCTGCTCACACCAGGGGTGTCCCTCACCTCACACCAGGGGTGTCCCTCACCTCACACCAGGGGTGTCCCTCGGCTCACACCAGTGGTGTCCCTCGGCTCACACCAGAGGTGCCCCTCGGCTCACAGCAGGGGTGTCCCTCTGCTCACACCAGGGGTGTCCCTCTGCTCACACCAGGGGTGTCCCTCGGCTCACACCAGGGGTGTCCCTCGGCTCACACCAGTGGTGTCCCTCGACTCACACCAGGGGTGCCCCTCGGCTCACACCAGGGGGTCCCTCGGCTCACACCAGGGGTGTCCCTCGGCTCACACCAGTGGTGTCCCTCGGCTCACACCAGAGGTGCCCCTCGGCTCACACCAGGGGTGTCCCCCGGCTCACACCAGGGGTGTCCCTCAGCTCACACCAGGGGTGTCCCTCTGCTCACACCACCGGTGTCCCTCGGCTCACACCAGGGGTGTCCCTCGGCTCACACCAGTGGTGTCCCTCGGCTCACACCAGAGGTGCCCCTCGGCTCACAGCAGGGGTGTCCCTCTGCTCACACCAGGGGTGTCCCTCAGCTCACACCAGGGGTGTCCCTCTGCTCACACCAGGGGTGTCCCTCGGCTCACACCAGTGGTGTCCCTCGGCTCACACCAGGGGTGACCCTCGGCTCTCACCAGGGGTGCCCCTCAGCTCACACCAGGGGTGCCCCTCAGCTCACACCAGGGGTGTCCCTCAGCTCACACCAGGGATGTCCCTCTGCTCACACCAGGGGGTCCCTCAGCTCACACCAGGGGTGTCCCTCGGCTCACACCAGGGGTGACCCTCAGCTCACACCAGGGGTGCCCCTCAGCTCACACCAGGGGTGCCCCTCAGCTCACACCAGGGGTGTCCCTCAGCTCACACCAGGGATGTCCCTCTGCTCACACCAGGGGGTCCCTCAGCTCACACCAGGGGTGTCCCTCGGCTCACACCAGGGGTGTCCTTCGGCTCACACCAGGGGTGTCCCTCGGCTCACACCAGTGGTGTCCCTCGGCTCACACCAGGGGTGACCCTCGGCTCTCACCAGGGGTGCCCCTCAGCTCACACCAGGGGTGCCCCTCAGCTCACACCAGGGGTGCCCCTCGGCTCACACCTGGGGTGTCCCTCGGCTCACACCGGGGGTGTCCCTCGGCTCACACCAGGGGTGTCCCTCAGCTCACACCGGGGGTGTCCCTCGGCTCACACCGGTGGTGTCCCTCAGCTCACACCAGGGGTGTCCCTCGGCTCACACCAGGGGTGTCACTCGGCTCACACCAGGGGTGTCCCTCGGCTCACACCAGGGGTGTCCCTCGGCTCACACCAGGGGTGTCCCTCGGCTCACACCAGGGGTGTCCCTCGGCTCACACCAGTGGTGTCCCTCACCTCATACCAGGGGTGTCCCTCGGCTCACACCAGTGGTGTCCCTCGGCTCACACCAGGGGTGACCCTCAGCTCTCACCAGGGGTGTCCGTCGGCTCACACCGGGGGTGTCCCTCGGCTCACACCAGGGGTGTCCCTCGGCTCACACCAGGGGTGTCCCTCTGCTCACACCGGGGGTGTCCCTCGGCTCACACCAGTGGTGTCCCTCGGCTCACACCAGGGGTGTCCCTCGGCTCACACCAGGGGTGTCCCTCTGCTCACACCACCGGTATCCCTCGGCTCACACCAGGGGTGTCCCTCGGCTCACACCAGTGGTGTCCCTCGGCTCACACCAGAGGTGCCCCTCGGCTCACAGCAGGGGTGTCCCTCTGCTCACACCAGGGGTGTCCCTCAGCTCACACCAGGGGTGTCCCTCGGCTCACACCAGGGGTGTCCCTCGGCTCACACCAGGGGTGTCCCTCGTCCCTCAGCTCACACCAGGGGTGTTCCTCGGCTCACACCAGGGGTGTCCCTCGGCTCACACCAGGGGTGTCCCTCGGCTCACACCAGGGGTGTCCCTCTGCTCACACCACCGGTGTCCCTCGGCTCACACCAGGGGTGTCCCTCGGCTCACACCAGGGGTGTCCCTCGGCTCACACCAGGGGTGTCCCTCGGCTCACACCAGGGGTGTCCCTCGGCTCACACCAGTGGTGTCCCTCGGCTCACACCAGGGGTGCCCCTCTGCTCACACCAGGGGTGTCCCTCACCTCACACCAGGGGTGTCCCTCACCTCACACCAGGGGTGTCCCTCGGCTCACACCAGTGGTGTCCCTCGGCTCACACCAGAGGTGCCCCTCGGCTCACAGCAGGGGTGTCCCTCTGCTCACACCAGGGGTGTCCCTCTGCTCACACCAGGGGTGTCCCTCGGCTCACACCAGGGGTGTCCCTCGGCTCACACCAGTGGTGTCCCTCGGCTCACACCAGGGGTGCCCCTCGGCTCACACCAGGGGGTCCCTCGGCTCACACCAGGGGTGTCCCTCGGCTCACACCAGTGGTGTCCCTCGGCTCACACCAGAGGTGCCCCTCGGCTCACACCAGGGGTGTCCCCCGGCTCACACCAGGGGTGTCCCTCAGCTCACACCAGGGGTGTCCCTCTGCTCACACCACCGGTGTCCCTCGGCTCACACCAGGGGTGTCCCTCGGCTCACACCAGGGATGTCCCTCTGCTCACACCAGGGGGTCCCTCAGCTCACACCAGGGGTGTCCCTCGGCTCACACCAGGGGTGACCCTCAGCTCACACCAGGGGTGCCCCTCAGCTCACACCAGGGGTGTCCCTCAGCTCACACCAGGGATGTCCCTCTGCTCACACCAGGGGGTCCCTCAGCTCACACCAGGGGTGTCCCTCGGCTCACACCAGGGGTGTCCTTCGGCTCACACATGGGGTGTCCCTCGGCTCACACCAGTGGTGTCCCTCGGCTCACACCAGGGGTGACCCTCGGCTCTCACCAGGGGTGCCCCTCAGCTCACACCAGGGGTGCCCCTCAGCTCACACCAGGGGTGCCCCTCGGCTCACACCTGGGGTGTCCCTCGGCTCACACCGGGGGTGTCCCTCGGCTCACACCAGGGGTGTCCCTCAGCTCACACCGGGGGTGTCCCTCGGCTCACACCAGTGGTGTCCCTCAGCTCACACCAGGGGTGTCCCTCGGCTCACACCAGGGGTGTCCCTCAGCTCACACCGGGGGTGTCCCTCGGCTCACACCAGTGGTGTCCCTCAGCTCACAGCAGGGGTGTCCCTCGGCTCACACCAGGGGTGTCACTCGGCTCACACCAGGGGTGTCCCTCGGCTCACACCAGGGGTGTCCCTCGGCTCACACCAGGGGTGTCCCTCGGCTCACACCAGTGGTGTCCCTCACCTCATACCAGGGGTGTCCCTCGGCTCACACCAGTGGTGTCCCTCGGCTCACACCAGGGGTGACCCTCAGCTCTCACCAGGGGTGTCCGTCGGCTCACACCGGGGGTGTCCCTCGGCTCACACCAGGGGTGTCCCTCGGCTCACACCAGGGGTGTCCCTCTGCTCACACCGGGGGTGTCCCTCGGCTCACACCAGTGGTGTCCCTCGGCTCACACCAGGGGTGTCCCTCTGCTCACACCGGGGGTGTCCCTCGGCTAACACCAGTGGTGTCCCTCGGCTCACACCAGGGGTGTCCCTCGGCTCACACCAGGGGTGTCACTCGGCTCACACCAGGGTTGTCCCTCGGCTCACACCGGGGGTGTCCCTCGGCTCACACCAGGGGTGTCCCTCAGATCACACCAGGGGTGTCCCTCGGCTCACACCAGGGGTATCCCTCGGCTCTCACCAGGGGTGTCTCTCGGCTCACACCAGGGGTGTCCCTCACCTCACACCAGGGGTGACCCTCGGCTCTCACCAGGGGTGTCCGTCGGCTCACACCAGGGGTGTCCCTCTGCTCACACCAGGGGTGTCACTCTGCTCACACCAGGGGTGCCCCTCGGCTCACAGCAGGGGTGCCCCTAGGCTCACACCAGTGGTGTCCCTCGGCTCACACCAGAGGTGCCCCTCGGCTCACAGCAGGGGTGTCCCTCTGCTCACACCAGGGGTGTCCCTCGGCTCACACCAGGGGTGTCCCTCTGCTCACACCACCGGTATCCCTCGGCTCACACCAGGGGTGTCCCTCGGCTCACACCAGTGGTGTCCCTCGGCTCACACCAGAGGTGCCCCTCGGCTCACAGCAGGGGTGTCCCTCTGCTCACACCAGGGGTGTCCCTCAGCTCACACCAGGGGTGTCCCTCGGCTCACACCAGGGGTGTCCCTCGGCTCACACCAGGGGTGTCCCTCGTCCCTCAGCTCACACCAGGGGTGTTCCTCGGCTCACACCAGGGGTGTCCCTCGGCTCACACCAGGGGTGTCCCTCGGCTCACACCAGGGGTGTCCCTCTGCTCACACCACCGGTGTCCCTCGGCTCACACCAGGGGTGTCCCTCGGCTCACACCAGGGGTGTCCCTCGGCTCACACCAGGGGTGTCCCTCGGCTCACACCAGTGGTGTCCCTCGGCTCACACCAGGGGTGCCCCTCTGCTCACACCAGGGGTGTCCCTCACCTCACACCAGGGGTGTCCCTCACCTCACACCAGGGGTGTCCCTCGGCTCACACCAGTGGTGTCCCTCGGCTCACACCAGAGGTGCCCCTCGGCTCACAGCAGGGGTGTCCCTCTGCTCACACCAGGGGTGTCCCTCTGCTCACACCAGGGGTGTCCCTCGGCTCACACCAGGGGTGTCCCTCGGCTCACACCAGTGGTGTCCCTCGGCTCACACCAGGGGTGCCCCTCGGCTCACACCAGGGGGTCCCTCGGCTCACACCAGGGGTGTCCCTCGGCTCACACCAGTGGTGTCCCTCGGCTCACACCAGAGGTGCCCCTCGGCTCACACCAGGGGTGTCCCCCGGCTCACACCAGGGGTGTCCCTCAGCTCACACCAGGGGTGTCCCTCTGCTCACACCACCGGTGTCCCTCGGCTCACACCAGGGGTGTCCCTCGGCTCACACCAGTGGTGTCCCTCGGCTCACACCAGAGGTGCCCCTTAGCTCACAGCAGGGGTGTCCCTCTGCTCACACCAGGGGTGTCCCTCAGCTCACACCAGGGGTGTCCCTCTGCTCACACCAGGGGTGTCCCTCGGCTCACAACAGTGGTGTCCCTCGGCTCACACCAGGGGTGACCCTCGGCTCTCACCAGGGGTGCCCCTCAGCTCACACCAGGGGTGCCCCTCAGCTCACACCAGGGGTGTCCCTCAGCTCACACCAGGGATGTCCCTCTGCTCACACCAGGGGGTCCCTCAGCTCACACTAGGGGTGTCCCTCGGCTCACACCAGGGGTGTCCTTCGGCTCACACCAGGGGTGTCCCTCAGCTCACACCAGGGGTGTCCCTCGGCTCACACCAGTGGTGTCCCTCGGCTCACACCAGGGGTGACCCTCGGCTCTCACCAGGGGTGTCCCTCGGCTCACACCAGGGGTGTCCCTCGGCTCACACCAGGGGTGACCCTCGGCTCTCACCAGGGGTGCCCCTCAGCTCACACCAGGGGTGCCCCTCAGCTCACACCAGGGGTGTCCCTCGGCTCACACCAGGGGTGTCCCTCGGCTCACACCAGGGGTGTCCCTCTGCTCACACCGGGGGTGTCCCTCGGCTCACACCAGGGGTGTCCCTCGGCTCACACCAGTGGTGACCCTCAGCTCACACCAGGGGTGCCCCTCAGCTCACACCAGGGGTGCCCCTCAGCTCACACCAGGGGTGTCCCTCAGCTCACACCAGGGATGTCCCTCTGCTCACACCAGGGGGTCCCTCAGCTCACACCAGGGGTGTCCCTCGGCTCACACCAGGGGTGTCCTTCGGCTCACACCAGGGGTGTCCCTCGGCTCACACCAGTGGTGTCCCTCGGCTCACACCAGGGGTGACCCTCGGCTCTCACCAGGGGTGCCCCTCAGCTCACACCAGGGGTGCCCCTCAGCTCACACCAGGGGTGCCCCTCAGCTCACACCAGGGGTGTCCCTCAGGTCACACCCGGGGTGTCCCTCAGCTCACACCAGGGGTGTCCCTCGGCTCACACCAGTGGTGTCCCTCGGCTCACACCAGGGGTGACCCTCGGCTCTCACCAGGGGTGTCCCTCGGCTCACAGCAGGGGTGTCCCTCGGCTCACACCACCGGTGTCCCTCGGCTCACACCAGGGGTGTCCCTCGGCTCACACCAGTGGTGTCCCTCGGCTCACACCAGGGGTGACCCTCGGCTCTCACCAGGGGTGTCCCTCAGCTCACACCAGGGGTGTCCCTCGGCTCACACCAGTGGTGTCCCTCGGCTCACACCAGGGGTGACCCTCGGCTCTCACCAGGGGTGCCCCTCAGCTCACACCAGGGGTGCCCCTCAGCTCACACCAGGGGTGTCCCTCGGCTCACACCAGGGGTGTCCCTCGGCTCACACCAGGGGTGTCCCTCTGCTCACACCGGGGGTGTCCCTCGGCTCACACCAGGGGTGTCCCTCGGCTCACACCAGGGGTGACCCTCAGCTCACACCAGGGGTGCCCCTCAGCTCACACCAGGGATGTCCCTCTGCTCACACCAGGGGGTCCCTCAGCTCACACCAGGGGTGTCCCTCGGCTCACACCAGGGGTGTCCTTCGGCTCACACCAGGGGTGTCCCTCGGCTCACACCAGTGGTGTCCCTCGGCTCACACCAGGGGTGACCCTCGGCTCTCACCAGGGGTGCCCCTCAGCTCACACCAGGGGTGCCCCTCAGCTCACACCAGGGGTGCCCCTCAGCTCACACCAGGGGTGTCCCTCAGCTCACACCAGGGATGTCCCTCTGCTCACACCAGGGGGTCCCTCAGCTCACACCAGGGGTGTCCCTCGGCTCACACCAGGGGTGTCCTTCGGCTCTCACCAGGGGTGCCCCTCAGCTCACACCAGGGGTGCCCCTCAGCTCACACCAGGGGTGCCCCTCAGCTCACACCAGGGGTGTCCCTCAGCTCACACCAGGGATGTCCCTCTGCTCACACCAGGGGGTCCCTCAGCTCACACCAGGGGTGTCCCTCGGCTCACACCAGGGGTGTCCTTCGGCTCACACCAGGGGTGTCCCTCGGCTCACACCAGTGGTGTCCCTCGGCTCACACCAGGGGTGACCCTTGGCTCTCACCAGGGGTGCCCCTCAGCTCACACCAGGGGTGTCCCTCAGCTCACACCAGGGATGTCCCTCAGCTCACACCAGGAGTGTCCCTCAGCTCACAGCAGGGGTGTCCCTCAGCTCACACCAGGGGTGTCCCTCTGCTCACACCGTGTGTGTCCCTCTGCTCACACCAGGGGTGTCCCTCGGCTCACACCAGGGGTGTCCCTCGGCTCACACCAGTGGTGTCCCTCGGCTCACACCAGGGGTGACCCTTGGCTCTCACCAGGGGTGCCCCTCAGCTCACACCAGGGGTGTCCCTCGGCTCACACCAGGGGTGTCCCTCGGCTCACACAAGTGGTGTCCCTCGGCTCACACCAGGGGTGACCCTCGGCTCACACCAGGGGTGTCCCTCGGCTCACACCAGGGGGTCCCTCACAGGGCACCTCTAGATCAGTGACCCTCAGTCACAAGACGGCTCTAGTGAGCGCTTCTCTCACACCTCGAGGCGCTAGAGGCTGGTGAAGTGCTTGCAAAGCCTGAAACCGCGGCATAAACTCAGCACAGACTGGGGTCAGTGACGCGTGACACAGGAGTGGGGGTCCAAGGGGGGGGGGGGGGGGCGCTGGAGCATAAACGGGCTTTAAACGGCACTCAGCGGCTCGAAGGGGCCGTTCCGGGCAATTAGGCTGAATTAATGCCCGGCGGAGGCAAGGGCACGGCGCTCGCCTCACGCTCGCTCTCGATGTGTGCGTGTGGGGGGTGTGCGTGGGTGTGCGTGCTTGACTCCATTGATTCCCACGGTAGAGAGAAGCGGCAGAAGTAAAGCACAGTTTACTCCCGCACAGATCCCAGGATTAGACGGTCAGCCCAGCTTTTGTATATTTAGTAGTGAGGGAACTTAAAATGTGAGGTTGTGGCCACGAGCGGTCCGATGGCTGAAGTAAATGTACGACACGTTTCTAGTCGTTGTTGTTTGCATTTTAAACCTTTCCAGGTGTATGTTGGAATCATGTTTATGGGTTTAATTAATTAATAAACAATTATTACTACTTTTTTTAATTTTAAAAGTTGTATATATAGCATAACCCGTGGGTATCAGAGCGCTTTACAAACACACAGTAAACAGCAGAAGGACATACATTACACAGTAGGCGGTAAGGAAGCAAACCACGGAGGAAAAATACAGCATGGGAAATAAATATTGAGTGCAGCGGAGGGGGAGAGAGCAAGAAAAAGAGATGAAAAGGAGAGAATGAGAATAGAGCGGTCACCCACGTGTGACGTAAGTGCAAGAATGTGCACTGTGAGGGGCGCGCGGCGTCTGCTCGTGTAAACTGTGGGAAGACGTCACTGGGACCTTTGCACCGCGGTGGTACACGTGGGCAGGGCTCGTGCACTGATCCCACGAGGGACTGGCGTGGGCACGCGCGCGTGCAGTGTGTCTGGAGAAGCTAACCATGGGGCATATTATCAAGAACGGGCGTTACATTATCGCCGCATTATCGGCAGGAAACTGCCGATAAAGTGGCGATAATGGGCTTGATAATATGCTCTATGGAATTCCAATCGAAGCTCACGTTAGATGTCTTCGCATCTAACCTGGGCTTCGATTGCAATTCATAGAGGATATTATCAAGACCAGTATCGCCACTTTATCGGCAGTTTCCTGCCGATAATGCGGCGATAATGTAACGCCCGTTCTTGATAATATGCCCCGTGTGAACACAGATTGCATCTGTGGCCCCGTCCTGCGCCGACACCAGGTATAGAGGGACAGGCGTGTGCACACGCGTGTGCAGTCACAGTGTGTCTGGAGAAGTGAGGGTGCGACCAGTGTGAACACACGTTGCATCTGTGGAGTCCTCGTGCGCCGACCCCACGCGCAGCAGGAGGCAGGCGTGTGCACATTACATATCGGGGTGAAATACTCGACTTACAAACTGGCATGTGCTTATAAAACATGCGTGTCCCTTTCGAACATGCGCGCCTTATCCACGCACACATTAAACTCGGGCGCGTGCTATGACCCCACGCACTGTGCGTTTCATGTACAGGCGGAGGCGCGGTGCTTCGAAGCGCTCCAGGGCTGTTCCTGGGAGAATAAACCACGTGTATCACAGAGGGAGCCCCGAGAGTCCTGGTAACATGTATGTGTGAGAGAAATACACAGTAATTACACACCGTGGCTCTGTGTACTGGGGGCCAGAACACACGCGTGTCACAAAGAGTGTTGTGCGTGAAATACTTACGACTAACGGGGTTTGACCGCCGGACAGCGCCCTGACACCGCGATGGCATGTGAGCGCTTTATAACACATAATAAATAAAATAAACACATGCATAGAAGTATGTCCGAGGTCAGGGGCACCAAGGAGCATTCAGCGAACCTAAGTACAGTACAGGGGCACCCCCCCCCCCCCTTTTAAAACACATCTAAACGTGTCCGGTCTCATTTACAAGAAGAAGCTACCGCCGGCGCCGGAGAGGATGAAATGCGGAGTTTCTAAAGAGTTGTGAAGGTAAATGTCCGGCCGAGCACTTACGGCCCCTGCTTAGAGAGTGTGTGTGTGTGTGGGGGGGGGGGGGGAGCCGCGCATATGTATCAAACATGCACACATGCATGCAGAAGTATTAAAGCCCGGAGCCGCTGCACCGTGCGCACACAATGCATCGCGGCGGGTTCAACATGCAATGACATGCGGTGTGTATTTGTACACTTTACAATTTTATCGGTGTGTGTTGTGTAGCAAAGGGTAACAAGGCGGCTTGTACAGCAGGCAGTGTCATCGCGGTGTGCACAACATGCGAAGGCACTCGAATGTGCACAACATTTAAAAACATCGAAGGAACTACAACGTGCAATTAAATGCGACGTGCGAACTCTTACAAAAACATAATATACATATATATAAAATGCAACAAATGCTGAACACAAAAAATACCCCCGCGGTGTGTAGAGCATAACATTGCCACACCCACGGCCTGCAAAGCATCGCGGTGCGCGCAGCTAACAAGGCCGTGGCGTGTAAACTGACCACTCAAGCGCACACAACAATTTTAACGATATGCCGTGGGTGTGTAACATGCGACAGTAACGCGCTTTGAAAAGGCTCAATTATAATAAAAAAATAATGCAATAAAAGGAGGTGTGTGCTACACGTGAAAACATCGCGGCTTGCGTGTGGCTGCAATAACAACGCAGTGTGTGTAGTATGAAATAAGTCGCAGTATTTCCATGTAATAACATCGCGGCATTGTTTACAATAGACAGTGACACTGCAATGTGTGTAACATGCGACAGCAACGGCGCTTTGAAAAGCCTCAATTGTAATTAAAATAATGCAATAAAAGGAAGTGTGTGTGAAAACATCGCGGCTTGCGTGTGGCATGCAATAACAACGCAGTGTGTGTAGTGTGAAATAAGTCGCAATATTTCCATGTAATAACTTCGCGGCATTGTTTACAACATGTAGTGACGCTGTGATGTGTGTAACATGCAATAACCCCCCCGCGTCTACATGTAACAACATCGCAGTTCGTGAAACATGCAATACATCGCTGTATTTCCATGTAATAATTTCGCGGCCTTGTTTACAATATACAGTGACACTGCGACGTGTGTAACATGCAATAAACCCATGCAATAACCCCCGCGTCTATGTGTAACAACATCGCAGTCTGTGTAACATGCAAGAAATCTCTGTATTTCCATGTAATAACTTCGCGGCATTGTTTACAACATACAGTGACACTGCAGTGTGTGTAACATGCAATAGATCGTGGTATTTCTATGTAATAACACCGCGGCATCGGGTGCAAGCAGAGATGCGATGTCATGTCGTATTACAAAAGGCATGTGAAAGTTGGCGGGAGGAGCTGGAGTGAGGTGGGGGGGGGGTTATCTGGAGGGGGCTTAGCAGGAGGGCCGTTAATATCTGTGTAATGGGCCTCGGACTGGGGAAGCCGGTAATGCGCGGATAAGATCTCCCCTGTCAGAGCGGGGCCTTATCGGGCGCTTAAAGCCCTGTAATATCCGGACACGGGCAATTACCGATAGAGAGGTGTAATCCGGGCTGCGAGTGAAGCCGGAGTGGATTACACGGGCCGAGGCCGGGGGAGAGGCCCAAACCCTGCTGCATCCAGGGGTGTGTGGGGCGACCCCGGGCCTGTAAATACCCCCCTCCGATACCGTGGGGGGGGCACACTTGTACGCACCACCCTCCGATACCGTGGGGGTCACACTTGTACGCCACCTTCCTTTGTTTTCTCTCCCTCCCCTGCACTGTGTACCAGTTCGTAGCGCCTGCATGCAGTGCGCGCTACGAGATTCGTTTTATTAATTAAATTGTTTACTTACCTCTAATTTTCCATATTCTGGTTTTTAACACCCCCCACCCTGCCCCTCCCCCACCTTTCTGCCCCACCGGAACTCCCTCCACGGGCCGCCACTGCTGTGTACCTATTTTTCATGTTGTATTTTTATCTCTGTTTTGCTTCCTTCCCACCTTCCCACTATGTAATGCAATGCTCTTTTGTCTTTACTGTGTGTATATAAAGCGCTCTGATACCCAGGGGTCAAGTTAGTGCTATATAAAACTTTTTAAATAAATAAATAAAATAAAATGGGGGGGGCAAACTTGTACACACCACCCTCCGATACCGTGGGGGGCACACTTGTACACACCACCCTCCGATACCGTGGGGGCCACACTTGTACACACCACCCTCCGATACCGTGGGGGGCACACTTGTACACACCACCCTCCGATACCGTGGGGGGCACACTTGTAAACACCACCATCCGTCAGGAGGGATGGGGGGGCACTGGTACACACCACCCTCCATCACTGTGGGACACGTTTGTAAATACTACCCCTTCACTACCGTTGGGGCACACTTCTAAATACCATGCTCTGTGACAGGTGGCGGGGGAGGGAGGACTTCAACCTGGGGTCACCGGGGCATTTACAAGTGTGCTCAGGAAACACATATTAAAAGGACCTGGGGTCCTCTAAATAGACTCGAAGTCTGAGGCCTGATCCCCCGGGGCATTATCCGGTCTTAAAGCCCGCTTGGCACAAATAATTCGGTTAAAAGTGTCTCAGAACCAAGCACAATCCAGGTTAGCGGCGTCAGACCTAAAACCTTGCCTGGTTCCAGTGGACGATTAAGTGCCCCCGCATTCGGGGTGCTACACGTAAGTCCCTGCCAGTTTCTGAGTGTCAGAGTTCAGTTTCTGCCACTTTTTGAGTGTCAGAGTTTATTCCCTGCCAGTTTCTGGGTGTCAGAGTTAAGTTCCTGCCAGTTTCTGGGAGAAAGAGTTAAATTTCTGCCACTTTCTGAGTGTCAGAGTTAAGTTCCTGCCAGTTTCTGGGTGCCAGAGGTAAGTTCCTGCCAGTTTTGGGTGTCAGAATTAATTACTGCCACTTTCTGAGTGTCAGAGGTAAGTTCCTGCCAGTTTTGGGTGTCAGAGTTAATTACTGCCACTTTCTGAGTTTCAGAGTTAAGTTTCTGCCACTTTCTGAGTGTCAGAGTTAAGTTCCTGCCAGTTTCTGAGTGTCAGAGTTAAGTTCCTGCCAGTTTCTGAGTGTCAGAGTTAAGTTCCTGCCAGTTTCTGAGTGTCAGAGTTAAGTTCCTGCCAGTTTCTGGGTGTCAGAGTTAAGTTCCTGCCAGTTTTGGGTGTCAGAGTTAAATTACTGCCAGTTTCTGGGTGACAGGGTTTATTTTCTGCCACTTTCTGGGTGCCAGAGTTAAGTTCCTGCCAGTTTTGGGGTTTGTGCCTGGTTGTCGATGGTTGGGGTTAAGCGTGTCCCGGGTTACATTCTGGGTATGTAGGCCTCATTTGAGTTCGGTTCTGGGTGTCAATCTTACATTTGTGCCAGATTCGGATGACAAACTTAAGACATGTCTGTTTCTGGGTTCTCAGTTCTGTGACGGGTTTGGGGTGTCACAGTTAAGTCCCTGTCAAATTTGAGCGCAAGCGTTACCTGTGCCAGGTTCTACGTGTCTGAGTTGTATCTGTGCCAGGTTTTGGGTGTCTGAGTTACGCCCGCGATACAAAAGGGGATGATGGACGGAGCGTTTGAGCAAATCAAACACTCACCCCCAGTCAACTGATCTGGGTTTAATCCATCCCGTTCTTTAGCCCACTCTGCCACCCCAGTTCAGACATGGCCATATGCAAATCAGTCTGACCCTGTGCTTCATGGGAACAGTCCAGACCGAACTGCCAAGCCATGTCTTCCCTGGACCGGAAACAAGCATCCTGGGACCGGTTTCGGATTCATAATCCTCATCAGCCAGGCTATCTTGAATCCAGTGGCCAAGTGAGCAAGGGACTCACGTCTGAGCATACCCTGCCACACTTAGGGCGAACAAAGCGATACAAAAGGGGATGATGGACGGAGTGTCTGAACCAATCAAACACTCACACCCAGTCCCGTGCTCTCCATGCCACTGGAGTCAAGCTATCCAGGCTGATGACGGCTGAAAGCCCCAAACCGGTCCTTGGATGCTTGTTTCCAGTCCTGGAAGGACCTGGCTTGGCAGTTCGGGCTGGACTGTTCCCATGGGGCACAGGGTCAAGACTGATTTGCATATGGCTGGGTTCAAACTGGAATGGCATGGTGAGCAAAAAAACAATGGATTTAGGCCCAGATCTCTGTACTGGGGTGATTGAATGACATTGTTCTGCATTCTGTCCATCACCTGTTGTTTTTGCATGAGTTACGCCTGCGCCAAGTTCTGGGTGTCTGAGTTGTGTCTGAGCCAGGTTGTAGGAGTCTGAGTTGTATCTGTGCCAGGTTTTGGGTGCCCGAGTTGCGTTTGTGCCAGGTTCTAGGTGTCTGAGTTGCGTTTGTGCCAGGTTCTTGGTGTCTTGAGTTACGTCTGTGCTATGTTCTGGGGGTCTAAGTTACATCTCTGGCAGGTTCTGGGTGCCCAAGTTGTGTCTGTGCCAGGTTCTGGGAGTATGAGTTGCATCTGTGCCAGGTTCTTGGTGCCCGAGTTGCGTTTGTGCCAGGTTCTGGGTGTCTGAGTTGCGTCTGTACTAGGTTCTTGGTGTCTCGAGATACGTCTGTGC
This sequence comes from Lissotriton helveticus, assembly GCF_964261635.1. NCBI lineage: Eukaryota > Metazoa > Chordata > Amphibia > Caudata > Salamandridae > Lissotriton > Lissotriton helveticus. The sequence continues at coordinate 506,281,741 of NC_136060.1, read as the reverse complement.
TATGTTCTGGGGGTCTAAGTTACATCTCTGGCAGGTTCTGGGTGCCCAAGTTGTGTCTGTGCCAATTTCTGGGTGTCAGAGTCGCATCTGTGCCGGGTTCTAGGTGTCTAAGTTGGGTCAGTACCATGTTCTGGGTGCCCAAGTTGCGTCTGTGCCAAATTCTGGGTCTCTGAGTTGCATCTGTGCCAGATTCTGGGTGCCCGAGTTGCGTTTGTGCCAGGTTCTGGGTGCCCGAGTTGAGTCTGTACCAGGTTCTAGGTGTCTGAGTTGGGTCTGTGCCAGGTTCTGGATGTCAGAGTTGCATCTGTACCAGGTTCTAGGCGTCTAAGTTGGGTCAGTGCCAGGTTCTAGGTGTCTGAGTTGGGTCTCTGCTAGGTTTTGGGTGTCGAAGTTGCATCTGTGCCAGGGTCTATATGTCTAAGTTGGGTCAGTGCCAGGTTCTGGGTGTCTCTGTTGGGTCTCTGCCAGGTTCTGGGTGCCCGAGTTGCATCTGTGCCAGGTTGTTTGAGTGTGAGTTGCGTGTGCGCCAGGTTCTGGGTGTCCAAGTTACGTCTCTGCCAGGTTCTAGGTGTCAGAGTGAGTCCATGCCATGTGCTGGGTGCCTGAGTTAAGTCTGCTCTAGTTTGTGGGTATCTGAGTTAGGTCTGCACCATGTTATGGGTGTGGTACCCAAGTCCCTGCCAGTTGGTTCTAAGTATCAGAGTAAGTCTGTGCCAGGTTCTAGGTGTCAGGGGTAAGTATCTGCCAGTTTGTGGGTATCTTGGGCAGGTATATGGTGTAACAATGCGCTCTACAAATGAATACATAAATAAATAAATAAATATGGGTGTTGTACCCAACTCCCTGCCAGGTTCTAGGTGTCAGAGCAAGTCCTGACCAGGTTCTAGGTGTCAGAGTTAAGTCTGCTCTAGTCTGTGGGTATCTGAGTTAGGTCTGTACCATGTTAGGGTGCGGTACTCAAGTCCCTGCCAGGTTCTAGGTATCAGAGTACATTTGTGGCAAGTTCTAGGTGTCAGACCAAGTCCCTGCCAGGTTCTAGGTGTCAGAGTAAGTCTGTGGCAGGTGCTGTGTGTCAGAGTTAAGTCTGCTCTAGTCTGTGGGTATCTGAATTAGGTATGTACCATTTTAGGGGTGTGGTACCCAAGTCCCTGCCAGGCTCTAGGTATCAGAGTACATTTGTGGCAAGTTCTAGGTGTCAGAGCAAGTCCCTGACAGGTTCTAGGCATCAGAGTTAAGTCTGCTCTAGTTTGTGGGTATCTGAGTTGGGTCTGTACCATGCTAAGGGTGTGGTGCCCAGGTCCCTGCCGGGTTCTAGGTGCCAGAGTAAGTGCCTGCCAGGTTCAAGGTGCCAGAATAAGTCCCTGCCGGGTTCTAGGTGCCAGAGTAAGTCCCTGCCGGGTTCTAGGCATCAGAGTTAAGTCTGCTCTAGTTTGTGGGTATCTGAGTTGGGTCTGTACCATGCTAATGGTGTGGTACCCAAGTCCCTGCCAGGTTCAAGGTGCCAGAGTAAGTCCCTGCCGGGTTCTAGGTGTCAGAGTAAGTCTGTGGCAGGTGCTGTGTGTCAGAGTTAAGTCTGCTCTAGTCTGTGGGTATCTGACTTAGGTATGTACCATGTTAGGGGTGTGGTACCCAAGTCCCTGCCAGGTTCTAGGTATCAGAGTACATTTGTGGCAAGTTCTAGGTGTCAGAGCAAGTCCCTGACAGGTTATAGGCATCAGAGTTAAGTCTGTTCTAGTTTGTGGGTATCTGGGTTAGGTCTGCACCATGCTATGGGTGTGGTACCCAAGTCCCTTCCAGGTTCTAGGTGTCAGAGTAAGTCCCTGCCAGGTTCTAGGTGTCAGAGTAAGTCTGCTCTAGTTTGTGGGTATCTGAGTTGGGTCTGTACCATGCTAAGGGTGTGGTGCCCAGGTCCCTGCCGTGTTCTAGGTGCCAGAGTAAGTACCTGCCAGGTTCAAGGTGCCAGAGTAAGTCTCTGCCAGGTTCTAGGTGCCAGAGTAAGTCCCTGTCGGGTTCTAGGTGTCAGAGTTAAGTCTGCTCTAGTTTGTGGGTATCTGCTAAGGGTGTGGTGCCCAGGTCCCTGCCGGGTTCTAGGTGCCAGAGTAAGTCCCTGCCAGGTTCAAGGTGCCAGAGTAAGTCCCTGTCGGGTTCTAGGTGTCAGAGTAAGTTTGTGGCAAGTTCTAGGTGTCAGAGTAAGTCCCAGCCAGGTTCTAGGCATCAGAGTTAAGTCTGCTCTAGTTTGTGGGTTTCTGAGTTGGGTCTGTACCATGCTAAGGGTGAGGTGCCCAAGTCCCTGCCAGGTTCTAGGTATCAGAGTACATTTGTGGCAAGTTCTAGGTGTCAGAGCAAGTCCCTGACAGGTTCTAGGTGTCAGAGTAAGTCTGCTCTAGTTTGTGGGTATCTGAGTTGGGTCTGTACCATGCTAAGGGTGAGGTGCCCAAGTCCCTGCCAGGTTCTAGGTATCAGAGTACATTTGTGGCAAGTTCTAGGTGTCAGAGCAAGTCCCTGATAGGTTCTAGGTGTCAGAGTAAGTCTGCTCTAGTTTGTGGGTATCTGAGTTGGGTCTGTACCATGCTAAGGGTGAGGTGCCCAGGTCCCTGCCGGGTTCTAGGTGCCAGAGTAAGTCCCTGCCAGGTTCAAGGTGCCAGAGTAAGTCCCTGCCGGGTTCTAGGTATCAGAGTACATTTGTGGCAAGTTCTAGGTGTCAGAGCAAGTCCCTGATAGGTTCTAGGTGTCAGAGTAAGTCTGCTCTAGTTTGTGGGTATCTGAGTTGGGTCTGTACCATGCTAAGGGTGAGGTGCCCAGGTCCCTGCCAGGTTCTAGGTGCCAGGGTCTAGACTCACCTTCGGCTGCCTGCAGCACGCTCACTTCCAGGCCTTTGAAGGTCTTGCTGGCCAGCTCCTCCAGGGCGCAGAGGGGGGAGGAGGGGGCGGTGACTCCGTTCCTGGGCCCCGCGGGGCTGGGGCCCTTCTCCTGGCCCCTGGGGGCCCCGTGGCTGCCCGGCAGCTTCTTCACCGAGGGTTTGCTGAGGATGTCCTCGATGCTGAAGGGGGTGAGCGGCTTGTTGGAGTTGGCGGGGGGCGGCAGCTGGTCGAGGGGGCCCCGTCTCCTCTCCTCGCTCCGGGGGTGCATGTCTTTGGTGGAGGTCATAGCCAGGGGCCCCCACCCTTCAGAAGCCCGCAGCCCCTCTCCCAGGGACAGGGAGGGGGTCTCGTGCGTCGAGGAGCAGCGGGAGGGGCCCTCAGCAAGCCCCCCGAGACCTCATTCTGCCCCGGGCGTCCTCCGATGCCCCCCAGAAACAACAAACAGGCAGATTCCGGAAGCCGAGGGGTCCTTGGGTCTCATCTCAGGGCCCGAGGCGCGGCTCCTGTCCCCGGGGCCCCTCCATGGAGCTGCGCTGCTGCGGCCAGGGGTGGGCTTCTAGGCGCTAGATCGGCGCGGGGGCCACGGTCTGCCCAGGGCGCGCCTCGGAGTGGACAGGAAAGACCCTTCGGAAGGACAGACGGTGTCCAAGAGAGTGCAGTCTGTCCACCCACCGAGGGGACAGGCAAAGTGTCCGGAGAAAGGTCAGGCAGTCCACCCAGAGAGGGGACAGGCGGTGTCCAGCAGAGGTCAGGCGGTCCACCCGCAGAGGGGACAGGCGGTCCACCCAGAGAAGGGGCAGGCGGTGTCCAAGAGAGTGCAGTCTGTCCACCCACAGAGGAGGCTGGCAAAGTGTCCGGAGAGAAGGCAAGCGGTCCACCCAGAGAGGAGCAAAGCCAAGTATCCTTCGGAAAGGCAGGCTGTCCACTAACAAAAGAGGCAGGCGTCCAGAGAGGGGGCAGGCACCACTCTCGGAGAGCAGGCAGGCAGAGTGTCCAAGGGAGGGCAGGCTGTCCACCCACAGTGGAGAAAGGTGAGGCTGTCCACTCACAGGAGGAGGCAGGCAATGTGTCCGGGGACAGGCAGTCCGATCACAAAGTGGGCAGGCAGGGTGTCCAGGGAGAGGACAGGCAGAGTGTTCGGAGCGCAGTCAGGGTGTCCGGAGAGGGCAGTCAGTCCACCCACAGAGGAGAGAGGGCAGAGTGTCCACTCACAGAGGACAGAGAACAGGCTGTCCACTCACAGAGGAGGCAGGCAGAGTGTCCGGGGACAGGCAGTGTCCGGGGAGTGGACAGGCAGAGTGTCCAGGTAGTGGACAGGCAGGGGGTCCGGAGAGGGCAGGCAGTCCACCCACAGAGAGACAGGTCCAGCTCAGCACCCCCGGCAGGAGTGAGTGCGCAGCAGCCCGCAGTGCCCCTCTCTGAGCATGAATGCAGAATAAACAGGCAGGAAGGGGCAGCCCCTCTGCTGCTGGGGGGAGGGAGGGGTCTGGGGGCGCAGGCACACCCCTCCCCACTGCAGCCTGCTAACGAGTGCCTGCGCTGATTGGGCGCTGATGAATTCATGGCAGGGGCCACTACCACCCCACTGTCCGGGCTTCAAGGGGCCGTGCCCGCGGTGGGCACCGGGGAGGGGGGCACAAGGGTGACAAAGTTTGGAGTGAGTGTCAGAGGGCCCTGCCCGCCCCCACAGCCCTCCCCACCCGTCGGACACGTGGTGTCACCAGAGGTACCGCCCATCGCTGCACTGGTCACTTTTATCAACAGAGCGATCACTTTTATCAACAAACTGTTCACTTTTATCGACAGACTGATCACTTTTATCAAGATTGTTTACTTTTATTAAGACTGGTCACTTTTATCGACAGACTGATCACTTTTATTAAGACTGTTCACTTTTATCAACAGACTATCACTTTTATCAAGATTGTTCACGTTTATTAAGACTGGTCACTTTTATCGACAGACTGATCACTTTCATCGACAGACTGATCACTTTTATCAACAGATTGATCACTTTTATCAAGATTGTTCACTTTTATTAAGACTGGTCACTTTTACCGACAGACTAATCACTTTTATCGACAAACTGATCACTTTTATCAACAGACTGATCACTTTTATCAAGATTGTTCACTTTTATTAAGACTGGTCACTTTTATCGACAGACTGATCACTTTTATCGACAGACTGATCACTTTTATCAACAGAATGTTCACTTTTACTAAGACTGTTCACTTTTAATAAGACTGTTCACTTTTATCAACAGACTGATCACTTTTATCAACAGGATGAAAACTTTTATCGACAGACTGATCACTTTTATCGACAGACTGATCACTTTTATCAACAGACTGAACACTTTTATCGACAGACTGATCACTTTTATCGACAGACTGATCACTTTTATCAACAGAATGTTCACTTTTATCACGACTGTTCACTTTTATTAACAGACTGAACACTTTTATCGACAGACTGATCACTTTTATCAACAAACTGAACACTTTTATCGACAGACTGATCACTTTTATCGACAGGCTGATCACTTTTATCAACAGAATGTTCACTTTTATCAACAGACGGAACACTTTTATCGACAGATTGATCACTTTTATCGACAGACTGATCACTTTTATCAACAGAATGTTCACTTTTATTAAGACTGTTCACTTTTATTAAGACTGTTCACTTTTATTAACAGACTGTTCACTTTTATCAAGACTGTTTATTTTGATTAAGACTGTTCACTTTTATTAAGACTGTTCACTTTTATTAAGACTGTTCACTTTTATTAACAGACTGTTCACTTTTATCAAGACTGTTCACTTTTATTAAGACTGTTCACTTTTATTAAGACTGTTCACTTTTATTAAGACTGTTCACTCTTATCAAGACTGTTCACTTTTATTAAGACTGTTCACTTTTATCAAGACTGTTCACTTTTATTAAGACTGTTCACTCTTATCAAGACTGTTCACTTTTATTAAGACTGTTCACTTTTATCAAGACTGTTCACTTTTATTAAGACTGTTCACTTTTGTTAACAGACTGCGCACTTGTGTTAACAGTTTTCCTTCTTTTGTCCGTGGGACCTGATAATAGGGCATTGGTCAGGATGGCTCAGTGAGATGGTGCCCTCCTCCCCGCTCTCGAGCTCGCATCAAGCCTTACATCCTTCCGAGGTCGATATACTGATATACTGAACTCCATCACGTTGAGTGAGAGGTGTGTGTAACAAAACGGTCGTTATCTGAGCAGCTGCGTAGGACTTAAGTGCGGGGGTGGGGGGGCAGAGGGGGCAGTAAAGGGGAGTCTAGAGCAGAACAAAGTTGGCCAGGACCCGAAGTGCAACGCAAAAGTGTAGAGGACACAAAGGTGCACAGCGATAAGTATTCAAAGGCAGGGTCATTTGAGGAAGTTTGGGGCCGGGCGACACATATTTTAGGGGCCCCTGTTCGGAATTGAACGTTGATTTTTTTTAATCCATTTTTTGTTTTGTTCACGCTGGCATGAGATAAACAAACTTCCGGAAGTGCGGCGAGGCAAGCAGGGCTGAACCTGCCAATTTTAGAGCCCCGAGAACAAGCCGAGGTAGAGATAGTGTTGGGGGGGAGGAAAGGGGGGGGGTTGGGCTAAAGAGAAAGTCAATTTTACAGGGGTGGTGGTGGTGGGGGGGGGCGGAGGGTATGGCGGGGGCTTGGAAGGCCGGGCCCGTCGGGGCCTCTGTTCAAAGCGCGTGCACATCCGGGGTACACGACATCAGGGCACGTGCTGATATCAAGGCGCACATCTGTACTCGTGCAGATGTGAACACCTGTCTAAGAAGGAATGTTTATAATCATGCCATGCACATACATGTACATGTAAGTACACACCCCTGCTTATTTTCTCATAAAAGCTGCGGTTTCAAAGCCTATATTCCACAGTGGTTTCATGTTATTGAGCATGTGACGTCATTATGATGAAACACAGACAACCGTCATACATGATGCGGGCTCCACGTCACACCCTTTGTTCAAAAAGTGTCTTGTGCATGACGTGTAAACCCCAGAGACAGCCGCAGAAAGCAGCTTTAAACCCTCCGACCTCTGCAGTCTAAATATGCTGTTTGTAGGGCCTGGCGTGATTACCGAAATATTGTATGTGCTGCGTATACACACAGCAGAGCAGGCTGTGCAGGGTTTCATTTTCTGGTTAAAAAAAACAAAAAAAAACCTTTTCTTGTTCGGAAAAACAAGCACCTTTCATACTATCGGCGCCCAGATAAACATATCACATATCTCTCTATAATGTAAAAACCCTGAAATACTAAGTCGGGGTTGAGGAGAAATGTACAAACGAGTCTTGTCAGCCTGGTGGGTTCGTGTCCCTGTCGTTGGAGCAGAGCAGACCTTACGTCACCTGGGTGTGTATTCCGTGTGCGTGGGGTGGGGGTTGTAGTGTTTTGCATTTTTAAATACTGTAAAATAGGTTTTTTAAACGATCCATAATTATAATAATACTGCCGCATTTCTCGTTTTTTAAAGGATGTATCGATAAGAGCGCAGATGCATACATCACACACACACACTCACCGTGGCTTCCTGTCGTATGTGTCTGTTCTCACCCACATACTACAGACTGACAGACATCGGAGGGTTGTGAGGAGCGCAGACACCGACGCTAACAATAATCAAACCTTTGTTCCTGGAAACACAAACCTGGGTGACGTGGGACGCAAACATTGTTAGTTGTGTAGAAACCACAATCTACAGCCAGACACACATAACCCGCGTCAGTTGGCATTGTACAGCCACAGACTACAGTCAGACACTCTGACATCACATCAATAGAGCCTGACAGACACCCGGAAACACGACTGCAGGAATACAGAGCCCACGATATATGTCAGACACCCTCAGATTGCAAACATCACACCTGGAAAACACATGCGTTCCCGTTATGGCAAACCCACGCACGGTGTCTGTCAGACACCCACAATCATAACATTATATCAGACAAACACACCCAACCTATCAAGCGCAAACCCACTAACGTAGCGTGGTACCAGACACCCCAACTGTAGCATTGAGGCAGACACCCGACCCACAACACTGCGTCAGAAACCAACAGACACAACTTTTGTCAGACACGCGCAAACACGCAGTTGTGACAAACACCCACAATTGTAGAATTCTGCTGACGCCCGTAATCACAGTATTCGACACCCACAATCTGTCAGACACCTAAACCCAGAGCACGCAGGCGGACGCCACCACAGCGCCCTGTTACTGCTCCACGACTCGGGCCCCAGAGTCGGCGCTATGAAATACAGAGCCCTTTATATCTAGAAAGGCGCTACAACCTCGTGCAAAGCGCTGCTGTCAGCTGGGGGCACGTGGGAGATTATGTCACGTTGCAAACTTGTTTTACAATGTCGAGCCCCCTGATCGGGAATTTGGGGGCACAAGACACATGTCTTATAAGTGTTATTGCTGACTCAGCAACAGTGAGTAGTGAACAGAACGAGAAAGGGTAAGTGTGATAACCACGCGCAAGAGGAAAGGCCTGAGCGAGTTTCTAATGTGCTAATATAAATATCCCCTCCCTGCCTCCTCTCCCAGCACTCACGTGTTCAGTTATTAATTATTTTAATGAACTGGATGACAAAAAAAACATACAAAAAGGACACGTTCATATATATATATATATATATATATATATATATATATATATATATATATATATATATATATATATATATATATATATACATACAGAGAGAGAGCGAGAGAGAGATGTGTACAGATGTTTTCATCTATCTAGACAACGGGCAGCCTTTGTTTTCCCCTCTCTCCTCCATTTCACTATAAGGTAATCACATTATATGGCGCCAAAAATCATTCGCATTGTGTGTAAACGAACAGATGCCTGGGGCAGTGAGAGGGGCTATTGTTTGGGGGAGGGGGCAGTCCTTCACGCCCGGAGGCAGGCTCCCCCTCACGCACCCTGCGTGTCTGAGACCCCCACGGTCCGCGGCTGGCGTGACACTGTCATGATTATTTTTGGCTATTTTTTTTTTCTATTTTGTAGTTATTTATTGAAGCGCTATAGAGCCACGGGAACCGCATTACCGACGTCTAGGCGCTTTCTAAAGAAAGTGCATCATTTTAAACAACCACCTGCGTGCAGGTAAAATACACATATAAAACAGAGGCTTTCGAGGGAGCGGCTTCAGGGCGCTTCATGGTTGTTGGAAGAAACGGGAATTCTGCTTCAATTCTAGAAGGTTTTAATTTCATTTGGAAAAGAAATTCAATAGACACATCACACCCAGTGAGCCAGAAAAAAAGCAGTTAGTATTTCATTCTGAATTTAGACGAGGTGAGTGATCAGTATATGGTAAATACTTCCATTTTTTTGGGGTGTCTCCGAGTCGTGTCGTTTGGGGGGTGGCGGGGGGACAGACGTGCGCACGCCCCCCCCCCCCCCCCCCCCCCCCGCCGGTTCCACCTGCCTTGACGCTGTTCAAAGTCCCTCCGAGCACAAGTATCTGCTCACAACCCGAACCTTCCTTGTAGCGCCGCCGCCGCCACTTCAGGGCGCTACTCGGGGTCTGTCTGGAGCCGCTCAAACCAGAAGCCTGGATTTCGGGGACCCCAAACCCCGATCCTGCCTGCATTGAGGGGTGCGGCTGCGACGAGCTGTGTGTGCGCAAGAAGCTTCTTATTGAAAATGATTATTTTAATACATATGTTATTCTCTTTGTACATTACTCACGCAAATACACCCACGCACACACACACACACATATATATGCATATGTGTGTGTGTGTGTGTATATTTATATATATTCTGAATACCAGCCGACTTACAAACAATATTATAGTGACAGCGGTCTCTTTTAAAATTAGCTACAGGCTGTTAACGACTTTGAGAAACGTCTGTACAAATGAGCAACGCTCTCGCACACACGGACATAAGTTCACACTGTCCGAATCATTTACACGTATATTCTTTAGTTTGCATATAGTAAAAAAAAAACTCACATATTCACATACGTGTTTGTGCATAGATATGTATCTGAATATATCAAATATATATTTTGCATATTGTACATAAATACATTATAATCACATATATATTCACATAAATATCTATGCTTAATGCAGAAATGATCACCATATTTATATATATATATATTACCACATGTATTTAAAATGAATATAGACACATAGTATATTCACGAACACACAAACATACATCTTTATTTATTTTTTACGGACAGTTGTATAGCACAGCTCACCCCGGGCGGGGCCTCTGGGCGCTGCTCCTGAGAAGCACAGACATTCTATAAGAACCGAGGCTTGAACCTGTTCTTGAGGGCAGTGAGGCCCGGGCAGGAACGGCGTTTATGTCCGTGTTACGGGGCTGCCTAATCTATGCTCATATATATACATATTTATATAATAACGTTTATATGTGGTTGTAGAGAGGCAGTTTAATATAGTTATACACTGGATATTATTTACACATACACACGTGTGTAATCCTAGGCGTGCAGACGCGTCTGTGCACATTTCTGCTGGTGCCTGCAGTCTGCACCCCCCCCCCCTCACCTTTCCGTGAATGTGTGAATAACCCTGAATTAAGGCCTCTCTGGTGACGCGCAGCGGGGGCCGAGCGGCCCCCCCACCCGTGACGGCTCCTGAGAGTGTGGCTGTCTCTCCACGGACGCCTGTCTCCTGCAGGCATCTCAGGGGTGCGTCTGAGTGTCACCCCCGTACTGTGTGTGTGAGAGAGAGGGGATCAGATTGTGAGGGGTTGTGTGTGTAAAAAATAGACAGACAGATTATGTGTGCGTGAGAGAGATCATGTGTGTGTGTGCCTCTATGTCAAATTGTGTGTTTGCACGAGAGAGAGGCAGGTCGTGTGTCTGTGTGCGAGAGAGACTGTGTGTGGCAAAGATTGCAAGTGTTTGCGTCAGAAAGATTGTGTGTGAGGGTGTGTATGGGAGGAAGTGATCATTATTCTGTGTGTGTGGTAGAGAAAGTATGTGTGAGCGTGTCTGTCAGATTGTAAGTGTGTGCGAGAGAACTTGAGTGTGCTACTAAGATTGTATGTCTGCGTGTGACCCTGTGTGTGTGTCATGTAATTACACGTTGTATGGACGGTGTTGGATTGTGCATCGCAGGGCACCCTGGGACCCAGCCACCTCCACCTGGCAGTCTCTGTGCGCCCAGGAGCACACATCGCGCTGCCAGTCTCGCTCTCTGTGGGCAGCGCAGGGCACCCAGCCACCTCCACTGCCCAGGAGCACACACCGCGCTGCCAGTCTCGCTGTCAGGCCCTGAGATGTCCCACCTACATGTGTGCGTCTTACATGTACATGTACATGTACCTGTGTGTACACGCGCCTCTGCACGTGCGTGTCTGAATGTGTACCTGTGGGTGTACCAGTCTCTCCACGCGTGCCAGTGCCTGTGCCCACACGTGTAACTGTGCATCTGCGCGTGCACGTGTGTGTGTGTGTGCAGCTGCACCAGTCCATCCACACCTGTGCACGTGCGTGCGTGCCAGTATCTGTGTCCACGCCTCCGTGCCTGTCTGCTGTGCGGACACTCCTGGAGCTGTGTGCCCGCGCGTGCACGTCTGTGTGAATATTTGAGTCTTCATGTGTGTATCGTTGCGTGTATGTGCTTGTGTGTATCTCTATATGCCTGGAGTTGTGTCTGTGTGTCTGCATGTGATGCGCGTGCGTGTCGTCTTGTCCGCGTGCATGTTTCACGCCGAGCAGCCGCTTTGTAGCAAACAATATTGTAATTATATTTCTATAGCGCTTACTGTCGCGGATGAGTTGTTGAAGCGCTATGTGCTGAGCACCAGGCCACTCCAGGCCCAGGATTAGAGGCGGTTGACACGCACACGTAAAGCCAACATACTACTATGCATGTATACCTATCGATCTATTCTTATATATTCACTTACAAAAACAAAGGTTAAAGCGAGGTTTCAGTTAGGTGAAAATTGTAATGCAAAAATGACGTTTTTAACCAAAAATCGCTGAAATTCACCATAACCTGGGGGCCAAATATATTAACATTATGGAGGGAAGGGGGGGCTACAGGCTCAGGGAGGAGAGCTGTGCGCCCAACTCTTTTTTTTTTTTAAAGTTGGTGCCAGGGGATATGGGTACCCAGGGACCAAATTGGGTCAGTGAGAGGTGCCCCATCACGCCCATCTCCACAAATATAGGTAAACAACATGGCTGGCCCCAATATTCTTTTTTGTTTGTTTGCTGGGATCCCAGGGCGGATCTCAGCAAAAATGCCCGATGTATTTTCTATTTTGGTCCCAAGGAGGTAGGCGCAGTGTATCCCCTATTTATACTTATTTTTTCAAATTGCAGGACAGGGGGCTAAGTCCCCGAGTCCTGCCGTGGCTGCCAGAAGCATTTTTCTTCGTGTTGCTGGCAGCCAATCAGTGCCTTGCTCCTGCGGGAGTAAGAGAGCCGTGGTGCAACAAAGCACCCTGGGCCAATCAGAAAGCTCTATATTTTGAATTTGGGTTTGAGTGACTCTTGTGAGTGTCCCTCGCCAGTTGTCCTGATAAGCAAGTATTTTGTATCCTAATATTTCAAAAACTACTGAAAAGATTTACGGAAAATTGCAAAAAGCATGCCTTCTGGAGCAGGAGCTAGCTTTCTGCCAAAATTAGTGTCATTATAACCACCTACTGGTGGTCGCCAGTAGGTAGTTATAGTTAGAACCTAGTTTCCATAGGAAAAGCATTTTTTGATTTGCTAATAACTTTGGCATCATTTGACAAATCTTCCTGAAATTCTTCCCAAAAAAAGTCTATCCAGGTCAGCTCCTATTCTGAAAGTTTGGGGGTGATTCATCAAGGGGGGGCTGAGAAAAAAGGAGTGTCCCAAAACGCGTTTTCTCCATGTTAATTTCTATAGGAAATTTTGTGACGAGCTACAGCCCAAACTGCTGAACGGAATTACCCCAAATTTGGCAAAAAGGTAGAGCTTGGTTCAGAAAGCGACCTTATTTTTAAATGGTATAAATCCGTTTAGTAGTTTTTAAGAAATTCAAAAAATAAGATTCAAAAATTCAATTTCCCATAGGAAACTTTGGGCAAGGTTACAGCCGAAACTACTGAACAGAATTACCCCAAATTTAGCAGAAAGGTAGGGCTTAGATCAGAAAGCGACCTTTTTTTAAATGGTGTAAATCCATTCAGTAGTTGCTGAGAAATTAGAAAAATAAAAGTTTCAATGTCTGGGCGGAGCCTAAGTTCAGAGCACGAGCTTCACTGTGATTGGCTGCGAACACTCCAAACCAGGAAGTATTGGCAGCCATCTTGTGACTCGGTAGAAGCGAGTCACCAGAAAACAGAAAAACAAAGATATAAAACAAGAGAGGGGGAGAGAGTAGAAACACCCTGACCCTCTAGGCCTGCTCCGGAGGGCCCTAGAAGGACACCCAGGGCCAAAAAAACATTAAAAAAAATAATAATCGGCGCAATTTGTGCTAGGGTTGCAGGTTCACGCGTTTTATTTTAAGAGGCATCTGGGTGGGCAAAGTTGCGGGGGCGTTTAAAAAAAAATAATAGGGGGGGTCTCCCTGGGGCTTCACTAAAGTTGGGAAAGGGGTTGTGCGGTACCCCTCCTGGAGCCTTCAATGTGCTTAAAACTTTGGCGCTGTTTTGACGAATCTTTAGAAATTTTCCAAAAAGTTTCTCTTTTTTGATCAGATGCTATCTTGAATGTTTGGGGGTGATTGGTCTAGGGGGGCTCGGAAAAAAGGGGGTCTCAAAACGTTTTTTCTCAATGCAATTTCCATTGGAAACTTTAGACAAGGCTACAGGTCAAACTGCTGAACGGAATTACGCCAAATTTGGCAGGGAGAAAGGTCTTGGTCGGCAAAGCACGCTTTTGTTTAAATGGTGCAAATCTGTTTAGTAGTTTTTGAGAAATATGAAATTTTACAGATATCGATATTTGAGAATTCTGACATCTGATTGGCTGAGGCGTTACGAGCACGAGCGTGCAGCTCATTGGCTGCAAACTGTTGAAACTAGGAAGTGTTTGCAGCCATTTTGTGTCTGAGTTGAAAGGCAAAGGGCACAAAAAAAAGAATAATTGTATAAAGTGGGTATAGGAGGAACAGTGTGGTCTCAGTTTAAGCAGTCTGTACGGTGTAGAGGCAGGGAGTTTGAATGAAGGAGAGGCAGGGAGTCTGAATGTTGCGTAGGCCGTGGAAATTAAGTCAGCTGAACAACGGTGCACGGTATTGTGACAAGGTTGCGTAGGCTCTGGAAATCCTGTCGGGTAAACAATGCGCCGTATTGTGGCAAGCAATGTGTAGGGTGCACATGCAGGTAGTGTGAATCTGCGGTATTGCGGCAATGTTCAGTCAGCGGTGTAATGGTGCACACACAGGTAGTGTGAATCTGCGGTATTGTGGCAATGTTCAGTGTAATCATATAGGGAAAATAACAATGCATCGTTTGCAGCTTTCCTTTAATATAATGCGCATTCATGTTTACTTATAATGCAGTGTTCACTTTTATCACGGGGTGCGTCACTTTCTTTTAGACGAAATTTCATATTATATGGGAGGGCGTGTTCTGTCCCTGTGCGCGGAAGAAAATTAAAGGTTAATTGGCTGAGGTGTTCGAACAACGAGGTCATTGTTCATTGGCTGTGAACCATTGAAAGTAGAAGTGTTGGTAGCCATTCCCTCCCCCTTCGCGGAGTAACAAGGACATCTAATTGGCTCACATGTTCCAAGCAGGACATTTTAGAGCTTAATGTTCATTGGCTGCAAACTATTGGAAGTAGAAGTGTTGCCAGGCATTTCCTCCCCGTCCGCGGAGTATCAGGGACATGTGATTGGGTGATGTGTTCGAAGCAGGACCTTCGCAAGCTTAATGTTCAGTGCCTGTAAATCATTGAAAGTAGAAGTGTTGGCAGCCATTCACTCCACTTCCGCGGAGATTCAGGGACATCTGATTGGGTAACGTGTTCCAAGCAGTAGCTTCCTAAGTTTAATGCTCATTGGCTGTGAAGCATTAAAAGTAGAAGTGTTGGGAGCTATTCCTTCACCATCTGCGGAACACCATGGACATTTTATTGGCTCAAGTGTTCCGAGTACAAGATTGCTCCTTATTGGTGGGGAACGGTTCAGTGTTGTCAGCCATTTTGTGACGCAGTTCAAAGGAGTACAGGAAAAAAAAGTAGGGGAAGGTAGGAACACTATTAACTCTGTACAGTGCTCACAAGGTGGTGGATAGGGACTGTGAAGGTAAAATGTGATTTTTGTGTATTGTAAGGGCCATTTATATAATTTGCGTGGGCCTTACAAAGCAAGGTGGAAAAATAATGTTGCGGCTTCTTTTTATTAAGTTTGCGGGTGGGATACTTCCCAGAAGCACTATTTACTTTAAAAAAAATATATTTATTAATTTTATAAGTGCCATGATACACATATATCATACAGTGCAGGAATATTTCCGTAGTTACAAATCAGCTTGAACCGTCATGATAGTTAATGCACATTCTGTCAACATGCTACGATTCGAAACACAGTCTGTGACACTTTTAACATAACTATGATGAATAACACCCCTCCCTCCCCATGAACCTTCATGAAATCACATGTGTCCAGTATAAAGATACACACTCAGACAAAGTTCAGACGAGCAGCAACTCCCTTGCATATAAACCATTTCTTACATGATTTAAGTATATGTATCACGTCTTAGACACCTCCTGCATAGTTGGTCATGTAGAAGTGCAGGACCCCATTACCTCCAGATCCCGATTACATCTCCTTCACAATTCTTTCACCTTAAAGTCTTCCAGTATTGCATTCCACTCTAAAGCGATAGGCTTTTTGCGCAATCCCCCGTCTTCCTTCCTCTTAAGTACAGCACTTTCTGCTTTGCCCCATCTCACCACCTCTCCATACCACTCCGTCACCAACGGCCCCGTAGTGGCTTTCCAATGTTTAGTGATTGCCCGCCTGGCCAGTATTAGTACTTAGTTAACAAATCTGATCATGGGGTTGCTACTTTTGGTTTTCATACCCAACCCCAGTAGGATATGTTCCTCCAGTACACCTCGCCTTCCCGGCACCACTTCCCTGAGGACTTCATGCACCACCACCCAATAATATTGTAAGCATGGACACGTCCACAGCATATGGAGCAGGTCAGCACTAGGGTTCCTGCATCTTGGTCATGCGTCCGACGCAGTCGGATACATGCGTGTAACCTGCGGGGGGGTCAAGTAAGCATGATGTAAAATCATAAGTTGGATAAATTTAAACTTCACATTACGGGACACCTTTCTGGGATATTGTAATATAGCATCCCATTCCTTATCAGTAAATACCCTATTCAGGTCTGCCGACCACCTATCTCCGAGTGCCTGCAGTGACACTCCTGCATGTGACCGAATACCCTGGTATAGCCATTTAGTCAGATGGCAGCCATTCCCCATTAAGTATTGTAAGTGTACCAGTGCATGTGTCGGAGGTTCTTCACCATTGGGAGCCCAAGTGGTTCTAAAGAAGCACTATTTACTTATAATGTAATTTACTTTTCCGACAGGAAGGCGTGGTGGCGCTGTAAATATTTCAGTCTAGGTTTGAAACAGTTTTTATTAAGCAATCACAAATATACCTTCCTAGGAAAGTGTAGCTGTATATATCAGACGGGTGACAAATAAAAATGCAATTTATAAAATATCCCTTAATCGTGGCCACACCCTCCCTTTTTTTGGTCGGCTATAGTTTGTAAAAGTGTTGCCCCATATTCTTGTTAGTATAAAAGTGCATCAGTTACTTTTAGATAGAGTAGAAAAGAAGTGCTACAAGAAACACTCCATCATCTCAGGTCTCAAAAACAATCAACAATAAAAAACTGTTAAACACAAATGACGTGATATTACATAGAAAAGTACGCTTCATCAAAACATTACATGAAGCACTATGTATACAATTTTTTTTAGCAACTACTATTTTAAGAAACATTAGCCGTGTAACAAAATGTGAGGTAGTAAGTTATCTACAGAAATAACTGTAGTATGTATTGTACATTTGTCGCACAGATAGATGTCCAACCCCTTTGAAGTACTATAAACACACAGTATTAGAATATATAGGGAGAGTTTATAGCATTGAACAGGAGAAGAAGAATAACGGTCACTACAAAAAAAAAAAAAAAAAAATCAATTTCTATTCTGTAGAATGCGGGAAAAATCTGTCGTAGTGCTTAGAACTCCCTTACTGCTTCGCTGATAGATCAGGGACCCCTTTAAGAATATATAGGATAATACTACAATATACACTACTATACCCATATATTCAATGAGGAGTAGGAGAATATTTCCCAGTGGTCAATATGTTGAAAGCTTCTCTTTCTTCGGGACTTGGAACATTTTTGACATTTGCCGACGGGTCATAGACTCCTGTGAGTTCAGTATGAATGTGAATATTACATTATACATACTCACACTATATAATCCCAGGGGGGAAACAGAGTAAGAACCAGAAGCTGCTGCGGTTATATATACATTTTTAGTCTTTGCGCCCAGGGGTCGTCAACACCTCTGAGATGTGCTATACTTTTATTATTACAAATGTGCATAGTCACTGTATATGATTTCAAAGGAGGCAGAAAAGGAACAGTGTTTTCTCTATTTACGGTGTTTCTGGCTACAACCTGTTGACGATACATATAAATGGAGAAAACAAGAAGTAATGCCTTTTTCTAAAATACAAATCTTTAAATATTGACAAATAGCTATGTATTATAAGGATCTACTATGCCATAATCAAACAACTTACAACTCCGTAATATCTTTTGTTGTCACAAAAGAAGAATCCAACGCTAGATAACGAAACCTGCATCACAGAAGGGACACGGGTAAATAACTCGCACAAACAAAACTAATCAATCAACGGGTGTGGTTTATACACTTTTTGGTAATTCAGTAGTCTATGGAAGGAACATGGGGCTCCGCCCATTTAGATGTCACGTTTTACAGTTGAGACATACTCATCTTTTCACTGTGTAACTTGTGGACGTGTTGGGAAAAGTTAGAAAATGTGAAGCTGTATAGGTTTGATTTCGATCTTCACACGTATACGTATAACGTTGGAGAGCTTAAAAACTGTTACCCGGCAAACCGTGTCATTTCGTTTCTTGTGACTGAAGACATGTATTAATTGCCATAATTCTAAATAGAAGACATTAAAAAAAAAAATTCAGAATAGATGAAAAATAAAATACGTGCTAATATTTGTCATCATTATGGTTTTAAATTTAAAAAATGGAAGGATTTGTAAGGCATTCAGCTACCTCCAGAGAGGTTTCCCGGCGCTCGGGGTGTCGGGAACATTAAGCACTGGTATTGCCTATATAGTCACAAAATGGTCGGCTAACAGGCCGCCGGAGCCGGGGATTGAACTGTGAACGGTGTTGTTCGAAGTCAGGTATCATAGCTGGTGCATCATAGTTTTTCTACACTTAGATTTTAATTAGTGCTAATTAAGTTTTAAACATTGTTAAATTATAACATATCAGACTACTGTTACAGTTAGTTTTTCACTACAAAAAGTATGCATGTCTTTTTAAAATTTACTTAAGAACAATATAGGTTTCAGGGACATTGTAGTTAGAAATTAGCATTTATAAAACCTTTGAAATTTACTGAAAAAAACGAATTTTTTACAGACGTTATAGTTAGAAATTAGCTTTTAAAAAAGCATTGAAATTCACTGAAAAAACCATAGGTTTCAGGCACGTTATAGTTAGAAATTAGCATTTAAAAAAACCTTAGAAATTCACTGAAAAAAAACATAGGTTTCAGGGGCGTTATTATAGTTAGCTGTACATTTCATTCTTACAAAACTATAGAAATTCCACCGTTATGGTTAGTTCAGCTAACTATAACTTGCGCCTCCGCAATGCACTGCTCATGACGTTTCATATTACATCATTCATGGCATGGTCAGTGACATCACTGATGACATCTCAAATGACATCACTGATGACATCACTGATGACATCGTCCACATGAAAATCTGATGCACCTCTTCATACTCTAATATACCATTTAATACATCCACAGAAAAAAAAGAACCATTTTCTAAATTGTTTACAGAGCAATACCAGTTACCACATACGCACTCACTGATTGCTAGGTCTAGACACACATCTACCGATTGATCCATACAATCACTCATACATACAGTCACTCATAAATACAATACTATCATATGCAGTCATACACCTATACAGACAATCACATACCGCTACTCATCCATGCAGTTACTCACACACCCACTTAGTCATGCAATCTATCACATTTAGTCACCTACATAATTATATACCTACCACTTCACTTATTCGTACTGCTAGTAACATATACTTACTCTCTTATATAATCAGTGATACAAGTACACACTCATCCATACAGCCAATGTCAGAATCAGTCACTCTCACATATGTTTTTTTCAGTGAATTCCTAAGGTTTTTTAAATGCTAATTTCTCAATATAACGTGCCTGAAACCTATGTTTTTTCAGTGAATATATATATATATATATATATATATATATATATATATCCTCCAAACTTGGTTCTGCTGCATCGGATGATGGCAGCGCTCCTTGTGGGTGCGGAGTCCCGCGGCTGAACCATACCGCTACATACTTCCCGACAATTCCTCTGTGAACAGATGAATACTTGCATCGCACTCCAGCAGGTTTTTGCCCTTTTCTTTTTCTTTTTTAACCGTTCATTAACAGGGATACAGGCAATATAAATCAACGCATTTCGTTATTACCCAATACCTTGATCACGATCTTGCCAACCGCTTGCAAAGACGCTAATGAAATACATAAAAAAACATTACATCATTTCCTGTGTGACGTTACAAACACCCTATTGGTTTTGTGGGAGATGTAGTCTTTTTTAAATGTCCGTTTTTTGAGTGCAATACAATTGATAAAATCTGCGTGACTTTATCTATGGTGTCCATTTAACAAAATAAACATTATATTTGAATGCCCTAAACTGATGAATATTACTTTTATCATATTTAAATCAGGATCTCATTAACTTGTTTAATTTCTTCCCTTGCCCGGGTCTCGTGTCCTTTCCATATTTATTTTAGTCCGTCCAGTGAGGAAACGTTATGGTTGTTAGTCCAGAAATCCACAGTATTTTAATTGCCTGATTCATGTTCATTCATAATACTTTTCATTTAGGTGGCACAACATTTTTTTGTCCCAATCTTGTTTACTTATATTTTTCATTCTTATTATCTTTTGTTTTTTTCTTCATTTTTTCTGCCTCTTTTCTTTTCTTATTTGTGATTTTTCTTTCTTCTGTACTTCAGAGAAGCCACTTGGTGAGTTCATAGATGGATGTATAATTCTTCTGATAGATTCAGGCCATGAGGTGTCAGGGTCCGTAAATTTAGGATATGTGTTGATTCTTTTTGGCGGAGAATTTTTTCTCCATTTCCGCCCCATTCATTATTTGGTACTGTTTCAATGCCATAAAACTTCAGTAGCTTCCAATTACTCTGATGATACAGTTCCATATGTCTTGTTACCGCATTGGTTTTATCTTTATTTGTTGTAGCTCTCACATGTTCCATTATAAGTTTCTTCAGTGCACATATTGTGCTGTCCACGTACTTTAATGGGCACGGGCATTCCACTACATACCCTGTAAATTGAGTTTTGCACGTGATGAGTTCTCTGATTTCCCACGATTTGTTGTTGGCTAGTAGAGTTTCTTTTGTTTCTTTGGCAATTTGGCAGACTTTACACGAGTGACATTTGATGAATCCTTTTGTTTTTAGCCATGTCTCATTCTATTTCTTTCCCTTGAAATGGCTATGTATCAGGCTGTCCTTTAGGTTTCTTGCCCATCGGTAAGTGATAGTTGGATGTTTACCCACTATTTTACTCACAGTACTATCAAGCTGTAAGATGAAGTTGATGAGAGACAGACACGGAGGCTTCCAGCCGAGTTGCGACCTTATCAAGGGGCATAAATGGTTAAAAATCATTGCAGTAGAAAATACTTATAAATCGGAAATGTAAACATTGCATGATGACGATACTCAATTAAAAGGACACTGAATAATCAAGGTGGTGTACAAATTTGTTGGATAAAAAGATATAATATAACGTGATCTAATGAATACTATAAGCCCTGAAGAAGCGCAGTGGAGAGCGAAACACGTGTTGGCATTGTTTTTTTCTAACTACATAAGAAAAATAAAAAAACTACAAACTAAATGGAACCAGAAGACTTATTGTTGTATTAGTGTTTATTGTACGGAAATCCAGGGAAATCCAGCTGCGCCATCTCGAGTCAAGATACATTATCGATCTCAATACTAGAACTCCCTTTGGGTTAAACACAGAAGAAGAATTAGCCATACACTTAGGCTAGTGAGTCCCAGTCTCCAAGATATCTTTGATTAATTGTAACACAGTACTTGCAAAGCCGAACCCACGAACTAAGAATACACATATTAACTATATCTAACATAATTGTTTTGTAAAAACACCCTTATTAATGAACTATTTAGTTAATCATGCATGGTGAATAATGTTTTAAAAAATGAATGAGTATTTCCCTATAATCTGAGTAATGCATATGTAAATATTTCTGTTTAGAGCTTAATGGCTTTTTCATAATTTACAAAACGAGATTAATAATTTTTTGATAATCATGAATTGATTGAATAATTAGGCAAAACAATGTAGATTTTTCTAGTGTTCATGACGGAAAATCTTAATTTTATTAAAGACACGGAGGCGAGTATTATGCTTTCTTATCTTGCATTTATTTTAACAGCAGCCAAGATAAGTAAAAAACTACAGTTCCCAGAGGGCCAGAGAACAAACTGGGCCATGGGAACGAGAAAGAACGAGAATACAGTAACCAATCACAGTAGACCTAATAGATAAAGACCCTAACTGACTGCGCAGCTTCCTCTTTTCGCTGGCGAGCAGGTCAAGCATAGTCATTAAACAAAGGGAAAATAGATAAAATTAAGGATATAGCCAAAGTCCAGGAACATAAGTCTTGTAGCAGGGGAATCCAAGGAAGAAGACCAAATAGGAGTCCAGGAGGATGATGCAGGAGCGCTGGAGAAGAAGAAGATGGAGGTGAAGATCGAAGGAGACGAAGTGAAGATCTTCTAAGATGAAGCCGGTGGCAGGGCTGGATTCGCTGTAGGGAGGGAGAACAATGTTAGAAATGTTGCGGCGGGATAATACTCGCCTCCGTGTCTTTAATAAAATTAAGATTTTCCGTCATGAACACTAGAAAAATCTACATTTTATGGCAAGACCGGAGGCTCCTATTATGCTTGTTTAAAGCATATTAACAACATCAGAAGCCACAGTATGTACAGGTTTACAATAGAACATGCGAAAAATACTGTCATTTGACCAGTCTGCTGATCTCAAAATGTCCTCCAAACGAGAGCCAGACCAAAAGGCTGTAGAAGCCATGGCTCCCCTGGCCGAATGAGCCCCGAAAATGGAGATATCAATTCCGGCAAGAGACATGACCCACCGAACCCAACGGGCAAGGGTAGGAGAGGAGACAGGAAGATGGGGTTTACGAAAGGAAATGAGGAGTTGAGAATGAGAGGGCGTTCTGAGATCAGCAGTTCGTTGTTCGTACACTTTTAAACATTGTCCCACACACAATCTGGGATGATCTGGAAAGTAAGGATAAAACACTGAATCCAAATGAGTCTTAGTACGTCTGCGTATCTGAAATAGAACACCTGTAGGAGAGAATTGGCGAGCAGAAACATCTAGAGCTTTAACATCAGAAACTCTCTTAATAGAGATTAGACACAGTAACATGGTAAGTTTGGCAGATAGCATCTTGAGAGAAAGAACAGAATTGTCTGGCCAATTAGAAAACAATTTAAGAACTACTGTAACATCCCATAAAGAGGTATACTTAGCCAACGGTGGTTTTGCGCAACGAACACCTTTGAGTAGGCGACAAATCAGAGGGTGAGCACCAACCGGTTTGCCATCGATTTGGGAATGGTAGAGGGAGATGGCTGAACGATAGAGATTGATAGTGCGGTAAGCCTTACCGGCACTGGCTTGAGAACCAAGGAAATTAATGATGAAATTCAGAGAGGCTGAAATGGGATCGAGGTCCCTTTCCAAACACCAGCTTGTCCAAAGAGACCAGGCGGATTTGTAAGCTTTGGATGTTCCAGGAGCCCAGGCTTGGCTGATAAAGATTGAAGCCTCTTGTGAAATGAGGACGTCAGAAGAGGAAGGCCGGAAACTTTCCAGGCCGAGAGCTGCAGGGAGGAGTCTAGAATGAGACTGTGCTGAACGCCTTGGGGATTGAGCAGAAGATCCTCGAAGGAGGGAAGAAGGACAGGGAAATCCACTGCCATCTCGAGAAGAGTCGGAAACCACACTTGAGCTTGCCAGAAGGGGGCCACAAGAACTAGAGACGCAGACTGACGGCGAACCTGAGAAAGGACCCTGTTGATCATCAGGAAAGGAGGGAAGGCATAATGAAGGTGACGAGACCAGTCCTGTAGGAAAGCGTCTGTCGCCAAAGCCAAGGGGTCCGGGCGCCAACTGAAGAACCGGGGTAATTGTGAATTGAGCCGGGATGCAAAAAGATCGATAGAGAAAGGGCCCCAAAGATGGGAAAGAGACAGGAAGACGGATGGACAGAGCTTCCAATCGCTGGAATCTCGAAGAAATCTCGAGTGCCAATCCGCTACACTGTTGAGATCTCCGGGGAGATACTCTGCGGTCAAAGAAAGATGATGTGCGAGACAGAACTCCCACAGACTCTTGGCTAAGTCCGCCAGGGGTTTGGACCTTGTGCCGCCTAGATGGTTGATGTAGCGGACCGCAGAAACATTGTCCATACGAAGAAGGATAGAACAGTGAATCCTGTTTTTTGTAAGGCTTTTGATCGCAAAGGAACCTGCAAGCATCTCTAAACAGTTGATGTGCAACTTGGACTCCTCGGCGGACCATGAACCTCCAGTCGAGATTAGTCCACATCGGGCGCCCCAGCCCGACAGGCTTGCATCGGATTCTAAGACAAGATCTGGGGCAGTGGCGAAGATAGTGCGTCCGTTCCACGCATCTAAATGGTCTATCCACCACTGAAGCTCGGTACGAGACTCGGGATCGAGAGTCACGAGATCTGAATAAGCGAGGCCTTGTCGAAGGTGTTGAATCTTGAGGCGCTGAAGAGCGCGATAATGGAGAGGGCCAGGGAAGATGGCCTGAATGGAGGAGGATAGGAGGCCGACGATCCTCGCTAAGGATCGGAGAGACAAAAGAGAGGACTGAAGGACGGAAACAATCTCCGCTTTGATCTTGGAAACTTTGGAGAGGGGCAGGCGTAGGGACGCTGCAGCAGAGTCCACCAGAAAACCCAAGAATTCCATGTTCTGAGATGGAATCAGAGATGACTTGTCGGTATTGATGAGAAAACCCAGGTCCAAAAGAAGCGACCGAGTCACCAGCAGGTCGGTGAGGAGAGACCGTTGGTCGGCATTCATGAGGAGGATATCGTCCAAATAAATAATTAGTCTGATGCCAAGAGAGCGAAGATAGGCGACCACTGGTTTCAAGAGTTTTGTGAAGCACCAGGGCGCGGATGACAAGCCAAAGGGAAGAGAGGTGAAACAATAGTTGACACCTGTCGTGTATTTCTATAGGTTCTGAATCAGTCCCCCTATTCCTGACCCTATTCTGGTTAAACTAACTATCAAGTTAACTAACAGTCAGCCCATGAGGCAAGAAAACCCCCATGATGCAGATACCGTTATCTGACGCAGTCACACTCCGGCACAGGAACGTGTTATCTGATTAGGTCATAACGCTTGAGATCTAATTAGACAAGCGACATTCCTCCAGCCCCTGATAAGGCATACGACGTTCTCATAACAAATCAAACCTATGACAACCTGGAAAATCCGTGCGGCCATTGTTTTGATTTCACAGAGAACTTTAGTAAAGAATGTGCTAACGAGCAAGTCGTATGACATCTTTATTGACGTATCTATGTCCATCCTTACGTCAATCTCGGCACCTTTAAGGTATAAATATTGCCGACCTTGCCCTATGCAAAGACACGCGTGGTGACAAGACGGAGCAGCCATACTTGCCGAAGCCGAGAGCAGAAGCAGACCCCGCTGGCAGCAGCCCCGCCTTCCTGACGCGCTGAGAGACGCGCTGCTATCTCAAGCCGAGAGACCCAGCACCGGCGCTTCTGGGCAGCCCTCGCAGGCAGCCTGGAATATCGAGAGCAGAGAAAGAGATACCATTCCTCATTCATCCTAACTTCCAGGTACAGAACTGAATAACCCCTCAAAGAGAATTCTTTAGTTATTCACTTGGCAAAAACAAACTTAACTTAAACTGTAACTTTCTATTCCCGCCCACGCATTAGACTTAGGTCAGGTACACGGGGTAGGCGTATTTAGAAACACCAGTTGAGTACGTTTAGTCAAATGTATATGTGTATGTAAATATATTTTAATCATTTTAAACATCATATGGCTCAGAAACCATATCAATGTTTTTACAGTATTATTTTATACTATTGCTTTTAATGTATGCACTTTACTTAACTATAAGTATTGCAATAATATGGATCCATTTCTCTTGTACGAGAAAAGAGACTGATCAATAAATAACACCTTTTTATTGAACACGCCCGTCTCTTCCTTTTCTCTACATTCTGATGAGACTAAGAATGCACGTACTGACTGAGTAAAATAATTGCCTTGTGCTCACACGACTCTCGAGATTGACTCTTGATTAGGGGAGAGCAAAGTTGTCATGTTCTATGGTTGTCAGAAACTAAATCCCTTCTTGTCTAATCAGGGAAGTTAATCCTTCCTTGAACATTCGAGAAAGTTTCTAGCGAACTCTGAGCTTAGCTGGCAAACCCAAAAATTAAGTCTAGTATCGACAGTAGTAGACCTAGTTAACGTCTGGCCTAGGCCTTTACTGCTGTAGGTACTATTCCAATGCGCAGAGCCTATTGGGAAAATAGGAGCTACACTACATGGCGCCCAACGCGTTTGGAAAGGGCGATAAAACTAACGTAAGACATTTAGAGTAACTCAGTCGTGCTTTCTCACTCAGACCCCTTTTCCCAAATACTCCAAAGACGTCTGGAGTGGGTGAAAGGTTATATCCTCCAAAACCTCGCAGGAGGGAACTCCTATGTATGGTTCTTGGTATAGTCAACGTTGAAGGATAAACAGTTCCAAAATATTGTGCATCTAATCTTTGTTCCATAAGAAACCTGATCTGCAAACAAAAGACATAAGCTTCCTGTCGGTAAAATGGCAGAGAGTGATGATGGAAGAGAGGCAGTTAGATTAGCAACTGAACTTGCAGATGCTGATGCTACCATGCAAGCAGCAGACCCGAATATAACACTCATTCCGGTCATTAAAGGGAGATCTATAACCTTAAAACTTATAGAAAATGGTCTGACACCTAGAGGTGGCACAGTCATATTCGTAATCGAGGCACACGAATATCGGCAGACAGAGGTATACTATTCATGGATACATTTTCCGGCAGCAAATGCTGTAACAAAGAACTTCCACTATTACAAAGTAGAGGAACCTCCTGAAACGTACACTCCTTTCGAGGAGGTGGAAGTACCACTCAAATTCCAAGAGCATTTGCTCTTATTTGATGGCGCCCGAAAACACAATAATCACATTACAAGGCTCGGTCCTTTAGGAAGACCAGGAGCAACGTGGCCGGTCTTAGCCGGATACACACCACATCCAGACATCGAAAGAATGCCTGCAGCAGAGCTGTTAATACAGCTAAAACAACTACTAAAAATTCATAGACAATTAGTTCAGTATGTAATGCGGACTTCAACAATTCAGCCAGCGATTAAACTTCCACAGCTGACCCCTCACCAGGGCAACACAAATAAAATTACACCACAGAACATCCAATCCTGCCTAGGTAAAGTTCCAGCTAAACGGGAACAGATACCATTCTGGTTGGCACAGAAAATCACCCAAATAGAGGCGGTGTTTCCTGACACCACCCCATTGGAAAAACACAGGATTCTGACTATATGTCTCCCAATGGGAATCGCACCACACATTGAGGACTGTGACACTTGGGGTACAGTCTTTGCTTCCATCTACACAAAAACGCACGGTGTTCCATCCATTTCGGTAATACCAGATGTGCTAAAACAAATTCAAGATGAATACGGTCCAGAACCTGCTTTAACTCTTGGTATGAAATTACTAAAAGACTTCAAGCAGGTCTCGGCTATATTATTAGCCAACATAAAAGGTGAAGCAGCAAACGTGGCGATCCGCCAGAGGTTAAAAGAGACAGATATAGCAGACCAACCAGCTGAAATTACCAGAATCATAGAAAAATCCTATGAAGAACTAGGCAGAGATAGTCTAGGTGGAATACCAGTAAAACCGCAACTGACTACAAGTCCAGAAAAAATAATTTTTAATAATAATTCACCAAAAAAGAACTGGGATGGAAACAAACAATCCAATCCTAAAGAAAATAAATTCCAGTCCAGAGGAAGGTCTCCGAGGCGAAGAGAGAAATCTCCAAACCAAAGACAGAGGTCACCGCAGAGTGACCCCTCTGGGAATAGATATAACCTTAGAAATAGGGATAATATTAAAAAACCTGATAGATATCAAGACATTGATACACGTCCCTCTCAATCTTTTCAGAATTCCTCGCAGAAATCGGAAAGAAGAGGACGATCAGAAGAGCACGCCAAGTCCAAAGACAAGGAACCTGCTCAGCTAAAAAAGAAATTACAATTTCCAAAAAAAGAAGGTAGCCAGTATCAAGGTAGTTAACAATGCCGAGAATACTGAGGACACAACTGAAAAACGGAGAGTGGGCTCAGACAATGCTAGACAGCGCAGCAGAGGTGAGCATAGCTCGCAAAGTCCTTATGAATCATCTGGAGACAGTGGACACGAATGAATGCCTTCAAGTGGAAACTGCAGACACCAGAGTTAGCAAGCCCCACAAGATATACGAGATAACATTACGTATAGAGGGAGATAAGACTAGGAAAATAAGGGGACTATTTTGGGATAACCTCTCCAAAGGCTATGACATCCTTCTAGCTGAAAAAGACTGGCCACCAGAGTTTGTCAGGGAGTGCCCTCATGGCGAAGAAGTAATTATGCCTGCCTTCTCGAATCAAATACCGATTCATAAAAAATACACACTTGCTAGAAAGTGGGCAGTGGCCTTAGCACCTGCTTTATATAAAAATCATGTAGGATGGGATGAGGATTCTCCTCCTCACAAAATCCAGTTAAAATCACAACCAACTGCACAAAGGCAGTACCCAATTAAGCAAGAAGCTAAAAAACAAGTAAATGAAATACTAGATCAGCTAGAATACCAGGGGGTGATTGAAACTTGCACCTCACAAATGAACAATCCTTTGTTTCCGGTCTCCAAACCAGACAATTCATATCGTCTAGTTTTGGATTACCGACACCTTAACACATGTTGCAAAACCTTTGCAGTACAAAACTCACACAGTGCTGCACTAATGAATAACATAGTGCGCAAAAAATACAAAACAACCTTGGACATCTCCAATGGATTCTTTTGTCAAAACATAGCACCGGAGAGCAGATATTTAACTGCATTCTCAGTAAATGGCACTCAAAAACAATTCTGTCGGTTAGCCCAGGGGTACAAGAACAGCCCGGGGGTATTCTCAGCGAGAGTAACAGAATTACTACAACTATATGATGATGAAGCATTATCTTATGTTGATGACATTTACCTAACAGATGATGACTTGGAGACTCACTTGAAAAGAGTGAACACCATAATACTTGGGTTCGCTGCAGAGGGTTACAAATTCAACTTCAAAAAGTCCAGAATTGCCCATCTGACGGTCCTATTCTTAGGATATGAGTTATCAAGTGAAGGTAAAAGCCTGGCAGACAATTTCCTAGAGAAATGTGCCGTAATCCAAGCTCCTAAAACACTAAAAAACCTACAGTCAATTCTAGGCTTCCTAAATTTCGGAAGAACATACATTGCAAATTACGCAGAAAGGGTCAAACCCCTTTATGATCTAATTAAACCAGACTTTAAAAGATCCAGTTGGACTCAAACACACACAGAAATTTTGAGATCCTTACAAACAGACATGCTAATTAAAACAAAATTAGAAACACGTGATAATACACGCAATCTTGTGATTCGAGTCATCCCAGGGAGATGCGGATTCACATACCTGACCTCTAATGAGGGAGAAAAGGTACCAATTGCATTCAAATCACACTTGTACACTAAGGCTGAAATGAAATTTAGCCCAACGGAAAAAATTCTTACAGCGACACAGACAGCTATAGCAAAAGAACGAGCCCTGGCACAAGGTAAACGAATAATAATCGTGACACCGATACCAGCCCTAGAGGCGGTAACAAAGGCAAGCATTCCAAATGCTAAAGCACTCCATCCGAGATGGATACAATGGGCTAACTCTCTTGCTGCAACAGACGTGGTGTACGAATTTGATCCTTACTTAAAAACACAAGAATTTCTCCAATATGAATTTGAATGTCCTCCGCCGACCGAAATTCTGCCTCTAGACCAATACGGCTGTATAATATATACAGACGGATCAGCACAACCCGCAGTAGGGGGTAAACAAGCTTACAGTGCTGCGTGCGCGATTGTTAAAGGTCGTTGGCACGAAGGGAAATTTAAACCAACCCTCACTAAAACCCAATCTCTAGGAGATTGCACAGCTCAGCGAGCTGAACTACTAGCATTCAAGATGGCGCTTGAAAATACCGATCGAGAATTCCCCACACTCATAGTGTGCGATTCGTATTATTGCGTTCAATCTTATAATGAATACTTGCAGATCTGGCTTCAAAACGGTTTCAAGGATGCGAAAGGTGGCACAATCAAGCATAAAATGCTATGGGAACAAGTAGCTCTTTTACAAAAAGAACTACCAAAGACTCACGTGACTCACTCACTGAGTCATCAACGTGATGGCGTTCACGTTGTAGGGAATTCATTGGCTGAAACAGCCGCAGCGGCAGCCACTAAATCGGCTCCAGTAGATCGAAAAAAGCGTACATTAAAATACATTGACGGTGAAACAATGCTGGCGGTGAAAACGTCATCAAAAGGCGACTGCTCAGCGTTACCGATCAACTATCCACTCAATTATACATACATAATCGATGCAAACTCCGTCCCTTTTGCTCGAATCCCTGGAGTGGGGGATAGAGTGATTCCAAACATGGACAGGAGAAACTTGTTAATCGCAGACGCACACATGGGCGAGGGTCACAGACACCTTAAATTAAAAGATTCTCTGGAAGAATTACAATCACGGTACTGGTGGCCAGGCATGAGCCTGCACTACACCATGTTTGTAAAAAACTGCCCAAACTGCAACAGAGATCGCAGTGGGGAGAGAAGCAGTTTAATACCTCGTCGTATCAAGGCAGATAATATTACCAGCAAAAAGAATGGCTTGCGATTAACATATACAGGCTAGTTTCCACTTATAATGTAGATCACCAGCACTCGGCTGACGTCCGGACTATTATACAAGATTTGCGAGTCTAAATGGCATATACGCTAAGAGCATGCTACGTTCGACCATTGTTTTCACTCAGGCAATCCAGCCTGGGGGGGAAACATGGCCAAATGAGCACAGCCCAGCGGGAATCTTCTCACTTCCTTCATGAGGGTACGGGATGGTGCAAAGAAAAAACCAAGGCAGAAAGCAATCTATAATGGAAAGGATATTAGGTTCGGGAGCTGGGTGGGTCAAACATCTAATAAGTGTCCAACGTAGTCTAAATAACTTGCCAAGAAATTCTCTGAAGGGATTCAGTCCGTACGAATTATTATTCGGAACTAGGATGTTGATCTCTGACCTTGATAGTCAGACTTCAGTGGTAATAGAAAAAAGCTTTGATGTCAAAGACCGTTTGGCTATTTTGCAGGACTTAAACAAAACAAGAAAAGACCTGAGCAACATACAGTTGAAACAACAGCCAACAACCACTGAAGAATCACCACCTGTCCCAGCAAGACCTGTCTGGATTCCAAAAGTCGGGGATCTAGTCAGGGAAAAGATCGCGGTAAAGAAGGAATTTGGGCCTTCTTACAGAAAAGCAGTTCCTGTCTTGTCTGTCAACGGGACAAGATCAGTTGTACTACCGCCACTTGCTGGTAAAAAGGAGAACCGAGTTGTATCCATCGACCTGGTAAAACCACAACATGTGGCCGATAACAAACAGTAGGCCAAGTGGACTCCCAATAAGTAGCAGAACACCAAGGTTTGCTACCAACACAGAGGTCCTAACAAAAAGGCTCATCACATTCGAAACGCCTAAAGAAGAACAAGAAGGACTATGCAACAATGCAATAGAACTCAGACCTCTGAAAACCCAAATAAAGACATTTAGCAGAGACACACCAATCTATACTGAAGTACCAAGTGAAAATGCAAAAAACAGAAATCCTGAACCAATTGGAACAATTGACAGAACTGCATCCGGTTACTTCATCAACTTCGATGATTCCTCTGACGGCTTCAGTGAATCAAAGACACAGTCATCATCAAAATCCTTTAAAGACAAAGCTAAGGAACTTTTGAAACAACTGAAAGAAACATATCTGGTTTCTCCATGGATTGAATTTTGGGTGGGTTTTGGTGCATTTATCCTCATACTTTGGCTCATCATGGTATTTACTTTGGGACGCTTCATTGAGGGAAAATATGCTAAAATGGACACAGCAAGTCAGAACATCAACTTGGTCCTCAAACCACACACATCTTCACACGTCGAGAAAAGAGAACTTTCTTCAGAACTTTCTTCAGCCAACTTCACAGCCAATCCTATACCTGGTGGGGTAGCCTGGGACAACACTGACTATGAAATTTATGGTCCGGTCGAGATCCTGAAATATCCACACCAAATCAAGATCTCCTTGAGTGACTTTGCAAAACCAAACTTATTTGCTGATGATTGGGACTTCGAAAGTATTAACAACATGATGTCTGACTTAGTAATGTCTGCTAAATTTAAAAACATGATTATTTGCAAGGTTCTACAAATTATGATAGTATGTATTGCTATAACCATTATGGTAACCATTTTTTGCATAAATCTGCACAACCTAGAAATGTTTTAAATTATAATCAATGGGAACATTGCGCTACACCTCCAAAAGGGAGCTCTAGAACCGTGTATGACAAATATTCATATTTTTCAGGTTTTAACATAAGTAATGCTGAAACATTTTATTTTAAATTGTCAAACAAGACAGGGATGAAAACCATGATAACCAACACAAAATTGATATATTCAGATTCATTCTTTGAAAAAATGAATACATTTGGATTTGATTATTGGGACAAAAATGTTGATTTGAAAAGTGTTTGGGGTACAAAAGAATGGCAAGTACAGGGTATAGAAGCTTTGTTTAGAGCCTGCATGATCCCAGAACAAATGATATTTTTAAATGACACTGTTCAACAAACCACCTGTCTTGGCTTAGCCAAAATCAAAGATTTAAATAAACCGTCTATTCCAAAGCCAACAATGTTTAGCAATAGCTCTGATACAGATGAAGAGATAGACGTAAACCATATATTAAACAAAAACAGAACACATCCTGAGTGGAAACAATGGTTGATCTGGCCCACAGATACAAATAACTGTCAAGATAGATTCCTGAATAAAACACAGGGTTTTAAAATGACCAGGCCAGACCCTAGATATCCCCAAAGACATCACCCAGGGATAATAACAACCTACAGTGTGGGCAAATTATGCCTTCAATGGCTACAGACTTCCACACTGCCTGAAATTAAGCAACACCTAACTTTACTTACTGATGGTGCTGACCTGCGTGATTTCATAATGGGACCACGCAAACAGCGTCAAAAGCGTTTCATAGCAGCCTCTGTATATGCAGCATACAATGAGGCCTGGAAGGTTACTCAAATTGAAACAGCAGAAAGAATACGGGAAATTGACCGTATCAATTTGGAAAAATCACTTTCTGTAGTGGACAATGGGTTAATGACTCTGTCCTCCAGAATTTTTTCATTGGACAGCATTGTGTCTTCAGCAATCGATATATTATCGCAAGACTTACTGTTATTACAACATGGTCAGTCACAATTGCGTTCCATTGTACAGCTTGGCTGGACGTTACAAAATCTGCGTTCAGGCTACGTGCCTTGGCGTTTAATCAACACAACGTCACTATTCCAAATCTTTAACCTTACTGATAGACAAATCGGTATGGCGCAAAAGGGTGCTGATTATACAATCTTGAGCATTGAAAAACTAGAAAGATTACCAATGACAATGTCAGAACGACCTGTCAGTGAATGGATAATACACGGAATCATAAATATTCCAATCTCAACCTTCAGGTTTCAATACTGCCAAAAATATATACAGGCTGGCATGTACGAGAAATTGGGAAAGGGGTACCTTAAAACAACTTGGAACCTGCCCTATTCACATGCATGTGTCAGTAATAAAGGACAGAAAGTGTTTCTTAGTGGCAACAATTGTGCTATGTCACTAAGCGGCACGCTTCTGTGTAACGGAATTAGTTTGCATGGAGCCTGTGAAGGGAATTCATACAACCTTTCATGTCACCAGCAAGGCGCACCTGCAACTGAAATAGAACCATTCTTTCAAAGACTCTATAATGGGAGTTACATTCTTATTGTAGACCGCAGATGTTGCAGTCTTATGCCCGGGACTCCTTATCTAGTAACTACAACGGCGAAGGTCAAGTGCTGTGGACGCTCTTTATTCCCCAGCTCCTTTCCAGACAGGGAGGCAAGGGCATGGCCCAGTTTGAAAATTACTTCTATTCGAATAGACACTTTAAGCAGAATGAAAACAGTGCTTCTTCAGACGCCTACAAGGCTCACGTCATCAAAAGAAACGTATGATCTACAAGTCGCAAGGACGACTGCAGAGATACATACATTATTATCAACTAATTCCCCCGTACATTTCGCGGAAATCCTAAGCGAAATCTTAAATATTTCTGATACCACTGGGGTCTCAAAGGTATTTAAGACAGTATTTTCGATGGCATTAACACCATTCAAAGCCATACTGGGTATTTTTCCAGATTTCGTCCCGTCGATTTTTGGCGGACTTCCCCTGATCCTGGGACTAATTGCAGGAATCCTATTCCTAGTCCTTATTTTTCGTTATGGCAACCCATGTCACAGATCAAACTCTCGCGACAATGGAAGATACGATCCTAGCCATTGGATACCGGGACCGGATATCAAAAATCCTGGGACTCTCCCGGCTTAGAGACCTGAACATGACTTGGTTTCTATCATTTCGACCAATGTGGCAAAGGTGTGTTTTACCTGTACTAAGGTGTCTGCTATGCGGAGAAGAATGCGTGTTAGACACCTGTCTGACGCTACAATCGGATGCGCCAGTGGATGCAGATACACTGTTGGTTCCTACCAAGGTTCACGCTTTGTGCTGCCCTCAAAGGCTGCCAATCCTGATGACGGCATTCCTGGAATCTTCACCACTGCGATTGAAGAGTAGTGAAGTTCAAGATGAAAGCAGCATCGAACAGGTACGACCTTCTGTCAGCAATGCGAATCAGAATGTCAATGGAGACAATCATGCGCACGAATGCATGGTTACACCTATTTCCGACTTAGTGGAACTTTCCCATGAAGCTGTTGACAGTTTTTTCGAAAGCCTGAATGATATGATGTTCTCTCCAGAACAGAAATAGAGACTTTTGAGTAAACTCGCACACGGCGTTCCCTGAATTCGGCCTTCAACTTTAAAAATAAAGTCACATAAACAATTTCACTCCAGTTCACGGACAGCAATTTTTTCAGCATGCCCCTTAAAATATTTTTCTACATATTTTTTCCCGGGACACTGATCTTCTGCTTAAAGTAAGAAACTATTCCTAGAGAACTAAAATTTCTATTTTTAGATACTTTATAGACTTTAGCTGCCCGCTGGTAGGTTCACAAGTATTTTATTATGTGATGAAATGGTCTCGGACTTCCTTTCTGTATAGCCATATTAAGAGCCATTTCATGTGTATTTCTCATATACCGATAAGCAATAATGCATAAAAATGCGTGTTTACTTTTGCATTTAATTCATAGCTTAAGTGCATACAATATATATGACTGCAATTTTTCAGTATATTTGAAAATTTCGAAATGCATTTATGTATTTTGGGGTGGTAAGGTATACACTATACTCTATAGTATGTTGTACTATGTTATACTATGCATAGATTAGTAGATATGACCATAGTTAGCGTGGAGTGGGTGTCGTGTATTTCTATAGGTTCTGAATCAGTCCCCCTATTCCTGACCCTATTCTGGTTAAACTAACTATCAAGTTAACTAACAGTCAGCCCATGAGGCAAGAAAACCCCCATGATGCAGATACCGTTATCTGACGCAGTCACACTCCGGCACAGGAACGTGTTATCTGATTAGGTCATAACGCTTGAGATCTAATTAGACAAGCGACATTCCTCCAGCCCCTGATAAGGCATACGACGTTCTCATAACAAATCAAACCTATGACAACCTGGAAAATCCGTGCGGCCATTGTTTTGATTTCACAGAGAACTTTAGTAAAGAATGTGCTAACGAGCAAGTCGTATGACATCTTTATTGACGTATCTATGTCCATCCTTACGTCAATCTCGGCACCTTTAAGGTATAAATATTGCCGACCTTGCCCTATGCAAAGACACGCGTGGTGACAAGACGGAGCAGCCATACTTGCCGAAGCCGAGAGCAGAAGCAGACCCCGCTGGCAGCAGCCCCGCCTTCCTGACGCGCTGAGAGACGCGCTGCTATCTCAAGCCGAGAGACCCAGCACCGGCGCTTCTGGGCAGCCCTCGCAGGCAGCCTGGAATATCGAGAGCAGAGAAAGAGATACCATTCCTCATTCATCCTAACTTCCAGGTACAGAACTGAATAACCCCTCACAGAGAATTCTTTAGTTATTCACTTGGCAAAAACAAACTTAACTTAAACTGTAACTTTCTATTCCCGCCCACGCATTAGACTTAGGTCAGGTACACGGGGTAGGCGTATTTAGAAACACCATTTGAGTACGTTTAGTCAAATGTATATGTGTATGTAAATATATTTTAATCATTTTAAACATCATATGGCTCAGAAACCATATCAATATTTTTACAGTATTATTTTATACTATTGCTTTTAATGTATGCACTTTACTTAACTATAAGTATTGCAATAATATCGATCCATTTCTCTTGTACGAGAAAAGAGACTGATCAATAAATAACACCTTTTTATTGAACACGCCCGTCTCTTCCTTTTCTCTACATTCTGATGAGACTAAGAATGCATGTACTGACTGAGTAAAATAATTGCCTTGTGCTCACACGACTCTCGAGATTGACTCTTGATTAGGGGAGAGCAAAGTTTTCATGTTCTATGGTTGTCAGAAACTAAATCCCTTCTTGTCTAATCAGGGAAGTTAATCCTTCCTTGAACATTCGAGAAAGTTTCTAGCGAACTCTGAGCTTAGCTGGCAAACCCAAAAATTAAGTCTAGTATCGACAGTAGTAGACCTAGTTAACGTCTGGCCTAGGCCTTTACTGCTGTAGGTACTATTCCAATGCGCAGAGCCTATTGGGAAAATAGGAGCTACACTACACACCTGCCCACTGAAACTGGAGATATTTCCATTGAGAGGGATGAATAGGGACCGTGAGGTAAGCATCCTGAAGATCCAAACGGACCATCCAATCGTTGGGGCGAAGAGTGTCCCTCAGATGTAAAATGGTTTCCATTTTGAAATGGCGATAAACCACAAATTGGTTGAACCACTTCAAGTTGATGACTGTGCGGAGCTTCTTGTTTTTCTTTTGAACCAGAAAAATGGAGCTTAGAAAGCCTGAGGAGTCGAAGGGAAAAATTTGAATTGCTCTTTTTTGGAGTAGAGCCTCGATCTCGGTGGAGATCTGAGATGCCACGAGAAGTGAAAAGACGGGAGGGGGGGAGAGAAGACTGAACGGGAGGAGAAATGAACTCTATTAGGAAGCCTTGTACCGTGTGTAAGACCCAAGGGTCTGCACTGAGAGTGCACCATTTTTGAAGGAACAGTTTTAAGCGGCCCCCGACAGGAGGGGAAGAAGAAAGGCTTACCTTGCTGGTTGGAGTTGTGACGGTAGTTTCGATGACCTTTCCCTCGGAATCCACGTCCACGTTGTGGATAAAATTGGGGTTTGTAGTCCTGGTTGGTGTTGGACGAACCTCTGGAACCTTGGTGATAGGGACGGCCGGAAGAGCGGCCCCTGCCTCTGCCGGCCCGTCCAAAAACCCGAGGGGCGAAAACCTTTTTCACTGTTTGCTGGGCTTTGTCCAAAGAAGCAAAAGTAGAAACGAATCTACTAAGGTCACGAACCAAATTTTCTCCAAAAAGGAGACCGTTCGCCTTGGGGCCAGGATCCATAGGAGCTAGATTGGAGAGTTTGGGATCCAATTTGATCAAGAGACCCTTGCGACGTTCATGCGTAATTGCGGAATTTGCATTACCCAAAAGACAGAAGGCGCGTTGAGCCCACATGGAGACTTCCTCAGCAGAAAGTTCAGTACCCTCCAATCGGGAGGATTCCGCCAAATCAAATATACGGGCTAGAGGGCCCACTATATCCAGCAACTTGTCCTGGCAAGTGGACCAGGCCTTGTCCACCCCTCTACGGGGGTCCTTGCCAAACTTGGAAAAGAAGGTGAGGAGTGGTTGGTCAATGGAAGGGACCAAAGTGATTTTGTCAGGAAGAGCAGGCTTGGGGCATTCAGATTTGAGCCTGGCTCTTACTGGGGCCTCTAAAGGTAGACGTAACCTGGCTGAGATGTATTCACCGACATGGTGAGAAGGAAGCCACTCAGTAGAGTTCGGGTGTCGAATAGTAGAAGGATCAAACATGGGAAAACCTTCGGAATCAAAAACTGGGTCAAAAGCAAAAGAATCCAATTTGGAAGATTTAGGAGGGGGAGGGAAGGGTCGGTCGTGTCGAAAAGGTCAATCAATTGATCTGCGTCATCAAAGTTAGCATCATCATCATCATCTGTGTCCAATATGGTGGAAATTACTAATTTTTTCCTAGGAGACTCTGCATGTTTGTCTTTATGCTTACGTTTGCCCTCGGAACCAACAAACCCCTCCTTAGAAGGAGGCCTGGGAGGAGCGGAGTCCTCAGTCAAAAGCGAGGAAGACTCGCCAACCAATGACGCTTTTTTAGAGACACGAGATTGAGCAGAGTGTTCCACCTTTCTTTTTCTGCTTTCCCCCGCAGATTGGGCCAATACTTTGGACATGATGCTTAACATGGAGTTCTCCATGTTTTTAGACATTCTTTTCATGGATACCTCCACAGCTGTTTCAACAGAATTGTTAATGAATTTATTTAAGTCCTTTTTGAAGGACTGAGCGTCCTGTGTGGGGACTTCCTCAGAGGAACTATCGAGTTCCATTGCCAGGCTGTGTCAATAGGCAAACACAGAAACAGGAGGTAGGCGAGGGTTAATTTTTGAGGCAGGGGCGTGTTTGAGGGCTGGGCCGGGCAGAGAGCGTCAGGCGGCTTCACACGCTGTTGAAGGAAGACACCGGAACAGCAAATGCAGGCACGCGAGGGGCCGGTGACTGGAAAAGCCTCTCAGAGGTGAGAGAAGGTCAGGGAAGACGCGCGAAGCAGCGCGCGCTAGGACGAAACCAAGGGAAGCCGAGGGGGGGGGGGGGGGCGGGAACGAAGCGCCGGATATGAAAGGCAACACACGCGAGGAGCGTGAAAGCAAGAGCGCGAGGGCGCGCTTTACAATAACAATGAAAATAGCATTAAAATTAGCACAATATGCATAAAAACCCATAAAACATTACTGTGAGCATAGATAAAGACACTTATCTGACTGCGAGCAGCAAGAAAAGAGGAAGCTGCGCAGTCAGTTAGGGTCTTTATCTATTAGGTCTACTGTGATTGGTTACTGTATTCTCGTTCTTTCTCGTTCCCATGGCCCAGTTTGTTCTCTGGCCCTCTGGGAACTGTAGTTTTTTACTTATCTTGGCTGCTGTTAAAATAAATGCAAGATAAGAAAGCATAATAGGAGCCTCCGGTCTTGCCATAAAATGATTACGTTTGATTCAATGCCCATCCAGGGCTATATTTTCATGTGTTTATTTAAAAGTCACTTGGTGAAAGTGAGTGTAAAATTACACACTCCAAAATGGCCGCATTATATGCATTAAATCAAGTCCATCGTTGTTGTTTATTACCGGTAAATGACGTAATTAAGTCAAAAACTTTATTTAAAAAATGAATTGTTGTGCTATTTGGTAACAGCTGGAGGAAGGCGCGAAGCCGAAACGCGTCCTGTTGCTAATTTTCTGCAAATAAATTTGAATTAAAACCTTATCCACGGAGTGCTTTTGTTATATATATATATATATGATATTGTGATTGCGTTGGGAAGAATTTTGAGATAAATAGTGATAGTGTGATCACATTAGGCAGGTATTAGGCAATCATATGGTTTGTGTTTGTTTTCAATGAATTGGGAGACTGTATTTTGTCGACAAAGTAAGAATAATGTAATTGCACACCGAAGCTGCATAACAACAGCTTGTTGAATCATGAACCAATCGCTTAGCCAATTGCCGATTACCTATTTGTATATACATTAATTGTTGTCTTTTTTAAATCCCATATTGTCATAAGTTCCGATTTTTAATGTTTGTTAAGATGCATTAACACATATGGCACATATGGCACTTGTCACTTTATTGTTAAGACTAAGAAAATAAAAAAAAAGAAACAAATAAAATTTGCACAAGTCACTTCGCACTGTTAATTCAAGTTTTGAAGCTCTGTGAGGACGTATAAATGCATACCAAAATGGCAACGACATTAGGTTTGACAAAGACTGCGGCAGCGGTTGAAACTCGTTACCCGTGATTGTGAGCCACAATAAAGCCGTTTTTTAGTGAGCCCAAGTATGCTGGACTCTGTTTTCATTCATGAAAAGGCACGTTGAGAACATGTGAGTCCGTCACCCATGTTGAATTTCGGCACGCCCTCTCGGTAAGGTGCACCACGGATTTTGGAGGAGAAGCAATCGCTGTACTTGGTACATGGCATGGAGGTCCCCCTCCTGGAGTTGAAAACAATAGGAAAGGATCGAAGTGGCGCCGTGCTTAGGAGGCTGTTCGGGAGAACAGTAAGCCACAATCCAATATATTTTTCAACAACAGCAGGGAGAGAGGAGGGCGGCATTCATCCACTGAGCGGGACACTGTAATTTAAGTCTAGTGGCTACTTCGCTGCAAAAGAATGGATTGGCTCAAGGAACGAGAAAGTGCTGCCGAAAATCTTTTCAGTGACACTGTAATTTCGGATGAGGCGAGCGGCACGAATGTGGAGAGCAATATAACCAAACCAATGGAGTGTAAGTATTTATTGAAGGCACTCGAAAAGAAGGGGTGGGTGGAATTTGCCTAGTCGCACTACGCAAAGCTCTGCGAAACGGTAAAAAATCTCAGCGAACACGCAGAAATTCCACGAATACGCAAAATAGCTTGTTCGCAATGCTTTTTTCCTGTTTGCGATCGATGTTTGCATGCTCAGGGGAAAATATCTTGTGAACATGCATGTTGATAATGCGAACAAGCAAACAATTCCGCGAAGACGCGATACACAGAATTTTGGGCAATTCTGCGTTCTCCACAGAACGCAAAATTACCCAAATTCCGCAAATTCCGCGAGCGGAACGTAATTTACCGCCCAGGCCTATCAAAAAGCTAATTAAGCAAGACACATCGAAATGGTGCGAAAACAAATCACTGACGCAGTACTTAGAAGTTGGATGCCTGCCCAGAGGAATGAGGATTCTCATTCAGCCCACTTATACAAATGAGAACCTGGATATGCTGAAAGAGTGGGAAGCGAACAATGCCGAATCATCCAAGAGGATGTTGGCAATTCTAATTAAATATGTTGACATCGATCGACAAGCACCGAGCAAGAAGTTATTAAGAAATTATAGACTGAAATGCAAGAAAGAGTGAAGAAAAAAAAGGAAAGAAATACAAGCAAGTTATCAAGGACCGCAAAGCTGTCAAATTTAGGAGAGACAAGCTTGACTATCAGAGGAGTCAGATTTTCACTTTTTCAAAGCGTTTTGAGAACATACGCCACCAGAAGCTATCACAAAGTCTCCATGGAGATGCCACACAGAGAAATGAGGAGACTGGCTCTGAAATGAGTTCAGAGGTGGATGCAGACAATGAAGATTCATGACAAGCAACTTCAATCCCGTCTGAGGAAGATGAACTCTGTTTTTTCCATTGAAACAGAAACACAAGTTTGAGACCATTGAGGTGCCAAAAGCAAACCTTTCGGGGAGGCGGAAAAGGCAGAGAAAAAGTAGCGGGCAAGGAGAACAAGTCATTAACAGAGGAACCAACAAGGAACCAACAAAAAGAGCAGATAGGCAATGACACTTTAAAAATTGATATAGAGAACTTATCTGATCTTGAATTAAATGCAGTGGAAGCAAAAATTCTTTCACCTGGTCTTTCATATTGTGCCCCAGAGAATATGGACCATATCCAGACCAGAATAGACTGTTTAAAATGTATCTGAAAACTAAGGCTGGCGAAGTATTTTCAAAATAGGAAGGCATCTGGGCAACAACATCATGAACCAAATGAGGGTGGTGACAATCTGCTGGCTTCTGATTTTGATTTGTTACAAGATCTGGATAGTCTCTCTAGAGGTGATGCAAGCAATACAGCTGATGATTCCTTAATTAGAGAACAAGGTTTACATGTATTTGGAAGGCCTGAGACACCATTTAGACCGAGGTCATTTTTTGACCTATGGTCCCAAGAGATTCTATAGATCTATTCTCAGACCTTGTAGTACAATATTTAACAGATGTATATGTCAAGCAAGATTGTAAAACATCAATAGATCCATCAGAGACAGGGTACAAAATAGGGGTGGGCAGAATTTGCGAAATTCACTTTCGCAAACTATCACAAAAATGTCAAAAATCTCCGCAAACACGTGGAAATATCGCGAAGACGCGGGAGTTTTTTTTCCCCGCCTGTTTGCGATATTTTCTGCATTATCGCGTTGAAAAATGTCTTGCCAACTTTCCCATGCGGTCGCCATCTTGTTTTTACTTGTCCCGCCCGCTCGCGATGCTTATTTCCTGTACGGGGTCTCGATTGATGTGTTCGCGATCGCAAACTCTTGCGGGATAGCGCAACAGTTTACCAACAATCCAACATAGGAAAGCTCGTAGACGAACGCAGGGACCCGTACGCACGCGCGAGAATGCATTTTTAAAGCGCGAGCAAGAAAAAACGTCTGTTTCGCTGCAGATTGCGAAAGGTTTGACATTTTCGCACTCTCCGCGGAACGCAAAAATGTCAAATTATCGCAATTTCCGCAAGCGGAACAAAATTTACCGGCCAGGCCTCGTACAAAAGTTTGGTGACTAAGTTACGTTCACAAACTGATATAGTGGTAAGGCAGGCAGGTAAAGGCGGAAATATAGTGCTTTTGCCACTTACTATGTACCTGGAAGAGGCTATGAGGCAGTTGAATGATGTCATTGCTATTTGAAAATTGATAAAGATACACTTCAGGATGTGACAATAAAATGTCATTTAGGTCTGGCATAATGGAAAGCTGCGAGGCTCTAATTACGAGCAAAATGTAGGTACCCTGAAGTAGAGTCACCTATTACGCCCAACATGTATCTGATATGAAAGATACATAAAAAAAATAAATGTTCCCTCTGGGCAACCAATCATATTGGCCATAGGCAGCCTGTTTGAAAATATTTCAAAATACCTCGCTTATTTTTTTACAGGACCCATTTAAAAATGTGACAAAAAATCTATGACATCGGAAGAGAGGAAGACTATGTAATGATGACTTTGGATGTCTCCTCTCTCTATACAAGTATTTCACATTCAGATGGCATCAGGGCAGTCCAATATTTTTTGAGTTCCGGACCATTAACTTCGTATAAACACACGGAAATGCTGTTAAGCATGTTAGGATGGTGGCTGTGCAATAAAAACATTTTCTTTGGATCGGACCCGTAGCGACAAATGAGGGGCACAGCCATGGGCACCTGCTTTGCCCCCAGCTATGGGAATCTGCATTTGGACTGGTAGGGGAGCAGGTGCTGGCAATCCAGTCTGCCTGGTAGATGACTGAAAATGTGGTCATTTGGTCTGCAATATTGTTGATCGTTTTGTCATATGGCGGGGCAGCAAGTCATCAACAGAGTACTTTGTAAAGAGACTTAATAGGAAGGATTTGAATTTACAATTAACGTCCTATCTCAGTGAAAAGGAAGTACAGTTCTTGGATCTAACTATTTACGTATTAGATGGAAAAGTGCAGACCAAAACATTTCAAAAGAGCA
The DNA here is from genome assembly GCF_964261635.1 of Lissotriton helveticus. Lineage (NCBI taxonomy): Eukaryota > Metazoa > Chordata > Amphibia > Caudata > Salamandridae > Lissotriton > Lissotriton helveticus. The sequence continues at coordinate 506,238,297 of NC_136060.1, read as the reverse complement.
CTACAGGTAACACTCGACTAAATTAAAGAACAGGATCTCTTATGCAGAGAATCTGCATATGAGAAGGACCTGTAGCAATCCAGATCAGCTACACAAAGCCCAATCAGAATTAAATGAGAGATTTGAGTCCCAAGCCTACAGTAAAGTCATTTTAGAAAAAGGCAAGAACAAAGCAAATTCAAGACCTAGGGAACAGCTAATTTTTACTGATAAGAATCCAAAAGGTGCACCTAACCAGTTAGATCAAACATTTCGTTTTATTACTGGATATAACATGCAACATCATAAAATCAGAGCCGTTTTCCAGAAACATTGGCATCTGGGACAGAGTGATCCCACATTAGGGCTGAAAATACAAAACAGACCACTCATCACTTTTCACAAAGCAAGATCGATGAGGCAAGATCTTGTGGACAATAACCCTGGGACTAAGCAACAGGAAACATGGTTGAGTGGGAATAAAGGATTCAGAAGATGTCATACATGCAAAGCTTGTCAACACCACAGAGGTGCCTGTACCTTGCTCTAATAGGAAATGGCAGATCATGAAACCATTGACCTGTAGAACTGAGTGTATGCACTTCGGTGCAGTTACCTGAAGCTCTGCATAGATAGCACCATTTTGCTTGCACACCAACATATTTTGCAGCACATTAGAGCCATTAAAAACAAAGATCAGACATACCCAGTAGAGAGACACTTTCAACAGATGCATGAGAGAAATGTCAACAATTGGGAAAATGTTATGTTGGATCACGTGCCAAACAGAATGAGAGGTGGGAACAGAGAGAAATATTTGAGACAGCTGGAATCTAGATATATTTTACGATTCAGCACCAAGATCCCCAATGGTCTCAACACTGAAGAAGACCTGCATGTCTACATATGAAATTCAATCAGTGAGGCAAATACATGAGAGAATATGGTTCCAAATTAAATAACATTTAATTTAGATATTTATTATTAAAGTTTAGGGAGTTTCACATTAATTATTTGAACAACACTTTAGCATTTACAAGGTTTGTTTATGTTGGACCCGGCCTCGTGGCGTGGTCCTACCTGTTGGACCCGGCCTCGTGGCGTGGTCCTACCCCTCCCGCATGGTGGGTACAGGATGACATCGGCCCTCCACCCAGCATCGGGCAACCCTTTTGCCCGACACTGCACGCCCCAACATTGCTGGTCCGGCCACCACCCCGGACCCCCACTACCGACCTGGCTCCAGCATGGGCCCCTCACGACCTAAGCACGAGGCTGCGCCCGACTCCATCTTGGGCACCACCACGTCACGACCACGTGGCCTCGGCCCCGGCCCAGGCCTCAGCACAGCCCAGACATCGAGGCACCAAGATCCACCCAGGTGGTCGAGTGGCCACTAGACAGATCCCGGAGAAAAGGGTGTTTCGATGGCCCTCCAGCCGTCCCCGGACGCCTGGTTTCGATCGCCCTCCGGCCTCCCTGGGCGCTGGCTCCACCTCCCTGCTGGGTGTCTGGACACCATCATCCCGGCCCCTCTGACCCCCAGGCGCGAGGGTCCGGACATCAAAGGAATCCAGTCCTATATCTGGGCCAGCCCTGGATTAGGAAGTCAGTTGTATCCTGGACTGGAAAGCCCTGCTGACGCTGTCACGGCCGACCCCAGACGAACTCATTTTCCTGGAACCTTACGAGAGCTTGAGAGCCTGCTGGCGCTGCCGCGGCCCACCTTTGCCGAACCATCTTGAGAGCCTGCTGGCGCTGCCGCGGCCCACCTTTGCCGAACCATCTTGAGAGCCTGCTGGCGCTGCCGCGGCCCACCTTTGCCGAACCATCTTGAGAGCCTGCTGGCGCTGCCGCGGCCCACCTTTGCCGAACCATCTTGAGAGCCTGCTGGCGCTGCCGCGGCCCACCTTTGCCGAACCATCTTGAGAGCCTGCTGGCGCTGCCGCGGCCCACCTTTGCCGACCCATCTTGAGAGCCTGCTGGCGCTGCCGCGGCCCACCTTTGCCGAACCATCTCGAGAGCCTGCTGGCGCTGCCGCGGCTCAACCTCTCGGAACCCCCGGCTCGAGGATTGAGAGCTGTGCGCAGGGTATCCCTTCATACACCCCAACCGAGACAGTCCCGCTTCCCTGACCCCCCTTGTTCGAGACTTTACAGACCCCTTGGTCTACTTGTACATATCGCTGGGAACCAGCGGCCTTTACTTCCTGATAAAGCTTACGAACTCGACCTCTGGTGTGGTGTCCATTTGTGGTGTGTGGTTACTCTGCTGTGCGATCCTAGGAGAGGGCCCTCCCCCAGGAGGCCTCTCAGTAACGCTCGGCTACTTCTTGATGGAGAGGTGGACCTAGGGGTGGTCAGTCAGACATCTTCTGCCTCCCCCGGGGTCGCCTTTCTAACAGTTTACATTCAGTAGAAAGTTTAGAGGGATTAAAAACAATGAATAAGCAAGATGTAATTGTTACATGTTTCAGTAGGTGTAAAATGGGCACTTGCCCTGTATCAAAGTGTGATCACGTTGGGAAGAATATTGAGATACCTAGTGATAGGGTGATCACATTAGGCAGGCATTAGGCAATCATGTGGTTTGTGTTTGTTTTCCATGAATTGGGAGGCTGTATTTTGTCGATAATGTAAGAATAATTTAATTGCACACCGAAGCTGCATAACAACAGCTTGTTGAATCATGAACCAATCGGTTAGCTAATTGCCGATTACCTATTTGTATATACATTAATTGTTGTCTTATTTAAATCTCATAATGTCATTAGTACTAATTTTTAATGTTTGTTAATATGCAGTAAGAAATATGGCACTTGTCACTTTACTGTCTCGCAAGAAATGCGTATGCGCGAGTGCCTGTGCATGAGCAGTTTTCACCGCGAACGAAAGGAATAGAGGAGGAGGCCAGCCGGGGACGCCGCAGGCGCCGCAGATGAGGTAAGGTGCTTTAAAGTTATTTGTAAAACTTTAGCAATTGTTAATATTAGGGTGGGTCGGAGGCGGGGGCAGGCCAACTCCGCTCCGCCGCGGTGTGTGCGAGGTTTTGCCCACTCCGCGATCTCTGTGGAACGCGTAGAAGGTAAAACTTTGCATACTCTGTGGGCGGAGCGGAGTTCTCCGCCCACGGTTAAAATATATATATGAGTGCCTCTGGTGTTGAGGGTGCTCTATACAGAAGCTGCCTTCCAGCTATACTTGGGAATAACCCAGAGTTCTCTGCTTCTTTTTTGCATAACTTATGCATCACTCTATGCCAGCAAGGGTATTGATTTGACTTATACTGGGTGCCCCCTTGTGTCTGGACAAAGCTATACCTCTCTGAAGAGCTGTAATGACAGTGAAACATGTGTCAGGGGTTGCTTTTATTAATTTTAGGGTGCCTTGGATGGTATTTTACCAATCCAAAGCTGTAATACTCTGCCTGAAGTGGTAAATGGCTTTTGTCATTGTACAGCTCAGCATGGATAGCACTGTGCTAATTCTATGTTGAAAGCCTATGCTGTAGATATGGCAAAATACTTTGTCCCTTTCTATCTCTGTGTGGACAGTACTGTGCTAATCCTATGCTTAAAAACATTGATAGAAAAGCAGACATTTTAGGTGAGCAATTTTAGAGTGTCACTGGTGTTAAGGGTGCTCTATACATAATTTATGCGTCTCTCTATGCCTGCAAGGGAATTGTTTTGACTTATTCCGGGTGCTACCTTGTGTCTTGACCAAGCTAAACCTCTCTGAAGAGCTGTAATGACAGTGAAACACGTGTCACAGGTTTCTTTTATTAATTTCAGTTTGGCTTTGATGGTATTTTACCAATCCAAAGCTGTAATACTCTGCCTGGAGTGGTAAATGGCTTTTGTCATTTTACAGCTCAGCATGGATAGGATTGTGCTAATCCTATGTTCAAAGTCTTTGCTGTAGAAATGGTAAAAGACTTTGTCCCTTTCCATCTCTGCATGGATAGCACTGTGCTAATCCTACGCTTAAAGACTTTGATAGAAAAGCAGACATTTGAGGTGAGCAGATCTAGAGTGTCACTGGTGTTGAGGGTGCTCTAACATGAGCTGCTTTTCACCTAAACTTGGGAACTACCCAGAGTTCTCTGCTTCTTTTTTGCATATATATATATATATATATATATATATATATATATATATATATATATATATTGCCGCTCCGATGTCTTTCACTCCAAAAGAAATCCGGCACTCACAGGAGAAGTTTCTAGGTTTGTTTAATGACAGCAAACAAACACTAAGCAGACAAACGCGTTTCGGTTTCCTTCGTCAGTGTCTACTATTGACACGAAGGAGGCAGGTTTAAAAAACAATTCGTCATTTCAGGCATGTTCATAGAAAGGAGACTTAAGTAAAACCCTGTGAGCAAAGTTATACCGTTGTCTATTACATTCTAATAACATTACAGAGACGACACATAGTAATTTCATACATTTTGAATTACAATTCGCTTATTTACTTTTATAAAGCTTGATTCGAAGACCTAATTAATCACATGATTAATGTGCCTTTTCTTTACTGCGTCGTCTTAGTGGTTATAAAGCCGTGGATCGGCATTTCTCACAGGGTTATTTAAGGTTAACATATTGTGGGCCAAAGTTCTCCTCCTCTTACTTTCCTAGGTGAGATGATAATTCTTCATTTTTGTTAAGACCTGTTGGGGCCTTGGTTTGTAGGTCGATTATGTAACGGGACTCCAACCGTCTTAGTCTCCGTAACCTATCCCCACCCCTTGGGTCCACAGGTACACAGTCAAGTGCAAAATACTGTAGCAATTCTCTTTTGCTCTTGTGTCTAATAGCAAAATGTTTCGCTACAGGATAATTGAAGTCCTTATTTACAATGGCTCGTTGGTGCTCAAGTATTCTTAGTTTCACATTTTTAACTGTACTGCCTATGTATTTCAGTCCACATGGACATATTAGGCAGTATACAGCATGGGTGGTTTGACATGTGAGAAATTTTGATATTCTTTTCTTATCATTCACCCCTGGTATCTCATATGTGGTTACTCTTTTGCTATTCTCACATGCCTTGCACTTCCCGCAGGGGAAGAAGCCCGGCATATCTCTTATTCTCCCTGTTGTATCTATCTTGTCACGCAAATGGCTGTGTACAATTTTATCCTTTATTGATCTCCCTTTCCTGAAGGTGATTAGAGGTGAGATTGGAATATCCTTCCCTATGATTTGATCAGTTTTAAGGATATGCCAGCTTCTCTTAAGTATATTTCTCAGATGGTTTGAGTCTTCTGAGAAGGTAGTAATCAGCCTAAATTTCCCTCCATGTTTGTCTTGATCTCTTTCTCTTTCTTTAAGTAGCTCTTCTCGAGGAATTCTCTCTACCTTTTTAAAGGTCTTTTCTAAGAGATTTTCGTTGTATCCTCTGGACTTGAATCTGCTGATGCTGTCTTGAGCTGCTTTTATGAAGTCAGTATTCCTGGAGCAATTCCTTTTGATTCTAAGGAGTTCCCCATATGGTATACTTCTCACCAATGGAGGAGGATGGCTGCTTTCGGCATGTAATACCGAATTGCCGGCTGTCGCTTTTCTGAAAAGCTCTGTCTCAATTTTCTCACCCCTTAAGTTTACTCTCAGGTCCAGGTATTTAACTGTTGACACACTTATATCTGCTGTAAATCTTAGATTAATATTGTTCTGATTTAATTCAGCTACAAACTCTTCTGCAGAACTAACTGACCCTTCCCAAACAAGGAAAAGGTCATCGATGTATCGATACCAAATTTTTAGATTTTCTGCCCATTTCTCAAATTTGGGGCTCTTGGTGACCTGCTCCTCCCACCAGCCGACGAAAAGGTTCGCGTAGCTGGGAGCGAAGCAGGTCCCCATCGCGGTCCCCGTAGTCTGCCTGTAAAGTTGTCCCTGGAACAAAAAGATATTGTTGAACAAACAGTACTGTATGAACTCTAAGAGCATATCATTATGTTTTGCAAACTTCATAGGTTTTTTATCAAGAAAATACTTGATTGCCATCAGTCCCTGTTGGTGATCAATACTCGTATAGAGACTGGTTATGTCCATAGTTATTAATATGTACATTGGTTTGCATATCACATCCTTGATTTTGTTCACAAAATCTTTCGTGTCCCTAATGTACGAGTTTAGCTGTAGAACACTCTGAAAAAGAAAATGGTCAATATAAATAGACATATTTTCTGATACACTTCCTATAGAGGAGACAATTGGTCTCCCCGGCGGGTTTTTGTTGTCCTTGTGTATCTTGGGCAAATGATAAAAGGTGGGAATTGTCGGGTTGTTGTTTTTCAGGAAAAAATACTCATCAGTATCTAGCATGTTATTGCTGTGCCATTTATTCAATAATGTTAAATACTCAGTGAGACTCTCCTCATATTTAATTTTTGTTGTTTTTTCGTAGGATATCCCATTGTCCAATTGTTTAAGTGCTTCTTGGCAATATTGTTCCCTTGACATCACCACGATGTTTCCACCTTTATCTGATGGTTTACAGATTATATTCTCATCCTTGTCCAGTTTTGCTAGAATTTCTCTTTGTTCCTTTGTCATATTTGTCCTTTTCTTTTTTTCTGCTTTTTTCGAAAGTTTATCAAATCCTTGATTACAGCGTCTGAGAACGCATCGATAGCATCATAAGGCATCGTAGGTACGAATTGTGAGGGGGGTTTAAAGTTGGTCGTTGGTGCCTCTTGTTCGACTCCCACTTTTCTAGTTCTTTGTGTGAGTGAGTCTTCAGACTCCCTGCCCTCTTCTTCTTCCGTTCTTAGGTCTTCCAAGATCTCCCATGTAGTGAGATCATCGATGGTGAGAATGTCAGTTTCTTGTGCATTCAATCTTCTCTTTTCTTTCACAGTAGGTTTTAATTTAAAGAATTTGTGAAGCTTCATTTTGCGAATGAAGGTGAATAAGTCAATCCTTGTCTGGGTAAATTCAAGTCTCTCGTTGGGACAAAAAGATAAGCCCAATTTTAATGTTTTTTCTTCCAATGATGTTAGTACTTTGTCGGTAAGGTTGATAATTGTCAAATCATCCTCCTCTCAACCTTACCGACAAAGTACTAACATCATTGGAAGAAAAAACATTAAAATTGGGCTTATCTTTTTGTCCCAACGAGAGACTTGAATTTACCCAGACAAGGATTGACTTATTCACCTTCATTCGCAAAATGAAGCTTCACAAATTCTTTAAATTAAAACCTACTGTGAAAGAAAAGAGAAGATTGAATGCACAAGAAACTGACATTCTCACCATCGATGATCTCACTACATGGGAGATCTTGGAAGACCTAAGAACGGAAGAAGAAGAGGGCAGGGAGTCTGAAGACTCACTCACACAAAGAACTAGAAAAGTGGGAGTCGAACAAGAGGCACCAACGACCAACTTTAAACCCCCCTCACAATTCGTACCTACGATGCCTTATGATGCTATCGATGCGTTCTCAGACGCTGTAATCAAGGATTTGATAAACTTTCGAAAAAAGCAGAAAAAAATAAAAAAGAAAAGGACAAATATGACAAAGGAACAAAGAGAAATTCTAGCAAAACTGGACAAGGATGAGAATATAATCTGTAAACCATCAGATAAAGGTGGAAACATCGTGGTGATGTCAAGGGAACAATATTGCCAAGAAGCACTTAAACAATTGGACAATGGGATATCCTACGAAAAAACAACAAAAATTAAATATGAGGAGAGTCTCACTGAGTATTTAACATTATTGAATAAATGGCACAGCAATAACATGCTAGATACTGATGAGTATTTTTTCCTGAAAAACAATAACCCGACAATTCCCACCTTTTATCATTTGCCCAAGATACACAAGGACAACAAAAACCCGCCGGGGAGACCAATTGTCTCCTCTATAGGAAGTGTATCAGAAAATATGTCTATTTATATTGACCATTTTCTTTTTCAGAGTGTTCTACAGCTAAACTCGTACATTAGGGACACGAAAGATTTTGTGAACAAAATCAAGGATGTGATATGCAAACCAATGTACATATTAATAACTATGGACATAACCAGTCTCTATACGAGTATTGATCACCAACAGGGACTGATGGCTATCAAGTATTTTCTTGATAAAAAACCTATGAAGTTTGCAAAACATAATGATATGCTCTTAGAGTTCATACAGTACTGTTTGTTCAACAATATCTTTTTGTTCCAGGGACAACTTTACAGGCAGACTACGGGGACCGCGATGGGGACCTGCTTCGCTCCCAGCTACGCGAACCTTTTCGTCGGCTGGTGGGAGGAGCAGGTCACCAAGAGCCCCAAATTTGAGAAATGGGCAGAAAATCTAAAAATTTGGTATCGATACATCGATGACCTTTTCCTTGTTTGGGAAGGGTCAGTTAGTTCTGCAGAAGAGTTTGTAGCTGAATTAAATCAGAACAATATTAATCTAAGATTTACAGCAGATATAAGTGTGTCAACAGTTAATTACCTGGACCTGAGAGTAAACTTAAGGGGTGAGAAAATTGAGACAGAGCTTTTCAGAAAAGCGACAGCCGGCAATTCGGTATTACATGCCGAAAGCAGCCATCCTCCTCCATTGGTGAGAAGTATACCATATGGGGAACTCCTTAGAATCAAAAGGAATTGCTCCAGGAATACTGACTTCATAAAAGCAGCTCAAGACAGCATCAGCAGATTCAAGTCCAGAGGATACAACGAAAATCTCTTAGAAAAGACCTTTAAAAAGGTAGAGAGAATTCCTCGAGAAGAGCTACTTAAAGAAAGAGAAAGAGATCAAGACAAACATGGAGGGAAATTTAGGCTGATTACTACCTTCTCAGAAGACTCAAACCATCTGAGAAATATACTTAAGAGAAGCTGGCATATCCTTAAAACTGATCAAATCATAGGGAAGGATATTCCAATCTCACCTCTAATCACCTTCAGGAAAGGGAGATCAATAAAGGATAAAATTGTACACAGCCATTTGCGTGACAAGATAGATACAACAGGGAGAATAAGAGATATGCCGGGCTTCTTCCCCTGCGGGAAGTGCAAGGCATGTGAGAATAGCAAAAGAGTAACCACATATGAGATACCAGGGGTGAATGATAAGAAAAGAATATCAAAATTTCTCACATGTCAAACCACCCATGCTGTATACTGCCTAATATGTCCATGTGGACTGAAATACATAGGCAGTACAGTTAAAAATGTGAAACTAAGAATACTTGAGCACCAACGAGCCATTGTAAATAAGGACTTCAATTATCCTGTAGCGAAACATTTTGCTATTAGACACAAGAGCAAAAGAGAATTGCTACAGTATTTTGCACTTGACTGTGTACCTGTGGACCCAAGGGGTGGGGATAGGTTACGGAGACTAAGACGGTTGGAGTCCCGTTACATAATCGACCTACAAACCAAGGCCCCAACAGGTCTTAACAAAAATGAAGAATTATCATCTCACCTAGGAAAGTAAGAGGAGGAGAACTTTGGCCCACAATGTGTTAACCTTAAATAACCCTGTGAGAAATGCCGATCCACGGCTTTATAACCACTAAGACGACGCAGTAAAGAAAAGGCACATTAATCATGTGATTAATTAGGTCTTCGAATCAAGCTTTATAAAAGTAAATAAGCGAATTGTAATTCAAAATGTATGAAATTACTATGTGTCGTCTCTGTAATGTTATTAGAATGTAATAGACAACGGTATAACTTTGCTCACAGGGTTTTACTTAAGTCTCCTTTCTATGAACATGCCTGAAATGACGAATTGTTTTTTAAACCTGCCTCCTTCGTGTCAATAGTAGACACTGACGAAGGAAACCGAAACGCGTTTGTCTGCTTAGTGTTTGTTTGCTGTCATTAAACAAACCTAGAAACTTCTCCTGTGAGTGCCGGATTTCTTTTGGAGTGAAAGACATCGGAGCGGCAATTTGAGACGTGGGGCGTCACCACGACAGGCACCCGCCCACGAGTGCCCCGGTTCCTTGACGCAACAGAGCGGCATATATATATATATATACATATATGTAAATATTTTATTTGTATGACACAAACCACATATACCTAAACCACGTGTTCCTGAACAATCCAGTCAAAACAACGAATGCATCTTAACCAATCATTCCTTTACCAAGCAAGACTTGACAATGGGTTGCCTTAGGAAAAGTGGTGGACTGTGGAACAGCATGATTTACTATTCCAGCTTTAAAGTCCAATGCCGCTTTATCTAAGGCATGCCTTTGTATCTACATGCCTGGTACAGGAATGCATAATTAATACACATTTGTTTTCCCGACTGCGTTGCAAAGGCGGTTGGTTTGGCTGTCATTGTAATTGCTGTTTCCCATATAATTTCACTAAAACAAACAAAGCTTAAAGTGACGTTACAGTTAGGTGAAAACTTCAGTGACAATGTCATGTTTTGAAATAAAAAAAACACTGAAATTCACCAGTTATAAATATCTCAAGTAACTATAAATCTTGCCCTACGCTAACTATAACTCTCACCACCACCAATCACAGTTTTGTCATCAGTGATGTAATTTCGAGTGTTGCAGTGCAATGATCAATGATGTCAGAGAAGATGTAATCAGTGATGCAATATTCGGGGTAATGAGCTGTGCATAGCAAGGGCACAATGTATAACCCCCTTCTCCCAGAGCCTTTATGGCCCCAAGACCACATTCCTGGGCCTTACTTTTTTAATAAATAGAGGGGAACATCTGCTTCCCCTCCAAGAGCCACTTTGTGCACTTGGGACTCCATCCTCTGGGCCTTTCTTTTTAGTAAGGGAAGTGGGCATACGGCTCTTCTTCCCAAACACCTTTGGTCCCGAAGAACCTACCCCCAAAAGCTGTACTTTGTTTAAGGAGAGGGGGTTGCACTGCCCCCCTTCCCTGAGCCAATAGTGGCCCCTGTGATCATATCCCCAGGGGCCTTTGGTGGATGTCCCTGTGCCCACCTGAGACAACCTTAAAACACCATGTTGGGAGCTACGGGGAGAAGCTCCAAGTTTCCTACAGCCCCAGTTGGCTCCCTAACCAGCACCACATTGGATGCTGGTGGGCCCGGCACCTTTCCTTTGCTCCCTCCAGTGCGGGAGCAGCATTTTTTTTACTGCCCCAAACAGGCAGCAGGAAAGAGGAGTTCCCTACGCAGGAGAGTGTGGGTAGGGTTTGGCCACACTCTCCTGGGCAGGGAACCCGTCTGTCTGGGTGGTGGGATCCCCGGTAGGCCTGGGCGGTAAATTCTGTTCCTCTCATGGAATTTGTGGAATTTGGGTAATTTTGCGTTCCGCGGAGAACGTGGAATTGCCCAAATTTCCGCGATCCACGGCTTAGCGGAATTTTTTGCTTGTTCGAGCTTTCAAAATGCTCATGAGATATTTCTCCCCAAACACACAAAACCAGCATTCACGAACAGGGAAAAAACCTCCCGAACAAGCGGAACAAGCAATTCCACGTGTTCGCAGAACTTTTGCGTGCTCGCAGAGATTTTTTACAGTACTATGCAAATTCCGCCCACCCCTAATCCCCGGACACTACAAAGTATTGCACCCTAGGGAATGGGGACCTCCTGTTGTAATTTAGCAATGATTAGGTTAAGCATTAGCAGAAGATATCTTGTATTTAGAGACTATCTTGTCCGTTTTACGGAATCCATTTTGTAGTTGTCACCCATTTTCTTTGCCATGTGCTCTGTCCTACCTTCCAGTTAACTGCTCTTGAAATCTGCTTTGCACATACTCAGTTGAGCTTACAGCTGTCCCCAACTTGTAACTGTCAAGATGTGTCCACCAGAATTAGCTGACTGTCAGACCCTCCCACTTGTTGCTAGCACACTCTCTGTATGACCTTATATGTATTTGAAACCAGCATTCTGTACCTTTTACCGCCTTCATTTGAGCCCCTGTGTGGGAATAAAAGGACCATGCTACTTCTAGTCAGTGTGCTACCTCATACTCTACCGAAGGGTGTTGTGTGAATGTAGTTCCACCTCATGAGGTTTAATAAACTCTGTCTTTTCTATTCCAGTTTCTGTGCCAACTTCTTTCTATTGGTCTAAGGACGAAGCAGAGAAGGGCGAAGCCCTTGCACTGGTAGGCCTGGCTGAGGCTTGCTACTACACTCGGACATATACCAACACGAGCGAGGAGGCACACGTCTCACCTTCGCTTCTGTAAGTAATTTGGCTCCAGAGGATGCCCAAAAGTGGCTCAGGGCGGGGGGCTGTGCGCCCCTCTCTCCATTTCCAAAGACATCATTCCCGCGGGATGGGGTCCCTGTTGCAAAATTGTGGCTCTGGATGAGTGCCACATGCCCCTCTTCCCATTATTAAGTAATAGGCCTCAAGGGGCCCCGGAGCCCAGTAGAGGCACTGGGAGAGGCAACATGCCCCACTCCTGTTTAGTGTGAATCTGGCCCCGGGTGATGGGGCCTCCAGGGCCAGAGTGGCTTGGGGAGGGCATGTGTTATAAAACAAAGACAACTGGGCCTTTGAGCGGATTTTTCTTTTGTTTTGTGCCACTATCCTCCAGGAGTCCCACAGGAGTACTCTGGGAACACAGCATTTTAAAAGTTATTTTTTTATTTTGACCACTATGCCTAAGGTGGCAGGGTATCCCTACCTGGCCACCTTACATCGTTTTTAGGTCTCCCTGAGCCAGTGCATGAGCTGTTGGAGAGACATTTAGTAGGTGAATTTTCAAAGTGCTACTGGCTGGCCACACGCTTGCGTTCACGCGAGCGTGCACGCCCGCAGCCGCAATCTGTCTCCTCCGGCATGGGTCATTAAGTTGCTTGTTTTTATTGCCTGTGCTTTCCCCTCTGCCTCTGTCCGATCACTTTCACTTTCGCTTGAATCCAAATGTAAATTACCATGGTGTGCACACTTTTTCGAGTTGAATCAAAATAGTCTGATTATTATTAGTCTTATGAATAAACGTATTGGTCTCAAACTTTGTAGTCTCTTCTGTGCACGACCACGTATTTACTCTTCTCGTCAATGCCTACCAACTATATAAATTTGTATTGGCCTAATTTAATTGCTCCCAACACGCAACTTCCATGGATTACAGTACGCACACATACACAGCCACACACACAACCACCCACAACCACACAAAACCACACACAACAACACCCACAACCACACCCACAACCACACACAACCACATAAAACGACACACACACAACCACACACACAACAACACACTCAACAACACACACACACACAACCACACACACACAACCACACACACAACCACACATAACCACACACACAACCACACACACACACACAAACAGAACCACACACACAACCACACACACCCACACACAAACACACACACAACCACACACACATAACCACACACACACACCCACACACAATCACACACACAACCACACACACAACCACCACCACACACACAACCACACACAACCACACACACACAACCACATACAGGACCTTGCCTCCTTTTTTATTAGGAAGGTAGATAACATATGTAGGTACTTCCCTGCCACAGTTTTCACCCCTCTAAATGCAGGGTATGATCAACCCGCCAATACCTTGGAGTCTTTGACACCCATTTCCAGAGACCAACTACTGCAAGCACTCTGTAGGAAAATTAAATATGGCTCACCTGCTGATCCCCTGAAACCAGAGCAATTTATGCTTCAAGGAGGGATTATGCCCTCCTTGAAGCAGATAGTTAATATGTCGCTTTCCACCGCTATTGTGCCCAAGGCGTGGAAACATGCTAAGGTGCTACCTTTCCTTAAAAAACCTCTGCTGGTTCCGGCCAAGCCCGAAAACTATCGCCCCATTTCTCTACTCCCGTGGGTAGCCAAGATCACGGAGGCGCATGTCAACTTACTCCTCTCAGATATCCTGGCCGAGAACAACAGGCTGGACCCTCCGAGAATGGTTTTCAACCTGGTCACAGCACGGAGTCTGCTCTCTTGGCTGTGACAGAACAACTTTGGTCTGCTATGGACGCTGGGCAAACATCAGCGCTGACCCTGGATCTCACAGTTTGACACAGTGTCCGACGCCATTTTGCTTCAACGCTTGGAGGAGGCGGGGATTGTCGGCTCGGCCTGAAGTGGTTCACTTCATTCCTCAGTGAGAGGTCATATATAGTTAGTGTTTCCCCTTTTGCCTCAAGCATTCACACTATTAAACAAGGTGTTCCACTCTTATTCAATCTCTATGTCCAACCGCTGGCTGTGGGGCGAGAAACAGGGGACTGACCATGGTCTCCTACGCCGACGACACTCAGCTGATTGTGGCACTCTCAAGTGACACCAAGAGGGACGCCCTGAAATTTCAGGGTGATTTGGCGGTGGCCGCCAGTAAATCAGAGGTGTTGTTGGTGGGAAAGGACCATGGTCCGTGGAGCGAACATTGGTGGCCAAAAAGCCTGGGTAGTGCCCCCCTCCCAAGCTAGCTGTCAAAAACTTGGGGGTATGGTGGACTCAGCTATCAAGTTGAAACGAAAAAAAGGTAGGAAACAAATGTGGGATTACACTGCTTCACCTCCCAGCAGGTTCGCCCCAGGCATCATGGTAAATGCAGTTCGCCAAGTGTGTGTACTTGCAAAGTCTCTCGAGTGTTTCACCAGGTAGGTGCAGATTAGTGCTGGCCATCTCTAGACACGTGTTTCTGGATTGGGAACGGGTCAGAACGGGTCACCGGGGCCCGTCAGCACATGCCACGGAATGGGTCAGAATAGGTCACCGGGGTCCGTCAGCACGTGCCGCGGGAACGTGTCAGAACGGGTCACCGGGGTCCATCAGCACATGCCACGGGAACGGGTCACCGGGGTCCGTCAGCACGTGCCAGGGGAACAGTTCACCAGGGTCCGCCAGGACGTGCCACGGGAACAGGTCAGAACAGGTCACTGGGGTCCGCCAGCATGTGCCACAGAGACGGGTCACCGGGGCCCACCAGCACGTGCCACAGGGATGGGTCACCGGGGTCCGGCAGCAGGTGCCACGGGAACGGGTCAGAATGGGTCACCAGGATCCGGCAGCACGTGCCACGGAAACGGGTCACCGGGGTCCGCCAGCACGTGCCACGGGAACGGGTCACGGGGGTCCGTCCGCATGTGCCAGGGGAACGGTTCACCAGGGTCCGCCAGGACGTGCAACGGGAACAGGTCAGAACAGGTCACTGGGGTCCGCCAGCATGTGCCACAGAGAGGGATCACCAGGGTCTGTCAGCACGTGCCACAGGGATGGGTCACCGGGGTCCGTCAGCAGGTGCCACGGGAACGGGTCAGAATGGGTCACCAGGGTCCGTCAGCACGTGCCACGGGAACCGGTCACAGGGATCTGCCAGCACGTGCCACAGGGATGGGTCACCGGGATCCGTCAGCAGGTGCCACGGGAACGGGTCAGAATGTGTCACCAGGGTCCGTCAGCACGTGCCACGGAAACGGGTCACCGGGGTCCGCCAGCACGTGCCACGGGAATGGGTCACAGGGGTCCGCCAGCACGTGCCACAGGAATGGGTCACCGGGTCCGTCAGCACGTGCCATGGGGACGGGTCACCAGGGTCCGCCAGCACATGCCACGGGAACGGGCCACGGGAACCGGTCACAGGGGTCTGCCAGCACGTGCCACGAGAACGGGTCACCGGGGTCCGCCAGCACGTGCCACGTGAACCGGTCACCGGGGTCCACCAGCACGTGCCACAGGGATGGGTCACCGGGATCCGTCAGCAGGTGCCACGGGAACGGGTCAGAATGGGTCACCAGGGTCCGTCAGCACATGCCACGGAAACAGGTCACCAGGGCCCGCAGCACGTGCCACGGGAACGGGTCACCGGGGTCCACCAGCAAGTGTCACAGGAATGGGTCACCGGGTCTGTCAGCACGTGCCATGGGGACGGGTCACCAGGGTCCGCCAGCACATGCCAAGGGAATGGGCCACGGGAACCGGTCACAGGGGTTTGCCAGCACGTGCCACGAGAACGGGTCACCAGGGTCTGCCAGCACGTGCCACGGGAACCGGTCACCGGGGTCCACCAGCATCTTGAAGAACCAGGTTATTTAAGACCCGGCGGCGCCAGGGGCATGCCCAAAGTCTTCGGGTGTCACCTGTCTTAGAACACAGAGACACGGAAACTTCTTGGTGGCGTCAAAGATCTAATTTATTGGCTGCAGCCAGTAACAGAAGTCCTAGAAGTCAACACGGTATGAGTTCTCAGGAGACTGCTCAATTTTACACAGCAAGTCATTGTTGGACTTTGGCCCTTAGGGCAGGTTCACCCCTAGACTTTTTGCTTGAAATGGTGATTTTTGGGATTCTGCGCACTTTCACTGTGTCCCAGTGGAAAGTGCGTGCGCACTCTGAGTGCATGTGCTGAGCTAGGCCTGCCCGCCCATAGGAATGCATGGGGAATGTATGTGTCCCTGGTAGTTCCTGATGCGTGGGGTGTACAGGCTTGAGTCTGGTATGTGTGAACTCGTGAGAGTGAATGCTGCGAGATGGTGTATGCAGCATGTATGTGTCTAGTAGGGAAGCGCCATTTCTAGACATGGCTGTACGTGTGCAGTGAGGGTGCTGGCGTGTGATTGGCTGGAGCTGGCTGGCATGCCAGGCTCCAGGAAGTCTGGATGGGTCTGCCCGGTGGTGAGTGGGAGATTAGCATGAGGGATGTGTGGGAGGAGTGTACCTGTGTCCTGGATGGGCTGGGTTTTCCCCACACAATGCTGGCTCCGCCCCCCTGTGGTGTGTCTAATGACCCAAGCCCTGCCAGTGAATAGAGAGGGTGGTTGAGGTAAACAGAGTACTCAAGAACCAGCTGCGACTGGTTCCGCCCCCACCCTGCACCTTCAGACAAAGGGAAATGGTGTATAAAAATGGGGCTGTGTCCCCACAGAAGTTGTTCTCTTCCAGGATCCTGAGGGGGCTGTTGCTGCTGCTGGGCCAGAGGACCGCCACTTGGGGTGTCTCCCTGCCTGGAGACCCAGTGAGCTGGCTCTGGGCCCAGCCTTGCCCCCCTGCCTGCCCAAGGACTTGCTGGAACTCTGCCCTGCTTGCTGAGGGCACCTGGGAGCGCTTTATCCTGTTTGTAGCGCTAGGAGCGCGCTTTATGCCCTCTAGCGCTTGGAAGCGCTTTGTTTT
This sequence comes from Lissotriton helveticus, assembly GCF_964261635.1. Lineage (NCBI taxonomy): Eukaryota > Metazoa > Chordata > Amphibia > Caudata > Salamandridae > Lissotriton > Lissotriton helveticus. Next base: position 506,221,195 of record NC_136060.1, on the reverse strand, counting down.
TGATTATAGCGCTTGGAGCGCTGTGATTGTCTGCCTAGCGCAGGGAGCGCTGTAAATTGCCTGTTAAGCGCTGAGGAGCGCTTTGCCTGCCTAGCGAGTGCCTACCTCACTTTATAATTAATTAGGAGGCCGGTGCCCACCCGGTATTGCCCAGGTCCGTGATTTATTGGAGTCACGAGGGAGCCCACTCCTCGGATAATGGGAGCCCGCCTGCCTGCCTAAAAGCGAGCCGCCGGGCTGCCCGCGACGACCCGGAAGTCCCGCCTCCCTACCCCCAGGGCCGCGCTGCCATTGGCGGCCCCAGAGGAAGTCAGGCGGATTGCTACGTGACGAGGCCAGGCGGGAGACTGAGGAAGCAGCCGGCCGCGTCATAGCCCGGCCGCGCTGTGATTGGCCCAGGCAGTCGAGCCCCCCCTGCCACGTCATCGGAGGAGCGGAGGGACAGGAGACGCAGGAAGCAGCCTGCGGCATCTCGGCGAGGCTCCCGAGTGAAGGGGAGCCCCGCCCGCGGCCCCTGCAGCGCCGCCCAGAGAGGAGAAGCGCGAGAGGAGCCGTCCTGCAGCCCAGACAGCCGGTGAGTGTCAGGAAGGGAGGGGCGTCGGGACACATTGTCGGTGTCCGCCCCCCCCCTCTGCCCGGTAGCGCGAGCTCGCGCTAGAGTCTAGAGTGAAGCCAAGAGGGCTTCAAAGGGGCCACCACCGCCTGCATTTTTAATTAGGAGCCCTGAGAGGCTCCTGGGGGCATTTGTAAAGTTGAGTCCCCCGTGAGGGGCTCCACCAAGGCAGCATTTCGTGGTTAGAGCCCAGTGAGGCTCTGGAGGGCCACATTTATTTCTTAGGGCCCGGAGAGAGGCTCCAGGCGCCAAAGTTGTTTTGAAGAGCCCAACGAGGCTCTTGGGTCCCCCTTTTGCTTGGCGAGCCCTGAGAGAGGCTCGAGCGCCCCCCTTGTTTGAGAGCCCTGAGAGGCTCTGGGGCCCCATTTCTTGTCCAGGAGCCCTGAGAGGCTCCAACGTTGTTCTAAACTTTCCCTGCACCAGTTGCCCAGCACTTTGTGGGCAACTGCTACGTTTAGGCCCTGACATTGGGACACAGGGACAGTCACAGGTGGTGACTTGTGAGTTTGGCGCAATTGTTCATTTTGCTTACACCTCTGAATGTATTGTGATGCATCATGTGTTTTCCCCCTTACACCTCTGAATGAATGTTATGCATTGCATCATGTGTTATGTGCTTCCACCCCCACAGGTATTGTGATGTGTAGGTGGTTGTTTTCTCCCTAGTACAGGTGGTGCTAGTGAGGTCCTGGTTACCAGTGATTACTGGTTGTGTGCTCTATTTGTATTTTGTGTGCTACAGTGATTTTTATTTCTACAAAGTTCTAAAAGTGCTGATACCCCTGACAGTGGTCCAAGTGGCCCTGTCCTGTGCAATATCCCTTGTAAATTCTGCCCGTGCCTGTTGGCACAGTGTAACAAGATGTGTGTTTTATCTGATGTATATTTATTATAATACAAAGGCTATTTTTTATATAACCTTGTGTGGAGTTTCCTTTGTGGTGGGCCTTTGGTTGTTGTTGCTGGGGTGCGTGCGCAAATACTTAACTTACATCGCCTCCAAGTTTAGCCTTGCTGCTCGCGCCACGTTACCTAGAGGGTGAGTAGGGGTTATCTTGGCGTATAACTCCCTTGCCCTGACTTGGGAGTGGTGGTCTCTGACTGACTTTGGCGAAAGCCCTGGCCGGCCGGGGATCCCATTTCCAACATTGGCGGCAAGCGGTGAGGATAAGGATCTGTGTTTGCCTTGTACCTTAGTAGCAGCTGGCTGCACCACAAAACTCTGCATATTAGATGACCACATTTTGGGGATTATTGTTTTTGGTGAAATTCCATTGTTTCTTCTCCTGAAGAGTGTCATTTTATAATTGTGTTCAGTACATTTGTCCCCCGCCCTGCTTCCAGAGTTTGGTACCTGTGTCGCTTTTGGTCAGGTTGAGAAGTCAGGGGTGGTAGAAACTGCCTTACCGATCCGAGGGGAGGGTGTGTGTGGATGAATGGTGTGTTTTCCTGGACGCATGAGTGAGTTCTCTTTGATAAGGAGATTGTTGAAGTTTTGGAATGGTGTACTCTTACTTCAGATTGTTAAGTCCCCTGTGTTGCACGTGTCTGTAAGTATCTTGCCAAGATGGAGTCTGCTTTTAATGTCTGGGGTCTGTTTTTGCATGAACTGAGAGTTTTGCGAAGAGAGAGACATTGCAGTGAATGAGTCAGACACCCAGTCCCAACTTAGGGGTAACCTAATCCAATGGGAGAAGGAGGACTGGGAGCGTGAGCACAGTGAGGAGAGGGCCCGGGTCTCACACCATGAGGGTGGTGGGTCAGAGGGGAGCCCTGAAGAGTCTGAGGAGGAGGAAGAAGATGATAGCACAGGGACGCCAGCAGATAGTGAGGACCCCATAGATAGGGAGTCCCTTGCTGGGTCCAGCGTAGGAGGCAGCGCCTCATCCCTTTCCCTGTCCCCAGAGGAGCTGGAAGATAGGAGGAGAGAAAGGGAGCACCAGCTGGCTTTAGAAAAGCTCAGGTTGGAGCATGCCCAGGCTATGGCACAGCTGGGCGTTAGAAAGCAACAGCTGGAGGTTAAGAAGCAACAGCTAGAGACCGAGAGGGTCTTAGCGCAGGAAAGGATAGAGGAGGCTGAGAGGGCCGCCACCAGAGGCACAGTAGCTCTGGAGGGTAGACTATCCCCTGCGCGCAGTGTTGAGTTTCTGGATCCCCCAGGGAGGGTTGAGTCCAGTGGTGGCAGCTATTTAGATTTCAGTGCAGGAAATCCCAGTCCCAGTTCCCCGCGTCTGGTACCTGTTTCCCCAGAGGAAGAGTTAAGGGTGAAATTCAGGGGCAGTAGGAAGCTGCCTCACCAGTCGTGGGAGAAGTTTGAGGATGAATGTCATGGAGCACTGTGGGCTTGGGTAGAGGTTCACACTGACTCTGATTTTGAGAAACTGTTTGATATGATTGTCAAAGAGCAGGTGCTCAGTGGTTGTTGTCCAGAGTTGCGCCAACACCTGTTGGAATATGGGTCTTCTTGTTCAGAGCAGCTTGCAGAGGAAGCAGACCGCTGGGAAAGGGCCAGAGGGTCTTTAGAGTCCCTAGTGAGTGAGTCCAAAAGAAGTGGTTCAGGTATCTTCCAGCCCAGCGTGGTGGAAGAGGCTCAGTGTAGCCCAGCTAGGTCCCAGGATAGCGAGGAGGGTGTAGGGGCTCACTGCCTGGCTCAGTGGAGCAGGAGTGAGGAGGAGACCGAGGTTTCCCAGACGCCCGAAGCCCTGCCTCAGGACTTGGATGGTTTCTTGAGGGAACACCAGGTTGGGGACCTAGGCTGTCCTGTTAGTCCATTTGAGGAGGATCTCCTAGTGAGTAGAGGACCTGGAGCGTCTGTAACCAGAGCTCCTGTGGTTCTAGAGTCTGGCAGTACCGCTCCGGTAGGGAGGGTACAGGAGTCCAGAGTGAGGAGTGATTGGGGGAGTTCCCCAGTGGAAGGACCAGTGGGTCAGGGACTACCCAGTTGGGCTAGGTTCCCGTGTAGTGACCATGGTGACACCACTTCTGGTCTGGGGGATCTTCGCGCACTGTCAGGTGGACAGGGAGCGGGAGATCTGCGCCAGACAGACAGTCACACGACACATGGGCCATGTGTCAGCCTCAGGGGGATCGTGTGTGAGTCCCCAGAAGTCCTGGAGTGCCAGGCAATTGTTCCACCGAAGGTTTTAGACCAGAGGTTGGAAGGCCAGGTTCAGGATCAGCCTGACCTGAAGGGTGGGACGACTGTAACCAGTGTCCTGACCGGATCTTCTTCCAGAGGAACTTCTCCAGGTGGGAGAGGGCAGACCTCTGGAAGGGGGTGCAGAGGGTGGGAGAGCCCACCTCTGACCTCGGTGCAATCTGAGTGGATAAGCCCTGGGTTGGAATGGCGTTCTAGGTGTACCCCTCGCCGGAGGAGGAGGAACCCTAGAAGAAGAGGTAGGGGGAGGAGAGCCTTCCCCGAGACTCCTGGTCCACCTGAGGTTGTAGACCCTAGGCTGGAGAACCAGTGGCAGTCTAGTCCTGTCTTGCAGACAGGAAGAGTGGAGAATGGCTCCTATGTGCCAGGGCTTACTACCCCCCGCTCTGCGAATTGGCAAGGACCAGTGGCACCTGGGTGGCCCAGGGCCTGGTCCTGGCCGCGGACAACTTGGGAGTACCAGTGGGGTAGCCCAGTTGGTCCAGACAGTGTGTTGAGAAGGAATCCCATGGGTTCACCGTGGCATAGAACAGGAGGGTGTCCCTGCAGTTGCGGGCCCGCGTCCGTGTTCTATCGCCCCAAGCAGGGAAGTCCATCACGGTGGTGATTGTTCTCCCCTGCGTTTTGGCTGGAAGGGGGTTGTGTTGGACTTTGGCCCTTAGGGCAGGTTCACCCCTAGACTTTTTGCTTGAAATGGTGACCTGGCAATGGTGATTTTTGGGATTCTGCGCACTTTCACTGTGTCCCAGTGGAAAGTGCGTGCGCACTCTGAGTGCATGTGCTGAGCTAGGCCTGCCCGCCCATAGGAATGCATGGGGAATGTATGTGTCCCTGGTAGTTCCTGATGCGTGGGGTGTACAGGCTTGAGTCTGGTATGTGTGAACTCATGAGAGTGAATGCTGCGAGATGGTGTATGCAGCATGTATGTGTCTAGTAGGGAAGCGCCATTTCTAGACATGGCTGTACGTGCGCTGTGAGGGTGCTGGCGTGTGATTGGCTGGAGCTGGCTGGCATGCCAGGCTCCAGGAAGTCTGGATGGGTCTGCCCGGTGGTGAGTGGGAGATTAGCATGAGGGATGTGTGGGAGGAGTGTACCTGTGTCCTGGATGGGCTGGGTTTTCCCCACACAATGCTGGCTCCGCCCCCCTGTGGTGTGTCTAATGACCCAAGCCCTGCCAGTGAATAGAGAGGGTGGTTGAGGTAAACAGAGTACTCAAGAACCAGCTGCGACTGGTTCCGCCCCCACCCTGCACCTTCAGACAAAGGGAAATGGTGTATAAAAATGGGGCTGTGTCCCCACAGAAGTTGTTCTCTTCCAGGATCCTGAGGGGGCTGTTGCTGCTGCTGGGCCAGAGGACCGCCACTTGGGGTGTCTCCCTGCCTGGAGACCCAGTGAGCTGGCTCTGGGCCCAGCCTTGCCCCCCTGCCTGCCCAAGGACTTGCTGGAACTCTGCCCTGCTTGCTGAGGGCACCTGGGAGCGCTTTATCCTGTTTGTAGCGCTAGGAGTGCGCTTTATGCCCTCTAGCGCTTGGAAGCGCTTTGTTTTTGATTATAGCGCTTGGAGCGCTGTGATTGTCTGCCTAGCGCAGGGAGCGCTGTAAATTGCCTGTTAAGCGTTGAGGAGCGCTTTGCCTGCCTAGCGAGTGCCTACCTCGCTTTATAATTAATTAGGAGGCCGGTGCCCACCCGGCATTGCCCAGGTCCGTGATTTATTGGAGTCACGAGGGAGCCCACTCCTCGGATAATGGGAGCCCGCCTGCCTGCCTAAAAGCGAGCCGCCGCGCTGCCCGCGGCGACCCGGAAGTCCCGCCTCCCTACCCCCAGGGCCGCGCTGCCATTGGCGGCCCCAGAGGAAGTCAGGCGGATTGCTACGTGACGAGGCCAGGCGGGAGACTGAGGAAGCAGCCGGCCGCGTCATAGCCCGGCCGCGCCGTGATTGGCCCAGGCGGTCGAGCCCCCCCTGCCACGTCATCGGAGGAGCGGAGGGACAGGAGACGCAGGAAGCAGCCTGCGGCATCTCGGCGAGGCTCCCGAGTGAAGGGGAGCCCTGCCCGCGGCCCCTGCAGCGCCGCCCAGAGAGGAGCAGCGCGAGAGGAGCCGTCCTGCAGCCCAGACAGCCGGTGAGTGTCAGGAAGGGAGGGGCGTCGGGACACATTGTCGGTGTCCGCCCCCCCCCTCTGCCCGGTAGCGCGAGCTCGCGCTAGAGTCTAGAGTGAAGCCAAGAGGGCTTCAAAGGGGCCACCACAGCCTGCATTTTTAATTAGGAGCCCTGAGAGGCTCCTGGGGGCATTTGTAAAGTTGAGTCCCCCGTGAGGGGCTCCACCAAGGCAGCATTTCGTGGTTAGAGCCCAGTGAGGCTCTGGAGGGCCACATTTATTTCTTAGGGCCCGGAGAGAGGCTCCAGGCGCCAAAGTGGTTTTGAAGAGCCCAACGAGGCTCTTGGGTCCCCCTTTTGCTTGGCGAGCCCTGAGAGAGGCTCGAGCGCCCCCCTTGTTTGAGAGCCCTGAGAGGCTCTGGGGCCCCATTTCTTGTCCAGGAGCCCTGAGAGGCTCCAACGTTGTTCTAAACTTTCCCTGCACCAGTTGCCCAGCACTTTGTGGGCAACTGCTACGATTAGGCCCTGACATTGGGACACAGGGACAGTCACAGGTGGTGACTTGTGAGTTTGGCGCAATTGTTCATTTTGCTTACACCTCTGAATGTATTTTGATGCATCATGTGTTTTCCCCCTTACACCTCTGAATGAATGTTATGCATTGCATCATGTGTTATGTGCTTCCACCCCCACAGGTATTGTGATGTGTAGGTGGTTGTTTTCTCCCTAGTACAGGTGGTGCTAGTGAGGTCCTGGTTACCAGTGATTACTGGTTGTGTGCTCTATTTGTATTTTGTGTGCTACAGTGATTTTTATTTCTACAAAGTTCTAAAAGTGCTGATACCCCTGACAGTGGTCCAAGTGGCCCTGTCCTGTGCAATATCCCTTGTAAATTCTGCCCGTGCCTGTTGGCACAGTGTAACAAGATGTGTGTTTTATCTGATGTATATTTATTATAATACAAAGGCTATTTTTTATATAACCTTGTGTGGAGTTTCCTTTGTGGTGGGCCTTTGGTTGTTGTTGCTGGGGTGCGTGCGCAAATACTTAACTTACATCGCCTCCAAGTTTATCCTTGCTGCTCGCGCCACGTTACCTAGAGGGTGAGTAGGGGTTATCTTCGTGTGTAACTCCCTTGCCCTGACTTGGGAGTGGTGGTCTCTGACTGACTTTGGCGAAAGCCCTGGCCGGCCGGGGATCCCATTTCCAACAGTCATCCATTTTTATGTCAAAAATCACATTCCAGACAAATAACTTACATTTACAAACTGTCCAATCACATGTATTCACACCAGAGGTATCGCATGACGGTAAAACCCACTTTTCAGTTGCCCAGCCCATAATCCATCATCGGTCAAACCCAACATTCTTCTTCAGACAGGTCGAACGCACCCATAATAAAAAAAGGCAAATCCCCATCGTAAATAGACCATAAAGAAAGGAGCAGAAACAGGTGAGAGTAGGATAAGGCATATTTGTGTGCAATAAAGTTTTACGATGTCCTGTGCTTTGATCCTCAATCTTGATCAGCTACTGGGAAAGGAACTGGCCTAACAAGGTTGGCTTCAGGCAAGAGGGTCAGTTCGCTCAGGTCATTCAGAAGTCAGCTAAAGTGTACGTGTGCTAAAAACTCGTTCGGCCGTAGTCATCGGCCTATGTGAGGGCAACCACAGAATGGCTGCCATGCACAAAATGGAACCCAAGGGTTCAGAACGAAATACCTAAATATGTAGTGAATCCAACGGTCTAACGTGATGAAAACACTCATACTTGTCGTACTAACTAGTTACGGTTCGCTAATATCAAATTCGTAACGAAACCATGACCTTTATGAAACGGGTTCAGAATTCACAAAACCTCAGACCCTCCTTTTGCCCTTACATAGGCAATCACCTATACTCACGTCAATCTGAGTCCAGGTCTATATTCATCAGATCATCAAGATGTTGCTGGGGCATAATCCTATTACTTAGTACCTCTCTTGGGACAGGTCTCCTTGCACACGTAGTAGCACAGAGGCCACATATAGCAGGAGCGCACTGCACACAAATAGACAGAACAGGAAAAGAATCGCTAAAGCCATCCCAATGATCATCAGAATCATATAAAAACGCAGCAACTCGATTGGATCAGTTTACATACCCCTCCTCTATCTGCAAGTATGACATGTAACGCAACTCTGTTCTGGAGAGTCATAAGGCGATCCGACTGGAGCTCAGCAGTCAAGTTACTAAGGGCACCGGCAGTTTCAACTACGGTGGACTCAACCACTCTTGTCAATTGCCGTATGTTCCTGCTGTTAACCATAGTTCCCCAAAACGGCAGAAAACCCTTCAAAAAATCTCCTAATTCTTGTCTTGCAGTATCTTCCTTACTGAAGACACCTCTAACAACTCTCGTCTTGTGGTAATCTGCCGCAGCTGTATAGGTAGGAGGCAGCAGGAACGAGACAAAACATGTGTCCGAGAAATCAGGGGGCAACCATGTGTACGCTCTATCGTAACAGACAAAATAGGTACCCTTAGCTGCTAGAAACGATGGGGAAGTCTGGGACGCAAAAACATACGTCTCAGTGCAGGTACTCTTCCCTAACTGAGCTCTCGGATTCTTGCCATTACCTTGCAGACAAAGATGACCCTGATGGGGTACGATCCAAATCGGAGAGGATCTTTTCACTCGCTGGTTCTCACTCAGACTAACTCCATATCCACTCACGTTCCATCCAATATACGATAGTGTCTCATCTCTCGGGATCGTCTCATAGGAACCAACTCCTCTAATCATATCGACTATTCCCTTAACTAGAGCACTATTCTTTGGATTGTCCTTCACAGAACGTAGGGGGTAGACTTCACGAGCATAGATGAACATCGTTCTGTATGCCCACACAGAACCATTATAGCTGAATGGCAGGACCAGGTAAGGAATACCTTTATCAGTAGTATGAGGCATAAGACCACACACCCAACAGTTAGTCGTGTTCACTACTAGCTGGTGTTGGTGCAAAAGCTGAACAAAGTAGTTATTAACGAATTCCAATCTTCTAACGGATTCATGTTCAGGCAGAGGATGAAAAGAATGTGAAGAAACAGTAGAAGAAGGTATGGGTTGTGTAGTGGGTGCAAACGTCACTTGAAAAGAGAATATAATATATCCCATTAAAAACATCATCAGGCTAAGTAACATAAGAAGACATAGTATTAGGAAACACTTTCTACTCATAATTAGACACATTTTGCTCTTAAAAGTTAATTGTTCAACAGGTCTCTCCATCTTGAAAAACTCCATCCTCTAACCGTGCTGTTCGCGGCTGTTGGGTGTTCCGTGCTAAGGAATGCGTCTGTTAGTCCAGGGAATGCCCTAGGACCAACCAGAACCGTCGGCCTAACGTCTTCGGCTTGCACTCCAAAGACTTGACACCGCGACCCTACCGCTGAACCCGGATGGCGGTTCGAAAAACAAAAATCGGTCAAAACTGTTTTTCAGATGGGAGAGCTGAATTTCCAAAAGTAGCAAAGATTTTTTTTTTGCTTTATTAGTCCCACGATTCTTGGTCGCAAATTATAACGGCCTTTATCAGGCAATGTCTGATCACGAAACAAAAGTTCAGGCTCAGTAGTGTCCAGTCGAACTGACGGTGGCACAGCTTCTTGCAGAAGATCGTCGCTTTCACGATCAGAACTCGTCCCAATTAAACGTGCATCGCTAAAAGCCAGAAAACAAGGCACAGTGTCATTTTCTGAATCAGGAATACCCTCCTGGACCCGCCGGTCTTACGGCAGAGGGAAAGGAACCCTCTTACAATGTACGCCGTGGATCCAGTTTTTCTTTCCTTGCACTCGCACTGCAGATCGCGTAGATAATAGGACCAAGTAGGGTCCGGTCCAGCGGGGCTGATCGTTCTTTGTCCGCTGGAAATTCTTCACCAAAACCCAGGAGCCAGGATCGATAGCGTGTCCTGAATCTTCAGAAGCCTGAGGCAATGTATCATGAACCTGTTGGTGTAAGACACGCAATTTAGCCGTCAAATCATACAGATAGTCAAGCAATACAGGGTGTTCAATCTCGCTGAATTTTGTCGGCCTCGGCACTCCCCATATGTTTGCCGGGCGACCAAAAACAATCTCGTATGGACTAAGTCCCACTCGAGAATGTACAGTCATCCTGGTTGACAAAAGTGCTAATGGCAAAGCATCAGGCCATTTAAGACCAGAGCTCGCCTGTATCTTGGCAAATTTTAACTTAAGAGTGCCATTATAGCACTCCACTAGACCAGCTGATTGGGGGTGATTTGCAGCGTGAAACTTTTGTCGAATTCCTAAACCATCACACACTCTCTTCATCACTTGACCCACAAATTCACTCCCATTGTCACTCCAGACCATTCTCGGCAAGCCATACCTAGGGAAGAACTCCTTAACAAGGGCTTTAGCTGTGGAGAAGGCAGTATTATCTTTTAGGGGATATGCTTCTACCCATCTCGAAAAGGCACTAACAACCACGAGTATGTATTTCAGGTTGTTGCATCTCTCCATATGGATAAAATCCAATTGCAAAACCTCAAACGGATACGTCGGGGGCGCAAAGTGACCAGCTGGAGTTGGGGTTCCCTTACCAGGATTATACATCAGACAAACCATACAATTCTTGACCATATTCTCTGCACACTTAGGAATTCCAGCATTTTGCCATACTGGAGACAACAACTTACAAATCCCTTTCGCACTGATATGAGCAATTCCATGCGCCATCGTTACCACTGCAAGCACGTACGCATCGGGTAACAACCATCGCTGATGCTCTGACAACTCAACCCAACAACCATTCGCATCCAATTTACCCGTACTTTCTCTCCATACTCTCAACTCTTTCTCTGTAGCTTCAGCTTGAATAGACTTCACACTTTCTATCGTATCTTCACACATACTTCCATCTGGAACCCATCTCGCCGGCCCTGCAACATACATTCGACTCATCATGTCCCTCGCCACATCTTTCGCAACTTCAAACGCATTACCGCGACCAACGTCATCGGTAATCTTCTTATGTGCACTGCATTTCACAATCGCAACTTGCAACGGCAAGGTAAGTGACTCGAGAAGCTCATTCACCAACTGACCATTCTGAATCTTCGTTCCATGAGACGTGAGGAACCCACGTTCCTTCCACAAGCGTCCAAAACTATGAGCCACACCAAACGCATACTGGCTGTCGGTATATACAGTGACTCTCTTCCCTTTCGACAACACACACGCTCTCGTAAGTGCAATCAACTCTGCTGCTTGAGCTGAATTATGTGGGATACGTGCAGCTTCAATAATCATATGCAAAGTCGTAACAGCATATGCCGCAGTCGTATCACCATTCGGAAGCTTGAAGCACGAACCATCCACCCATAAGGTACTATCACACTTCACAAGAGGAGTGTCCCTAAGGTCTATTCTTCCTTTCGTTTCCTCTTCTGTCCTAAGAAAACAATCATGCTGTTCAGAAACATCTGTCTCTACTGAAATCGGCAACAACGTAGCTGAATTCAACGTATTGCATCTCTTTATGTGCACATGACTCGCTAAGAGTGTCAACTCATAACCTGACAATCGAGCACTAGTTAAGTGCTGTGTCTTGGTCCTGTTTAACAAGGTATCCACTGCATGTGGAACCATCACAACCAGCGTATTATCCATCACCAAGCCAGCAGACTGTCGAATGGAAACAGCTGCTGCCGCTGTGGCTCTCAAACAACTCGGCAACGCTCTAGCTACCGGATCCAAAGTCGACGAGAAACACGCACATGGACGTTGCTTATCGCCGAACTGCTGTGTCAAAACTGACAATGCGCATCCCTCTCTCGTGCACATACAACGTAAAAGGCTTGCCATAGTCTGGAGTACCCAACACAGGAGCCGAGCACAATGCATCACGTAATTCCGAAAAACTTTTCTGACAATCGTCAGACCACGGGAGAGGATTCGGTGTATCTTTACAAGTCAATGCCAACAGAGGTTTGGCCAGCAAAGAAAAATTCGGTATCCACTGTCTACAATATGACGTGATACCCAAGAAAGCACGTACCTCTCTCTGCGTATTTGGCACAGTCATTCACGCAATCGCTTGAATTCGTTCTGGGGTCAACCTTCTTCCCTCCTTTGATAAGAGATGACCTAAGTAGGTCACTTCTTGTCGACAATACTGCAACTTAGAAGGTGACACTTTATCATGCAAGTCCGACAGATATCGCAACAAAGAAAGAGTAGCTTCTTTACAAGTTTTCTCATCATCAGCGGCCACTAACAGATCATCCACATACTGAATAGGAGCAGCACCAGCAGGCAACACAAGAGTATCGAGCTGAGTCTTCAAAGCCTGGCTATAAATAGAAGGACTTTCGCAATAGCCTTGAGGAGCTCTCTTAAACCGGAAACTTCGGCCTCCTTAAGAGAAGCCAAAAATATCTCTACTCTCCTCAGCAATTGGAATACTGAAGAAAGCATTTTTCAAGTCGATGACTGAAAGCCAAGCAGCTGAAGCAGGAATCAAAGTCAACAAAGCAGTAATATCCGGATCAACTGGAAACTGTGGCACAATTTTGTTAACTTCTCTAAGATCGATCACAAACCTGTAAACAGGTGGCTGAGAAGAGTCAGTGCGTTTCAGGACAGGCAAAACAGGACTGTTGCACACATTACCTCTCGTCTCTTCAATCACATCTTTCTCAATCAGATCATAGATGATTGCTTAAAGCGCTCTTTCACCATTGCTAGAAATCCTATATTGGGGAATGTTTGGCAATTTAACATTTGCTTTAAGCGTCACAACGTAAGGTGGAATCTCCAAAAGACCCACATCATTAGGACCAGTAGCCCAAAAAGTATCAGGGAGAGAACACAATTCCGGTGGAAGCCGATCTTTAGACAAATACATTGGAGAGATCACTTTCTTACCCAATGTAAGCTGTACTCCCGAAGGAGAACAATGCAATGTCGCATTCAACCTTTTCAACAAATCCAAGCCCAACAAATTCTCGCCACAATCTGTCGTTAAAATGAGGGGTGCTTCCAATTCACAAGGCCCTATAGAAAGAGACAAAGTACTAGAAACTGGATTACGAACTGGGGCGCCAGAGAATCCTACCGAAACATTCGTTAAACCAGACAAAGGTGCGCCAGGGAGTTTAGAGTGCATGATAGAACTCTTCGTCGCACCAGTATCCAAAAGAAAAGGCTCTACTACACCTGATGTAACTACGGCAACATAAGGCCCACTCTGATCTACTGGAACCGATACTACTCCCTCTCTTTGTCTATGGCTGTCCTAGCAATCATTATAGTCAGCATTCTCACTCTCAACATAATAGTCATCAGCATAGTACTGAGTCGATCGACCAGATGCAATCTTCTGTTGATCAACGTAATTCATAGAATTTTGTGGGGGAAAGGAACGTTCGTTCTGAGGAAATGCACCACATCCTCTACCCCTAGACACTTGTTGAAAACCACCACGACCTCTCGGGGCCGGCATACCACTCGCACGTTGCCGCAAAACAGAGCACTCCTTCTTATAATGACCTTCCTCCTTACAATACGCACACTGGTTCAAACCCAAGGGTGGTCTTGGAGGAAAATACCCAACGTTCTGTTGCGGCCTCTGAAATGGCGGAGGTTGCTGAAACTGTGGGCGTTGCTGTAACTCTTGCTGATTCGAGCAAGGCGGATACGCCTGCTGCAAAAGAACCTTTGTCTTTAAGTCTTTAGTCTTTTTCTCTACTCTATCTTTTTCGTCCTTATCCCTATTCTCGTAGTACTGTGCAGTCGCCAATATCTGGGCTGACGAAGAAACAGCCCAAGAACTTTCAGAATCTTTCAACTTATTACACAGTTCAGGGAGTACGTTAAAAACGAACTTATCTATGAACAATCTTTGCCCACCTTCCGTACTCATATCCTGACCACTATGATCGATAAACGTCTCTTCAAACCTAGTGAAGAGGTCAGATACACTCTCGTCCTTCTTCTGCTTACATGCTGCTAACTTGTCCCAATTGACTCGCAACGCAGGCATCATCGTCTTCATAAGATTTATATTTTTGCCAGGTAGTTCTGCCACTAGAGCCTCAGGCTTAGCACCACCAACTGTCTAGCATCTGCAGCAGCGATATTCACCCATGAATCACCTAACTCAATCGCATGATCCTCATGACGAATTTTCGCCCACAGAGGTTGAGGTACCACGTTACCCAACAGCATATCTATATCGGCTAAATTCATGATGCATGCGTCAACTGTCTGAGACAACTCCTTGTAATAACCAGCCGGATTTTTACGGGGGTCAGGTAAAGACTGCTTAAGAGCCAAGACCTCTGCTCTCTTCCAAGGGATATGTACCCACACTCGCTGAAAATGTGGCAAAACAGGTGGATTAGCAGCTGCATCTCCTTCTCTCCAAAGTGGAGGAACCTCTCTCATTGGATACTGTCTCGCTTTTCTTCTAACAGAGGAATCAGGTTCATACAATGTCTGAAACGGAAGGCCAGATCTAAAAGCTAGTATAGTCTCTACGGCATCTGTAATATCAGATTCCACTGTCATCCCTTTAGCAAAATCCGACTGAACGTCAAGTAGTTCCTGCGTGATCAAAACCAAATCATTATCCTCCCATTCCTGACGCAAAAACATACACATCATATTAAAAACATACCTCTGCTTAGGCGGTTCCCACTGAAAGAAAACATCCATAACCGCTGGCAAACTATACCATGCGGCATTTATAATCCATTTACGGGCCAACAAATCCAACACATCCTGTTCCTCGGAACCAGGAAGCTGATTACGACTCTGTTTACGTTCCGAAACAGGGGTCATATTCAGTGACCCAAACAATGGCGACAATAGATTCGCAACAGTCTCAGTCATTCGTTTTCGAACAGAAGGAGAAGAAGCAGTCATAAGAACAGGAGAATAAGTGTTTTGAGGCAAAGAAGGTGTAGGAATAAGAACAGTAGGAGTCTCAGATGCCGAAACAGAAGGCAAAGGAGTTTGAGGCAAAGCTGGTAGCAAAGCTGGCGACCCTAGAGCGGGTTGCGCAGGAGAAGGTAAAACCACCGGTGGAATACCAGGTGGCTGAGCAACAGCAGGAGGTTGAACAACAAAGGGTGGAACAACCGGTGGTAATGGAGGCACAGTAGCACCCTGCACATAAGGAGGTGGTAATCTCAGTAAATGAGACATCAAAGAATCTTTCTCAAGATCTTCAATCGCTTTCGGAGGAGAAGACGGCAAGGCCGGATAACATTTATCTATGGCCATGCAACGTTGCCTATCTGACACCTCAATTGCTTTATCTTCTTCGTTTTCCTTAAACTGCCTAGCAGCTTGCATTATCGACAACCCCTTTTCTCTCTTATCTCTTTTAGCTTGTTTTATTTCTCATTGTCTGGCTTCTTTACGCCAAAGGCGAAAGGAGTCAAACATTGCCGGCCGGGCTTTCTTTTTAAACAATTTTGTTTCCAGATTATCTAAGATCTCAGTATCAAAACTACCATGTTGGGGCCATCGTAAGACACCATCTTTCCTGGTGTAGCAAACCCATACTTCATTAAACGTAATGGGGCCCACGCCGTGTTTAGAATAGAGCTCATAAGTCGGAGTTCCAACCGGAGGTATCAAACACGAATCCTCCAATCGGGAATCCCTGTTGCAACCTCAACCAAACCAAGTACCAAATTTGCTACGATTAGGCATCTTCGCTCACTAATCGAGCTTCAAACTTCAAGGGATTATCTCTACCGATACACTCGTAAATATACAAGACCCTCGGCTTTGGAAATTGCAATTTTCAAATCAAAACTAAGGACCAAACAAACTAAGAACCAAGAACCAAGAACTAAGGACTGGGAGCGACCCACTTATACTTAACTGAGGTATCAGTCACGCCACCAGAAGATCCGTCTATCATCTCGCCGTACAAAGTATCACAAATGGGTCCAAGACAGGGCGACAGTCAGGGCAGCAGTCCTTCGTAGCCGTCAGGAAAGCGGGAAGCCTCGCAGAAAAGACCTTCAGTCCACATTCGACATGCCGGGGTCGATAAAGTGGTGGCCGTCCTCCAGAATTTCCTCACGAAGCTCCTCACGATCTTCAGGCTTGGACCGGTACCGCTGAAGTCGCCCCACGTTGGGCGCCAACTGAAGAACCGGGTTATTTAAGACCCGGCGGCGCCAGGGGCACGCCCAAAGTCTTCGGGTATCACCTGTCTTAGAACACAGAGACACAGAAACTTCTTGGTGGCGTCAAAGATCGAATTTATTGGCTGCAGCCAGTAACAGAAGTCCTAGAAGTCAACACGGTATGAGTTCTCTGGAGACTGCTCAATTTTACACAGCAAGTCATCCCTTTTTATGCCAAAAATCACATTCCAGACAAATAACTTACATTTACAAACTGTCCAATCACATGTATTCACACCAGAGGTATCGCATGATGGCAAAACCCACTTTTCAGTTGCCCAGCCCATAATCAATCATCGGTCAAACCCAACATTCTTCTTCAGACAGGTCGAACGAACCCATAATAAAAAAAGGCACATCCCCATCGTAAATAGACCATAAAGAAAGGAGCAGAAACAGGTGAGAGTAGGATAAGGCATATTTGTGTGCAATAAAGTTTTACGATGTCCTGTGCTTTGATCCTCAATCTTGATCAGCTACTGGGAAAGGAACTGGCCTAACAAGGTTGGCTTCAGGCAAGAGGGTCAGTTCGCTCAGGTCATTCAGAAGTCAGCTAAAGTGTACGTGTGCTAAAGACTCGTTCGGCCGTAGTCATCGGCCTATGTGAGGACAACCACAGAATGGCTGCCATACACAAAATGGAACCCGAGGGTTCAGAACGAAATCCCTAAATATGTAGTGAATCCAACGGTCTAACGTGATGAAAACACTCATACTTGTCGTACTAACTAGTTACGGTTCGCTAATATCAAATTCGTAACGAAACCATGACCTTTATGAAACGGGTTCAGAATTCACGGAACCTCAACGTGCCACGGGAACGGGTCACCTGGGTCCACCAGCACATGCCACAGGAATGGGTCACCTGGGTCTGTCAGCACGTTCCACGGGAATGGGTCACTGGGGTCCTCCAGCACGTGCCACGGGAACGAGTCACGGGGGTCCGTCAGCAGGTGCCATGGGAACAGATCAGAATGTGTTACCAGTTTCCTCCAGGACGTGCCACGGGAACAGGAAAGAACAGGTCACTGGGTTCCTCAAGCACGTGCCACAGAGACGGGTCACCGGGGTCCGTCAGCAGGTGCCACGGGAACGGGTCAGAATGGGTCACCAGCGTCCGTCAGCACGTGCCACGGGAACAGGTCACCGGGGTCTGCCAGCACGTGCCACGGGAACGGGTCACCGGGGTCCGCCAGCACGTGCCACAGGAATGGGGTCACCGGGGTCTGTCAACACGTGCCACGGGAACGGGTCACCGGGGTCCGTCAGCACCTGCCATGGGAACGGGTCACCGGGGTCCGTCGGCACGGGCCACGGGAACGGGTCAGAATGTGTTACCGGGGTGCGTCAGCACGTGCCACGGGAACGTATCAGAACGGGTCACTGGGGTCCATCAGCACGTGCCACGGGAATGGGTCACCGGGGTCTGTCAGCACCTGCTAGGGGAACGGTTCACCAGGGTCCACCAGGACGTGCCATGGGAACAGGTCAGAACGGGTCACCGGGGTCCGCCAGCATGTGCCACAGAGACGGGTCACTATGGCCCACCAGCACGTGCCACAGGGATGGGTCACTGGGGTCCGTCAGCAGGTGCCACGGGAACGGGTCAGAATGGGTTACCGGGGTCCGTCAGCACGTGCCATGGGAACGGGTCACCGGGGCCTGCCAGCACGTGCCACGGGAACGGGTCACCGGGGTCCACCAGCACGTGCCACAGGAATGGGTCACTGGGGTCTGTCAGCATGTGCCACGGGAACGGGTCACCGGGGTCCGTCAGCACGTGCCACGGGAACGGATCACCGGGGTCCGTCGGCACGGGCCACGGGAATGGGTCAGCAAGGGTCACCGGGGCCAGTCAGCACGTGCCACGGGAATGGGTCAGAATGGGTCACCGGGGTCCATCAGCACGTGCCACGGGAACGGGTCACCGGGGCCCATCAGCACGTGCCACGGGAACGGGTCACCGGGGTCCGTCAGCACGGGCCACGGGAACGGGTCAGAACAGGTCACAGTGGCCCATCAGCATGTGTCACGGGAATGGGTTAGAATGGGTCAACGGAGTCAGTCAGCACATTCCACAGGAACGGGTCACTGGGGGTCGACCAGCACATGCCACAGGAATTGGTCACCTGGGTCCGTCAGCACGGGCCACGGGAACGGCCAGAACGGGTCACAGTGGCCCGTCGGCATGTGCCACTGGAATGGGTTAGAATGGGTCACCGGAGTCAGTCAGCACGTGCCATAGGGACGGGTCACCAGGGTCCGCCAGCACATGGCACAGGAATTGGTCACCTGGGTCCGTCACCGGGGTCTGCCAGCACGTGCCACGAGAACGGGTTACCGGGGTCCGCCAGCACGTGCCACGGGAACCGGTCACCGGGGTCCACCAGCACGTGCCACGGGAACGGGTCACCGGGGTCCACCAGCACATGCCACAGGAATGGGTCACCAGGGTCTGTCAGCAGGTGCCATGGGAACGGGTCACCGGGGTTCGTCAGTACGTTCCACGGGAATGGATCACTGGAGTCCTCCAGCATGTGCCACGGGAACGGGTCACCGGGGTCCGTCAGCATGTGCCATGGGAATGGATCAGAACGTGTCACCGGGGTCCGCCAGCACATGCAACGAGAACGGGTCACCGGGGTCCGTCAGCACGTGCCACGGTAACGTGTCAGAACGGGTCACCGGGGTCCATCTGCACGTGCCACGGGAACGGGTCACTGGGGTCCGTCAGCACGTGCCAGGGGAACGGTTCACCACGGTCCGCCAGGACGTACCACGTGAACAGGACAGAACGGGTCACTGGGGTCCGCCAGCACGTGCCACAGAGACGGGCCACCGGGGATCACCAGCAAGTGCCACAGGGATGGGTCACCGGGGTCCGTCATCAGGTGCCACGGGAACGGGTCAGAATGGGTCACCAGGGTCCGTCAGCACGTGCCACGGGAACGGGTCACCGGGGTCCACCAGCACGTGCCACGGGAACGGGTCACCGGGGTCTGCCAGCACGTGCCAGGGGAATGGTTCACCACGGTCCTCCAGGACGTACCACGTGAACAGGACCGAACGGTTCACCGGGGTCCGCCAGCACGTGCCACATAGATGGGTCACCGGGGCCCACCAGCACGTGCCACAGGGATGGGTCACCGGGGTCCATCAGCAGGTGCCACGGGAACGGGTCACCGGGGTCCGCCAGCACGTGCCACGGGAACGGGTCACCGGGGTCCGCCAGCACGGGCCACAGGAATGGGTCGCCGGGGTCTGTCAGCACGTGCCACGGGAACGGGTCACCAGGGTCCGTCAGCACGTGCCACAGGAACGGGTCACCGGGGTCCGTCGGCACGGGCCACGGGAACGGGTCAGAACGGGTCACCGGGGCCCGTCAGCACGTGCCACGGGAACGGGTCACCGGTGTAATAATCCAGGAAAACTTGTAATTGAAGTAGGTTTATTGAACAGCACAGCATCCAGTCCTAGTACAGCAGTATCCAGGTTACAACTGACAAACAGTGCAGAATGCTGTATGAGCAAAGCTCTGTTGAGAATATAGAATGCAGAAAGAAACACAACATGGCACATGCATTTAAAGAGGCAGAATTACAAGTACAAACAACTAAACTATAATGGAATATAACACACCTCGCCCTTTAAATAAATAAACGAAATAAACATATCATACAAAATCTTGTAAAGCAGTAGGTCTTCTTCTAACACGCATATCATCTTTGATTCTTGATGCTACTGAATCAGAGAGAGAACTTGAATCAGAAAAGGAACCTGAACCAATTCCACCATTGGAACTGTAGCCTTGACTGAAATTACCTTGAGACTGGAAATGTACAACATCTTGTGTTGGACATTTAGCAACCTTGCTCAAATTCCAGACTTTGCCATCTTGGGTGATGACCGAGTTACTGAAGAGTCTTTTAACTTGACCATGAAAGGTTTCAGAATCCTGACCCAATCACCAACACACAAATGATGCTCTTTTGTTTTCCACTTCTTGTTGTACCACACCGCAGACTTACTTTGTTTGCAACTAACTTTGTTCGCAACTTCTTGAATATCAACTACATCCTCTCCCAAACTTTTACATTTTTCCTTAAACCACCAAGGACAAATGTCTGACGCAGTATCTCTACCTTTAAGTAATTTGAAAGGGCTAACCTCCGTGGTGGTATGAGGAGTTATGCGATAGGTCCAAAGTTTCTGTCTAAGTACATTCAACCATACTCCTTTCTCCTTAATGGCATCAGCAACAAAACCCTTCAAAACTCGGTTAAAGCGTTCAACTTGTCCGTTCTCATGTGGTTCATAAAGAGATGCACAAATATGTTTGATATTGCAAGATTGTAAATACGATTTCATTTCAGAGGAATCTAACTGCACGTTATTATCCGACACTAACACAGAAGGGCAACCTTCTCTTGCAAAAACTTCCTTGAAAAAGGAAATAACAACATCAGATGGGATTTTAGCAACAAATTTCACTTCTGGCCATTTCGAATGATAATCTATCATCACTAATGCAAAACGTGAAGCTTCTGGCAATACATGGAAAGGGCCTGAAATATCAAAAGCTATTTTATTCCAAGGAAACTCTGGCCATTTCACTGTTTTGAGGGGTGGAATATGCAATTTTAACATCTTATCATTGGTACAACACTCACTACACTCTCTAACTGTACGGTCAACAAATCTGTCCATTCCTGGCCACCAAAAATGTAACCTTATGAGACGCTTCATAGCAGAGATCCCCGGATAAGTCTTGTGTGCTAACTTGAGTATGTGAGAAGTTGGCCTGATAGGTGATGTTTCCAATTCTGGAACCACCTATTATCAGACCAAACAATCCCTTATGGTGTCTGGTTGTAAGTCAACCTTGTTAGACAAGCTATCCTAGGGGTAGCATGGACTAAGCAGCCTAAAGGCTTAACTTAAGAGGTCGTGTTAAGCGAGCTGTTTTACCACATACAATCCTGTAATATCAAATGAAAGGACACCACACAAGTATATATTATAAAAATATATGTGTTTATTACTAAAAACAATCCCCAGTATTCTTTATGAATAAAGGGGCACAAGCGTTAAATCAAAAGCACAGTTTAAGCATACAAAGTTGCGCATGTAGTTTGGAGATGGCCCCGTACACTGTTGGAGCATTATCTGGAATAAAAATGCAACAACTGGACTGGATCAATTTGCATACTCCACCTCGGTCCGCAAGTATTACATCCAAAGCGACCCGGTTCTGAAGGGTCATCAGTCGATCCGACTGGAGCTCAGCAGTCAGGTTACTAAGGGCACCAGCAGTTTCAATCACGGTCGATTCAACTACCCTTGTCAATTGCCTTATGTTTCTGCTGTTAGCCATGGCTCCCCAGAACGGCAGAACACCCATTGCAAAGTCACCAAATTCTTGACCTGCAGTGTCTTCTTTACTCAAAACACCTCTAACTACCCTTGTCCGATGGTAATCCGCCGCTGCTGTGTAGGTGGGAGGTAACAGGAATGAAACAAAACATGAGCCCGAGAAGTCAGGGGGCAACCATGTATAGGCTCTATCATGGCAGATGAAATAAGTACCCTTAGCGGCTAAAAAGGCAGGGGAAGTCTGAGATCCAAAAACGTACGTTTCTGTACAGATACTCTTCCCTAGCTGAGCTCTGGGATTCTTACCAATACCTTGCAGACACAGGTGACCTTGATGGGGTACGATCCAGATAGGGGACGATCTCTTGGCTTGCTGTTTCTCACTTAATGTAGTGCCATATCCGGTCACATTCCAACCTACATATGCAAGTATCTCATCATCCGGGGTATCTTCGTAAGAAGTTACTTCCTTGATCATGTCAACTATACCCTTGACTAGGGCGCTAGTCTTGAGGTTGTCTTTTACCGAGCGTAGGGGTTGGATTTCTCGTGCATATATGAACATTGTCCTATATGCCCATACTTACCCATTGCGACTAAATGGCAGGACCAAATAGGGGATACCTCTATCCGTGGTGTGGGGCATGAGACCACACACCCAACAGTTAGTTGTGTTCATTACAAGTTGGTGTTGGTGTAATAACTGAACGAAGGAGTTATTAATGAACTCTAATCTCCTATTTGATTCGTGGTCAGGCAAAGGGTGGAAAGAATGAGAGGAAACAGTAGGGGGAGGTATGGGTGATGTAGTGGGCGTGAATGTCACATGAAAAGACAATAAAACATAGCTTATCAAAAAGACCATTACGCTAAATAGCATAAAAATACACATTATTATAAAAATTCTCTTCCTTATTGTTTTCAAAAGTCTCTGCTTAAAGTTCATTTGTTTGGCAGTTCTCTCCACATCAGGAAACTCCATCCTCTCTAAGGTGCTGCCCGCGGCGGTAGGTTGTTTCTGCTAAAGGATGCTTCCGTCAGTCTAGGGTGGCTCCCTTGGACCAACTGGAACCAGCGACCTATCGTCGTCAGCTGCACCCAAAAGTCTTTAATCAACCGCGACCCTAGCAGCGGAACCCGGATGGCGGTTCAAAAAAAACAAAAATAAGCAAGTTACCTAGATGGGAGAATCTGCACTTTCAAAAATAGGATTTGGGGAAAAACTTATTTTTTATTAGTCCACAGGTTTTTCTCTCGGATCATAAAATAAATCACTTTTACTTTAGTCTGTTTTTCTTGGTCGCAAATTATAGCGTCTTTTCCCGGGTACTGTCTGGTCCAGAAATAGTAGCTCAGGTTCCACAGAGTTCAATTGTTCTGATGGCGGCGTGGTTTCTTGAAAAATGTTCCCACTTTCGCAATCAGGATTAGCTTCTTTCACACGTTCATCCGTTGTGCGCTCTGAGTCAGTGCCTCCTTTTCGGACCCATTGGTCATGTGGCAGAGGGAAGGGTATTTTCTTACAATGGATCCCGTGGACCCAATTGGCCTTCCCCTCCACTCTAACAGTCGACCTTGTAGACAGGAGGACGAGGTGAGGCCCGGTCCACCTGGGCTGGTCGTTTCTTGTTCTTCGGAAGTTCCTGACCAGCACCCAGGAACCGGGGTCAATGGAGTGACCCGGTGTCTCAGAGACCGGAGGCAAGGTGTTGTGGACCTGTTGATATAAAACACGCAATTTAGCCGTCAATTCATACAAATAGTCAAGCAAAATGGGGTGTTGCAGCTCGCTAAACTTCGTGGGCCTAGGCACTCCCCATATGTTGGCTGGCCGACCAAAGATTATTTCATAGGGGCTGAGTTTCATTCGCGAATGCACAGTCATTCTGGTGGATAGGAGTGCTAAGGGTAGAGCGTCAGGCCATTTAAGACCTGTGCTCGCTTGGATTTTGGCCAATTTAAGTTTAAGCGTGCCATTGTAACATTCCACTAATCCAGCTGATTGGGGGTGATTTGCAGCGTGGAACTTCTGCCTAATGCCTAGCCCTTCACACACTCTTTTCATCACACAACCCACAAATTCACTTCCGTTGTCCGACCAGACCATTCTAGGCATTCCGAACCTGGGGAAGAACTCTTTCACAAGGGCTTTCGCTGTGGACAAGGCAGTATTGTCCCTTAGGGGATAGGCTTCTACCCATCTTGAGAAGGCACAAACAACCACGAGCACATATTTTAAGTTGTTGCACCTCTCCATGTGTATGAAATCTAGCTGCAAAACCTCGAACGGATACGTAGGAGGTGCAAAATGACCAGCTGGAGTTGGGGTTCCCCTACCAGGATTGTGCTTCAGACATACCATGCAATTCTTGACAACATTCTCTGCACACTTGGGAATCCCTGAATTCTTCCACACTGGGGCCAACAACTCGCAAATCCCTTTCGCGCTGATATCGGCCATCCCATGAGCCATTGTAACCACTGCAGGCACATATGCATCGGGTAACAACCATCTCTGTTGCTTTGTCGATTCAATCCAACAACCATTTGCATCCATTCTCCCTGTACTTTCTCTCCACATGCTTAACTCTTTCTCCGTGGCCTCAGCTTGGATGGACTTCACACTTTCTATCGTGTCTTCACATATTCCAACATCACCAGTCCATCTTTCTGGGCTCGCAACATACATTCGGCTCATCATATTCTTTGCAGTTTCCTTAGCAGTTTCATCAGCAAATGCATTTCCACGACCAACATCATCAATCACTTTCTTGTGTGCACTACATTTCACGATCGCTACTTTCAGGGGCAACGTCAGTGATTCAAGAAGCTCATTCACCAACTGACCATGCTGAATCCTAGCTCCATGCGAAGTCAGGAACCCACGTTCTCTCCACAATCGTCCAAAACTGTGAGCCACTCCAAAAGCATACTGGCTGTCGGTATAGACAGTCACTTTCATTCCTTTGGATAACACACATGCTCTCGTCAGTGCCACGAGTTCAGCGGCTTGAGCTGAACCATGTGGTATTCGCGCAGTTTCAACGATTGTGTGCAAAGTGTGACAGCATATGCTGTAGTCACGTTACCATTTGGGAGTTTAAAGCATGAACCATCCACCCATAATGTACCATCACTTTCAGCAAGAGGAGTGTCGAATAAATCAACTCTCCCTTTCGTCTCTTCCTCTGTTCTGAGGAAACAATCGTGCTGTTCTGAAGCATCCGATTCCTCAGCAATTGGTAACAATGTGGCTATGTTCAAGGTACTGCACCTTTTGATGTGCACATGGCTCGCTAGTAGCGTCAATTCATAACTGGACAGTCGAGCACTAGTTAAGTGCTGTGTCTTGGTCCTATTTAACAATGTGTCTACTGCATGCGGGACCATCACGATTAGTGTATTATTCATTACTAGACCTGCAGACTGTCGAATAGAAACAGCTGCTGCTGCTGTGGCCCTTAGACAACTTGGCAATGCTCGTGCTACCGGATCCAAAGTTGACGAAAAATAGGCGCATGGCCGCTGTCTATCTCCGTATAACTGAGTCAGCACGGACAATGCACAGCCCTCCTTCTCGTGGACATATAATGTGAAAGGCTTATTGTAGTTGGGGTTACCTAACACAGGGGCCGAACATAATGCTGTGCGTAATTCGAGAAAACTTTTCTGACACTCATCAGACCAAGGAATGGGATTGGGTGTATTTGTACACGTTAGTGCCAATAAGGGTTTGGCTAATAACGAAAAATTTGGAATCCACTGTCTACAGTACGATGTAATGCCCAAGAAAGCGCGTACTTCTCTCTGCGTTCTTGGCACATTCAATTTAGCTATTGCCTGAATTCTTTCTGGGGTCAGTTTCCTTCCCTCCTTCGATAAGAGATGACCTAAGTAGGTCACTTCTTGTCGGCAATATTGAAGCTTGGAAAGTGACACCTTGTGATGTAGATCACATAGATGACGCAGTAATTCCAACGTGGCTATTTTACATATTTTCTCAGTATCCGCAGCTATGAGCAAATCGTCCACGTACTGTACGAGAGTGGAACCTTTGGGCAAAACCATTGCGTCAAGCTGACTTTTCAGAGCTTGACTGTATATTGAGGGGCTTTCACAGTAGCCTTGAGGGGCGCGTTTAAAGCGGAAACTGCGACCACCTACACTAAAGGAAAAAATATCCCTGCTTTCCTCAGCAATCGGGATACTGAAGAAAGCATTCTTCAGGTCAATCACCGAAAACCAGGATGCAGAGGCTGGAATCATAGTCAATAATGTTGTAATGTCGGGGACAACTGGGAATTGTGGCACCACTATCTTATTTACTTCTCTAAGATCAATCACGAATCTATACACAGGTGGCTGAGAAGGGTCAGTTCGTTTTAAAACAGGCAGAACAGGACTATTGCAAACATTGCCTCGTGTTTCTTCAATTACGTCTTTCTCAATCAACTCGTAAACAATCGCTAGCAAAGCTTTTTCACCCTCATTGGATATTCTGTATTGGGGAATTCGTGGCATTTTGACATTCGGTTTCAATGTTACAATATACGGTGGAATTTCTAAAAGACCTACATCATTCGGACCAGTAGCCCAAAGAATATCTGGAAGAAGTGCCAATTCTGCTGGAAGCGTATTTCTCGACAAATACATGGGAGAAACCACTTTCTTACCTAAAGTCAGTTGTACTCCTGAGGGAGAACAGTACAAAGTCGCATACAATCTTTTTAGCAAATCTAATCCTAGCAAATTTTCACCACAACCTGTTGTCAAAATAAGGGGTGCTTCGAATTCACAAGGACCAACAGAAAGAGATAAAGGGTCAGAAATCGGATTTCTAACCGGGGCGCCAGAAAAACCTACGGAAACGTTCATTTCGCCAGACAAAGGTGCGCCAGGGAGTTTGGAGTGCATAATAGAACTCTTTGCAGCACCAGTATCCAACAGAAAAGGTTCTGACACACCCGATGTAATCACCTCAACGTAAGGTCCACTCTGATCTACTGGAACTGAAACGACTCCCTCTCCTTGTCTTAGGCTGTCCTAGCAATCATTACTCTCCCACTGCTCATTTTCTGTGTAATACTCGTCAACGTAGTATTGAGCTGTCCTGTCAGATACGTTATTTTGCTGGTCAAACCTGTTCATAGAGTTTTGTGGTGGAAGGGGACGTGCGTCCTGAGGGGCGTTTCCACGCCCTCTACCTCTAGGCGCTTGCTGACTACCACGACCTCTTACGCCAGTAATTCCATTCGCACGTTGTGGCAGGGCAGGACAGTCATATTTGTAATGACCCTCTTGTTTGCAGTATAAACACTGGTTGGGACCTACGCGGTTTTGATTGTAATCGAATCTCTGCAAGTTTCTCTGAGGCTGCTGAAAAGTGTTCTGGTAGTGATTCTGACCATTATTATTTTTATTACCACCACCACGTGGAGGATAGGCTTGCTGTAGCAAAACCTTCGTTTTGAGTTCTCTAGTTTTCTTCTCTACTTTATCTTTCTCATCCTTGTCTCTATTCTCGTAGTACTGTGCGGTAGCTAATATCTGGGCTGAAGATGAGACTGCCCAAGAACTTTCCGAATCTTTTAATTTCCTACACAAGTCTGGAAGTAGATTGTGCACAAATTTATCGACAAACAATCTCTGACCACCTTCTGTGGTCATATCTTGACCGCTGTGGTCAATGAATGTTTCTTCAAATCTGGTGAAGAAATCTGAAACAGTTTCTTCTTTCTTTTGCTTGCATGCAGATAACTTATCCCAATTTACGCGTATTGCAGGCATTATCGTTTTCATGTAATCTACTATTCTACCAGGTAGTTCCGCTATTAGAGGCTCAGGCTTAGCACCACCAACTTGTCGTGCATCTGCAGCAGTAATATTAGCCCACGTGTCACCTAATTCCTGGTCATGATCTACATGACGAATTTTTCCCCATAAGGGCTGTGGAACAACGTTCCCGAATAACATATCGATATCGGCCAAATTCATTATACATGACCCAGCAGTTTGCGACAATTCTTTATAGTACCCTGCAGGATTTTTACGCGGATCTGGTAGTGTTTGTTTGAGTGCTAAAACTTCAGCTCGCTTCCATGGAACATGTACCCATACGCGGTGAAAGTGGGGCAGGACAGGTGGGACAGCTGTCGCGTCACCCTCTCTCCATTGTGGGGGAACTTCTCTCATAGGGTATTGTCGTGCCTTTTTCCTACTAGACGCACTAGATTCCGATGGTGACCCAGAACTGCTTCCCTTACTTCGATATGATAATAGCATTTCAACTGCTTTTTCCACATCGGGACCTACAATCATACCCTCTCCAAACTTAAATCGCACACGACACATCTCTAGCGGGATGCATTCTTGATCATTGTCTTCTAAATCCTCGCCAAGAAAGACACACATTTGTTCGAACACATATCTCTGTGTCGCTGCTTCCCATTGATGGAAAACTTCCATGACAGACTGTAAATCATATTTTGCAGTGTCCATGACCCATTTCCGAGCTAAACTATTCAGGGAATCTCTCTCTTGATAATCAGGCAGTTGACTTCGCAACTGTCTTCTACTTATGTTAGGGGTCGTAGCAGGCGACCCGAAAAGGGGTAAAAGAAGATTAGTAACAGTGCTGGCCATTTTCTGCCGAAGGGAAGGTGAAACGGAAGGACAAACAGATGAAAAAACGGGGTGAGATAAGGCGGGGGTAGAGATGGCAGAAGAGGTATCAGGAATAATAGATGTGGTACTAGGCAAAATCATAGAGGGGGCATTAGGAGATGTAGAAAGTACAGTAGGCAAAATCGTAGAAAACATAGATGAAACAGAACTGGTCGGTGGGCCTGGAGGAGGCTGCACCGAAGAAGTAGGAGCCAGCTGAAGAACAGCTGGTGGGTGCTGTGGAAGAGCCAGAGGCGCAGCTTGTGCAACTAAAGGTTGCGGGGGTGCTGTAGCATTCTGCGCATAGGGGGGTGGCGAAGTTAATAATTGCGACATTAATTGGTCTTTTTCACGCTCTTTTGCTTTCCCTTGCTGAAGAGACGGCAAAACTGGATAACACTTATCTATTGCCATTTTACGTTGCCTGTGCAACTGCTCATTTATCTGCTCTTCCTCATTATCTTTAAACTGCACGGCAGCTTGCATTACTGAAAGTCCCCCTTCTCTCTTATTTTTCTTAGCTAATTTAATTTCTTTTTGTTTGGCTTCTTTGCGCCATAGTCGGAAAGAGTCAAACATCGCCGGCCGGGCTTTCTTTTTGAAGAGTTTAACTTCAAGGTTGTCTAAGATTTCAGAATCAAAGCTACCATATTGGGGCCATTTTAAAACACCATCTTTCCTAGTGTATTTAATCCATACCTCGTTGTAAACGATGGGGCCTACCCCATGTTTAACGTATAGCTCGTAAGTCGGAGTTCCAACTGGAGGAACCGGACATGAGTCCTCCAATCGGGAGTCCCTATTATTACTACCAAGACAAAACCAATTCCCGAGTCTAAGACTAGGCATCCTCGCTCTCTAGTCTAGTTCCAAAACTTCAAAGGATTTATCGGTTACGATATTTCTCGTGAATACACGAGTCCTTCGGTTATGGTGCTTGCAAGAACCAATAAAAAACCTTATGTATCTCCAAGATACCACAAAGTAAGTCCAACTAAGGACTGGGAGACGCTCCACTTATACTTAACTGAAAAATATCGATGGCTTCACCAGAAGACTCGTCTCAGCGTTTCCCTCTACCGAAAATTTCAAGGGTCCAACATCAGGGCGATAGCCAGGGCAGCAGTCCTTGTAGCCGTCGGGAAGCGGGGAACCTCGCAGTAAAGACCTTCGGACCACGTCGACATGCAGGGGTCGATGAGGTGGTGGGCCCTCCTCCGGAATTTCCACACGAAGCTCCTCACGATCTTCAGGCTGATTGGTACCACTGGAATCGCCCCAAACGCTGGGCGCCAAATGAGGTACTGGGTTTTTAAGAACCGGCACAGAACCGGTAACCCAGCGGTGCCAGGGGATCAACACCCAGAGACCTCGGGTTCTCCTGAGTCAGACCGACAGAAACTTCAGAGTATTCCAGGTGAAGTCAAAGATTAGTTTATTGGCTGCAACCAAGGTGACAGGGTCCTAGAAGTACGATACAAGTATATTCAGGAGACTGCACACTTTCACGAAGTCAGGCTTCTCTTCTTATACGTAATATTCAGCCTTGAGCAAAACATTCCTTGGATTCGTGGTATTTCATTTATGGTTACTGATTACAAAAGAAAAGCAGAGTCATGATGACATGTACATATTTCACGTCGTGCTGCCCATAACAAATCATCCGGCAAGGCCCAACATTTCATCAGATATCGCTGGACCCCTAATAAAAATGGTCACCTCCCCATCATAAAGCAAGTGAAGGAAAGGAGTGGAGAAAGATGTGAGCGAGATATGGCAGGTGTGCGCGCTGAAATGGTTTTATGGCTGGTTGAGCCTAGATGCTATCTTGCTCGGCCACTCGGAGGGAACTGACCTAACGAGTTCGGCCTGGGGCAATGGTTCTAACTTGTACTGGGGTCAGAGAGAAGTCGATTAAGGAGTATGTGTCCTTGTGGAATCAAATTCAACTGGATTAAGGCCTATGTAAAGGGCAACATGCAGCTAAAGGTTTAGAAGGTAAATGACGATTTCGAGGTGAAATCGTCACTCGAATATGCCGAAAATACATGTACTTGATGTACTCGTCATTCTCGGTCTTTTGATACCAAATTCGTCCTATTTCGACGAAGTTTTTATTCTCGAGTCCAGTACTATTATGAATCTAGATTTTTCAGAACCACAGAGGGCGGGGGCCACTCAAACCATATACTAAACAAGTGGTATAAGAGATACCAATCGAACAGTGGTTAGGCCTAGGGCCTAGGGAATCGCTGGGAGCAGTCAGGACAAGCAGTGCTGAAGTCGGGAGAGGCCCACGGGATTCGGGAGCAGTGCGGAAAGCGCACGCATGCACCAATGTTAACCAATGGTGCGTAAAAGTTGTAAAGTTAAAGTTTAAGGACACTTCCGCTGAACCTAGAGGAACAAAACTTAAGACACAGACCCTAGAGATGTGTACCAGTGTGGGAACACCGGCGGAGCAAAGTTACCTCACCCCCAGGAAGCGGGTGCACAGGGTCGAAGTTGAGTCGGGTTTCGTCACGCAGGCTCTTGGTGCTTGAAGCTGAAGGGGCTGCAGGCGGGGTGAAAGAGAAGTGTCCGGTGGAGTCCAAGGGTGGACTCGAGTGGTGAAGACCTGAAAGCAGAGGGGAAAGTGTTCAAAGTCACTGACCAGTGACCACCGTGGAACCAGATTGGAACCAGGCAAAGTCGGGTGCAAACAGGTGATGAGGTGTTGCTTCTCTCTGCAGCCACGTGGACACGAAGAGGTCAAGGACGTCCAGAAGTCGACCACGAGCTGTCCCTTGAAGGCTATAGCTGATGGCGGTGTCGGCAACTCGATTGAAGTAAACAAGCCTTGGCTAATGCAAGCCACGGGGAAAGTGAAAAAGGCTTATTACTCGGACCAGCAAGGTCAGAGCGGGTACTCCTTTCTACAGGAGCGAGGGCAGATCTGGAGCAACCAGACCCACAGTGCAAATTGTAGGTTTTGTTGCCAAGATGGCCGCTGACCACGTGACAAGCGGCCAGGATGGCGAGTCAAGTGGCACAAAGCAAAAGGGCCCCACGCAGATCGTGGAGATGCTGGAGGGCTGATCTTTGGTGCAAATGCTGCTCGATTGTGGGGCTTCTCAAACCCCAAAGCACAGAGTCGAGGGTGCCTCGGGTGCTGCGCAGTCAGCGTCTCGGGGGTCTTTCAAGATGTCCGCTCCCACGTCTCTCGGTGCCTCCACGGGTCCCTTCTTTGCAGGGACTGTGGATCGGGCTGGGAAAAGTCTGTGAAGCTGAGTCTTGTCAGGCTCTGCACTCGGGCTCCGGCGGGAGGCGGCGGCAAAGCAGACGTCGAGGTGCTGGGTAGTGCCTGTGTTCACAGGGTGGCCCCTCCTAGGCCACAAGGGAGATGCTCTTCAGTCTTCTGTTCATCAGAATGTCGAAGTCCAGTCGTCTTCTTAGTTTAAAGGTGATTTCAGGATGATCTGAAGTGTCTTGGCACTGCTCCCACTCTTATTCGAATCTGGGGGGCTGGATTACCTGCTAGGTCCCCTCCTATGGGTGGGACCCAGGAAGTGGGTGGATACACCCCCTTCCTTTGATCCAGGCCGCCCTGGCACGAGGGCTGGAGTGCCCCAGAACCGGTTTGGCCGGATTATGCAAGGAGCAGCCTTGTGCTCCCCATGCAGTGTCTGGTTTCTTTCAAACCTCCCTGCTACAATCCACTATCTCCTGTCTGAGGGGGTGTAACACCTCCCTGCAACAGGAAACCCTTTGTCCAGTCCCCATTTGGCTGAGTTTCGGTCAGCTTCAGGGGGTCAGACTCTTGTCTGTGGCAGAGGCATCCATTTTGTGGATCTAAGGTCCATTTATAAATTAACCGCATTTAAGTAAAGTAACATGCCTTACCCCTCTAGAGGGGTGGAATGCTATCCCCGTCGCCAGAACTGGCGAGGGGATAGTATTCCAAATCGTATGACACCTTACACGACATGTTTTGATAAAGCCAAACGAGAGTTGCTATATCACCGCGAGGATTATAAGGCACTTAAGAGTATATGGTATGGCGTTATCCTGAAACAGCTTAGGGAGTTGTTCCCGACAGCTGCAGACAGGCTCAGCTCATGCTAGAGCTCCATCTCACATTAAACCACGCACTCTGCCTCCAGGATTGATGAGGCCTTCCATAGGAGTGGCTCACAGGTTTATATGTGTCCAGATATAGGTTTAGATATAGGTATACTATACCTAAGTAAGGGGTGATTACACCACCTTACCCCAGCTGAGTGATCAGCCAGTTGTGTCAATTTAAGAACCAGCCAGGGGTGGCAAAAGATATGCTGCAGCCCCTGGTAGGCCTTGGTGGCCCCTATGCCCTGGGCACCTATAGTGCATTATACAGGGGCTGACAAGGAGTCCATTTCCAAATCGTGGTATGTACCTAGGGTACATGGAATCCATTTTACAGAGAGAGCAGATGGCCTGGGGCCCTGATTAGCAGGGAACCAGGTCAACTAAGTCAAAAAACCAGCTAAACACAGGCAAAAAATCTGGGGTAACCATAGTCAGGTAGCCACCTTCCTACACTCTTGCACTCCACTTGGCGGAATACATTTTCCAGATTTGAAAAACAAACCACCTTCACACCATAACTCATCTGCTACGTTATAAAACGGCAGTAAATCATCCCTGATATTGACTTTGTTCGGCCAACCCTTTAGGAGATATTTCTTTAACATAACAAATTTCTCATTGCCATCTTGACATTCCATCCAAAACTGTTCAGATATCCTGATACTGAGGAGAAACAAGATCCGATAACCCCAAAACAAAATCAACCTCTCTGAGTCCATTAACATTGTCAACCTTACTTTCACAGGGAAGACATGACAAACAGTCAGCAGTAACATTTTTCTTTCCAGGAATATACTCTACTGTAAAATTGTATTCCTGTAACCTTGAAGTCAGACGTGCAATCCTTGCTGTCGAGTTCCATACATCACCAACCGATAAGATATGCACCAACGGCTTATGATCGGTTCTCAGGATAAACTTGCTGCCCCAAATGTAAATTCTATAGTGTTCAATGGCCCACACACAGGAAAGCAACTCTCGTTCAATAACTGCATACCTGCGCTCCGTCTCATTCAAAGTCCTAGAAGAGAAAGCCACATTCCATTCTGAAACACCATCCGTCTGAGATAACACACACCCAAGACCATACAAACTTGCATCAGTGGTGATAATACAACTCTTGCCAATCCTAAAAGGTTTCAAAGTTGGAGAATTTACAATATCATGCTCAATATCAGTGAAAGCCTTTTCTTGTTCAGCCTCCCACACAAATGTATTACTTTGCCTTAGTAATCTTCTTAATGGCTCCATTTTGGTTGCAAAGTTTACAACAAAGTTACTGTAATATTCACACATGCCTGAAAAAGAAAGCAATTGTTCCTTATTGCTTGGGGCTGGACCACTGAGAATAGCCTCCACATTAGATTTTTTAGGAATTAAGCCTTCCCCCGATAATGTATGGCCCAAATATTCAACCGATTTCTTAAAAAGCTTGCATTTATGTGCCTTTAGGGTAAGACCACACTTCTCCAATCTACTACATACATCGCTTAAGTGTGAAGCATGTTCTGCCTCGTTTTTAGAGAAAATCAAGATATCATCTTGGAAACACTTGACAAACATGTCAAGATCTCTAAAAATTTGGAACATAACCCGTTGGAAAACAGAGGCGGCGGACGCCAACCCAAAAGGCATCCTTCTGCATTGGAAGAGTCCCATAGGAGTAATGAAGGCTGTATATTTTTTGGAATCTTCAGTAAGCTCAATTTGATGGTACGCCGATCTGAGATCTAAAGTGGAGAAGATTTGCGCACCATCAAAAAGAGAAACAAGCTCATTGATGTTGGGAAGGGGATGACAATCTATAATAATATTAGAGTTAAGTGCCCTCAAATCAATGCAGACCCTTAATTTCTGGTCAGGCTTACGCACCAAAACGATGGGCGAAACCCATTCTGACGACTCAATGGGTTCTATAATGTTGCCCTTCAGCAAGTCATTCAACATTTCCTTTAATTCATCTCTGACATTTAGGGGAACCCCTCTTAGCTTTTGTTTAACCGGAATTGCTCCTTCCTTCAACACAATTTTATGTGCAAAGTTTTCCAATTTACCTAACTGATCACAGAAAACTTTGTCAAACTTATCGCTCCAAAATGAGATATCATTTTTCCCTCCATCACTATAGCAAATAGCATTGATCATTTCTTGCTCACTGCACAAAGAGATGGGGTCCTTGGCACGTGGATTTAATTTGATGCCAAGTTCCCATTGGTCATGCCACCCAAGTACGTTGACTCCTTTCACAGCAATGTATAATTTGATATGAGCTGACCTTCCTCTAAAACATAACGGAACATTTAAAAATCCTT
Organism: Lissotriton helveticus; assembly: GCF_964261635.1. Classification (NCBI taxonomy): domain Eukaryota; kingdom Metazoa; phylum Chordata; class Amphibia; order Caudata; family Salamandridae; genus Lissotriton; species Lissotriton helveticus. The sequence continues at coordinate 506,186,653 of NC_136060.1, read as the reverse complement.
CAATATCAATCTTATTCCCATTGAATCCTTCTGCTAATATATCCGAAGGTTGTAAGTTAGAAATATCACACACACTTAGTAATTTTTCATTAAAATATTCCTTAGTAATTATTGTCCATGGAGACCCGGAATCCACCATAAGCTCAATGGCAATAGATAAGACATGAAAAACACATTTGGGAGATTTCCTACTGGTTATCACTACACGTCCACTTTGAACAATAGAAACTACATATCCACGATCAAGCTCCTGTTTAACTTCATCAGCAATACTAATTGAACTAATTACTTTTGTAGGAGTAAAAGTGTTTGTGGGCGTACGTGATTGTCCTGACTGTAACTGAGAATTATAGCGTCTTTCTCTACAAACATTGCTAAAATGTCCCAACTTACCACAAATATTACATGTTTTGTTCATAGCAGGACAACCCTGAAAAGAAGCAATGTGCGATCTACTCCCGCACCTAAAACATGACAGAGAACTATTATTTAAATCTGTCCTTCTGTTATTGACACTAAAAGAATTTTTAGTTCTTGCTTGTGTAGGAAGAACAGTTTTATCATCACCTTTTGTCTTAACAAAACATACTTCTTCTTCCGTATTAGTTTTACTAGAATTAGAAGTTTGTTTAACTACTATATCCATCCATTTTTCTGACATTTCTGTGGATTTAGCGATGGCAATAGTTTCTTCCAAATTAGGGTCACCTATACACCATAATTTATCTTGAACCTTTTTGTTCTTAACATGAACAATGATCTGATCACGGATCATTTCATCAGACATGGCTCCAAAATTACAATGCAAGGTTAGGGCTCTTAAGGCAGTAAGAAAATCGTCAAAAGATTCCTCTTGTTTTTGTGCTCTGGTGTAAAATTTAAAACGATTTAAAGCAATATTAGCTGTAGGTTTGAATCTTTTCTATAACCTACCAAGAGCCTCAGTATAAACATTCACAGTATCACCACTCCCACCAGGAACAGAAAAATGAGGCAAGATTCTAAAAATCTCTTGACCCTCAGAGCCTAAACAATGTAAAAGAATACTTTTTTTTCTTTCCGCCCCCATACGTTCTCCATCAATAGCTTTCATGTAGTTGAAAAATTCTTCCTTCCATCTTGACCAAGGCATGGGAGGATCACCCTTGATCTGTAAAAATTTAGCAGGAGGATCGAACTGCATTGCTATAATTTGCAATAGATTTAAAGAAAGAGTAAAATAAATAATTAAATAAATCAATAAACAAATAAACAACTAAATAAATGTAAAATAAGAACTTGTCAAAATATGAAACAGAACAAGCATTCTGAATTATCAATGTACTTAAGTAAGTTAAGGAGAAGAAAGAATCCACGTTGTCCGTCTGTTTCAACCAGGCTGCAGTGAAGCAGGATGCTTTGATGGTTTCAGTCAGGTTGTAGAGACACGGAATGGTTTGGTGGCTTTAAAACAACAATCAAAAGTTAAATACGATGACACTCGCAAGCGCTAATGTCTGGGAGTAAAATAACAAAGCGCTGAAAAATTAATAAAAGTTCGCGATGAAGCGAAGTGACTTCCGTGTAGAAGTTGCTAAGCAACACAGAAACAAGGAAGAAAACAAAATGGAGGCACGTTGCGTGAGATACGTAACGTGCGTGATGACGTCTCTGTGACGTTCTTTACACTGCGTGATGACGTTCACTGACGTTGCGTGACTTGTTTCCGACTTCGAAAGAATGTTGTCGGCTGCTAGGTAACAAGCATTGGCGCCGTTCTATTCAAAGACGTAATACGTTACCAAGGAGAAGACGCAGTCGGAATCCAGGCAGCTTGTGGTGCGCGGTGTTACCAGAGCGCGAGAACGCTGGCAGCGCGTTACAGGTAACAAGCAATTTGAAAGATGCGCACGAATAAAATATAGAAAATTGCAACAAAATACCTTTCAGAAGTCAGTAGAGCAAAAATTCTTCAAGGGAAGTAGATTCCTTGTAGGCAAAGGTGAACAAATGAATTCCTTTAAAAGTAGGCAGTCAAAAAAATTCGAAGAGAAAGTCCAAACAAATCCAGAAAGGCAAAAATGGGTTCAAACTCCGCTCCTGTGCTGTAGATGGCTGGAGTAAGGTTGTCCTCGTCGCCAAATTTTTTAATAATCCAGGAAAACTTGTAAATTGAAGTAGGTTTATTGAACAGCACAGCATCCAGTCCTAGTACAGCAGTATCCAGGTTACAACTGACAAACAGTGCAGAATGCTGTATGAGCAAAGCTCTGTTGAGAATATAGAAAGCAGAAAGAAACACAACATGGCACATGCATTTAAAGAGGCAGAATTACAAGTACAAACAACTAAACTATAATGTAATATAACAACCGGGGTCCGTCAGCACGTGCCAGGGAAACGGTTCACCAGGGTCCGCCAGGACGTGCCACGGGAACAGGTCAGAACGGGTCACCGGGGTCTGCCAGCACGTGCCACAGAGACGGGTCACCGGGGCCCACCCGCACGAGCCACAGGAATGGGTCACTGCGGTCCGTCAGCAGGTGCCACGGGAACGGGTCAGAATGGGTCACCAGGGTCCATCAGCATGTACCACGGGAACGGGTCACCGGGGTCTGTCAGCACGTGCCATGGGAACGGGTCACCGGGGTCCGTCAGCACTTGCCACAGGAACGGGTCACCGGGGTCCGTCAGCACGGGCCATGGGAACGGGTCAGAACGGGTCACCGGGGCCCGTCAGCACGTGCCACGGGAATGGGTCAAAATGGGTCACCGGGGTCCGTCAGCACGTGCCACGGGAACGGGTAACCGGGGTCCGTCAGCACGTGCCATGGGAACGGGCACCGGGGCCCCTCAGCATGTGCCACGGGAATGGGTTAGAATGAGTCACCGGAGTCAGTCAGCACGTGCCACAGGAACGGGTCACTGGGGTCTGTCAGCACGGGCCACGGGAACGGGTCAGAACGGGTCACCGGGGCCCGTCAGCACGTGCCACAGGAATGGGTCAGAATGGGTCACCGGGGTCCGTCAGCACGTACCACGGGAACGGGTAACCGGGGTCCGTCAGCACGTGCCACGGGAACGGTTTACCAGGGTCCGCCAGGACGTGCCATGGGAACAGGTCAGAACGGGTCACCGGGGTCCGTCATCACGTGCCACAGAGACGGGTCACCGGGGCCCACCAGCACATGCCACAGGGATGGGTCACCGGGGTCCATCAGCAGGTGCCACGGGAATGGGTCAGAATGGGTCACCAGGGTCCGAAAGCACGTGCCACGGAAACGGGTCACCGGGGTCCGCCAGCACGTGCCACGGGAACAGGTCACTGGGGTCCGCCAGCACGTGCCACAGGAATGGGTCACCGGGGTCTGTCAGCACCTGCCACGGGAACGGGTCACCGGGGTCCGTCAGCACATGCCACGGGAACGGGTCACCGGGGTCCGTCGGCACTGGCATGGGAACGGGTCAGAATGGGCCACCGGGGCCCGTCAGCACGTGCCACGGGAATGGGTCAGAATGGGTCACCGGAGTCAGTCAGTGTGTTCCACAGGAACGGGTCACCGGGGTCCACCAGCACGTGCCACAGGAATGGGTCACCGGGGTCTGTCAGCACGTGCCACGGGAACGGGTCACCGGGGTCCGTCAGCACCTGCCACAGGAACGGGTCACCGGGGTCCATCAGCACGGGCCATGGGAACGGGTCAGAACGGGTCACCGGGGCCCGTCAGCACGTGCCACGGGAATGGGTCAAAATGGGTCACCGGGGTCCGTCAGCACGTGCCACGGGAACGGGTAACCGGGGTCCGTCAGCACGTGCCATGGGAACGGGCACCGGGGTCCGTCAGCACGGGCCACGGGAACTGGTCAGAACGGGTCACAGTGGCCCATCAGCATGTACCACGGGAATGGGTTAGAATGAGTCACCGGAGTCAGTCAGCACGTGCCACAGGAACGGGTCACCGGGGTCTGTCAGCACGGGCCACGGGAACGGGTCAGAATGGGTCACCGGGGCTCGTCAGCACGTGCCACAGGAATGGGTCAGAATGGGTCACCGGGGTCCGTCAGCACGTGCCACGGGAACGGGTCACCGGGGTCCGTCGGCACTGGCATGGGAACGTGTCAGAATGGGTCACCGGGGCCCGTCAGCACGTGCCACGGGAATGGGTCAGAATGGGTCACCGGGGTCTGTCAGCACGTGCCACATGAACGGGTCACCGGGGTCGACCAGCACATGCCACAGGAATTGGTCACCTGGGTCCGTCAGCACGGGCCACGGGACCGGGTCAGGACGGGTCACAGTGGCCCGTCAGCATGTTCCACGGCAATGGGTTAGAATGGGTCACCGGAGTCCGTCAGCACGTGCCATAGGGACGGGTCACCAGGGTCCGTCAGCACATGCCACGGGAACGGGCCACGGAACCGGTCACCGGGGTCTGTCAGCACGTGCCATGAGAATGGGTTCCCGGGGTCCGCCAGCACGTGCCACAGGAACGGGTCACCGGGGTCCACCAGCACATGCCACAGGAATGGGTCACCGGGGTCTGTCAGCACGTGCCATGGGAATGGGTCACCGTGGTCCGTCAGTACGTTCCACGGGAATGGGTCACTGGAGTCCTCCAGCACGTGCCACGGGAACAGGTCACGGGGGTCCGTCAGCATGTGCCATGGGAACGGATCAGAACGTGTCACCGGGGTCCGCCAGCACGTGCAACGAGAGGTCACCGGGGTCCGTCAGCACGTGCCACGGGAACGTGTCAGAACGGGTCACCGGGGTCCATCAGCACGTGCGACGGGAACAGATCTCCGGGGTCCGTCAGCACATGCCAGGGGAACGGTTCACCAGGATCCACCAGGACGTGCCATGGGAACAGGACAGACGGGTCACCGGGGTCCGCCAGCACGTGCCACAGAGACAGGTCACCGGGGCCCACCAGCACGTGCCACAGGGATGGGTCACCGGGGTCCGTCAGCAGGTGCCACGGGAACGGGTCAGAATGGGTCACCAGGGTCCGTCAGCACGTGCCACGGGAACGGGTCACTGGGGTCCGCCAGCACATGCCACGGGAACGGGTCACCGGGGTCCGCCAGCACGTGCCACATGAATGGGTCACCGGGGTCTGTCAGCACGTGCCACGGGAACGGGTCACCGGGGTCCGTCAGCACGTGCCACGGGAACGGGTCACCAGGGTCCGTCGGCACGGGCCACGGGAACGGGTCAGAATGGGTCACCTGGGCCCATCAGCCCGTGCCACGGGAATGGGTCAGAATGGGTCACCGGGGTCCGTCAGCACGTGCCACGGGAACGTGTCAGAACGGGTCACCGGGGTCCATCAGCACGTGCCACAGGAACGGGTCACCGGGGTCAATCAGCACGTGCCACAGGAACGGGTCACCGGGGTCCGTCAGCACGTACCAGCGGAACGGTTCACCAGGGTCCGCCAGGACGTGCCATGGGAACAGGTCAGAACGGGTCACCGGGGTCCACCAGCACGTGCCACAGAGACGGGTCACCGGGGCCCACCAGCACGTGCCACAGGGATGGGTCACTGGGGTCCGTCAGCAGGTGCCACGGGAACGGGTCAGAATGGGTCACCAGGGCCCATCAGCACGTGCCACGGGAACGGGTCACCGGGGTCCGCCAGCACGTACCATGGGAACGGGTCACTGGGGTCCGCCAGCACGTGTCACAGGAATGGGTCACCGGGGTCTGTCAGCACGTGCCACGGAAACGGGTCACCGGGGTCCGTCAGCACGTGCCACAGGAACGGGTCACAGGGGTCCGTCAGCACGGGCGTCGGGAACGGGTTAGAACGGGTCACCAGGGCCCGTCAGCACGTGCCACGGAAATGGGTCAGAATGAGTCACCGGGGTCCGTCAGCACGTGCCACGGGAATGGGTAACCGGGGTCCGTCAGCACGTGCCACGGGAACAGGTCATCGGGGTCCGTCAGCACGGGCCACGGGAACGGGTCAGAACGGGTCACAGTGGCCCGTCAGCATGTGCCATGGGAATGGGTTAGACTGGGTCACCGGAGTCAGTCAGCACGTTCCACAGGAACGGGTCACCGGGGTCCGTCAGCACGTGCCACAGGAACGGGTCACCGGGTCCATCAGCACGTGCCACGGGAACGGGTCACCGGGGTCCGTCAGCACGTGCCACGGGAACGGGTCACCGGGGTCCGTCAGCACGGGCCATGGGAATGGGTCAGAATGGGTCGCCGGAGTCCGTCAGTACGTGCCAGGGGAACGGGTCACCAGGGTCCGTCAGCACGGGCCACAGGAACGGGTCAGAACGGGTCACTGGGTACCCGTCAGCACGTGCCAGGGGAACGGGTCAGAACGGGTCACAGTTGCCCGTCAGCATGTGCCATGGGAATGGGTTAGAATGGGTCACCGGAGTCAGTCAGCACGTTCCACAGGAACGGGTCACCGGGGTTCGTCAGCACGTGCCACAGGAACGGGTCACCAGGGTCCATCAGCACATGCCACGGGAACGGGTCGCCAAGGTCCGTCAGCACATGCCATGAGAACGGGTCACCGGGGTCCGTCAGCACGGGCCACGGGAACGGGTCACCGGGGTCCGTCAGCACGTGCCACGGGAACGGGTCACCAGGGTCCGTCAGCACATGCCACGGGAACGGGTCACCAAGGTCCGTCAGCACATACCATGAGAACGGGTCACCGGGGTCCGTCAGCACGGGCAACGGGAACGGGTCACCGGGGTCCGTCAGCACGTGCCACGGGAACGGGTCACCAGGGTCCGTCAGCACGGGCCACGGAAATGGGTCAGAATGGGTCGCCGGGGTCCGTCAGTACGTGCCAGGGGAACATGTCACCGGGGTCTGTCAGCACGGGCCACAGGAACGGGTCAGAACGGGTCACAGGGTACCCGTCAGCACGGGCCACGGGAATGGGTCAGAATGGATCGCCGGGGTCCGTCAGTACGTGCCAGGGGAACGGATCACTGGGGTCCGTCAGCACGGGCCACAGGAACGGGTCAGAACGGGTCACCTGGTACCCGTCAGCACGTGCCAGGGGAACGGGTCAGAACGGGTCACCGGGGTCCGTCAGCACGGGCCACGGGAACGGGTCACCATGGCCGTCAGCACGGGCCACGGGAACGGGTCCCCGGGGTCCATCAGCACGCGCCACGGGAACGGGTCACCGGGGTCCATCAGCACGGGCCACGTGAACAGGTCACCATGGCCGTCAGCACGGGAACGGGTCCCCGGGGTCCATCAGCACGCGCCACGGGAACGGGTCACCGGGGTCCATCAGCACGGGCCAGGGGAACGGGTCACCGGGCTCCGTCAGCACGGGCCACAGGAACGGGTCACCATGGCCGTCAGCACGGGCCACGGGAACGGGTCCCCGGGGTCCATCAGCACGCGCCACGGGAACGGGTCACCGGGGTCTGTCAGCACGGGCCACAGGAACGGGTCAGAACGGGTCACAGGGTACCCGTCAGCACGTGCCAGGGGAACGGGTCAGAACGGGTCACCCGGGTCCGTCAGCACGGGCCACGGGAACGGGTCACCGGGGTCCGTCAGCACGGGCCACGGGAACGGGTCAGAACGGGTCACAGTTGCCCGTCAGCATGTGCCATGGGAATGGGTTAGAATGGGTCACCGGAGTCAGTCAGCACGTTCCACAGGAACGGATCACCGGGGTTCGTCAGCACGTGCCACAGGAACGGGTCACCAGGGTCCGTCAGCACATGCCACGGGAACGGGTCGCCAAGGTCCGTCAGCACATGCCATGAGAACGGGTCACCGGGGTCCGTCAGCACGGGCCACGGGAACGGGTCACCGGGGTCCGTCAGCACGTGCCACGGGAACGGGTCACCAGGGTCCGTCAGCACATGCCACGGGAACGGGTCACCATGGTCCGTCAGCACATGCCATGAGAACGGGTCACCGGGGTCCGTCAGCACGGGCTACGGGAACGGGTCACCGGGGTCCGTCAGCACGTGCCACGGGAACGGGTCACCAGAGTCCGTCAGCACGGGCCACGGGAATGGGTCAGAATGGGTCGCCGGGGTCCGTCAGTACGTGCCAGGGGAACGGGTCACCGTGGTCCGTCAGCACGGGCCACGGGAATGGGTCAGAATGGATCGCCGGGGTCCGTCAGTACGTGCCAGGGGAACGGATCACTGGGGTCCGTCAGCACGGGCCACAGGAACGGGTCAGAACGGGTCACCGGGTACCCGTCAGCACGTGCCAGGGGAACGGGTCAGAACGGGTCACCGGGGTCCGTCAGCACGGGCCAGGGGAACGGGTCACCGGGGTCCGTCAGCACGGGCCACGGGAACGGGTCACCATGGCCGTCAGCACGGGCCACGGGAACGGGTCCCCGGGGTCCATCAGCACGCGCCACGGGAACGGGTCACCGGGGTCCGTCAGCACGGGCCATGGGAACGGGTCACCATGGCCGTCAGCACGGGCCACGGGAACGGGTCCCCGGGGTCCATCAGCACGCGCCACGGGAACGGGTCACCGGGGTCCATCAGCACGGGCCAGGGGAACGAGTCACCGGGGTCCGTCAGCACGGGCCACGGGAACGGGTCACCATGGCATCAGCACGGGCCACGGGAATGGGTCCCCGGGGTCCATCAGCACGCGCCACGGGAACGGGTCACCGGGGTCCGTCAGCACGGGCCACGGGAACGGGTCACCATGGCCGTCAGCACGGGCCACGGGAACGGGTCCCCGGGGTCCATCAGCACGCGCCACGGGAACGGGTCACCGGGGTCCATCAGCACGGGCCAGGGGAACGGGTCACCGGGCTCCGTCAGCACGGGCCACAGGAACGGGTCACCATGGCCGTCAGCACGGGCCACGGGAACGGGTCCCCGGGGTCCATCAGCACGCGCCACGGGAACGGGTCACCGGGGTCTGTCAGCACGGGCCACAGGAACGGGTCAGAACGGGTCACAGGGTACCCGTCAGCACGTGCCAGGGGAACGGGTCAGAACGGGTCACCCGGGTCCGTCAGCACGGGCCACGGGAACGGGTCACCGGGGTCCGTCAGCACGGGCCACGGGAACGGGTCAGAACGGGTCACAGTTGCCCGTCAGCATGTGCCATGGGAATGGGTTAGAATGGGTCACCGGAGTCAGTCAGCACGTTCCACAGGAACGGATCACCGGGGTTCGTCAGCACGTGCCACAGGAACGGGTCACCAGGGTCCGTCAGCACATGCCACGGGAACGGGTCGCCAAGGTCCGTCAGCACATGCCATGAGAACGGGTCACCGGGGTCCGTCAGCACGGGCCACGGGAACGGGTCACCGGGGTCCGTCAGCACGTGCCACGGGAACGGGTCACCAGGGTCCGTCAGCACATGCCACGGGAACGGGTCACCATGGTCCGTCAGCACATGCCATGAGAACGGGTCACCGGGGTCCGTCAGCACGGGCTACGGGAACGGGTCACCGGGGTCCGTCAGCACGTGCCACGGGAACGGGTCACCAGAGTCCGTCAGCACGGGCCACGGGAATGGGTCAGAATGGGTCGCCGGGGTCCGTCAGTACGTGCCAGGGGAACGGGTCACCGTGGTCCGTCAGCACGGGCCACGGGAATGGGTCAGAATGGATCGCCGGGGTCCGTCAGTACGTGCCAGGGGAACGGATCACTGGGGTCCGTCAGCACGGGCCACAGGAACGGGTCAGAACGGGTCACCGGGTACCCGTCAGCACGTGCCAGGGGAACGGGTCAGAACGGGTCACCGGGGTCCGTCAGCACGGGCCAGGGGAACGGGTCACCGGGGTCCGTCAGCACGGGCCACGGGAACGGGTCACCATGGCCGTCAGCACGGGCCACGGGAACGGGTCCCCGGGGTCCATCAGCACGCGCCACGGGAACGGGTCACCGGGGTCCGTCAGCACGGGCCATGGGAACGGGTCACCATGGCCGTCAGCACGGGCCACGGGAACGGGTCCCCGGGGTCCATCAGCACGCGCCACGGGAACGGGTCACCGGGGTCCATCAGCACGGGCCAGGGGAACGAGTCACCGGGGTCCGTCAGCACGGGCCACGGGAACGGGTCACCATGGCATCAGCACGGGCCACGGGAATGGGTCCCCGGGGTCCATCAGCACGCGCCACGGGAACGGGTCACCGGGGTCCGTCAGCACGGGCCACGGGAACGGGTCACCATGGCCGTCAGCACGGGCCACGGGAACGGGTCACCGGGGTCCATCAGCACGCGCCACGGGAACGGGTCACCGGAGTCCATCAGCACGGGCCAGGGGAACGGGTCACTGGGGTCCGTCAGCACGGGCCACGGGAACGGGTCACCATGGCCGTCAGCACGGGCCACGGGAACGGGTCCCCGGGGTCCATCAGCACGCGCCACGGGAACGGGTCACAGGGGTCCGTGAGCACGGGCCACGGGAATGGGTCAGAATGGATCACCGGGGTCCATCAGCACGGGCCACGGGAACGGGTCACCGGGGTCCATCAGCACGCGCCACGGGAACGGGTCACCGGGGTCCATCAGCACGGGCCACGGGAACGGGTCACCATGGCCGTCAGCACGGGCCACGGGAACGGGTCACCATGGCCGTCAGCACAGGCCACGGGAACGGGTCACCGGGGTCCATCAGCACGCGCCACGGGAACGGGTCACCGGGGTCCATCAGCACGGGCCACGGGAACGGGTCACCATGGCCGTCAGCACGTGCCACGGGAACGGGTCACCGGGGTCCATCAGCACGGGCCACGGGAACGGGTCACCATGGCCGTCAGCACGGGCCACGGGAACGGGTCACCGGGGTCCATCAGCACGCGCCACGGGAACGGGTCACAGGGGTCCGTGAGCACGGGCCACGGGAATGGGTCAGAATGGGTCACCGGGGTCCATCAGCACAGGCCACGGGAACGGGTCACAGGGGTCCGTGAGCACGGGCCACGGGAATGGGTCAGAATGGGTCACCGGGGTCCATCAGCACGGGCCACGGGAACGGGTCACAGGGGTCCGTCAGCACGTGCCACGGGAACGGGTCAGAACGGGTCACTGGGTACCCGTCAGCACGTGCCACGGGAACGGGTCACCGGGTACCCATCAGCACGTGCCAGGGGAACGGGTCAGAACGGGTCACCGGGGTCCATCAGCACGTGCCAGGGGAACGGGTCCGGGTGTGTGTTCACTGAAGGGCGAAGAAACGTGTGCGCTGCTACAACCGTGGAACAAACACAGCTTCGGGCGGAACAGCGCGTACTTCTGTGCGCTACAATTGTCTCCCACTTTTCCATCTGGAGCGAAGGTCAAAATGGAGGTTCAAAGGTCAACAAACTATTGACTTACACCAGTCAGGTGACTTTAAAAAAATCCCATCAAAGCGCGGCCAAAAGGTACTTTCTGCCCAAAAATGCTCAGCACAAGCCCTGCTTTCTGTGGGTTCAGCTCAGGCGCTTCCAGGGCCCCGTGCGTGACAGAAGCATCACGACCGGTGCGTGACAGGCACGGGAAGGTATTTAGAAGCACTTTACCCCGCATCCACTGACACCCCCGCCCTCACTGAACACTTTGCCTCACCCCACAAATGCCCCTTTTGGCACATGTATGTTCCTGTCCGACACCCCCATAAAGTGCGGGCCCTGGAGCCGATCAGGTGGGGGTGAGGTTTGGGGGCGGGTGGGGGTCACAGCCTGGGGTTGGGTTGCAGGGACCCCCTCCCTCCGCTGCAGGGACTTGAACCCTCTGCACTCAGAGACGAGGCCGTCTGACCAGGACACTGGGGGGGGAGGGGGGAGCGCCTAGGAAATACTAAAGCGCTCTCCCTGGGTCTCGAAGCGCTGTAGGGGGCAGGCAGCGGGTAGAGAAGGCAGAACGGGCAAGATATAGAGTACACCCCCGAACTGGAACACAAGGGAAGGTACACGAGAGGAAGGGGAAGGAGTCTGAGTGGGAGAGAGGGCAGCACCCCCAACACCAGTGTGTGCCCTTCGTGAGCCCACTTTCATCGCAGCAGCGCTCCCTGCCGGCTGCTTCTGGCTGAGTGGTTGTTGTGTGTCTTGCACCATTGTCAGCTGTCCCTCGTGGCCCCTGCACTGTGCACACTCACTATGAGATGCATCCGAACTGCTGCTTTCTAAAGCGCTCTCTTACCTCTGGGCCTATTTAGCGCTACACCATTCAAATAGTATAAATACAATTAAACTAAATTTAAATTAATCGGTTCAGGACACCTCGCAGAACGCCTCTAAGCGCTGGTAAAAGGCAGCCCTACGTGTGAAGGTGTGTGCAGGGTTCACTGGGGGCATCCAGCCTCCCTCGGCAGGGGGAGGGGAAGGTCAGCCCTTCTTTTACAATATTTACAATGCAGGCGATGCAGGTGTCTGTGGCCTTCTTTCAAATAGTTACAATCTCAGGGCGGTACACCGCCAGGGAGGTGTGTGCGCGTGCGCGTTGTGTTGCAGAAGTGTGACACTGCCAGGGGTGTGTGAGCGTTGTGTTGTAGAGGAGTTACACCGCCAGGGATGTGTGTGTTTTGTGTTGCAGAAGACTTACAACGCCAGGGATGTGTGACTGTGTTGTAGAAGATTTGCGCTGCCAAGAATGTGTGTATGTTTGTGTTTTAGAAGAGTGAGACTGCGAGGGTTGTGTGTTTCACTCTCAAGGCTCATGCGTGCATTTGTGACTCGGAACAGTCACAGTCCAGGTACTTGTGTTATAGCCACACTCCTGGGGATGAGGTGTGTGTAGCTTGCTTGGGGGGAGTGGTGCGTGCTGAGTGGTGCTCGTGGAATGTCTGTTTCTGTTTGACAACAGCTCCCTACCAGGGACGCGTTTGTCTAGTTTGATAAAACTCGCGATCCCAGAGATGTGTGTGTTTGTGAGTTGTGGTTCACAATCCCAGCCACGGGTATATTAGTGTTTTCATCCAGGATATTGAGGGGCCGCGGGAACAGCTGGCTGACGGTGCAACAATAAACCTTCAGAGACACAGTGAGTGTGTCAGCACAGTCACACTGCCAGGCACACGAGTGTGTTTGTTACCCTAACAGTAAGAGAGAGAGAGGGGTGTGTGCGTGTGTCTCTCTGTGTGTGTGTACCCCCACCGCAGGAGGTGGTGGCCCGATCCTGTACCCGGTTCCTGTGTGTTTGTGTCAGTGTGTGCATGCCTGTCTGTGTGTGTTTGTGTCAGTGTGTGTGCGTGCCTGTCTGTGGGTGTGTCTGTCTGTGTGTGTTTGTGTCAGTGTGTGTGCGTGCCTGTCTGTGTGTGTTTGTGTCAGTGTGTGTGCGTGCCTGTCTGTGGGTGTGTCTGTCTGTGTGTGTGTGTGTGTCAGTGTGTGTGTGCACCTATTCTCAGTCGAGCCCGCCGTGCCCAGCGGTGCGAGTGTGTGTTGTGGTTTGTACATGGCACGGCCAGGGGAGGTTGGTCCCCGCGCTGCGCTTTTACGCACGGATCCGCGGGACAGGGGTCGTGTCTGGTTTCTTTCACCTGCTCTATTTTCAAGCTGTGTCCAGTCCCTGAGGACAGGGACATTGTAGGGTTTAAACTCCCCCGTGATGGCACTGCCAGGGGTGCGGGGGGCGCTGTGTGCAGGAGCCCCCGCCCCCTCCCAGCTGGACACAGACACCCCTCAATGTCCGGGTTACCCCGCCTCTGTCCGGGGGGGGCCCGTCTCTTCTTGTACATCCCTAACACAGCTGTTTGAGGCGCCCCCGGCTTCGAGGCACCTGCGCCCCCCCACCCGGTCGGTTAATATTCGATGCTACTGAAGTCTGGGGGCGCCGTGGCGTCCGCTCGCGGCTCTTTGCGCGTTGCTGTCGGAAACAATGAATTTATTCGTTTCAACTCCGACGTAGACGTGTATTTTACCAAACCGTGAACCCGGCGGCTGCGCACTCGTTCATAAAGCGCTTGGGAAATTAATACATTAATACAAGGGGTCCGCGTTTGAAGTCACTTTAGCTTTAAAGTTCGGCATGAAAAAAAAGAATATATATATATATATATTACACACAAATGTATTTACCTCGTCTTTGACGAGGTAGGGCTCGAGACAATGACTTTGACATATATATCCGTGTATGTATATCGAGAGAGAGATTTTAAAACTATCCATATTTCACAGAATCCTGAAATCAGGAAAATATTTCCTTAACACGGTTAATACAATGTTATCATCAAGATGACAGCCACAGGATTACAGCGGTTTGCAACTGTCAGAACCGCTACATTTTTTTAAATGATGCAGCAAAAAGGCTCACGTGAAAGCAGATTTTCTGTGATTATAATTTCCATCCGTCTAAAAACAACTTTTGTGAAACATAATCATTATGTGGCGTGATGATGTGGTGACGGCTGGAGCCACGGGGTGCGCGTGCTTCCAATCTGGGCGGGTCAGTGTCCATTCCTCCATCAATACTGTCCTGGCGAAAGTTGCACCAAACATTCTAGTTGCAATCTCTGCCCGCTGTTGGAGGCACCATGAAGAAAACAGCCTCTTCAAGCAAATGTCTCCAAAGTAAACGTGTAACATAAAACAACGTGACCCAGTAACATGTATATGGTCTTCTATACGTATCGACCCGTTAGTAGCCTTAGAGCACTGTGCAAACCCCGTGTTGTTCATACATCCTGAGAGCATGCTCGCTTTCTCACAGACAGTGATCTTTTAATTAAAAGTCAATGTTGGGGTGCTCCCTTTTCTCTTTTTGATGGTGTTGGGGCGCTTTACACGAGCACCGGTTACTCACACAAGGGTCACATTCATTCTTTAGACACAGCCAGATGACGTGGTTTGCCCAGAATCACAGGATGCTGAGCCGACGCCGAGACTCGAACCTCGTTCTCCTGCTCCAAAGTCTGGAGCTCCGGCCCTGACGTCACATCCGCTCTTTCTTTAATCACCCCCTTCAGTCCATTTAAAAAAGAATAATATTAAAGCCCCCCTGGGGTGCAGTTTTCAGGAATCTCTGCATTTTAACTTTTTTTTATGTGCAAGGTTCGTTCCCGGCCCAGGGTCGCCGTCTTGTACCCTCTGCGGCCTTTATTACCCCCTCCCCGCCATCTCAACACCCCCTCCCCCCCCCCATAGACTAATAATCAATTTCGTGCGTGTAATTCGGTCTGAAAGGGACAGGCTGCGCAACAGCCGGGACCCCCAGCAGCGGCCGAACCCCCTGACTTCGGGTGAAGGGTGGACACGGGGGTGGAGGGGGAGGGGGGGGGCTAACAGGAAGAAACGTGAGCTGACATCAAGGGACCGAAAACATGTGAAACCTCCCAACCGTGTTCTTCTCACCATTATATTTGTTGATAGTATTATTATTATTTTTTTATGTAGCGCCAACTCGGTCCGAAGACGTGGGAGCGCTTTACGTGAACACCGGGTACATTACACAATTTTATTAATATTAATTCTGCTGCGCTCCTTGATGGTATCGTTTTCGATAGAGGAATAAATATCGTTAATACAACTGTTGCGATGACGAGAATGTTCATATCGAAAACAAGAAGGAAAAGAAAAGAAAACAAAGGGAAAGAAAGAGGTAAGGCCGGAAGGAATGAGGCAGGGGAATTTAACGAAAGATGGCGGGGGTGAGAGAGATTGAAAGAAAGGGCCTGCGAAGAAAAAACAAAAGAAAGCGAAGAACGAAAGCGAAAAGAAAAGGACTCTAAAAAATATACAACGAAATAAAGGAAAAAAATAAAGAAGAAAAGATAACGATTGAAAAACATAGGGACACAGACAGGAATAAAAACACAAAAAGAAAGGGCATATGAAAGAAACAAAAAAACGAGGCGAAGAGAATAAAACAGGGACATTTTGGAATGACCGCACGAAAGCGAGGGAGGGAAGGAGGGCAAAGGGATAGACGGACGAGCGGGATGGATGGGGGGGGGGGGGCAGATTGAGGAGGAGGGGGGGCTGGTGAAGAAGTGAGGCGCTGCACGTGTGCGGCGTGAGGGAGGGAGTGCGCCGAAGCCCGGCACAGGGGAGGCGGTGCGAGGACAGATGCATTCACCACCCAGCGCCTAGAAGCCCCGGCGCTCTCTCGTCTCGCTGCCTGTGTGCAGGTGTCTCTTGGCGCCCCCCCCCCCCCCCTCCCTCCTAGAGCCGGGCTCTGCCCCTCTGGGAGCCCCTCAAGTTTGTCTTACCTTTATTTATTTATTTATGCGTTTTTATCTCGCGCGGACTTTACCGGAAGGTGTCAGAGCGCTTCACAATAGGAACAGAACTGATACATGAGAACATTACAAGTGAACAAATTACAGAAACAAACGTTAAGTTACATGAATTAAAAGTGACAATAGTGAGCAAACAAAATACATGAGGTAGCAAACGGTGCATTACAGGAGGAAAAAGTGACATGTGTGCAGGTTACAAAAGCGAACAAAGTACAAGTGGAGGTAAAATACTGCAATAAATGGCAGACACTCCAGCACAAGAACAAACGTTACGTAGGCACTGGTGGCACTTGTGCAAGTATCGAAAGCAAACAAAATGTAAGAGGAGCAAACAGTGTGATACAAGAGAAAAGTGATGTGTGCTTGTTACAAAGGAGTACCAGACACAGGTAAAAGGGTAATACTGCAATAAATAGCAAACACTCAAACCCCTCCCCAATTAAACCGAGAAGCCTCGAGGCGCTTGAAGACTTCAGACCCTACGTGCCCTCGGTGCATCCACACAGGGTGGGGGTCGGCCTCAGGGCAGCCCCTTTCTGAGGCCTCTCCGGGGAGCTCCAGTGAACAGGAGTCGAAGAGCACACATGCTGTCTGCGGAGCCAGGACTGCCCACGACTACAGTTTGATGCCCATTCACAGCTGGTCTAAGTACAGCGCCTTGAGACACACACAGCACCAGGTAGCGCTCTCTGCTGCTCCGCGTCTCTTCTCGTGGCACTGGCGGTGACTTACTGATCTCTTCGGCGCACAGATGAAATGTGTGATCTGGTGCAACTCCGAAGCCCTTCCATACTGCACCCCCTTTCTTGGGGGCATCTTTAGCGTGTTGTTGAGCCCAGAAGGCTAATGCCACGCTTAATCACGTTAGAAGCGCAGGGCTGCACCCAGTGGCGTCACTGGGGTTGGTGTCACCCGGTGCGGGTAACTCATGGTGTCACCCCCTCACGACTTACCGCATGGACCACCTCTGTCGGAAATGTACAGTGCTAGGTACTGTCTTACTCCCTCTAGCTCCCTCTCTCGGTCTTGCTCCCTCTAGCTCCCTCTGTCTCCCTCTCTCTCTGTCTTACTCCCTCTAGCTCCCTCTCTCTCTGCCTTACTCCCTCTAGCTCCCTCTCTCTCTGCCTTACTCCCTCTAGCTCCCTCTCTCTCTGTCTTACTCCCTTTAGCTCCCTCTCTCTCTGCCTTACTCCCTCTAGCTCCCTCGCTCTCTGCCTTACTCCCTCTAGCTCCCTCTCTCTGTCTAGCTCCCTCTCTCGCTGTCTTACTCCCTCTAGCTCCCTCTCTCTCTGTCTTACTCCCTTTAGCTCCCTCTCTCTCTGTCTTACTCCCTCTAGCTCCCTCTCTCCCTCTCTCCCTCTCTTACTCCTTCTAGCTCCCTCTCTCTGTCTTACTCCCTCTAGCTCCCTCTGTCTCCCTCTCTCTCTGTCTTACTCCCTCTAGCTCCCTCTCTCTCTGTCTTACTCCCTTTAGCTCCCTCTCTCTCTGTCTTACTCCCTCTAGCTCCCTCTCTCCCTCTCTTACTCCTTCTAGCTCCCTCTCTCTGTCTTACTCCCTCTAGCTCCCTCTGTCTCCCTCTCTCTCTGTCTTACTCCCTTTAGCTCCCTCTCTCTCTGTCTTACTCCCTCTAGCTCCCTCTCTCCCTCTCTCCCTCTCTTACTCCTTCTAGCTCCCTCTCTCTGTCTTACTCCCTCTAGCTCCCTCTGTCTCCCTCTCTCTCTGTCTTACTCCCTCTAGCTCCCTCTCTCTCTGTCTTACTCCCTTTAGCTCCCTCTCTCTCTGTCTTACTCCCTCTAGCTCCCTCTCTCCCTCTCTCCCTCTCTTACTCCTTCTAGCTCCCTCTCTCTCTGTCTTACTCCCTCTTCCTCCCTCTCTCTGTCTTACTCCCTCTAGCTCCCTCTGTCTCCCTCTCTCTCTGTCTTACTCCCTCTAGCTCCCTCTCTCTCTGCCTTACTCCCTCTAGCTCCCTCTCTCTCTGTCTTACTCCCTTTAGCTCCCTCTCTCTCTGTCTTACTCCCTCTAGCTCCCTCTCTCCCTCTCTCCCTCTCTTACTCCTTCTAGCTCCCTCTCTCTCTGTCTTACTCCCTCTTGCTCCCTCTCTCTCTCTTACTCCCTCTAGCTCCCGCTCTCTCTTAATCCCTCCAGCTCCCTCTCTCTCTCTTACTCCCTCTAGCTCCCTCTCTCTCCGTCTTGCTCCCTCTAGCTCCCTCTCTCTGTCTTACTCCCTCTAGCTTCCTCTCTCCCTGTCTTACTCCCTCTAGCCCCCTCTCTCTTACTCCCTCTAGCTCCCTCTCTCTCTTACTCCCTCTAGCCCCCCCTCTCTCTGTCTTGCTCCCTCTAGCTCTCTCTCTCTGTCTTACTCCCTCTAGCTCCCTCTCACTCTGTCTTGCTCCCTCTACCTCCCTCTCTCTCTTACTCCCTCTAGCTCCCTCTCTCTGTCAAGAGCCCTCTAGCTCACTCTCTCTCTGTCTTACTACCTCTCTCTGTCTAGCTCCCTCTCTCTCTGTCTTGCTCCCTCTAGCTCCCTCTAGCTCCCTCTCTCTCTTACTCCCTCTAGCTCCCTCTCCCTCTGTCTTGCTCCCTCTCTCTCTATCCTAATCCCTCTAGCTCCCTCTCTCTGTCTAGCTCCCCCTCTCCCTGTCTTACTCCCTCTGTCTCCCTCTCTGTCTTACTCCCTCTAGCTTCCTCTCTCTCTCTTACTCCCTCTAGCCCCCCCTCTCTCTCTGTCTTGCTCCCTCTAGCTCTCTCTCTCTCTGTCTTATTCCCTCTAGCTCCCTCTCACTCTGTCTTGCTCCCTCTATCTCCCTCTAGCTCCCTCTCTCTCTTACTCCCTCTAGCTCCCTCTCTCTGTCAAGAGCCCTCTAGCTCACTCTCTCTCTGGCTTACTCCCTCTCTCTGTCTAGCTCCCTCTCTCTCTGTCTTGCTCCCTCTAGCTCCCTCTGTCTCCCTCTCTCTGTCTTACTCCCTCTAGCCCCCTCTCTCTGTCTTACTCCCTGTAGCTCCATCTCTCTGTCTAGCTCCCTCTCTCTCTCTTACTCCCTCTAGCTCCCTCTCTCTGTCAAGAGCCCTCTAGCTCACTCTCTCTCTGTCTTACTACCTCTCTCTGTCTAGCTCCCTCTCTCTCTGTCTTGCTCCCTCTAGCTCCCTCTAGCTCCCTCTCTCTCTTACTCCCTCTAGCTCCCTCTCCCTCTGTCTTGCTCCCTCTCTCTCTATCCTAATCCCTCTAGCTCCCTCTCTCTGTCTAGCTCCCTCTCTCCCTGTCTTACTCCCTCTGTCTCTCTCTCTGTCTTACTCCCTATAGCTCCCTCTCTCTCTCTGTCTTACTCCCTCTAGCTCCCTCTCTTACTCCCTCTAGCTCCCTCTCTGTCTTGCTCCCTCTAGCTCCCTCTCTATCTGTCTTACTCCCTCTAGCTCCCTCTCTCTCCGGCTTGGTCCCTCTAGCTCCCTCTCTCTGTCTTGCTCCCTCTAGCTCCCTCTCTCTCTCTTACTCCCTCTAGCTCCCTCTCTCTCTGTCTTGCTCGCTCTAGCTCCCTGTAGCTCCCTTTCTCTCTATCTTACTCCCTCTAGCTCCCTCTCTCTGTCTAGCTCCCTCTCTCGCTGTCTTACTCCCTCTAGCTCCCTCTCTCTCTCTGTCTTACTCCCTATAGCTCACTCTCTCTCTGTCTTACTCCCTCTAGCTCCCTCTCTCTGTCTTACTCCCTCTAGCTCGCTCTCTGTCTTGCTCCCTCTCTGTCTTGCTCCGCCTAGCTCCCTCTCTCTCTGTCTTACTCCCTCTAGCTCCCTCTAGCTCCCTCTCTCTGTCTAGCTCCCTCTCTCTCTCTCTGTCTTACTTCCTCTAGCTACCTCTGTCTCCCTCTCTCTGTCTTTCTCACTCTAGCTCCCTCTCTCTCTGTCTTACTCCCTCTAGCTCTCTCTCTGTCTTCTTACTCCCTCTAGCTCCCTCTCTCTCGCACATTAAACCCCGGGGGGGGGGGGGCAGGACCCCCCCCCCTTTTACACTCTCTGCCGCTTTCATGTGGTTTCTCTTTTAAAGCTTTTCAAGATGCAAAAAGAAATCTGTGTACAAGGCACCAGCGAGTTTGTAGACTAGCACTGTGTCTTTTTCCATATAAATGGCGGGGGCCCCTCATTACTACACTTTTCAAACTTTAACTAATGAGAAAATTTTAATTCGAATAACAGAGAAAATATCTCTGTTCGCTTTTGTTTTTAAAGCGGATCGAGTCTCTCCGAGGCCTTCGGGTGCGGTGCAGGGGGTGCCATGTACAGAGGCCTGTTGGTGACACCCTCATGTGAGGGTGTCACCCGGTGCGGTCCGCACCCCCCGCACCTCCCTAGTGACGCCACTGGCTGCACCATATTTACTAGAATATGGGTCAGCCCTGCGTTTCCCCCTGCGCTCGTGCTATATTTAGCTGCCTAGCGCCAGCGCAGGCTCCCTTGCACCATAGTGCAAGGGACCATAGTGCAAGGGACCATAGTGCAAGGGACCATAGTGCAAGGGACCATAGTGCAAGGGACCAGAGTGCAAGGGACCAGGGTGCAACGGACCAGGGTGCAAGGGACCATAGTACCAGGGACCAGAGTGCAAGGGACCAGGGTGCAAGGGACCATAGTGCAAGGGACTAGAGTGCAAGGGACCAGGGTGCAAGGGACCAGGGTGCAAGGGTGCCCGTGTTGAGGGGAGGATTGTTTATGTGCAGGAAGGTGCCCCTTCCTGCACATAAACAATCTTTAAATGTCATTTTGTGACCTTCCATGTGTGCTGCTTCATGCACTAGGTGTCAAGAGTTTAAAAATACGCCAAGTAGTTCAATATGGATACTACCTTGTGGCGCTAAGCAGGACGGTCGACATGTTTCAGCCTGTGGGGGAACTACCCCGGCTTTCTTCAGGACCTTTCATATGGAGTTGCTACTGCTACTGACAGATATTTGTGATATGAGGAACAGTAAAAAATGTACTTTAAAAAGTCACATATCTACCAGGAACTTTGCTCTTCAATGTTCGCTGGAGGAAGAGAGACAAGACTTCTTCCTATCGGGAGACAAAAAAGTAACACAACAAAACAGGACAAAGTCACCTACTTACATCCGCATGAATACACATACAATACTCAGATAAACACTCATGCGTGAACAGTTTCTATTCCGCATTGTTAAAGCAAAAAGCATAATAGCTACATCACACAGAGGCATTTCCTCGTAGTGATACTCACCCAGCTTTGTGTGGGTGAAGACCTCACCTCACCCGGCAACCGCTCGGGTGAATGAGGCCCCGCTCTACGGTGTAGAAAAAGGACATAGTAAGTGCACATCATCTTCTATGCCTAGCCAAATTGCTCTACACATAAAACCCAACAAACGTGTGATGGAAACCTGAGTATCAGACCACAAGGTTGTCTTAACAGGGATTAAAAAGGAGACAACAAGAGGCTCCAAATACCAAGTGGTTTAGAAATGTTTCAAAAACCGCCATAAAGTCACTCTTTACATACCCCTAGATCTCCACTTGTCAAGCCCAGTGAGGGCACTCAATATATGACAACAAATAAAGGTGTATAAACTGTTCATAACTCGAAAAACACAGTCTTTGAACAAATTGAGGACACTATTGATAAAGAACCCTATTTATCAGGGTTAGCCCTCCAATTGAAGGAAGATCACTTGAGCACTGCACTTTAGTAACACTATAATGTTGAGGAACGATATATATATAGTCAAGCAAAGTTTTTGATAGCATCCTGGCACTATAAGGCCGGGAGAGGTTTTGAACACTTATCAATTCCCATATGATGATATTCCACCAACGGGGTGGTCTGATGGGATTTTTTCAAACCTCTATGACTTAACAGTCCCCTTTTTCACTTACATCCACATCCAATTGATTCACAGTCGTTTGCTCAGACACACACCACCCTTAGACCTGGTTTACTCTTCTGTGTGTCATGTATTCATAGTATGGGGAGCGAGTAGACAGGTCGGTAAACATTCCCCCCGACCCTCCACACCTTTTTGTTTTTTGAATATTTTGAGCAGCTTCCTGCTGCGGGTCACTTTGTTATGTATACGCATCCTTGTATAAATTTGTAGCTCACCCAACTCAATTGTGATGGTTACCCTATACAGACCTAGCCCAGTCCTTGCTGGCCCCTATATCCTTGTTGATAACCACATTACATCAATCGAATAATTGACAAACTATTTCCACAGTAACTGTGATCTTGAATAAGTCCATCCTATACATTCCTAATGGATTGACATGTCCAAAAGATACAAGTCTCACTTACTGGTTTAGCACACAGTATATCCGATATGTACGTCGTTAAGTACATGCTGTTTTTTCTGAGACACAATCATTGTCAATGGACTTGAGACTCAGCTCTCTCCCTCATCAAAAGTGTGCTGACCTCCCATTTTTATACATCCAGGGAATAGTGTTTACGACTTGGGCATGTGTGCACCGCATTACTGCCAACGGGACTAAGAATCATGTCTCTTGCGACATACACGTATTTACATTGCCCTGGTCTTTTCCACTCACTTTTTCTAACCCTTTTTTCAGCGTAAGCGGCGTGCTCCACAATAGGGGTTTTATAAATATTTACAGTTCTAACAACATTGTGCCCCGAGTGCTAGCGCGCAGGCGCCAGGGAACAGCGTTTTCCGTTTTGCGCATGCGTAGCTATACATGTCGGGACCCGCACTCCGGTCCCCTGACTCAGCACAACGGTGCGTTTTTGAAACTCTCCTCAGGATTAGTCTTTGCATTGGCATAATTCTTACAATTCCTGGACAGTTACAACTTGATATCGTCCAGATCTAGCGCGCAATTAGTCCCTTGTGACTACTTAACCAATCACGGTCCTTTTATAAAAAGGAGGCGGGCATAATGTGGAACACCTCCACTTCCGCTCGGTCAATACGAGGGGCAACGACGGAGAGGTAAGAAACAGGATGTCTTTGGGGCGTCTACTGGGTTGCATTTGACAATTACTATTACTGTCACTAACATAGACTGGTCTCACACTTTAGTGATTGAGTCACCTCTACAATGGGCAATCTATATCTTCCTTCAATTGGAGGGCTAACCCTGATAAATAGGGTTCTTTATCAATAGTGTCCTCAATTTGTTCAAAGACTGTGTTTTTCGAGTTATGAACAGTTTATACACCTTTATTTGTTGTCATATATTGAGTGCCCTCACTGGGCTTGACAAGTGGAGATCTAGGGGTATGTAAAGAGTGACTTTATGGCGGTTTTTGAAACATTTCTAAACCACTTGGTATTTGGAGCCTCTTGTTGTCTCCTTTTTAATCCCTGTTAAGACAACCTTGTGGTCTGATACTCAGGTTTCCATCACACGTTTGTTGGGTTTTATGTGTAGAGCAATTTGGCTAGGCATAGAAGATGATGTGCACTTACTATGTCCTTTTTCTACACCGTAGAGCGGGGCCTCATTCACCCGAGCGGTTGCCGGGTGAGGTGAGGTCTTCACCCACACAAAGCTGGGTGAGTATCACTACGAGGAAATGCCTCTGTGTGATGTAGCTATTATGCTTTTTGCTTTAACAATGCGGAATAGAAACTGTTCACGCATGAGTGTTTATCTGAGTATTGTATGTGTATTCATGCGGATGTAAGTAGGTGACTTTGTCCTGTTTTGTTGTGTTACTTTTTTGTCTCCCGATAGGAAGAAGTCTTGTCTCTCTTCCTCCAGCGAACATTGAAGAGCAAAGTTCCTGGTAGATATGTGACTTTTTAAAGTACATTTTTTACTGTTCCTCATATCACAAATATCTGTCAGTAGCAGTAGCAACTCCATATGAAAGGTCCTGAAGAAAGCCGGGGTAGTTCCCCCACAGGCTGAAACATGTCGACCGTCCTGCTTAGCGCCACAAGGTAGTATCCATATTGAACTACTTGGCGTATTTTTAAACTCTTGACACCTAGACTTCTACTTGATAGTTTCCTGAGTCTTAGTAGTCAATTTTAGTCACCATGATCACTTGAGCACTGCACTTTAGTAACACTATAATGTTGAGGAACGATATATATATAGTCAAGCAAAGTTTTTGATAGCATCCTGGCACTATAAGGCCGGGAGAGGTTTTGAACACTTATCAATTCCCATATGATGATATTCCACCAACGGGGTGGTCTGATGGGATTTTTTCAAACCTCTATGACTTAACAGTCCCCTTTTTCACTTACATCCACATCCAATTGATTCACAGTCGTTTGCTCAGACACACACCACCCTTAGACCTGGTTTACTCTTCTGTGTGTCATGCAGATGTATCATCACCATCATTTGCGATTCCCAAATAGCAATTTTTTAGAAATCGCTATTTGGGAATTGCAAATTGGGATGTATGTAGAAATGTGCTATTTTTTTGTGATTTCTTAAAATTCCTTAATTGCGATTAGCAAATTGCTAATCGCAATTAAGGAATAATTTCCCATTCATTTCTATGGGCCAGGAAGCCCATAGGAATGAATGGGAAGTTATTCTCAATTTGCGATTCGCAATTTGCGAATCGCAAATTGAGAATAATTTCAAGGGTGCAGGGGTGTCCAAAGGACACCCTGTTGCACCCCTGAAATATGCATGGGTGCGCATGTATGTGCATCACATGGCACTTTGAAAAATGCAAAAATGTGCATTTTTCAAGAAATTCGCAACTTACCACCAACTAGAAGTTGGTGGTAATTTGCGATTCCTTAAGGGCATTTTGCAAATTTTTTTTGCTAAATACATTGCATTTAAGGAATCACGAATTTTGCGATTCCTTATTGTGCACCAGATTTTGCTTCATACATTCCATTTAGCAAATTCGCATTCACAAAGGCCGAAATTCTGCGAATTTCGGCCTTTGCGAATGCGAATTTGCTTGATTCATCTGGCCCTTAATCTCCCCGTGCCTAACAAAAAACATGAATGTGTCCTTGTGTAATACAACTGGTGCTCATGTAAAGCCTCTGAAACCTTCAGGTCAAGTTCGCTCTATTTAAAACTCTGGGAAAAAAAACCAACATATTTATTATGTAAATCACAAAACAAACCACTTCTATTAGAATAAAATCACTTCAAAGTTCAGAAGAGTTTACTTAGCACGTGGACGCTTTTAGTTACTATGTCACGACATAGCACTGCCCTGAGAAGTACTTATTGAACGTTTTTAGCCCCTTTGCCGCGGGGGTAATTCCCCCATTGTGCGGGGGGGAGGGGGAGCACGCACAGCGCCCCGGTGCTCGTGACGAGCTCAGCTCGTCACGGCCACACCCGTTTCCTCGGAACGTTCAGCACAGCGGGGGAATTATCCCCGCATGCGAGCGTTGCGGCCGTTATGACGAGCTCTGCTCGTCATGAGCACACATGTGGTTAGACATGAACCATTAGTGAACTAAGAGGCAAGACAGCTGTTGTGTAAGCTCTCTACATGGCCCAGATTATTATACAGCGACATCACAGTCTATTAAATGAAAAATAAATGAATATTTGTGCATCTGGTATTCCGAGCTCGCATATTTGAAAGCGCTTTCATGTGATAATGGAGCACTTTACATGAGCACCATTTACTTACCGCAGGTTACAATTAATTGGGGCTTATTAATGAGGCACTTGCGCCGCCAGAGCATCACTCTTTGTGACGTTCCGGCGGGGTAAGCCTCTTAATCATACCTATGATGTGACGCAAAACCACCCTTCCTGGCTTTGAGTGGCCTCATAGATATGGAGTAAGGCAAGACAGCGCAAGTCGCTGCATAGCCTCACTCTGCACTCAGGAAGACGTTCCATGGGCACTGTGGTGCATTTTCCCAGCAACACCCATGGATTTTGACACTGCCCCAGATTTACAAAATCACATAAACCTGGAACAGCACCAAAACCTTACGCCTCTCCAGAGCAGGTGCAATGAGGAAAAATTATTTATTTATCCCTTTCGCTGTGGCGACATTTCCGCCGCAGCGCTAAGGGGCGCGGGGGGGCAGCGCTGTGCTCCGACGCTGGTGACGGAACCGCTCCGTCACGTCCCTCTGGTGGACTGTGCTTGTGACGGAGCGGTTCCGTCACGGCCGGCCCGCTCAATAGAACGCGCCGCGCAGGCGCGGCGAGCGGGCCGTGACGGAACCGCTCCGTCACCAGCACAGCCCACCCGAGGGGCGTGACAGAGCGGTTTTGTCACCAGCGTGGGAGGGGTGAACCTAGTTTTTTCCCCTTCTCCTGTGTGCTGCATTCTGCAACACAATCAAAAAAATGGGGAACCCAGTAGACCCTTGTCAGCTTGGTCAGTTTACAATAAGCAGGTAAATGCGCCTACAAGGGATTTGTTTCTATAACTCTTCAATACTTAAAAATTATTTTCAAGTAAGTTCAAATTCCAGTAACTTACATCAAGATCACTCACAAAAGATCGTGTTTGCTTATCTATGAATTAATCATCAAAGAAGGTAAAATAAGAAAAGAAAGGAAAAAGGAAAAACACGGGTGTGTATAATTAAACAAAATTTCGTATCGATTCAAAGTTATTTTCTGAGGGGTACATAAAACGCAACAACACAATCTAACCAGTAGTATTAACATGACTGGAAAAATCCTTGACCGTCACATTAGTGAACACCTTTTCACAGAGATCTACTTCAGGCAATCTAAGAAATCTATACAAAGCTATTATTGCCTCTCTTTCATTTGAGCAGAAAATAGGTGTAGAAGTCGACGTTTCGGTCTAATTGTGGCTTTGTCCGTTAGACCATCTTCAGGACATTTGTGAGTGTTGATTAAAAAGACCCTTTTACTTTAGTGGGAATCTTATTGATATTTGACAACCGTAAGATTGATCTACAAGTGGTTGGATAGACCCAGCGTTGAAGATTTATATATGCTAGGAACAGGGACCAGTTCTTTACGGTCTCTTAATATAGAAGCTTGTAGCATTATTTACCGTCTCTTGGTGGAACAAACCAATGACGAATCTGCTAATCGTTGTCCTAGAAATTTCCTCACCAGCCGCACGCATCACAGTTGACTAGATTCCTTAGTTTCTTTGCTTGGCTAAACCATGCCATGGGGGCATTCAAACAGTGTCCTGAACTTGCTTCCCAGTGACAGGTCTTTCACTGGAATCCAGGCACCCATCTCCAGCTGACGCACCCCGACTCTTCATGCCTGGCTGGAGTTTGTATTGTTTCTCATACGTCATCTTTGAGCGTGTTGTCTATCCAGCCTGGTGGGGGTCTAGTGGAGACATACTGTTATTGTATGCCTGATGGGTCTTCCAAACAGGAGGTTCGCTGGAGCACAGTTGGTGGTGCAGAGAATGGTCACCTAGTAAACTAACAGGAAGTGACAGATTGACCATTCAGTACTGGCTTGTTGCTCATTCCCTATTGTTAATGTCATATTAGGGTGCCCATACACTTTTCAACTTCCCTGCTGGCTTGTGTCCATCTTGGGGTCATTGTCCTTTGTGCTATGCATAGATCAGACATATATATTTTTTTAATGAGACCCTCGAAAGGGAGCCAACTGTCCATCTTTGCAGTTATAGGGACTCCATATCATGCAAAGATGTTGTCTAATTTTGTCTGTCAGTGGTTAATAGAGTGGTTAATAGCCATTGGGTTCACAATTTCCACTAGTGGTGACTGATCCAAGCATCAGTTACCACTAGCAGCTGTTTCCCATATTACAGTGCACAGTAGTCCAGGCTGAGGCTCAGCCAGAGAGCAGTGCTGACCTCTTCCATGACGACTGCTGCCGGTGAGTCTGGACTGCTAGTGATTTAGCACAATATACAACATGCAACTGTTCTCTCCACCTGATTGCTCATATTGGCTACGACAGAGTCTTCCGCTGGAGGACTTTTGTGTTGATGACACCCTAGTGGACCTGATGTGCAAGTTGGGCCACTTGATCCCTCAAAGACCGGGGTATTATGACCTTTGATCTCAATAATACCAGACCTTTTGGTGATCAAACTCTTGCACCTTCCATGGCGTGACGAGCACCTGCTAGCTCTTGGAGTCCAAAGGTTTTGCGTATGACATTGTGAAAAGCAGCGAGTCTTTTAAGACCCCCAATGCTGCCTGGCGCAGGGTTCACCTCTAATTCACCTTGGGTCCGTTACCAAAATAATGAGGCAGGAGCTGGAGACCGGAAGACAAGAAAAGGGTTTATTTCTCATGAGGAGACCACGTCAACTGCAGACACCGGGATGACTGAGGGAGGTGTTCTGCCAGCAACTCCTTTGGCTCTTCCTTTTATACAGGTTTGACACAATGCATTTGTTTCATCAACATGGTTACACAGCTTGGAGTCCCCGCCCCGGGCAGGTTGTCACACAAGCCCAACATTGTTTCATCAACATGGTTACACAAGCTTGGAGTCCCCGCCCCGGGCCGGTTGTCACACAAGCCCAACATTAATTCTACTCCCACCTAGGTCAAAACAGACAATCTTATCTTGCAGCTAGACCTTGCTTCAGGGTCTACAACATGTGAGACCGGCCAGATCTAAGAGTCCGTTCTGTTGATAAAAACAGGTCCCATTGTTGGCAAAAACAAGTCTTGCTGTGTGCAGTGCAATAAACCATGTGTGCAAGAGTCTGTTTGGTATTTGGAACCTGTTTGTGTAAGAGTGTCCAAGGGTTTGCCTGTAAACAGAGATGAGAGGAAAAACGAGTTTGTGGCAGCAAGGGGTGTTGAGGTTTTGTTGCAATAGAGTTTATAGCCCCCAGCACACATACCAAGTCGGTCAGAGGGTCAGAGGGATGCTAGTAAGGGCAGGGTCAAACAAAGGTGACCAACATAGTACAAAATGACTGCAGTAGATTCAACTGACTGCAGCTTATGTGCACATAGAAATTTCCACCAGACAAGATGGCGCAGGTAATGTTCATGATTGTCGTTTTGCTTTTAACAACATGACCGTTTTAGATGCATTAGACACTGATAATTATAGGGCAGTCTGGAGGCAAATGCTACCAGTTGAGGCTTGCACCAGCTCCTGCTCAGACATCAGTTTCAGGCATAGCATCCAAACTGCTAGAATGCTGGGGTTCTCTACATCATCTTGTGGAGGAAACTGATGACGTTCAGGTGACACGGGAAGAAGTCATCGGTGTCAGTGCATCAGGGTCAGTAGGAAGCAGTGAATTGTACTGCAGTAGTTGGAAAATCCACTTCCCTCTGAGGTCGTGACAGGAGAGGGATCTCCAGAAACAAGCATATCAGTGGCTTGAAGTCTGGATAGGGCTTCTTTCTGAATATCTTGTGCTAATTTGACTATGCAAACTGCTGCAAAAGCCAAAAATGTATTCAAAATGTGTCTTTATTTCTACAAAAGCAAAAAGTTGGCTTAAGCTGGCCATAGAAACCATACAAGCAGTAGCAGCTTCTGACAGTTTTTCTCTTGTTTTACTGACTCCATATCGTTCTGAACTTTCAAATTTGTAGCAACAGAGAAAGAACTCACAGAGGAAGACTGCGGTGTTTTTCAAGTGTTGCTGGGAACAGAAAAAGTTGAAAATGTGGAGGTTACTGCAATGATACCGGCTCTCACTATGAAGTTAAAACCAGGATGGGATTGAAAATGTACAATGTTGAAATGAAAGATGAAACTGCAGCATAGCAGAGCAACTGTCACCATTGAAGTGCTTCATGAAGTGGTACTGAAGGTGTCTGAGACTGTTAGTCTCACACATTTTAACATATGGGTCAGCACATGTGAAGACTTATACACAGCAGGTTGAGAATGGGTAACTGCATTTCATTGCATAAAGCTTGATGCTTTCTGATAGGTTGAGTTACTTCAAAACAATCAAAGGGAAGTAGAGCTTGTTCCAACATAATGTTCACAGTGACAGTTTTAAGAACTGTTCAAGCATAGGACCACAGATCTGACTTGAGGAGGATGAAGTTTGTGGAAGCATAATGTACAGTGTGCATTTCGCTCACCAAGCAGGTCTCCTCCAAGAGTGAAGGCAACAGCTCGGTGCATTAATATTCAGTCTGGCAGGATAGATTTACATTCATGTTGGCTTTTATTTCTTTAGCAAGAAAAATAAATATGGTGTTCTTGATATTCCACCCAACAGGTTTGAAAAGAAAGAACCAAAAAAGGAAGGAATGAATAAAAAAATAGTTTGTATCCGACGCAAGATGAGTTGTTTGGAGAGAAAGCATCTTAGTAGCAGAGGTAAATATACCTCCTTCTAAGTTTAACGTCTGACCTTGTTGAAGTTATCATGGCATTCATTTATCATGCCAGCTTTTGGCAATGAAGCATTCCAAAACCATTCACTTGTGGAGGATAAAATGTAATACTGCAACATTTTATTATTTTGTAACAGTCAAACAAACATACAAAACCTTTAGCTAATGTACAACAGAATCCATCTGTTGTAATTATGCAGGAACCATTTCTTCAAAGTGTATTCTAAGAAAGAATGAAAAAAGCTGATGTTGCGAGGAATTTACAAGCAATGCTGGGCTTCAAAGGATTACAAGCACTGAGTATTGTGATAACATTAACGGCATTCAAGGGAAATTTAGAAATCCATCTGTGGCCCAACCTCCTGTAAATCCGGCTTTTTGGAGACCCTTCCCCACTAGGAGGGTCAAAGCCAGCGGTGCAGGGGACACCTAGAATCTACGGGTTCTTCTTGCATAAATCATACATTACCAAAGAGACCAGGACAACCAGCCGTGGAGGGAAGTAAGTTATTTATTAGCTCGAGCTAAGGACAGGGTCCCAGAATGGTACAAAGACAATTCTACGGAGACTGCTGCTTTACTCCACAGCGTACACATATTTATAGCGCTAGCCATGCCCATTTGCACAGTACAAGTTCCTTATTTCGATAAGTTCCTCATCTGACAAGTTCTTCGTCAGTCTCGTGTGGTGCAATCGTGGCCAGAGGACATCTGTCTCTGATTGCACAATGTACACAGCCTCGTGCTTCCTTGCCCAACTGGTGTGGTCATGGGGCACAGCCTCGTGCTTCCTCTATCAGTTGGTGTGGTCATGGTGCATAGCCTCGTGCTTCCTCGTCCACATGGTGTGGTCACGGGGCAGTTGGTCGTGACAGGCCAAGTTACCAACAATGGACAGGATGTGGCTGAGTCTCTGGCACAACTGGGGGGGTTGAGGCACACAGCCAGCTTCTCGGAATCGGCTCGACCACAAGGAGCAGGGAGCGTTGTGCAAGTATCAACAGGGACATGGGAAGCAATTCTTCACCAGGTTGCCGAGATTACTTTTTAAAGCCCTTCTACATTCTTTTTAGAGTTTTTTGTACGGGCCGTACATATAACGGAACACAGTCCATCGGGCAACTCGAGAGGTCACCAGCTCGGCGTCTGACGCGCTGGTAAGTTTTTTTGTTGATCTCTTCACCGCACCAGGGTTATATTCACTAGGTTGGTTTTAAGCAAAGGTTTTGCCAGCAATATCTGGTGACATCTGAAGGAGATTTTTGTTTCATTTAATCAGTGGTAGCAGTGAACCTTTGATCGCTCGTGAAGCATCCACTAACACCAGGAGTAACCGGTTGAATAAAGTTGAGGAAGTGAATTGACTTAACCATCAGGTAGGGGTTTATTCTTGTGTCGCATTCATTGTGAGCCCTCTCAGTGTTGAATTAGTAAAATGTCGGATTAGCACCATGAAGGATTATTAAGCCCTGTGTCTGTTATTGGTTGCAGTTAGTTCGCAGCAGAGCTCAGCCAGGTATTAGGGATTGTTCCTTTCATGTGTAACCCTTGCATGTTTTGTTATTTGCATCACACACTTTTATATGGTTTCGGTTTTTTGGAAGCAGTTTTAGGAGGTGCACATTTTAATTTTGATTACTAAGCACCAGCCTCTCCATTTTAATTTTTGGTGTATTGATTTGGTCTGTTTGCACCACAGTGAATTCACATTTAAAACTGTTGGGTCATCACCGTACTAACAACAGCATACCAATGTCAAGTACAACACTTGGTTAATGCAAGCATATCCTTTGTAACAACACAATGTACAGACCCGCACATGGTGTTACTTGAGTAAGAACAATCAAGTACTTATCTGTTTAATTGTTCATTTTTGAATACTGTCACTAGCAATCTTGATTAGTCGCATTTTGTTTTTTCAGATTGCCCCTGAGGAAGGGACACCTCTGTCCCGAAATGCATCGGGCATTGTTAACAAGAGTTATGCAATGAATGTTCATCAGTAAAAAGTGCATTACAAACGGAATTGAATGTTCAGAATGTTGCAATGTACTTGAATCGTTTCATTTGTATTTGTTATATTGGATTTTCATGAAGCAATGTAATTATTTTTGTTTTAAATGCAAGGATGTTCATAAAGCAAGTCTATAAGTTCATTTAGACCTGTCTGGAATATCATTGGATTGAACTATTACACTTGAGTGTTTTATTGTTTGATACTGCATACCTAAGTACAGAGTCCCAGAGGACTCATTAAGCACAGTGCGCAGCGTATCCTGCCATCCTTGGCGGTCTGTGTAGAGAACACAAAATGGAGTCATGTGGGTCATTTTAAAATACAGTACAACAGTCCCTCCTTTTGCCATGCAGAGGCAACAATCAATCGTCGTCTAGGTCAATGTCCATCATTTCCTGGACCTCTCTCTCGATCATCACCATGGCATTGTGATGGTGTAATTTCATTTGTTTGGGTGTCAAAGAGGTTGCACAGAGCCCACATAGCGCGGGCATGCATTGAACAAGAGAACAATGCGGCTGCAATGATGGCATTGAAAATCATTATCTTCAATCCCCAATGAGATACCATGCTCCAAAACCAGCCAGTTAGGGACCATGAACCCTCATCCTGATGGATGTCGGAAGCAATTGTATGCAGTCTCTGTATTGCTTGGTAGACTGTTGGTGCATTATCAGGTATGTAGCTGCAGCAGCTTGTCCTGATCAATGTGCATACTCCCCCACAGTCTGCCAGTATGATGTCAAGCGCCATTCTGTTCTGTAAAGTCATGAGGCGGTCTGATTGAAGTTCTGCCGTGATGTTACTGAGGGCACCGGCAGTTGCGTTTATGGTGGCCTCTACCACCCTTGTGAGATGTCGCAGACTGCAACTGTTGACCATAGGGCCCCAAAAGGGGAGGAACCCTTTAGCAAAGTCCCCAAACTCTTGGCCAGCTGTGTCTTCAGCGTCAATCAAACCTCTCTTCTGGATGTGGTGTGTTGCATCGGCTGTGTAGGTGGGGGGGGAGTAACCACACAATGTAACAGGTGGCGGACCAAGACTTGGGCAGCCAGGTGTAGGCCTTGTTCCCACACACAAAGTACGTATTCAGTGAGGACACCAGAGCTAGGAGAGTCGAACCATTGAGCTGGAGCGTGTATGGGGAACATCCTTTACCATGAAACTTTTACAACGTGGTACCGTTACCACGCAGCTTTTACAACGCAAGTCGTTACAACGACTTGCGCTGGGGGGCGCTCCAGGATAGGGAATAGTTTAATTTACTATCCAACTCCTTCCCTACTATCCATGGGGAAAGGAGTTGGAATAGTAAAATAAACTATTCACTATCCAGCGCCCCCCAACGCAAGTCGTTGTAACGACTTGCGTTGTAAAACCTGCGTCGTAACAGTACGCCTTGTAAAAGCACGCGTTGTACCATCATACATCCAGCGTGTAGGTGCAGTCACTTTGCCCCACCCATACTGTTCCATTGCCTTTCATGCAGTATTTTCCGGGATGTGGGTAGACAGGGAGATCCCTGAGAGGTGGCAGTCTTTTCTTTCCCCCACCATTGTAGATGTTCGATGGATAAAAGGACCCATGATTGTTCTCATATTCATTCTTTTCTGCTGAATCTTTATCCATGCTTGGCCACTCCGCAGCCAAGATGTGGCAGAATGCTTGTCTGCTACTGATCTTCCTCAGGGATCATGTGGATTTATCACCTGAATAGAATGCGTCAAAGAACACAGTGTACCAGCTGTAGGCTGAACCAGCTCGAGAAAAAGGAGCAGTATCCAGGGACATCCCAGTGCTTGCAGTATGGGGCAGCAACTCACATACCCAACAGTTTGTTGTGTTCACCACAAGCTGGTGCTGGTGTAACATTTGAATGAAAGTGTTGTTGAAGGAACCTGTCCTTCTGTTTTTCTCATAGGTGTGTAATGACACATGTTGATGAGGGGATTCTGTAGAGGTAGGAGACTCAGGTGCTGCAAGGGCAGCATGTATTACCCACCCGATGCAGCCCAGTACCAGGGAAATAGTCATTAGAACGATTAGACAGATCGAGTACCGGCCACGTAATGTCTTTATGTACTCTTGTTTTTTTATTTCTTTGCTCTTCAAGCTTTCAGTGTTCATTTTGGTCACCGTCTGCTTCACTTGGTCTTCCCTAGTTGCTGCCTGTGATTGGTGGTTGCTTCACCGGTCAGTGATTCCGTCAGTCCTATTGGCACGCTCCGGTCCGCTGTACCGGCTCCGGTCAAATGCGCCGGTGTATCACAGCCCTGTATCGATTTGTCGGACCATGTCAAGCAGAGGGCAGAGACCTTTGTCTCTTCAGTCCTTTTTTCTGGGTCGGAGGTTGTATCGGGGGTTGTATGACATTACAACGCATACTTTTACAATGCATACGTTTACAACGCATTTTTTACAATGCAACATCAATTGCAACGCATTCCATTACAACGCATACCATTACAACAAATTTTTAAAAACTACCTTTACAGCGCATTCCATTACAACGCATACTACCTTTACAACGCATACCATTACAACGCATAACATTACATTGCATGTATGGTAAGTATTGGATAGTGTAGTGGTAAAAATGACTATTCTAACTCCAGGGGGTGAAACAGTAGGGTAAGTGTTGGATAGTGTAGGGGTAAAAATTACTATTCTAACTCCAGGGGGTGCAACAGTAGGGTAAGTGTTGGATGGTAATGGTATGCATTGTAATGCTATGCGTTGTAATGACTGCATTGTAATGACATGCGTTGTAGTGGTATGCGTTGTAGTGTCATGTGTTGTAATGGTTGCGTTGTAATGGCATGCGATGTAATGGATGTTGCATTGTAAAAGTTTAGTTGTAATGGTAGTGCGTTGTAAAAGTTGCGTTGTAAAGGTTGTTTCCCGTATCGGGTGGACCTGGGCGTTGTTTGATCAGGAAACAAAGGCTCTGGCTGTTGAGTGCCCTGCAACCTCAGATGCGGAGGAACGGCAGATTGCAGGATGTCGTCGTCCTCTCGTTCAGATGAAGCCCAGGCAATATTGGCGTCACTGAAGGGTACAAAGCGGGGGAATTTCTCAGATTCATCGTCTCCCAGGCCCTCCTTGACCCACCGGTCGTATGGTAGCAGTAGAGGCACCTTCTTGCAGTGAACTCCGTGAACCCATTTTTTTCTTCCTGCCACCTTCACTGGAGACCTGGTAGCCAGCAAAACTTGCTGGGACGGCTTCCACCTCGGCTCCAAGTTCTTGGTTCTCTGGAAATTGCGGATGCAAACCCAGTCGCCTGGCTGGATGGTGTGATCAGGGCCCTCGGGTTTGGGTGGCAGGATATCTTGTACCTGACGATGAATGAGACGTAGGTTAGTGGTCAATTCATGTAAATAATCAATCAACAACGGGTATTCAACATCAGAATATTTCTTTGGGCGGGGTACTCCCCAAACATTTGCTGGCCAACCAAACACTATTTCGTACGGAGATAGTCCGGTACGAGAATGTGCTGTGGCTCTAGTTGATAGGAGGGCAAGGGGCAGGGCGTCCGGCCAAGACAGTCCTGTGTCAGCCTGGATTTTTGCCATTTTCAATTTCAGTGTTCCATTGTGGCGCTCAACCAAACCCGCTGACTGGAGATGATTGGCGGCATGGAATTTCTGTCTGATCCACACACTTTCTTCATTATTTCTCCGGTAAAGTGGCTTCCGTTGTCGCTCCAGATAATTCTGGGCATCCCAAATCTGGGAAAAAATTCCCTCAACAGTATTTTGGCAGTGCTTATAGCAGTGTTGTCCTTAAGGGGTAGGCCTCAGTGGTGCAGAGAAGAGTAACGTAGAGTTGTGCAGAGTAGGTCAGATTACAGTAGAGTGCAGTTGCGTAGAGTGCAGTGGTGTAGAGTGGAATAGCACAGAGTAGAGTGATGTAGAGTTCAGTGGCGGTAACTGCAGTTTTGCAGAGTAGAGTGTTAGAGTGCAGTGGTGTAGTGTGGAGTAGAGTAGAGATCCATTGCATACAGTACAGTGACAATTCATCTGTACAATCAAATGTACACATTTTTTTTCTGTTAATTTTAGAGGGACCCCCATAAAAGATTATTTTTCCCGTTGATGTGCAAATTTCGTTTCAAACAATGTCGCTGAACGGGGTGAGCTTCGGCAACTTTTCAGACTCGGTGTCTGCAATACCTTCTAGGATCCACTGGTTTTACGGCAGAGGTAAAGGTACCCTCTTACAGTGTACGCCGTGGATCCAATTTTTCTTCCCAAAGACTTTTACTGATGTTCTTGTAGATAGCAAAACTTGATGGACCCAGTCACCAGGATTGATGGTGTGACCTGGGTCCACAGAGGCTGGTGGCAGGTTATCGTGAACCTGTTGATGCAAGACACACAATTTAGCCGTCAGGTCATAAAAATAGTCCACCAACACAGGATAGTCAATATCACTAAATTTTGTTGGTCTCGGCACTCCCCACACATTTGCCCGTCGACCAAAAACAATTTCATACGGACTAAGTCCGATTCGGGAATGCACTGTAGTTCTAGTTGACAAAAGTGCCAACGGAAAAGCATCGGGCCATTGGAGACCAGAACTCGCCTGAATTTTGGCTAACTTAAGCTTTAAAGTGCCATTGTAACATTCCACTAATCCAGCTGATTGGGGATGATTTGCAGCATGAAATTTTTGTTTTATGCCCAAACCCTCACACACTCTCTTCATAATCTTCCCCACAAACTCACTTCCATTATCACTCCACACCATCCTTGGCAATCCAAACCTAGGGAAATATTCTTTGAGCAATACTTTAGCTGTGGACGAGGCAGTCTTATCTTTTAGGGGGTATGCCTCTACCCATCTAGAAAAGGCACAAACAACTACAAGGACGTATTTCAAATTGTTGCATCTTTCCATGTGGATAAAATCCAATTGCAGAACCTTGAACGGATACGTCGGAGGCGCAAAGTGACCAGCTGGAGTTGGAGTTCCCTTACCTGGATTATACATCAAACACACCATACAATTCTTGACCATATTCTCTGCACATTTGGGAATCCCACCATTCTCCCACACTGGAGCCAACAAATTCC
Source organism: Lissotriton helveticus (assembly GCF_964261635.1). Classification (NCBI taxonomy): domain Eukaryota; kingdom Metazoa; phylum Chordata; class Amphibia; order Caudata; family Salamandridae; genus Lissotriton; species Lissotriton helveticus. Next base: position 506,149,218 of record NC_136060.1, on the reverse strand, counting down.
TTTTGCACTAATGTGAGACAACCCATGTGCCATCGTAACCACCGCAAGCACATATGCATCCGACAACATCCATCTTTGGTGTTCTGATAACTCCACCCAACAACCAGTCGAATCCAATCTACCCGTAGTTTCTCTCCACACACTCTTTTCTTTTTCAGTAGCTTCAGCCTGGATTGATTTCACACTCTCAATCGTATCTTCACACATTCCAGCTGCATCAATCCACCTCGCAGGGCCTGCAAAGTACATTCGACTCATCACCTTTCTCGCTGTTTCTTTCAAACTTCATCCGCAAACGCATTACCACGACCAACATCATCCGTAACCTTCTGGTGAGCACTACACTTCACAATCGCAACTTGCTTCGGTAAAGTAAGTGACTCAAGAAGCTCATTCACCAACTGCCCATGTTGGATCTTGGTCCCACGCGATGTGAGAAATCCTCTTTCTCTCCACAAGCGTCCAAAATGTGTGCTACACCAAACGTGTACTGACTATCGGTATACACATTCACTCTCTTTCCCTCAGATAAAATACACGCTCTCGTTAATGCAATCAATTCTGCTGCTTGCGCCGAATTATAGCTCACTCGTGCAGTTTCAACAATTGTACATAATGTCGTCACGGCATATGCCGCGGTCGTATTGCCATTTGGAAGCTTGTAGCATGACCCATCAACCCATAGCGTACCATCAGGATCTGTAAGAGGAGTATCTTTTAAATCGACTCTCCCCTTCGTTTCCTCCTCCGTCCTAAGAAAACAATCATGCTGTTCCTGACCATCTGTGTCCACAGAAATCGGCAACAATGTCGCTGGATTCAATATATTACACCGCTTGATGTGCACATGACTAGCCAAAAGTGTCAACTCTTAGCCCGACAAGCACTAGTAAGGTGCTGAGTCTTGGTTCTATTTAATAAAGTATCCACTGCATGTGGAACCATCATGACCAACGTGTTATCCATCACCAATCCAGCAGACTGTCTGATAGAAACAGCCGCTGCCGCTGTAGCTCTTAAGCAACTTGGCAACGCTCTAGCTACTGGATCTAAAGTTGATGAGAAATACGCACATGGACGCTGCTTATCACCGAATTGTTGAGTCAAAACTGACAATGCACAACCCTCTCTCTCGTGGACGTAGAGTGTAAAAGGCTTACTGTAGTCAGTAGTACCCAGCACTGGAGCAGAACACAATGCATCACGCAACTCAGAAAAACTTTTCTGACAATCGTCAGACCAAGGAAGAGGGTTCGGTATATCCTTACAATTCAATGCCAACAGAGGTTTTGCCAACAAAGAAAAGTTCGGAATCCGCTGTCTACAATACAACGTGATACCCAGAAAAGCACGTACCTCTCTCTGCGTACTTGGCACAGTCATTTGAGCAATCGCTTGAATTCGTTCTGGGGTCAACCTTCTTCCCTCCTTCGACAAGAGATGACCTAAGTAGGTCACCTCTTGGCGACAATACTGCAACTTTGAAGGTGATACTGATAGAGATCGCAGGTCACCCGGCCAATAATTTCACCATACACGTACCAGGCCCATATACTAATTTCAATTTATCGCATATATTAATGGGGTGACCATACACTCTACTACCAGCAACCCTGATTCCTTCCTGTTTATTTCTAGTGTACCCGACTTACCAATCCACCGTTACGGGTACCTATGACCACAACGGATCAGGGAGCTAGCTGTAAAAGAAAAGCAGGCATTACAATACCAACATATACTCCTTTATACCTTCATTAAATGACCACAGACCAGATGCAATTATTTGCTTTAACTAAAGGGATGGAAAAACACAAAGAACATCTATGTTTCATAAACTTAGAAGAGATTTACTAAGGATGGGTAAGAAAAATGGAACATGCTAGAATAACGACAATTTAATGTATGATTTGTTCATTTAGAGATGCGAAAAGCATGGAAATCAATATATGCGAAAAGGTGTGCCTTTATTAAAGCAAAGACAGAAAAATAGAAAGATGCAGTATAGAGTTCTCAGCACTATATATATTTACCTAGAATGGTGTGAAGACCAACCCTGGCCACGGATCAGTCAAGGACAGGAAATACCCCAAGGAAGGACAGTCATCAATGGGACAGCAGGTGCAGAATGGACACCCCAGGACAGGACAGAAAACCCAGATTAGGATCAGGACAGGACCACCAAGGAACGACCAGCACCCGCAGTTTGGAAGCAACGCCTGCGCTCCACCCTCTCTGCAGCTATCAGTCAGAACCCCGATTGGGTTAGCGAAAATCCCAGCAAAGTGCTTCGCCAGCACTTAAGGTTCAGTAAAACCTCCAGAGTCTATGGTATATTTCGGACAGAGTGCTCCGCTGCGCTCTGTATTCAGTCACCTATTGAGTGCGTTGGGTCAGTGACAGGTCAGCTATTCAGACAAGTCGGACAATTTCTCTAGCTAAACCTAGGCTAGTTATACTGTTTTCGGGTCAGTGTACCACCCCCCAAATGTTGCAAGTGTCAGAATCCCCAATTTTGATTGGTCCTCACGTAGGATAGGTTAACACACCAATCAGAACAAACTTCTACAAGCCCAGTTTTACATCTTCTGGGACCGCCTAGCAGATTTGGGGTTCCCATGACCTATTCTACAGAATACAATAGAAAGATATACTTTTGTTGCTAATGAAATACATTTCAGTTTCGCCGGCTGGGTGAAGGTGCATCTTCCCAGGCACGTCTTGGCAGGGACCTTCAGTTGGCACTCTGTCAATGCCACCGGCAGAAGTCGGTCGTGTGCAGAAGAGCATTTCAATATGGCTCCTCGAGCATCCCATCCACCCTCAATATCGGAGTACATGAAAAGTAAGCGAAAACAAATTAAAACATAGAAATAAATGAATTCACTGTATACTATGAGTAGCTACTTTATACTCCTTAAATGGAAAAATATACTATGGCATTATAATTAGTGCAAATGAAAAGGAGGGTAGTGTGGCACTCTGTGTTAATTCTGGTTCAATTCAGTCCTAAAGTGACTTGGGTGCTGACCGGTTTGCTCCCTCTGACTGTTGGGGAGTTATCAAATATGTCAATTCAAGTGCTGTCAAGTTTGACAGTGTAACCAATCGCACTCATTTGGGGAGATGAGTCCCTCCAATGTTACAACTTCAATTAAAAAATGAGGTGTTCTTGAGGTATACCAGAAGAAAATAGTTTGATATTCATTCAAACAGATCTACTAAGGCCCCTGTGGCCGCACATTACATTTCCAACAGCCATAACATCAGTCAGATTCGCTTTATGGTTTTGGAGTGTGTTCCTGTGAAGCAAGGCTGTGATAACAAAAAAAGATTGCTTCAACGGGAGATATTTTGGATTAAAAAATTAAATTCCTGCCACCCAACGGGGTTAAATGAACGGCTTGAATATAGTTGCTTCTTGTAAATCATAATTCACTGTAACAGGCCTTTTTTAACCAATTGTTTCATTTTTGACATTGATATTATCTCTCTGTGAACATGTTTATACATTAACCACTATTCATCCTGTTGGTTCAACAGGACAACCTATTTCACGTTTCCATTTAGAACATCACCACAATCTGTGAATTTTGGTTTTATGAGTTATCCTCTAAGTGATGCACACTGCGTCTCTCTTCTGTTTAGCCAGCCATTCTTCACCCGATATAGACTGCACCAATATGGCCGCGATTCTAACCACTCACACTTCGTATCTACAGTGAGACCAAACGCGGATATTTTTGGATAGTATCGTTTTCTCTTATACCATATTTAACCTTGCACATTAGACGCCGTTAGATCCGTATCACACTATTTATTTTAATTTACCTTTTAGGATAGATAGATCTCTTTACACACTTCCGGGTCACGATGGGACTTTCATTAACCTTGCTGAAGCGCATGCGCACGTACACACTAACCCGATGTCGGATTTGATCTACGAAGACTAACTACGCGCCTCACCAAACTGCCCAACCGGTGAGTACACCACAGCGTACTATCGTGTTAAACACACATTAATCTAGCGGGTTTACTCCTGCAAGTGTGACATGAGCGTAATAATAATTTTCACCAAGGCGACCACACATACGGAGTTTTGAATTAATTACACAATTTTGGTTGTATGTTCGGTTTTCAATATGAATCACTCGGTGGTATCTTACTTAACATTCACGGAACGTACAGGTTGAGTTACATTATTACATGTTATTCGAGGTTCATGAATTCAAGCAAGTCGCGTAATATGCGAAATCTTGCTTCATCAATCCCCTCTTTGATGATATTTACTATCATCACAAACTAATGGAATCAGATGCCAACTTCTCTCACACTTTGTTCATCTCAATCTCTTCCAGCATTCGATTCAATTTCTCTTTCACATCTTTGTTAGGGTGAGAATTTGTCACCCTTTTGTAAATCTGATTATTCAGTTCTTCCAATTCAAGTTCATCCACACTTCGTTTCACACCTCTCTTATTTACAGTGTACTTTTTTTGGTGTTTGCGACATTTGCAACAGACAAATATAAGGAATAGGATGAAGCCGATCACTCCAATTGGCATCAGTACCTTAAACAATAAACTTTTACCTAAGTTAGCAAACCAATGACCTACAGAGGAGAGACCATCAGTAAGTCCCTTCCAGGCACTATCAACCTCCAGTGGTTTGAGTTCCTTTTCCAAATTTGTAATGTTCCTTACATATTTTTGGATTTGCACACTTTTGTCCGGTATGTAAGTGCAACAATGTTGCGCTTTCAACATCCGGCAGACTCCGCCCTCTTTTGCTAATAAGGTGTCAAGAGCAAGTCTGTTCTGTAAAACCATTGATCTGATCGCAACCATTTCGGTGTTGACCAGCAGAAATCCATGAGCTGTGTCAGTATACAACACATCCACTATAGTGGATAATTTGCAAATTCTGTGTGTGTTCAGAACCACTCCCACTCCAGGTATCAGTGCACTAAAAATACTACCCATTATTTCACCTACGCTTTCTCTTTTACTACGCACTAAGCCATTAGTGTTTTCATTGCTTCCAGCAATTTCATTCACATGGTATATTTTCGGGAAGACAATGCCAAAGTAGCAGCTTCCATACCAGTGATCCGGCAATTTGAAATAAGCCTTGTTTCCACATATATAATAAATTCCGGGAAACACAGGTTCTGACCCATTTTTGAAACCCCAACCTCCAATTACCTTGTAATTGTGTTCACATTGACTGGAACCAATGAAAATGTAATTATAATAACTAGTCTTTTCACGATGAAGACAGAGTTTTCCCTTCCTTTCGAAATCCAGCAACAAAGCAGTGCCACTCCCGCCATTTGAGGTGCTTTCCATGTTTTCAGCCCACCTAGGAGTTTTCTGCCTTTTGTCATTCGCCTTTCTTTGGAAACTCTCCCTTCTTTTCTCTGCCATGTTTAAGAACATTTTCTCTTGTTCATGTAATGAACAGGTCAAATTATCTCTGTGTGCGTCATTTAAGTCTATGGTACCTATAGTCAGAAAATATTCTCCCATATAACGTGTAACGCCACTTTTAGTATGTGCAGGATTCAGATTTCCACGTATAGGAAGTTCAGAAAATATCACGTCTGAGTTAGAGTAATAGTACTGTAACGGTCCTCTTTTGTAGAACAAGCTAGCTAAAATACTACAAGAGATTCCATAAGTCAAGGGCAGATGATGATAAGTCACGCCTTCAGCTACAGAGGTAGGTAGCTTCATGCAGACATAGCAGTCTTCTACCTCCATAGTTTCTACGTAACGAACTAGAAGATTAGCGAATACATTTAAATGAGTCTGGTTCTTAATTCCGTGATAATGTAGTCCTTCCTCATCTGGTGCTTCTAAGTTCAATTTTGTTTGTCTAAGTGCTTTTTCACGTCTTTCTATACTTTGTGTTGTCAGTTCTTCAGTATTTTTCGTCACAGTCTCTGTAAGGTCAGTATTAGTACTTTTGCTCACCATATAAGGAATAAAAACTGTTAGTCCTATCCAAATGATTAACACTAGGACTACACTACATATACATACTTTGCAGCATGTTTTGCAACAACTGCGTCTAGGCCTACCATTCACACTTGAATCAGACATTTTCGCTTAGAAGAAGTTTTTCAACCCCTCCTTGTAACTTTGCACAGGTAGCTTACACTGAGCAACTTCAGGTTGGTTCTTCTTCTTCAGCAGACTGATCAGCAATCTGTTCTTCGTCACTTTGGTCAGTTATATCAAGATCCTCAAACTCCTCCAATATCAGATAAGTCCATTCAGGATCTTGGTATTTTTCGTTCAGTCTTTTTATACGATCACTTCTCCTTTTGGAGCTCTCCCCAGTTTGTTCTGCTATACGCGAACTTCTCCTCCTTTTCTCAAGGTTTTCTTCTACTGTCTTTAGTCTCAGTCTTAATCTTTTAATATATCTTGGTTCGATATTTTTCTTCTTCTTGAGTCTTTTAGTTGGCACTGTGGTTTGGCTTTCTTCTAATGCTCTTTTATTTTCACTGGTTTGTGGCACTTCTGCTTCTGTTTCTTCCCTTCCTGTCTGACTAGTCCCAGGTCTTATTTTTATTTCTTCTGCCTGGTTACTAAGCTGGCCTTGTTCAGGAGTTTTTTGGTTTTGGCTTTCAGGTGTCTCTATTGTTGTGTCCTGAACACGTTCTTCTAGTTCTGTCTGTTCTTGTTCAAGCACTTCGATCCCTTGATTTTCTTCCGCTTGAACTTTGACACTAGTTCTGGTCTGTCCCTTTTCAACTTTAGGAGTTTGTGGAGGTGTGTCAATCACTTGCTCTATCCCTGTCTGACCTTCTTCGTCTTCAGATTTTACATTGATTTCGATAATCTGATAGTCTTCGCCTGTGCCTGTCTCTTCCTCTCTATCCCACTCTCTATCTGCATGTGTTCGACTTCTTGTTCTGATGGGGTCGTCAGTTAGGTCGATTATGGGTATCCACTCATCTCGACTGGTGCTCGGTTGTTCGTCGTCAGCTACTTCAGGACCATCATCTGGAGACCCCTCAGCTGGACAACCTTCAGCGTCAGTTTTCTCGTCTGGAATCACCTTCTGTGTATGGCTGGCATGGATCCACTTTGGAACGCCGGCACACTTCACCGCTGTCGTGGTCACCAATATCACTTGGCGTTGCTTTCCCCACCTCGGTGCAAGGCAATTTGAACGAGTATGTTTCTTGAGTACAACCCAGTCGCCAGGAACCAATTTGTGGACTGGGGTTGTTGGATTGGCGACGGCGTCTTCCCCAATCTGGCGAGAGATAGAACGCACTTGGTCACCCAGCTGCTTGCAGTACTCAAGTACCAAATCATCAGAAATGCTTAACAGTTTGTATCCTGGTACCCATGCCTGTCTCATTACTCTTCCCATCAGGATTTCATGGGGGCTCAGGCCTGTTTTTCGGTCTGGAATACTTCTGAGTCCCATCAGAACAAGAGGTAAAGCATTTATCCAGTTCATGCCAGTAGATTCACACATCTTTCCTAATCTTTATTTTATAGTGCCATTTATTTGTTCCACCACTCCAGAAGCCTCTGGACGATATGCACAGTGCAGTATTTGTGTGATCTTGAATGCTTTACAAAGCTGATCGATAATCTCATTCTGAAAATGTCCACCTCTATCTGATTCAATTGTGACTGGCACCCCAAACCTAGGTATCAATTCTCGCAGCAATAATTTGGCTACAGTTATGGCGTCATTCTTTTTAGCAGGGTGGGCTTCCACCCATTTTGAAAACAGGCAGACAATGACAAGGACATATCTCATTCCCTCACAACGAGGCAGTGTGATTAAATCAATCTGTACTCTCACAAAGGGACCTCCTGATTTTCCAATTTTTCCCAATTCGACTACTGTTTTCTTCCCAGCGTTAAATTGCTGACATGTTAAGCACCTCTGGCAGAGCGACTCTGCTACCTTCCTGAACTTCGGATTGTACCATGTTTGTTTGAAAACCAGGACCATGGCGTCCCTACCAATGTGTGAATCTCCATGTATCAACCTGGCCATTGAAGCAAGCAGATGTCTAGGCAACACAAGCATACCATTTGGGCCCACAATGACACCATCCTCACTTCTCGGTCGACAACCAAGTTTCCTCCATTTTCCTTTTCTTTTGATGGCACAGCATGCTGCCAATCTCTCAACTCGTCCCAGGTAGGCACACCTCAAACATCATAAGTTGGCAGCTGTTTCCAGGTCCCCCCAATTTGATATTTACAGACATGCGATTTTTTGCACAATGTTGGGCAACTTCATCAGCAAATCCATTTCCTAAGGTTACAGGACCAGTGCCAGATTTGTGAGCAGCACATTTGACCACTGCCAATTCTCTTGGTAATTGGATTGCCTGCAGTAAGTCTTGTACAACTTTTCCATTCCTAATGGGAGTACCTGAAGAAGTCAGAAACTCCCTCTGTAGCCACAATTGGCCGAAGTCATGCACAACCCCATAACAGTATTGACTGTCAGTATATACTGTTATTCTTTTGTTCTTCCCAATTTTACAGGCCCTTGTCAATGCAATCAATTCGGGTACTTGTGCAGACTTTACTCCAAATAGACAGGATGCCTCTTCAATACGGTTTAGTGAGACTACAGCATAAGCAGCACTTAGGCCTCCAAGTTCGTGTCTCATACATGAGCCATCCACGAACAGTTCTTCATCTTCCACAGACAAAGGCACTTCCTTAATGTCTGGGCGTGGTTTAGTACTGAATTCGGTCAGGTCAATGCAGTCATGCTCGTCCTCTCCCTTGGCTTCTACAATCATGGAGTCAGGGAGCAGGGTGGCTGGATTCAGAATATTGCACCGAGTAATGACTACATTTGCAGCACCCACGAGAATCCTCTCGTATTTAGTCAGCCGACTAGGGGTGAGATACTGGGTCTTAGTTCTGGTTAGTAAAATTACAACTGCATGTGGAACATATACAGTTACAGGATGTACCATAACAATGGATTCACTCTGCTCTAGACTTGTGCAAGTTGCAGCTACTGCTTTCAGACATCCAGGCAATCCAGCAGCCACTGGATCCAAAGTGGCAGAAAAATATGCCACTGGGCGTCTAGTCAACCCATGCTCCTGAGTTAAGACTTATAGTGCACAATTATCTCGTGTGTCACAGAATAGAGCAAATTCCTTAGAATAATCAGGCATTACTAATGCAGGGGCTGTACACAGACATTCTCGTAATTTAGTAAAGGCGGTTAAGCCTTCATCCTCCCATTCCACAGGATCTTTTGCTCCTTTCTTGGTCATTTTTATCAAAGGCTTTGCTAGGACTGCAAATCCCACAATCCATTGCCTGCAATAACCTACAACTCCAAGGAACATTCTGACTTCTTTCTGAGTACGGGGTAACTGCATGTTCCGAATTATTCTGACCCTCTCTGAAGTGACTTTTCTGATGCCTTTTTCTATCTGGTGCCCCAGATAGTTCACTGACTTGGTGCAGAACTGAAGTTTGTCATGTGACACTTTATGTCCTTTTTCACCTAGGTGATTCAGTAAGGCAATGGTGTCAACAACACAGTCTCTCCGACTTTTAGACGCCACCAAGAGGTCGTCTATATATTGTACCAAAACTGATTTTCCCGGTAAGACTAGAGATTCAAGGCACTTTTTCAGGATCTGATTAAAGATAGAGGGACTTTCAGTATACCCTTGAGGGACGCGATTTCAAATGAACACGTGACTATCGAAAGCAAATGAAAAAAGAAATTTGCTATCTGGATGCAATGGGATCGAAAACAATGCGTGACATAGGTCAATCACGGTGAACCATTCAGCATCCCAGGGAATCTGATATAGGATCACTGCTGGGTTCGGGACAATAGGACAGCAAGGAGCGACAATCTTGTTTACCTTTCTCAGGTCCTGCACTACCCTGTACTTGCCACTAGGTTTCTTGATTCCAATTATGGGTGAATTACATGGGCTACTCATCACTTCTTGTATGATGTTTGCTTCTAGCAACCTTTTTATTTCAATGGCAACTCCTGCTCTCACTTCTGCACTCATTTTGTACGGCTTGGCATTGGGGTAAACTGCATTTTCTTTCATAGCTATTTTTATTGGGTCTACATTTGCCATTAACCCTACATCATTTCCAGTAAAGTCCCATACTTCTGGTTTCACTGTCTTTTGGAGTTCTTCAGGTAAGTCTTGTACAGTCATTTGTTTAATTTCTGAGTCTAGTCTGATTAACCTTAATTTGTATATGCCATCTTCGTCAGGGGTCTGAATTTCGACGCCTTTTGGTGTGCAAAAGATGGTGCAGTTCATTTTGCACAACAAATCACGTCCCAGTAAGTTCACTGGACTGGTATCACAAACTACAAATCTATGCATTTCTTTGAAGTTTCCTATTGTGATCTCCATGTGCTCAGTAACTGGGGTACTAATCAATTGATTAGATACACCCACTACTTGGATTGCTTCTCCCGAGAGGGGTAGGTTTGGAACGTCTGCTGTTCTCACAGTAGAACGGGTAGCACCAGTGTCCAACAGAAAAGTGACATCATTGCCATCAACCTTTCCTTCAATGTATGGCCCTGACTGGTCTACCGGCAAGGAGGCGCCAAGTACACACTCCTCGTCCTTCCCTCTCAGGCCCCGTCAGTATTGATCGTCACAGAGAAAAGTATCATTCAACAGAAACTGCGAAGTTGCTGCATTTCTATTCTCATTGCCTCCCCAGATCTCTATGTCATCACCCTGCGGTGATTTTCCCTTATAATTTGGTTTTGGCGCTCGGGGCAATTGACTTGCCTTTACCTGATGCTGGGTCTTTCTTGGTTTTTCATTCTGCGTCTGTGGAGTTAAATCAGGGGTTTGGGTATTATCATGCTGTAAATATGGACACTCGTCTCTCCAGTGCCCAATTTCTCCGCACTGGTGGCAGGGAAACTTCTTTTTAGGTTCTTCTCTGCTCATTTTTACTTTGGGCTTCCCACCACCCCCAGAACCTTGATTTTGGGAATTCTTGTTCATTTTATTCAGTTGCTTTTCCTGTTGCTCTGCCAACTTTACCTGTGCCCACATAACTTTCTCTTTCAGAGCCTTTCGCTTGTCTGCCATCTCGTCTTCACAATACTTTTCGTATCGCAAGACCTCATCCATTTTCTTAGACTGCCAACAGATTTTATTGTCTTTGATCCACTGACAAATTTCGGGTCTTAAACCGTTTACAAACCTGTAAATGAAGTGGGTCATATCCTTCATCTCGATGTTATCTATACCACTGTATGTTTTAAATACCTGTAACAGTCTTTCATAGAAGGAGTGCACAGTTTCGTCCCTTTCCTGCGTGGTTCTATCTATCTTGGTCCAATCAGTTTCCTTCGCAGGCACCTTTTGCTTCAGGTGTAGCATTACTTGTTCATATTTCTTCATCATCTCATCAGAGGGTGCTCCTGTGTTAGGATCCCTCGGGTATTCCTCACTAGGCCAACCAATGGCAATCTTACATTCGGTCCATAAATCAACAGGAACCACTATATCGAAAAACCCATCCAGGTCTTTCCATAGGCATTTTTGCACTTTTACAAATCTTTCCACCTGCCTGTACCAGTCTACAGGCTTCTCTCTCAGTTTTGGAAAGTCATTGGTAAAGGACACAATATCCTGTCTGGACCAGGGAACGTGCACATATTTTCCACCTGGCACTTCACGCATAGGGTACAACGGTTCTGGTTTGTCAGCTTCCTTTAGAACAAATTCAGGAGTCACCTGTTTGGATCTAGCCTCATATTTCTTCTAGGCCCATCTGGCTTTCCATCTTTCTACACCTCCCCATTTTTGCAACACTGTCAATAATTCTTTGACCTGTGCCTTTTTCCCTGACACATTCAGGTTTTCCAAATCTTTGTCTGAGAAATCTACTCTGTACGGTTTTTGTAAGGGTTTTGACTTTGAAATGTCTATTCCCATACTAGCTGCAGTGTCTGTTAATTTCTCATGGAGCATTCTGACATTCCGGGTAAGACTCTTGACTATAAACAGCAGCTCTTCTTCAGAATAGGTATTTAATCTATCTAAACCTACGTTTCCTGCCATCAGTTCTTCTATTTCTATTCTCAGTTTGTAGATATCTAAAGGTTTCGTCTGAGGAGCTTGTTTTTCTAATTCGCGACTCCATCTTTCAATTTCCTCGGGAGTCACTAACGTGACACTCTTAGTACCCAAAGTCGATTCCATTTGAATCTCTTTCGTATTGAAAGGATTATGCCTTTTCTGTAATCTTTTCCCTGTATCCCTAATGGGCAGATCCATTAGCGAGACCTCAGACTCACAATCACTTATCTGGTCATCCACTATTAAGGGCTCTGGTCTCGGCTGTGCTATAACTGGGGTAATAACTGGAGTCTTTGGACTTCCCTGTCTATCCCCATACAGCTGAACCACGGGTCCAATAGTTATCGGGATTGTCAAAGCCTCAGGACTTGTATTTAACTGGGAGATTTTCTGAATTATCTCGGCTCTCTGTTTAGCTAGAGCCTCTCGCTCCTTTTCTTCCAGTAACCTGTCTAATGATTTTTCATATATTACCTGCGGGGTCAAAGTTGGAGCATAACTCGGGGCAGTGGGATGTGTCTCACTTGGTCCTTCACCATAATTAGGTTTTGGGAACAAACTTCCTGTGCTTAAGGATCTTGGTTCTTCCGTATGAGGAAGTCTTGAGAACAGATTTCCTGTATTTGATGGTCTTGCCTCACCTTCATAGGATGGTCTAGAGCAGAAGTCTCTTTCTCTGGAGTATCTTGACTCCCCACCAAATGGAGTTCTTTGACAGATATCTCTAGCACCTATGGATCCTAAACCCTCGTTATAGGGAGGTATTTGACAGCCCTCTCCTACGCTTACAGATCTGACCTCCTCCCGTGGAGGAGGTCTTCGAGAACTATCCCCTTCACTAAAGGGTCTGTGTCCTTCATTATAAGGAGGCGGACTTCTCATAAACATGTCATCTAATAACTCATCATCCGACTCCCCAATGGGTACCCAATATTTGCACTTTTCTGTTTTCTTCTCCCCCGCCGGAGGACCACCCATTGGCACCATTGGAAACAGCCCTTCTACAATCATATTCTGTCTCCACTGTTTCATCTTTTTGTCTCGGGTCTCTTGTTTCAGTTTCGGATACCATTTGGTTAAACCTTTATCCATGCGGGGTTTGTCTCTTTCAAAAGCCTCAATTTCCCATTCCTCTAGTGCTTCGTACTGCGTTAATCTAGGTCTGGGATGTAAATCATTCATTCAGGTTCTCAAATTAAATAAAATCCTACCATTAAAGGTACCTTTTAACGGGAAAGCCAAAATTCCGTCATCCTTTGTGTATTCCGCCCAGTTTTCCAACCATACACACGAGTGGTACCCTTTGTCAAACATCATGAAAGATGCAGGAGTATTAGGTGGCGGAATGACAACACCTTCCCTAGTTTTAATCGGTTTGTCCTTTTTGAAATAATTCTTCACTTTGTTTACCAGGGACAATTTTCGCTTATTTCCATACATAATGTCGCATTTATTAGTCTTCCACTTATCTTTTCCAAACCCTGGGTATCTTGGATCAGGTCTAGTCTCCGGAGTATACGTATGCCACATATACTTTTCCGCAAGCGACTTTGTTTACAAAATCACTTCCAATCTAAATGCGTCTTATATTTACGTGCGACCAATGAAGTGCACGGTTTCAAAAAAGCTCGACCAATGGGTGCGCGGCCTTTCGCGAGACAGGTTCTCACGCTTCGGCACTCACCCCTCCTTTACAATTCCAGCTCCGCTACACACCCGCTGTCTCGACCAATCCCAGCGCGGCACAGAGTGACGTCAGAGCAGCTCCGCAACTGACTCCCTCCTTCACACGGTAACGGAAACTTTGATTTCTTTCTTAAAGTGCAAGTGCTTTAGTTATTTAACAACGTAAACACATTCGCCACTGTACTCGAGTGTCTAGACAGGAAAGAATCGTGTCACTGCAAGTAAACTACTTCCATTTACATTTCAAATACTACGGATAGATCTCTTCTGCCTACCCTTTCACGCAAGCATTTTGGGAACCTGCTACTTCTTTGACTTATCCACTTCTTTCCGGGATATATACTAAGTCTAAAGTTTCACCAGTGAACCCCTTTGCTGTCACCCAAGCTCCGATGAACCTGCTACTCCTTCCGGTGTGACCCTTACTAGGTTATATCACAATAAAAGTTTTGCCAGTGAACTCGTTGCTATCATTTATTCAAACATACATTCAGAAAAAACCCTAATTAGTGCTTCCGGTTCTGCCTAACCTGCACTAACTTTCCTCGAGGCACTGACCTCACCACGGCGTGGATTCTCTTTCCACCCACTATTCAATTCCCCAGGGATTCCAGACAAACATTTAACGCTTACTAACGAGTGGGTTAATACATATATCAGTATATCAATACGAAAAACAGTTTAAAACATTTCATACTTTTTCAAAGCAAAGCATTTCACGTGAGTGATCAGTTCACACAAATGTTTACCTTTTTAGCAGCAATAAAATTCCTAGCAGCATCCAACCTATCTAGCTAACTAGTCCTACCTAACTTTAACTAGTCCCTAACCATAGCTCTGATACCAGAAAATTACTGATAGAGATCGCAGGTCACTGGCCAATAATTTCACCATACACGTACCAGGCCTATATACTAATTTCAATTTATCGCATATATTAATGGGGTGAGCATACACTCTACTACCAGCAACCCTGATTCCTTCCTGTTTATTTCTAGTGTACCCGACTTACCAATCCACCGTTATGGGTACCTATGACCACAACGGATCAGGGAGCTAGCTGTAAAAGAAAAGCAGGCAACACAATACCAACATATACTCCTTTATACCTTCATTAAATGACCACAGACCACTGGGAAGTTTTAAAGGTTTTATCTAAATTTCAGATTTGGAAAGCATGAAATTTATTACAAGCAAACAGTCAATTACCAAGATGATAAAGAGCACATAACTATATATAAAGTAAATCAGGGCAACCATTTATGAGTCTAAAGGAAGGTAAGAACAAGGAACATACTAAGCAGTTTCAAACTTTAAACTTAGTCTTGGGAAAACTAAAAAACGGGAATGAATAAAGAGCATACTAGAATGTCACAGTGAAATAATTTCCCCATAAAGAGGAACTATAGGTAAAATGCAGATAGACAATGCTAATGAACTGATGCAATTATTTGCTTTAACTAAAGGGATGGAAAAACACAAAGAACATCTATGTTTCATAAACTTAGAAGAGATTTACTAAGGATGGGTAAGAAAAATGGAACATGCTAGAATAACGACAATTTAATGTATGATTTGTTCATTTAGAGATGCGAAAAGCATGGAAATCAATATATGCGCAAAGGTGTGCCTTTATTAAAGCAAAGACAGAAAAATAGAAAGATGCAGTATAGAGTTCTCAGCACTATATATATTTACCTAGAATGGTGTGAAGACCAACCCTGGCCACGGATCAGTCAAGGACAGGAAATACCCCAAGGAAGGACAGTCATCAATGGGACAGCAGGTGCAGAATGGACACCCCAGGACAGGACAGAAAACCCAGATTAGGATCAGGACAGGACCACCAAGGAACGACCAGCACCCGCAGTTTGGAAGCAACGCCTGCGCTCCACCCTCTCTGCAGCTATCAGTCAGAACCCCGATTGGGTTAGCGAAAATCCCAGCAAAGTGCTTCGCCAGCACTTAAGGTTCAGTAAAACCTCCAGAGTCTATGGTATATTTCGGACAGAGTGCTCCGCAGCGCTCTGTATTCAGTCACCTATTGAGTGCGTTGGGTCAGTGACAGGTCAGCTATTCAGACAAGTCGGACAATTTCTCTAGCTAAACCTAGGCTAGTTATACTGTTTTCGGGTCAGTGTACCACCCCCCAAATGTTGCAAGTGTCAGAATCCCCAATTTCGATTGGTCCTCACGTAGGATAGGTTAACACACCAATCAGAACAAACTTCTACAAGCCCAGTTTTACATCTTCTGGGACCGCCTAGCAGATTTGGGGTTCCCATGACCTATTCTACAGAATACAATAGAAAGATATACTTTTGTTACTAATGAAATACATTTCAGTTTCGCCGGCTGGGTGAAGGTGCATCTTCCCAGGCACGTCTTGGCAGGGACCTTCAGTTGGCACTCTGTCAATGCCACCGGCAGAAGTCGGTCATGCGCAGAAGAGCATTTCAATATGGCTCCTCGAGCATCCCATCCACCCTCAATATCGGAGTACATGAAAAGTAAGCGAAAACAAATTAAAACATAGAAATAAATGAATTCACTGTATACTATGAGTAGCTACTTTATACTCCTTAAATGGAAAAATATACTATGGCATTATAATTAGTGCAAATGAAAAGGAGGGTAGTGTGGCACTCTGTGTTAATTCTGCTTCAATTCAGTCCTAAAGTGACTTGGGTGCTGACCGGTTTGCTCCCTCTGACCGTTGGGGAGTTATCAAATATGTCAATTCAAGTGCTGTCAAGTTTGACAGTGTAACCAATCGCACTCCTTTGGGGAGATGAATCCTTCCAATGTTACAACTTCAATTAAAAAATGAGGTGTTCTTGAGGTATACCAGAAGAAAATAGTTTGATATTCATTCAAACAGATCTACTAAGGCCCCTGTGGCCGCACATTACATTTCCAACAGCCATAACATCAGTCAGATTCACTTTATGGTTTTGGAGTGTGTTCCTGTGAAGCAAGGCTGTGATAACAAAAAAAGATTGCTTCAACGGGAGATATTTTGGATTAAAAAATTAAATTCCTGCAACCCTGTTATCCTCTAAGTGATGCACACTGCGTCTCTCTTCTGTTTAGCCAGCCATTCTTCACCCGATATAGACTGCACCAATATGGCCGCGATTCTAACCACTCACACTTCGTATCTACAGTGAGACCAAACGCGGATATTTTTTGATAGTATCGTTTTCTCTTATACCATATTTAACCTTGCACATTAGACGCTGTTAGATCCGTATCACACTATTTATTTTAATTTAACTTTTAGGATAGATAGATCTCTTTACACACTTCCGGGTCACGATGGGACTTTCATTAACCTTGCTGAAGCGCATGCGCATGTACACACTAACCCGATGTCGGATTTGATCTACGAAGACTAACTACGCGCATCACCAAACTGCCCAACCGGTGAGTACACCACAGCGTACTATCGTGTTAAACGCACATTAATCTAGCGGGTTTACTCCTGCAAGTGTGACATGAGCATAATAATAATTTTCACCAAGGCGACCACACATACGGAGTTTTGAATTAATTACACGATTTTGGTTGTATGTTCGGTTTTCAATATGAATCACTCGGTGGTATCTTACTTAACATTCACGGAACGTACAGGTTGAGTTACATTATTACATGTTATTCGAGGTTCATGAATTCAAGCAAGTCGCTTAATATGCGAAATCTTGCTTCATCAATCCCCTCTTTGATGATATTTACTATCATCACAAACTAATGGAATCAGATGCCAACTTCTCTCACACTTTGTTCATCTCAATCTCTTCCAGCATTCGATTCAATTTCTCTTTCACATCTTTGTTAGGGTGAGAATTTTTCACCCTTTTGTAAATCTGATTATTCAGTTCTTCCAATTCAAGTTCATCCACACTTCGTTTCACACCTCTCTTATTTACAGTGTACTTTTTTTGGTGTTTGCGACATTTGCAACAGGCAAATATAAGGAATAGGATGAAGCCGATCACTCCAATTGGCATCAGTACCTTAAACAATAAACTTTTACCTAAGTTAGCAAACCAATGACCTACAGAGGAGAGACCATCAGTAAGTCTCTTCCAGGCACTATCAACCTCCAGTGGTTTGAGTTCCTTTTCCAAATTTGTAATGTTCCTTACATATTTTTGGATTTGCACACTTTTGTCCGGTATGTAAGTGCAACAATGTTGCGCTTTCAACATCCGGCAGACTCCGCCCTCTTTTGCTAATAAGGTGTCAAGAGCAAGTCTGTTCTGTAAAACCATTGATCTGATCGCAACCATTTCGGTGTTGACCAGCAGAAATCCATGAGCTGTGTCAGTATACAACACATCCACTATAGTGGATAATTTGCAAATTCTGTGTGTGTTCAGAACCACTCCCACTCCAGGTATCAGTACACTAAAAATACTACCCATTATTTCACCTATGCTTTCTCTTTTACTACGCACTAAGCCATTAGTGTTTTCATTGCTTCCAGCAATTTCATTCACATGGTATATTTTCGGGAAGACAATGCCAAAGTAGCAGCTTCCATACCAGTGATCCGGCAATTTGAAATAAGCCTTGTTTCCACATATATAATAAATTCTGGGAAACACAGGTTCTGACCCATTTTTTAAACCCCAACCTCCAATTACCTTGTATTTGTGTTCACATTGACTGGAACCAATGAAAATGTTATTATAATAACTAGTCTTTTCACGATGAAGACAGAGTTTTCCCTTCCTTTCGAAATCCAGCAACAAAGCAGTGCCACTCCCGCCATTTGAGGTGCTTTCCATGTTTTCAGCCCACCTAGGAGTTTTCTGCCTTTTGTCATTCGCCTTTCTTTGGAAACTCTCCCTTCTTTTCTCTGCCATGTTTAAGAACATTTTCTCTTGTTCATGTAATAAACAGGTCAAATTATCTCTGTGTGCGTCATTTAAGTCTATTGTACCTATAGTCAGAAAATATTCTCCCATATAACGTGTAACGTCACTTTTAGTATGTACAGGATTCAGATTTCCACGTATAGGAAGTTCAGAAAATATCACGTCTGAGTTAGAGTAATAGTACTGTAACGGTCCTCTTTTGTAGAACAAGCTAGCTAAAATACTACAAGAGATTCCATAAGTCAAGGGCAGATGATGATAAGTCACGCCTTCAGCTACAGAGGTAGGTAGCTTCATGCAGACATAGCAGTCTTCTACCTCCATAGTTTCTACGTAACGTACTAGAAGATTAGCGAATACATTTAAATGAGTCAGGGTCTTAATTCCGTGATAATGTAGTCCTTCCTCATCTGGTGCTTCTAAGTTCAATTTTGTTTGTCTAAGTGCTTTTTCACGTCTTTCTATACTTTGTGTTGTCAGTTCTTCAGTATTTTTCGTCACAGTCTCTGTAAGGTCAGTATTAGTACTTTTGCTCACCATATAAGGAATAAAAACTGTTAGTCCTATCCAAATGATTAACACTAGGACTACACTACATATACATACTTTGCAGCATGTTTTGCAACAACTGCGTCTAGGCCTACCATTCACACTTGAATCAGACATTTTTGCTTAGAAGACGTTTTTCAACCCCTCCTTTTAACTTTGCACAGGTAGCTTACACTGAGCAACTTCAGGTTGGTTCTTCTTCTTCAGCAGACTGATCAGCAATCTGTTCTTCGTCACTTTGGTCAGTTATATCAAGATCCTCAAACTCCTCCAATATCAGATAAGTCCATTCAGGATCTTGGTATTTTTTCGTTCAGTCTTTTTATACGATCACTTCTCCTTTTGGAGCTCTCCCCAGTTTGTTCTGCTATACGCGAACTTCTCCTCCTTTCCTCAAGGTTTTCTTCTACTGTCTTTAGTCTCAGTCTTAATCTTTTAATATATCTTGGTTCGATATTTTTCTTCTTCTTGAGTCTTTTAGCTGGCACTGTGGTTTGGCTTTCTTCTAATACTCTTTTATTTTCGTTTGTTTGTGGCACTTCTGCTTCTGTTTTTTCCCTTCCTGTCTGACTAGTCCCAGGTCTTATTTTTATTTCTTCTGCCTGGTTACTAAGCTGGCCTTGTTCAGGAGTTTTTTGGTTTTGGCTTTCAGGTGTCTCTATTGTTGTGTCCTGAACACGTTCTTCTAGTTCTGTCTGTTCTTGTTCAAGCACTTCGATCCCTTGATTTTCTTCCGCTTGAACTTTGACACTAGTTCTGGTCTGTCCCTTTTCAACTTCAGGAGTTTGTGGAGGTGTGTCAATCACTTGCTCTATCCCTGTCTGACCTTCTTCGTCTTCAGATTTTACATTGATTTCGATAATCTGATAGTCTTCGCCTGTGCCTGTCTCTTCCTCTCTATCCCACTCTCTATCTGCATGTGTTCGGCTTCTTGTTCTGATGGGGTCGTCAGTTAGGTCGATTATGGGTATCCACTCATCTCGACTGGTGCTCGGTTGTTCGTCGTCAGCTACTTCAGGACCATCATCTGGAGACCCCTCAGCTGGACAACCTTCAGCGTCAGTTTTCTCGTCTGGAATCACCTTCTGTGTATGGCTGGCATGGATCCACTTTGGAATGCCGGCACACTTCACCGCTGTCGTGGTCACCAATATCACTTGGCGTTGCTTTCCCCACCTCGGTGCAAGGCAATTTGAATGAGTATGTTTCTTGAGTACAACCCAGTCGCCAGGAACCAATTTGTGGACTGGGGTTGTTGGATTGGGGACGGCGTCTTCCCCAATCTGGCGAGAGATAGAACGCACTTGGTCACCCAGCTGCTTGCAGTACTCAAGTACCAAATCATCAGAAATGCTTAACAGTTTGTATCCTGGTACCCATGCCTGTCTCATTACTCTTCCCATCAGGATTTCATGGGGGCTCAGGCCTGTTTTTCTGTCTGGAATACTTCTGAGTCCCATCAGAACAAGAGGTAAAGCATTTATCCAGTTCATGCCTGTAGATTCACCCATCCTTCCTAATCTCGATTTTATAGTGCCATTTATTTGTTCCACCACTCCAGAACCCTCTGGACGATATGCACAGTGCAGTATTTGTGTGATCTTGAATGCTTTACAAAGCTGATCGATAATCTCATTCTGAAAATGTCCGCCTCTATCTGATTCAATTGTGACTGGCACCCCGAACCTAGGTATCAATTCTCGCAGCAATAATTTGGCTACAGTTATGGCGTCATTCTTTTTAGCAGGGTAGGCTTCCACCCATTTTGAAAACAGGCAGACAATGACAAGGACATATCTCATTCCCTCACAACGAGGCAGTGTGATGAAATCAATCTGTACTCTCACAAAGGGACCTCCTGATTTTCCAATTTTTCCCAATTCGACTACTGTTTTCTTCCCAGCGTTAAATTGCTGACATGTTAAGCACCTCTGGCAGAGCGACTCTGCTACCTTCCTGAACTTCGGATTGTACCATGTTTGTTTGAAAACCAGGACCATGGCGTCCCTACCAATGTGTGAATCTCCATGTATCAACCTGGCCATTGAAGCAAGCAGATGTCTAGGCAACACAAGCATACCATTTGGGCCCACAATGACACCATCCTCACTTCTCGGTCGACAACCAAGTTTCCTCCATTTTTCCTTTTCTTTTGATGGCACAGCATGCTGCCAATCTCTCAACTCGTCCCAGGTAGGCACATCCTCAAACATCATAAGTTGGCAGCTGTTTCCAGGTCCCCCCAATTTGATATTTACAGACATGCGATTTTTTGCACAATGTTGGGCCACTTCATCAGCAAATCCATTTCCTAAGGTTACAGGATCAGTGCCAGATTTGTGAGCAGCACATTTGACCACTGCCAATTCTTTTGGTAATTGGATTGCCTCCAGTAAGTCTTGTACAACTTTTCCATTTCTAATGGGAGTACCTGAAGAAGTCAGAAACTCCCTCTGTAGCCACAATTGGCCGAAGTCATGCACAACCCCATAACAGTATTGACTGTCAGTATATACTGTTATTCTTTTGTTCTTCCCAATTTTACAGGCTCTTGTCAATGCAATCAATTCGGCTACTTGTGCAGACTTTACTCCAAATAGACAGGATGCATCTTCAATACGGTTTAGTGAGACTACAGCATAAGCAGCACTTAGGCCTCCAAGTTCGTGTCTCATACATAAGTCATCCACGAACAGTTCTTCATCTTCCACAGACAAAGGCACCTCCTTAATGTCTGGGCGTGGTTTAGTACTGAATTCGGTCAGGTCAATGCAGTCATGCTCGTCCTCTCCCTTGGCTTCTACAATCATGGAGTCAGGGAGCAGGGTGGCTGGATTCAGAATATTGCACCGAGTAATGACTACATTTGCAGCACCCACGAGAATCCTCTCGTATTTAGTCAGCCGACTAGGGGTGAGATACTGGGTCTTAGTTCTGGTTAGTAAAATTACAACTGCATGTGGAACATATACTGTTACAGGATGTCCCATGACAATAGATTCACTCTGTTCTAGACTTGTGCAAGTTGCAGCTACTGCTTTCAGACATCCAGGTAATCCAGCAGCCACTGATCCAATGTGGCAGAAAAATATGCCACTGGGCGTCTAGTCAAACCATGCTCCTGAGTTAAGACTGATAGTGCACAATTATCTCGTGTGTCAACGAATAGAGCAAATTCCTTAGAATAATCAGGCATCCCTAATGCAGGGGCTGTACACAGACATTCTCGTAATTTAGTAAAGGCGGTTAAGCCTTCATCATCCCATTCCACAGGATCTTTTGCTCCTTTCTTGGTCATTTTTATCAAAGGCTTTGCTAGGACTGCAAATCCCACAATCCATTGCCTGCAATAACCTACAACTCCAAGGAACATTCTGACTTCTTTCTGAGTACGGGGTAACTGCATGTTCCGAATTATTCTGACCCTCTCTGAAGTGACTTTTCTGATGCCTTTTTCTATCTGGTGCCCCAGATAGTTCACTGACTTGGTGCAGAACTGAAGTTTGTCAGGTGACACTTTATGTCCTTTTTCACCTAGGTGATTCAGTAAGGCAATGGTGTCAACAACACGGTCTCTCCGACTTTTAGACGCCACCAAGAGGTCGTCTATATATTGTACCAAAACTGATTTTCCCGGTAAGACTAGAGATTCAAGGCACTTTTTCAGGATCTGATTAAAGATAGAGGGACTTTCAGTATACCCTTGAGGGACGCGATTCCAAACGAACACGTGACTGTCGAAAGCAAATGAGAAAATAAATTTGCTATCTGGATGCAATGGGATCGAAAAGAATGCGTGACATAGGTCAATCACGGTGAACCATTCAGCATCCCAGGGAATCTGATATAGGATCACTGCTGGGTTCGGGACAATAGGACAGCAAGGAACGACAATCTTGTTTACCTTTCTCAGGTCCTGCACTACCCTGTACTTGCCACTAGGTTTCTTGATTCCAATTATGGGTGAATTACATGGGCTACTCATCACTTCTTGTATGATGTTTGCTTCTAGCAACCTTTTTATTTCAATGGCAACTCCTGCTCTCACTTCTGCACTCATTTTGTAGGGCTTGGTATTGGGGTAAACTGCATTTTCTTTCATAGCTATTTTTATTGGGTCTACATTTGCCATTAACCCTACATCCTTTCCAGTAAAGTCCCATACTTCTGGTTTCACTGTCTTTTGGAGTTCTTCAGGTAAGTCTTGTACAGTCATTTGTTTAATTTCTGAGTCTAGTCTGATTAACATTAATTTGTATATGCCATCTTCGTCAGGGGTCTGAATTTCGACGCCTTTTGGTGTGCACAAGATGGTGCAGTTCATTTTGCACAACAAATCACGTCCCAGTAAGTTTACTGGACTGGTATCACAAACTACAAATCTATGCATTTCTTTGAAGTTCCCTATTGTGATCTCCATGGGCTCAGTAACTGGGGTACTAATCAATTGATTAGATACACCCACTACTTGGATTGCTTCTCCCGAGAGGGGTAGGTTTCGAACGTCTGCTGTTCTCACAGTAGAACGGGTAGCACCAGTGTCCAACAGAAAAGTGACATCATTGCCATCAACCTTTCCTTCAATGTATGGCCCTGACTGGTCTACCGGCAAGGAGGCGCCAAGTACACACTCCTCGTCCTTCCCTCTCAGGCCCCGTCAGTATTGATCGTCACAGAGAAAAGTATCATTCAACAGAAACTGCAAAGTTGCTGCATTTCTATTCTCATTGCCTCCCCAGATCTCTATGTCATCACCCTGCGGTGATTTTCCCTTATAATTTGGTTTTGGCGCTCGGGGCAATTGACTTGCCTTTACCTGATGCTGGGTCTTTCTTGGTTTTTCATTCTGCGTCTGTGGAGTTAAATCAGGGGTTTGGGTATTATCATGCTGTAAATATGGACACTCGTCTCTCCAGTGCCCAATTTCTCCGCACTGGTGGCAGGGAAACTTCTTTTTAGCTTCTTCTCTGCTCATTTCTACTTTGGGCTTCCCACCACCCCCAGAACCTTGATTTTGGGAATTCTTGTTCATTTTATTCAGTTGCTTTTCCTGTTGCTCTGCCAACTTTACCTGTGCCCACATAACTTTCTCTTTCAGAGCCTTTCGCTTGTCTGCCATCTCGTCTTCGCAATACTTTTCGTATCGCAAGACCTCATCCATTTTCTTAGACTGCCAACAGATTTTATTGTCTTTGATCCACTGACAAATTTCGGGTCTTAAACCGTTTACAAACCTGTAAATGAAGTGGGTCATATCCTTCATCTCGATGTTATCTATACCACTGTATGTTTTAAACACCTGTAACAGTCTTTCATAGAAGGAGTGCACAGTTTCGTCCCTTTCCTGCGTGGTTCTATCTATCTTGGTCCAATCAGTTTCCTTCGCAGGCACCTTTTGCTTCAGGTGTAACATTACTTGTTCATATTTCTTCATCACCTCATCAGAGGGAGCTCCTGTTTTAGAGTCCCTCGGGTATTCCTCACTAGGCCAACCAATGGCAATCTTACATTCGGTCCATAAATCAACAGGAACCAGTATATCGAAAAACCCATCCAGGTCTTTCCATAGGCATTTTTGCACTTTTACAAATCTTTCCACCTGCCTGTACCAGTCTACAGGCTTCTCTCTCAGTTTTGGAAAGTCATTGGTAAAGGACACAATATCCTGTCTGGACCATGGAACGTGCACATATTTTCCACCTGGCACTTCGCGCATAGGGTACAACGGATCTGGTTTGTCAGCTTCCTTTAGAACGAATTCAGGAGTCGCCTGTTTGGATCTAGCCTCATCTTTCTTCTAGGCCCATCTGGCTTTCCATCTTTCTACATCTCCCCATTTTTGCAACACTGTCAATAATTCTTTGACCTGTGCCTTTTTCCCTGACACATTCAGGTTTTCCAAATCTTTGTCTGAGAAATCTACTCGGTACGGTTTTTGTAAGGGTTTTGACTTTGAAATGTCTATTCCCATACTAGCTGCAGTGTCTGTTAATTTCTCATGGAGCATTCTGACATTCCGGGTAAGACTCTTGACTATAAACAGCAGCTCTTCTTCAGAATAGGTATTTAATCTATCTAAACCTACGTTTCCTGCCATCAGTTCTTCTATTTCTATTCTCAGTTTGTAGATATCTAAAGGTTTCGTCTGAGGAGCTTGTTTTTCTAATTCGCGACTCCATCTTTCAATTTCCTCGGGAGTCACTAACGTGACACTCTTAGTACCCAAAGTCGATTCCATTTGAATCTCTTTCGTATTGAAAGGATTATGCCTTTTCTGTAATCTTTTCCCTGTATCCCTAATGGGCAAATCCATTAGCGAGACCTCAGACTCGCATTCACTTGTCTGGTCATCCACGATTAAGGGCTCTGGTCTCGGCTGTGCTAAAACTGGGGTAATAACTGGAGTCTTTGGACTTCCCTGTCTATCCCCATACAGTGGAACCACGGGTCCAATAGTTACCGGGATTGTCAAAGCCTCAGGACTTGTATTTAACTGGGAGATTTTCTGAATTATCTCGGCTCTCTGTTTAGCTAGAGCCTCTCGCTCCTTTTCTTCCAGTAACCTGTCTAATGATTTTTCATATATTACCTGCGGGGTCAAAGTTGGAGCATAACTCGGGGCAGTGGGATGTGTCTCACTTGGTCCTTCACCATAATTAGGTTTTGGGAACAAACTTCCTGTGCTTAAGGATCTTGGTTCTTCCGTATGAGGAAGTCTTGAGAACAGATTTCCTGTATTTGATGGTCTTGCCTCACCTTCATAGGATGGTCTAGAGCAGAAGTCTCTTTCTCTGGAGTATCTTGACTCCCCACCAAATGGAGTTCTTTGACAGATATCTCTAGCACCTATGCATCCTAAACCCTCGTTATAGGGAGGTATTTGACAGCCCTCTCCTACGCTTACAGATCTGACCTCCTCCCGTGGAGGAGGTCTTCCAGAATTATCCCCTTCACTAGAGGGTCTGTGTCCTTCATTATAAGGAGGCGGACTTCTCATAAACATGTCATCTAATAACTCATCATCCGACTCCCCAATGGGTACCCAATGTTTGCACCTTTCTGTTTTCTTCTCCCCCGCCGGAGGACCACCCATTGGCATCATTGGAAACAGCCCTTCTACAATCATATTCTGTCTCCACTGTTTCATCTTTTTGTCTCGGGTCTCTTGTTTCAGTTTCGGATACCATTTGGTTAAACCTTTATCCATGCGGGGTTTGTCTCTTTCAAAGCCTCAATTTCCCATTCCTCTAGTGCTTCGTACTGCGTTAATCTAGGTCTGGGATGTAAATCATTCATTCGGGTTCTCAAATTAAATAAAATCCTACCATTAAAGGTACCTTCTAACGGGAAAGCCAAAATTCCGTCATCCTTTGTGTATTCCGCCCAGTTTTCCAACCATACACACGAGTGGTACCCTTTGTCAAACATCATGAAAGATGCAGGAGTATTAGGTGGCGGAATGACAACACCTTCCCTAGTTTTAATCGGTTTGTCCTTTTTGAAATAATTCTTCACTTTGTTTACCAGGGACAATTTTCGCTTATTTCCATACATAATGTCGTATTTATTAGTCTTCCACTTATCTTTTCCAAACCCTAGGTATCTTGGATCAGGTCTAGTCTCCGGAGTATACGTATGCCACATATACTTTTCCGCAAGCGACTTTGTTTACAAAATCACTTCCAATCTAAATGCGTCTTATATTTACGTGCGACCAATGAAGTGCACGGTTTCAAATAAGCTAGACCAATGGGTGCGCGGCCTTTCGCGAGACAGGTTCTCACGCTTCGGCACTCACCCCTCCTTTACAATTCCAGCTCCGCTACACACCCGCTGTCTCGACCAATCCCAGCGCGGCACAGAGTGACGTCAGAGCAGCTCCGCAACTGACTCCCTCCTACACATGGTAACGGAAACTTTTATTTCTTTCTTAAAGTGCAAGAGCTTTAGTTATTTAACAACGTAAACACATTCGCCACTGTACTCGAGTGTCTAGACAGGAAAGAATCGTGTCACTGCAAGTAAACTACTTCCATTTACTTTTCAAATACTACGGATAGATCTCTTCTGCCTACCCTTTCACGCAAGCATTTTGGGAACCTGCTACTTCTTTGACTTATCCACTTCTTTCCGGGATATATACTAAGTCTAAAGTTTCACCAGTGAACCCCTTTGCTGTCACCCAAGTTCCGATGAACCTGCTACTCCTTCCGGTGTGACCCTTACTAGGTTATATCACAATAAAAGTTTTGCCAGTGAACTCGTTGCTATCATTTATTCAAACATACATTCAGAAAAAACCCTAATTAGTGCTTCCAGTTCTGCCTAACCTGCACTAACTTTCCTCGAGGCACTGACCTCACTACGGCGTGGATTCTCTTTCCACCCACTATTCAATTCCCCAGGGATTCCAGACAAACATTTAACACTTACTAACGAGTGGGTTAATACATATATCAGTATATCAATACGAAAAACAGTTTAAAACATTTCATACTTTTTCAAAGCAAAGCATTTCACGTGAGTGATCAGTTCACACAAATGTTTACCTTTTTAGCAGCAATAAAATTCCTAGCAGCATCCAACCTATCTAGCTAACTAGTCCTACCTAACTTTAACTAGTCCCTAACCATAGCTCTGATACCAGAAAATTACTGATAGAGATCGCAGGTCACTGGCCAATAATTTCACCATACACGTACCAGGCCCATATACTAATTTCAATTTATCGCATATATTAATGGGGTGACCATACACTCTACTACCAGCAACCCTGATTCCTTCCTGTTTATTTCTAGTGTACCCGACTTACCAATCCACCGTTACGGGTACCTATGACCACAACGGATCAGGGAGCTAGCTGTAAAAGAAAAGCAGGCAACACAATACCAACATATACTCCTTTATACCTTCATTAAATGACCACAGACCACTGGGAAGTTTTAAAGGTTTTATCTAAATTTCAGATTCGGAAAGCATGAAATTTATTACAAGCAAACAGTCAATTACCAAGATGATAAAGAGCACATAACTATATATAAAGTAAATCAGGGCAACCATTTATGAGTCTAAAGGAAGGTAAGAACAAGGAACATACTAAGCAGTTTCAAACTTTAAACTTAGTCTTGGGAAAACTAAAAAACGGGAATGAATAAAGAGCATACTAGAATGTCACAGTGAAATAATTTCCCCATAAAGAGGAACTATAGGTAAAATGCAGATAGACAATGCTAATGAACTGATGCAATTATTTGCTTTAACTAAAGGGATGGAAAAACACAAAGAACATCTATGTTTCATAAACTTAGAAGAGATTTACTAAGGATGGGTAAGAAAAATGGAACATGCTAGAATAACGACAATTTAATGTATGATTTGTTCATTTAGAGATGCGAAAAGCATGGAAATCAATATATGCGCAAAGGTGTGCCTTTATTAAAGCAAAGACAGAAAAATAGAAAGATGCAGTATAGAGTTCTCAGCACTATATATATTTACCTAAAATGGTGTGAAGACCAACCCTGGCCACGGATCAGTCAAGGACAGGAAATACCCCAAGGAAGGACAGTCATCAATGGGACAGCAGGTGCAGAATGGACACCCCAGGACAGGACAGAAAACCCAGATTAGGATCAGGACAGGACCACCAAGGAACGACCAGCACCCGCAGTTTGGAAGCAACGCCTGCGCTCCACCCTCTCTGCAGCTATCAGTCAGAACCCCGATTGGGTTAGCGAAAATCCCAGCAAAGTGCTTCGCCAGCACTTAAGGTTCAGTAAAACCTCCAGAGTCTATGGTATATTTCGGACAGAGTGCTCCGCAGCGCTCTGTATCAGTCACCTATTGAGTGCGTTGGGTCAGTGACAGGTCAGCTATTCAGACAAGTCGGACAATTTCTCTAGCTAAACCTAGGCTAGTTATACTGTTTTCGGGTCAGTGTACCACCCCCCAAATGTTGCAAGTGTCAGAATCCCCAATTTCGATTGGTCCTCACGTAGGATAGGTTAACACACCAATCAGAACAAACTTCTACAAGCCCAGTTTTACATCTTCTGGGACCGCCTAGCAGATTTGGGCTTCCCATGACCTATTCTACAGAATACAATAGAAAGATATACTTTTGTTGCTAATGAAATACATTTCAGTTTCGCCGGCTGGGTGAAGGTGCATCTTCCCAGGCACGTCTTGGCAGGGACCTTCAGTTGGCACTCTGTCAATGCCACCGGCAGAAGTCGGTCATGCGCAGAAGAACATTTCAATATGGCTCCTCGAGCATCCCATCCACCCTCAATATCGGAGTACATGAAAAGTAAGCGAAAACAAATTAAAACATAGAAATAAATGAATTCACTGTATACTATGAGTAGCTACTTTATACTCCTTAAATGGAAAAATATACTATGGCATTATAATTAGTGCAACAGACAAGAACACGAAAGCATCTGCGCAAGCTTCACCACGTTAGGACACAGATAACTATTTTAGACGCAAGTGCGCAGGCGCAAGAATTCCCACCAAAACTGCAACTACGTCACGTGAGTGTGACTAACGCATGCGCAGAAGAAACCCATCAAGCAGCGGCCATTTTAGGAACAAGAGTTAGAGAGTTAGTAAAACACATAGGCAAGCGTCCCTACGACACTCAAATATAAAGATAAAGGAAAATTAGTAAGACATACAGGTTGAGTTACATTATTACATGTTATTCGAGGTTCATGAATTCAAGCAAGTCGCCTAATATGCGAAATTTTGCTTCATCAATACTTTGTGATGTAAGTCAGACAAATGTCGTAACAAAGAAATAGTAGATTCTTTACAAGTTTCCTCATCATCAGCAGTCACTAATAAATCGTCAACATACTGAATAAGAGCAGTACCAGCAGGCAACACAAGAGTATCCAGCTGAGTTTTCAAAGCCTGGCTATAAATGGAAGGACTTTCGCAATAGCCTTGAGGAGCGCACTTAAACCGGAAGCTTCGGCCTCCTAAAGAGA
Source organism: Lissotriton helveticus (assembly GCF_964261635.1). NCBI lineage: Eukaryota > Metazoa > Chordata > Amphibia > Caudata > Salamandridae > Lissotriton > Lissotriton helveticus. The sequence goes on along the minus strand of NC_136060.1, from coordinate 506,119,009 downwards.
AGCCAAAAATATCTCTACTCTCCTTGGCAATTGGAATACTGAAGAAAGCATTCTTCAAATCTATAACCGTAAACCAGGCAGCTGAAGCAGGAATCATAGTCAGCAAAGCAGTAATGTCCGGAACAGGAAACTGTGGCACAACAATCTTATTAACCTCTCGAAGGTCGATCACAAACCTGTAGACAGGTGGCTGAGAAGAGTCAGTGCGCTTCAGGACAGGCAAAACGGGACTGTTACAGACATTACCTCTCGTTTCTTCAATCACACCTTTCTCAATCAAATCATGAATGATTGCTAAAAGCGCTCTTTCACCATCGCTAGAAATCCTATATTTGGGAATGCGTGGCAATTTAACATTTGCTTTAAGCGTTACAACATAAGGTGAAATCTCCAAAAGACTCACATCATTAGGACCAGTAGCCCAAAGAGTATCAGGGAGAGAACGCAATTCCAGTGGAAGCCGATCTTTAGACAAATACATCGGAGAGATCACTTTCTTACCCAATGTAAGCTGTACTTCCGAAGGAGAACAATGTAATGTTGCATTCAACCTTTTCAACAAATCCAAACCCAACAAATTCTCACCACAACCTGTCGTTAAAATGAGAGGTGCTTCCAACTCACAAGGCCCTATAGAAAGAGACAAGGGACTAGAAACTGGATTACGAACTGGGGCGCCAGAGAATCCTACCGAAACGTTTGTTAAGCCAGACAAAGGTGCGCCAGGGAGTTTAGAGTGCATGATAGAACTCTTCGCTGCACCGGTATCCAAAAGAAAAGGCGCTACCACACCTGATGTAACTACTGCAACATAAGGCCCACTCTGATCTACTGGAACCAACACTACTCCCTCTCTTTGTCCATGGCTGTCCTAGCAATCATTATAGTCAGCATTCTCACTTTCGACATAATAGTCATCAGCATAGTACTGAGTCGACTGACCAGACGCAATGTTCTGTTGATCAAAACAATTCATAGAATTCTGCGGAGGAAAGGAACGTTTGTTCTGGGGAAACGCACCACGTCCTCTACCCCTAGACACTTGCTGGAAACCACCACGACCTCTCGAGGCCGGTATACCACTCGCGCGCTGTCGTAAAACAGGACACTCATTTTTATAATGACCTTCCTCCCTACAATATGCACACTGATTCAGGCCCAAAGGTGGTCTTGGAGGAAAATACCCAGCCTTCTGTTGCAGTCTCTGAAACGATGGAGGTTGCTGAAACTGTGGGCGTTGCTGTAACTCTTGCTGATTTGAGCGAGGCGGATACGCCTGCTGCAAAAGAACCTTTGTCTTTAAGTCTTTTGTCTTTTTCTCTACTCTGTCTTTCTCGTCCTTACCCCTATTCTCATAGTACTGTGCAGTTGCCAATATCTGGGCCGGCGAGGAAACAGCCCAAGAACTCTCAGAATCTTTCAACTTATTACACAGTTCAGGAAATAAGTTAAAGACAAACGTATCTACAAACAATCTTTGATCACCTTCCGTACTCATATCTTGACCACTATGATCTGTAAATGTCTCTTCAAACCTAGTGAATAAATCAGATACACTTTTGTCCTTCTTCTGCTTACATGCTGCTAACTTGTCCCAATTTACTTGTAACGCTGGCATCATCGTTTTCATAAGATTTATAATTCTGCCAGGTAGATCTGCCACTAGAGGCTCAGGCTTAGAACCACCAACTTCTCTGGCGTCCGCAGCAGCAATATTGAGCCATGAGTCACCTAATTCAATCGCATGATCCTCATGACGAATCTTTGCCCATAGAGGTTGAGGTACTACGTTACCCAACAGCATATCTATGTCGGCTAAATTCATGATGCATGCGTCAACTGTCTGGGACAATTCTTTGTAATAGCCAGCTGGATTCTTACGGGGATCAAGTAAAGACTGTTTAAGGGCCAAAACTTTTACTCTCTTCAATGGCACATGTACCCATACTCTCTGAACATGAGGCAGAACAGGCAGATTAGCGTTTGCGTCCCCTTCTCTCGAAACTGGAGGAACCTCTCTCATTGGATATTGTCGTACCTTTCTCCTAACTGCGGAATCAGGCTCAAACAGTCGCTGAGAAGGGAAATCGCTCCTAAACGCAAGTACCATCGCAACTGCTTCCTCAATTCCGGGACCCACTATCGTCCCTTTCGCAAACTCAGACTGGACATTTAGCAAGTCTACGGGGACTGAACCCAAATCATTATCTGCCCATTCCTCACAGAGGAAAGTACACATTACATCAAACACATATCTTTGCTTGGGTGCTTCCCACTGCAGGAAAACATCCATAACTGACTCTAAATTATACCTCGAAACATTCGAAATCCACCTGCGAACCAGGAGATCCAACACTGTCCGCTCTTCGGGACTGGGTAACTGACTACGCAGTTGTTTACGAGCAGAAATGGGGGTCATACTCGACGACCCAAAGAAAGGAGACAAAAGACCAGTAACAGGTTCGGCCATCCGTTGTCGAGCAGAAGGAGAAGCCGTCATAAGGACAGGAGACAAAGTATTTTGAGGCAAAGTAGCAGAAGTCAAAGGTAAAGGAGAGTAAGGCAAAGAAGGTCCAGGCAAAACTGACTGATAGCAAAGTTTGCGGTCCCAGAGGAGGCGGGGCATCAGGAGGAAGGACCAGCTGAAGAGGAGCCGGTGGGTGAGCAGGACCAGGAGGTGGAACAACTGGAGGTGGAGGGGGTACTGTAGCGTTCTGTGCATAAGGGGGTGGTAATCTCAATAGATGTGACATTAAAGGGTCCTTTTCAGCGTCCTTTGTCGCCTTCTCAAGAAGAGGTGGCAATGCTGGATAACATTTATCAATAGCCATATTATGTTGCCTATCTGATACTTCAATTGCTTTATCTTCTTCGTCTACTTTAAACTGCTTGGCAGCTTGCATTATCGACAACCCCATTTCTCTCTTATCTCTTTTAGCTTGTTTGATTTCTCGTTGTCTGGCTTCTTTACGCCAAAGGCGAAAGGAGTCAAACATTGCCGGCCGGGCTTTCTTTCTGAACAATTTCATTTCTAAATTATCTAAAATCTCAGTATCAAAACTACCATATTGGGGCCATCGTAAAACACCATCTTTCCTAGTATAGCGGACCCACACTTCATTGAATATAATGGGGCCCACGCCGTGTTTAGAATAAAGTTCGTAAGTCGGTGTTCCAACTGGAGGTATCGGACATGAATTCTCCAATCGGGAATCCCTGTTACAACCACAACAGAATATCCTCCTAATTTTGCTAAGACTATGCATCTTCGCTCACTAATCTAGCTTCAAACTTCAAGGGATTATCTACAACAATAGTCTCGCAAATATACGAGTCCCTCGGCTTTGGAAATTGCAATACCCAAATCAAAGACCCAAAAACTAAGTATTCAAAGAACCAAAAAACAAAGAACTGGAACGACCCACGTATACTTAACTAAGGTATCAGTCACGTCACCAGAAGGCCCGTCTATCGTCTGGCCTTACAAAGCTGCACAAAGGGGGGTCCAAGACAGGGCGGCAGTCAGGGCAGCGGTCCTTCGTAGCGGTCTAGAAAGCGGGAAACCTCGCAGCAAAGACCTTCATTCCACGTTCGACATACCGGGGTCGATGGAGTGGGGGCCCTTCTTCCGGAATTTCCTGACGAAGCTCCTCACGATCTTCAGGCTTGGACCGGTACCGCTTAATGTCGCCCCGCGTTGGGCGCCAACTGAAGAACCGGGTTATTAAGAACCCGGCGGCGCCAGGGGCACGCCCAAAGTCTTCGGGTTCACCTGTCTTAGAATACAGAGACTCGGGACTCTTCGTGGTGACGTCAAAGATATTGACTGCAGCCAGTAACAGAAGTCCTAGAAATCATCACGGTATGAGTTCTCAGGAGACTGCTCAATTTTACAAAGCAAGTCATCCCTTTTTATGCCAAAAATCACATTCCAGACGTATACCTAACATTTACGAGCTGACCAATCACATGTATTCACATCAAAGGTATCGCATGACGGTAAAACCCACTTTTCAATTGCCTGGCCCATGATCAATCATCGGACAAACCCAACATTCTTCTATAGACAGGCCGAACGAACCCATAATAAAAGAGGCCACAACCCATATCATAAATAGACCATAAAGAAAGAAACAGAAACAGGTAAGAGTAGGATAAGGCATATTTGTGTGTAGTAAAACTTTATGATGTCCTGCACTCTGATCTTAGTCTTGATCAGCTAGCGGGCAAGAACTGGCTCAGCAAGGTCGGCTTCAGGCAACGAGGTCAGTTCACTTTGGGTCATGTAAAAGTCAACACAAACCCCAGCTAAAGGACATGGGTCTTAAAAACTCATTCAGCAGCAGTCATCGGCCTATGTGAGGGCAACCACAAAATGGCTGCCTTGCACAAAATGTAAACCAAGGTTCGGAACGGAATCTTCAAATACACTGTGAATCCTTGTGTGTAACATGGCGAAAACACTTGTACTTGCCGAACTCGTTAGTTACGGTTCATTGTTACCAAAATGGTAACGGAACCATGACACTTAAAACACGGGTTCAGAATTCACGGAACCTCACCGTCGCCTCCATTGGCTTCCGGTGGCCAGGCGCTTTGCATTCAAAGCTTTGTGCATCTCTTTTAAGGCCTTAAAACTAGCCTCCCCGCATGTTTTGGCCAATCGGCTTTCACCGTATGTCCCTTCACGTCCCCTTCAGTCAGAGCGTCTGCAGCTGGTAGTGGTCCCCAGAATACGTAGAGTACGGGCTGGTGGTCACTCTTTTTGTTATAGAGCTGCCGCACTTTGGAACACACTTCCTGTGCATATTCGTGGCCTTGAGAACTACCTTGAATTTAGGAAGGCCATTAAGACTCAGCTCATCCCCACTGGCTAGCTGGTGTCACCATGCCATCTGTTGGTCTTTCTTTCAGCGCCGGGGGCGCCCTTTTGCTGGGGCAGCTGTCGCGCTATATAAGACACCCTAACATAACATAACATAACATAACAATTGTGTTCCTAATTCTGATATATTCTGAAACACTGACATATGTATCAACATTCTGTTTTGCGATTCCTAAATAACGATTTTTAAGAAATCGCTATTTATAAATCGCAAAATGGTATGTATGTAGGAAATCGCTTCTTTTTAGCGATTCCTTAAAATTCCTTAATTGCGATTAGCAAATCGCAATTAAGGAATAATTTCCCATTCATTTCTATGGGCCAGGAGGCCCATAGGAATGAAGGGGAAATTTGCGAATCGCAATCTGCTAATCGCAAATTGTGAATATTTTAAAGGGTGCAGGGGTGTCTCAAGAACACCCTGCTGCACCCCTGAAAATGACATGTGTGCGCATATGGCGCACATGCATGCCCTAAGGGCATGTATGAGCGTCACATGGCACCTTTTGATTTAAAAAAAAAAATGCTAATTTGCGATTCCTTAATGGCATTTTGGAATGTTTTTTTCCTTGATACATTGCATTTAAGGAATCGCAAAATTTGCTATACCTGAAATGCAATTGCAAAATAAGGAATGGCAAATTTAGAGATTCCTTATTTTGCACCAAAATTGTTTCATACATACCATTTAGCGAAAATGGGTTCGCAAACTCTGGAATTCTGCGAATTTCGGCGTTTGCGAACCCATTTTGCCTTGATACATATGGCCCATAGTCATTTAAATGTTGTTGGGTGCTAGAAAAAACTTTTTCCAAACCCCAGTATCCAGCAAGATTGTAATGTAAATTCTCTCACTTTGAAGTCAGAGAAAGAAAAGTAAACAAGTGACCTCAAAAGACAGGACCTGGTGACCTCAGTCTTTGAATGCACAGCAAATTTGATGAGATAAGAACAAGATTTACAGGCCTGTTTACAAAAAGGAGGCATTCAGAAGATCCTGTAAATAAGGTTTGGGCACAGGAAGGCACAAACTCAAGCTGGACAGCCTAAAAGAAACAAAGATAGCAAATGGAAAGCAAGAAAACGCGAGTTACATGCATTACCAGGTCCACTTCCTGAATGTCCTCAAGATGTGTTTAGCAAACGAGACAGCAGCGCTGGTAGACTGCGGCCCAAAATGGCATCATATCACCTTAATCTGCTATAATTGAAAGGAGACATCTCTTGGTGAAGTTGTTGATACCAAAATGGTGTCAGATTGTATTCAGGAAGCAGCTTTTCAGCCGTTGCCATGTTGGTAAGTGCAAGTGGCAATAAGCGCTACTGTGAATGGGGCAACAGAGACCAGGCCCGCCCAATATGGTGAAGGGAGAAACCTTCCTTAAAATATACTTTTGGGTGTCACAGCTGACAGTTCAAAGTGGTGCCCGTTGTAAGTCCACATACCGTTGCCTTCCTTCCATCCCTCCGCGTTGTGTCGCTTTGGCGGTGTCACTGTGGCGATACGTTGGCAGGATTGTGTAAAATGTGCACCATACGAGCAGTATTTGTACTCCGCCATTCTGGCAGACTGGAGTTGTTAAAACAGTATTAGCACTGGAATAATTAGACATAATTATCATTGCAGGATTGAAAAAGCGGTGGCAGCGCCATCACTCAGATACTAGGCGCCATCTGGTAGGGTTCCTTGGGTGTCTTTACTGCTCTTGTCCTGTCTCTGAAGAAGTTTACAAGTCACAGAGCAGTGCACATATGTTCAGGGGAGCCTGGCAGGAGAGAAGATGAATGCCAACAGGGATCCTGGCAGAGGACTCTTAAGCTGTGGTATGAGCACCAGGTTCTTAAACCTCTGCAAGGGATGGGTAGATTGCTTTTCTGTGAGTGGAGTTCTATAGTTTCTGTGTATGCAGCCTGGTAAAGTTGCAAAGTTTGTAGATTGTGTAGAATTCTAGAAGCATAGGCAAATGTTTCTTGCAGAAAAAGGTTTAGCAGGAGAATTTTCAGCAAGATTTTTTTTGCATATTCCAGAAATAAACATGTTAGTAGGGAAGATTCACCGGGTAAAAGTAGTAAAGAAATGTGTTTGTAGTGCCAAGTATTTTTTGACTAAAACAAGGTTTTACATAGGGCCGGATTTAGGGCTTGACGGACGGGTTGTACTGTCACAACAGTGACGGAAATCCCAAGTTACTCCATCACAACGGTGACGGACATCCCGTCCACTGAAATATAAATCCCATTCCTGTCCGCCAAGACCTAAATCAGGCCCAAAGGTTCATAATATTGTGAGTTTCCACCTTAACCCGTTTATGGCGGCTGCGATTTTGCGGCAGTGCGGCACTTCCGCAAAACGGGCGGGGTCGCGTCGGCCATTGGCCGACGGCAGCACTGGGGAGGCAGGGGTTAACTGTGTAGATTTTCTTTTACAGATGTTAGCTGGGGCTTTTTCGAGCAGGTACAACTGTGATTCAAGCGCCCAAATTACATAGATTTTTCCAGTGAGCGTTGTGGCGCCTGGTTATAATGGTGAAAACTTTTCATCGCCCAACTTTGTGCCCCACTAATCTTTAGTAATGAGAGCTGGAGAGCTGGGTCTCTGGCCTGCAGGTGTCCTGATTTCAGACAGGAAGGTGGTGAAAGGGGGGTCTTTACTGGCAGTGGCTATTTGCAATATTTTTATGGTTCGAGTGACATCATACAGAGCTCCTGATTGTTGTTCCACCCGTAGTTTCCAGTCTTTCCCAATTTTCCTTTCATCTTAATCCCCAAGAGACAACCTGGAACTTTTTCCTCACGATTGACAGCTGATGCTGAAAACAGATGTGGCATTTTCTCATGAGCTGAATGTTAAAATATTTTCCAATTTATTTATTTATTTATTTTTTTAATAAGGGTGCGAGAGTCCTGGTATTGATGTGGTAACCAATATGCCGAAAATTCTGTGCACGTTGAGGTGCAATGATAGTGTTCACAAGAATGACAGAAGCTTCATGAGAAAATGTATTCCAGCTCAATACGTCACTAGTTTAGCGATGTTTGTAGCGCCCTCCTAAGCCCGATAGTATGTAAATGAACCACGCCACACACAGAGCTCAGTATTACACGTCTTTTTTTCTCTAGAGTGTAACCGGTTACTGACTCGTTCTGCATTATGAATTTTATTAACCACACCCAATCACTTACGTCGCTAGACTATTAAAGGGAGTAGAGGTATCACGGGCTCTACTACACACAAGACACTACTATGCTCATCTTGGGCATCTGGTTGGCTGACCTGGTAGGAAGCCTCCGGAGACATAGTCTGCTGGAAGGCCGTGGAACGCCTTCAGGATAAGGCATGTGTCTTAGAATTCCTTGTCTTACCTTGACAGGCTGTCAGGTCATGGACTCCTTTCATCCAGAGACTTGAGGGGGTATCTTCAACCTACAGATGAGTAGGACAGCTGCACTTTCAGTCTTTTGGAGTTTTAAGATCTTGAAATTGCATTGGCTGCCAATTGAAGCCCGTATTCAGTTTAAGGAACTGTGCATTGTCCATAAAATCCTGAGACAGCAGGTCCCCAGTGGGCTATCAGGCTTATTGAAGCCGTATCTGCCTAGACGTGCTTTGCGTTCTGCCGACCAAGGTTTGGTATGTGTCCCTCGAGTGATGAAAGCAAGGAATGGGGGCCGTTTGTTTGGTTTTTTAGCAGCCAAACTTTGGAACTCTCTTCCAGCTAGCATTCGAGCAACCCCCAATCTTTTGGCATTCCGGAAATCCTTAAAAACATGGTTGTTCCCCTCTATTTAATATTCGACGCCTGTGAATCCCCTTGTTTCCCTCCCTTTTGGTTTCTGGTCTGCGCTGGGACGCCTCGTCGCTGAGGCAGCCATGCGCACTATAAATCCTCTATAAATAAATAAATAAATAAATAAGTCACAAGGAGATGCTTTCACTGGTAGGTTATCATGGCGGCACCAGGATTGAACCCTGTGTTGGAAGCCTGGGCCTGAGGATTATCAAGAGAAATATTGAAAGATGTACTGCGGCTTAAAGGATGGTGAGCTGCGTAGGACGGTGGAAGGGTGCACCTGGAAACCCTTCATCGCTGGTGCTTCCAGTTCTGGGATCTGGAGGGTGCCCTCATGAATAGACCTTTTCTTCCAGGTGGAGAGGGAGCTGGAAGAGGACCACAAATTTAAGGCCTGCGGCATAACGAGGGAACCGAGACGTCCGTCTTTGGTATGTGTCTTCAAAATAGGCAAGATGTCAGCCAGCCTAAGATACTGATTGTCTGGTGCCCGGGGTAGAGGGTTGCAAAGATGGATGGAATCAACCGCTTCGCTCAGGTTTTGCATGCATCAATCGAAGGCCAAGATAAGTCTAAAGATTTACGGTTCCTTATGTCTGTTTTAAAAATCATGGCAAATATATAAAGGGTTTCTTCCTTGGAAACTTATTTTTGAAGATGAAACAGTTGATGCAAAGTCCAAGAGAGTCTGATTTTGGGGCACATTCGTCTTACAAGGTGGCAGTACCCAATGACAGGTGGGTTAGCTAGTCCTCCAAATTTGGGTGAGTAGATAATATAGTAGTACCTTTTTTGACTTAATGATAATATATGAGTAATTAGTCATTGTGAGTTTGGACCTTGTCGAGATTTGACAATTCTTCTGATGTTCTTCTGATGTTTTGCATTGTTTCTATGTCTCACTTTTACAGACAAGTTCCAGTAATACCGAATCACAAACAGGATTACTGGTTTAGTATCACTATTTACCTTATTGTTCTTTTCTCTCACTTTTCAGCAGCAGCTTTATTTACCTTTTGGTCCTGATGAAAGCCTGTATACTTCTGTAGATTCTAAAGGCTGAAACATGTCGACCTATTCATACATCTTAGCAGTTTAATTCCACACTGCTTTGCACTGCTTTTTCTAATCCTGTCAGTCCGGACGAGCTAATAAAGAATCTTTTCATCCGCACTAGACAGTTTTAGACTCACTCTCACTTGTTGTGCTGCACCCTCACTACACCTTACCACTCACATATGGGATTTTAGCATCCTTAACAACTTATGACAACTACCTAAAACACATCCCAGAGCTCCTACCTCACAGTGAGGGAGTTGTAGCCCTCAGTGGGACTAGGTTTTCCCACTGGGAGGAGAAGCCCATATGATGAAGCACGCCACCCACGGGTGAGGGCATTCGTCCTGAAAGGGATTGCTCCCCCTTTGGGGTTTGCTAGAGAGACGTACATCCACTTCTTTATTTCCTTCAATCTTCCCATTTTGGTTCCAGACTAGCCTAGACCTTAGAAGTCTATTGTGTTATGAATACCCAATGACACACAACATCCAATTTCATCATCTGTAAAGCACAAAGGCGGGATCATGTTAACATACATGTGCCGGGATGGAGCCTAAGAGTAGGCAGAGCCCATGTGGTCAGATCATTTTCTGAAAATGAGCAGAGCTCTTTGGGGGAGATGTCACCATCTGGAATTCAAGCTTCAGCCTTGACAATGACACTATGACACACTTGGACCCATGTTCGGTCCACTTCACTGGTCTGCGGTGGCTGTGCAGAGGGCAGGGATTTTGAGTGCCGATTTATGTCTGTTAAGTCTGCAGTCCCAAACAATACTCCTCAGAACACCCCAGCATATTTAAACATGAAAAACCTCAAATTTAAATTCATAAAAATATCCACTTAGATGTGGACTTCAATAGGAGTTAGCTCCTTCCATGCGTCGGACGGCCCCCGGCCGTCTGACATCACGGTGGGCGTGGGCGAGTGCGTCGGATGGCAGGTGTCCGTCCGATCTGCGCACCCGTCAAATTCGCCTGCACTGCGGGGTAATTTGACGCGCATCGAAGAGGTTAATATTGTGTTCGAGGACCCGATCACAGGGCACTCAACTTTTTTTTTTTAATTCGCCAAGTCCTAAGTCTGTGCTGTGAGACCCTTGACTTGATACGTTTAGCGACTAGGCCAAGACTTCCTCTATGGTTTGTGATCTTCCTGTCGAGTCCAAGAGTAACAAATCCAATCGTTCTGGGTTCTAGCAGCACAGAATTTATTTATTTATTTATTTTTGAAATGTATAAAGCGCATCATATGCCCGTAGGCGTCTTGGCGCTAAGACTCACAGGTGCCTCAATATGCTCAATTTACAGTTTTATAAGAGATAATAGGGTGGGGAAGTGGAACTTGCTGGTCAAACAGCCATGTTTTCAACAGTTTTCTAAATTGTAACAATGTGGGTGTAGATCTAATCACCAATGGAAGCGTGTTCCAAAGTCTGGCTGCAGCATTGGTGAACATCAGGCAAAGCCAGTAACACAGATATTTTCCCAGCCTTGGGACAAATCTACACAGTACTACCGGCCCTAACCAGATGTGTCTCTGGGCTGCTGCTGAAGAGCTTCTTCTGAAGTGGAGACACATGTAAATATCTGGTTCGGAAGGTCCAGCTCTTTTCCAGTCTAGACGAATTCTGGTGGAAATTCAGGGTCAATCAAAGGTTATCAAAACACCAAATATGAATCCTTGGGTTTAAAGTACATTATTAGCCTAGTTGGGAAAACACACCCACCTAGGAGAGGCCCTTTTATAGAGCTGTTTCCTTCACCCACCAAAGGTGCCATGCTTTGTCATTGGGTAACCTCCTCATAATGTGATACCTCGTCACGAACGATACGGGCTACAGCCCCCTCACTGAGAGAGAAGAGCTTAGGGATATATTTTGTACTAAGAGAGGTATACTTAATACCCAATAATTCTGGAGCTTGGGGTTCCATCCATGGAGGGGTAGTGGCGGCTGACTCCCGTATGCGAAGATTTGGTGTGGGATGTTACCAGGAGGGGTTTGGGCCTCATGCGGTGTTATCCCATTACGTTGACAGAGGCCCCGTGTCGATTACTGTTATGTTATGTTATGTTATCGGGAGTTTTATTGAGCGCTCAGCTACTCAAGCAGAGTGTCCCGGTGCTGACAGACCTAACACAGCATAACCCAGGCGGCGGAGGAGGAATTAGAGACAGAACAGACACGTTTTAAGCTCTTTCCTGAAAATGCTTTCACTTCGGACCCTGCTATTCAGACAACACATGAGGGTTGTGTCCTCCTGTGGTACTTTAGTTCCCATGTGAATGAGATGAGGAACCTATCTTCTTCCTCTTCTTCCGGGGAGGAATCTTCCAAGCGGCGGCTCTGTATTGCTGATGGTTTGGCATCACCTTGACGCGCCAGGTGCATGAGAGATAGCTTGTGCACCAGCCTGGTTGGTGGCCGATTGACTCTGGGGACTTTGCCTCTGAGCTTCTTCCCTCAAACTGTTGGAAAATGGCTCTGGATTCCCCAGTTTGAGCAAGTGCAGCCTTGTACTGGACAATCGTTGACCGGTTGTTTTTCACGGCTGCAGTACCCACACCTTAGCTTACTAGGCTGGGTCAGACCTCCTTTGGTTATGTCTCCTCGGCTCTTGGTCCTGAACGCATCACTCGCTCCGTTTTGACATATGCCGTCAAGGCTGATGTTTGGTTGGTGCAGGATTAGTACTCGCAACGTTTTACTTCGACATCCTTGTATGAGTTGAGCACAAATTTCCTTTAGCTCGTCGTCCACTGTGCATGTGCTCGCTAGTTCGGGTAACCAAGTGTAAAAAGTGTCCATGGATTCTTCTTCTCGTTGGCCACCGCGACATAGTTTAAACCTTTCAAAGTCGGGGTTTAGCTGGGGATCAAAGTGGGCATTGAGTGCCCTTACTGCTGCGTCATAGTCTAAGTTTGGTCCCGTGTTGCGTAGGTGTTTGAACAATTTGTAAATGTCTTCTCGCGCGTGGTGGAGGAGTAGTGATCTTTTAACTGTAACATCTGTCTCCCTCGAGGCACCGAAGTATTTCTCGAGCCGCCCGAGCCATATTTTCCATCTTGGGGATGCTGTTGTGGGTTCAGCCAGTTCCCTAAATGGTGGCAACACCCCTGTGAGGGCATGTTGCGTGGGGTTTGACCTGTGGGGTTGGTCCTCGTCCCCTATGCTGGGCGTGCTCTGGGCTTTAGATTGTAGGCCTAGGCATTGAATGTCCGCTACTGGGTGCCACGTACTGCGTGCTATTGCGGCTTTCCTGGTGATGCTGTGCAGTTTGGCTGGGAGGCACCTGGTAGGCTGTGTCACTTTCCTAAATCCTAATTATGACTATTTGTGTTTGCTCATTAGTGTCCTGTCAAATATTTGTTTGTCTCTATTCCTTGAATTTAAACTGTTTATACTGGTATCTCTTTATTATTTGCCTGTTTTTTGTTTGTTTCTTTCTTTCTTGTAGCAGCCACTTCTTGTTTGAGTGGCTGTGTGGTGTCTCAATCCGGCAGAGTGTTTGGGGAAAGTTGGGCGTGGTGTGGATCTCACTTGCCATTTCCCGCTGGGGTAGCGTGTGTTGCAGAGAGATAGGCGGGGCCAGCAGGGCCGGCGTTAGCGCTGATACACCTTGTGCGACAATCACTTTTGGCGCCCCCACATCCCATGACCACCTCTTCGGATTCTCTCCCTACCACCTGCAAAAGTGCCCCTTACCTCTCCCATCATAAGATATTGCTAAACACAGCGCCCCCCTGATGTCACAGCGCCCCTCTCCACAGGTCGGCGCCCAATGCGACTGCACCAGTCGCACTGCCCTAAAGCCGGCCCTGAGGGCCAGACTAGGCCTGATACTCTTAGAGCACACACTGGTGAGGAGAGGCCGTGCGGCCACTGTGCTTGACCTCTGTCGTGTAGACTGGATGGAGGAGAGCTGGCCGCATTCGATTTCTCTACCGCTCTCATGCGGCGGTGGTGCTGGAATCAACTCGGTCGCCGGGCCGATGCTTGAGGCGTCACCGTTGGGTTGCGGTGTAGGGTGCGCGGTCTTGGCCGCACCCTCGTCGTCAGTGTTTCACCGCCCAAATTATCCACTGCTTCCGGACACACGATGCATACTCACACAATGCCGGTGTGGAAGTGTGTCGTCGAGCGGTCCACCCCCTTTTATTTGCTCCCGTCTGGCCACGCCTGGCCAGAGGATGTACTGCAATTACACCCGCGCGGTGCGCGAGCAGCAGGACCGCTAACCTGCTACAGTCGCCGGGCCCCAGCGGCCATCTTGAAGTGAGCGTCCCAAGGGGACTAGTTCTCATGACTCCAGTCCCCTCTGTACCTTGCAGGCCATGAACCCCTCCATGGCGAGCGCCTTTCTGAACCCCCCCTTCTTCCCTCCATTTTTTATTTATTGCTGGCTCAAACCGCCACTTTTAATACTTGGGCTCCCTCTCTCCATCTTGATAATTTGTTTAAGTCTGGGCTTGAAATGAAGAGCTGGGGAGGGCGAGGGGCGATGAATAATTTAGGGTGATAAGTGAATTTTACTCTTTCCCCTCCATTTGAGTTAAAGGAGACGTGTCAGGCCTGGCAGCCCCCCCTTCACCGCGCGTGCCCCGAGGCTGAATTAATGATTCCTGGGCTGGGGATGCCATGAGCCCGCACAGGGGCCCCGGGGCCCCCGGGGGCGCCCCCCGGCTCTGATCTCCGCCTTGTGTGTTTTAATAATGAGTCGCAGTGATAGATGTCCGCTTTTCACGAACCATTACCCACCAATGGCCCCTCTCGGGGCCGCGCCAAGAACACCATATGTTGACATTCATGGGGACAGAATGGAGAGGCGAGGCGGGGGCAGGGGGCTGCAGCCTCCAGGGAGGGGGCACTGGGGCAGGATGAGGAGGCAAGTCTTGAGCAGAGAGGTGCAGAGATGGAGAGAGAGAGAGAGAGAAAGACAGTAGAGAGAGAAGGGGAGAGAAAGAGAGAGAGAGAGAGAGTGGAGAGAGAAAGACAGTAGAGAGAGAAGGGGAGAGAGAGAGAGTGGAGAGAGAAAGACAGTAGAGAGAGAAGGGGAGAGAGAGAGAGAGTGGAGAGAGAAAGACAGTAGAGAGAGAAGGGGAGAGAAAGAGAGAGAGAGAGAGAGTGGAGAGAGAAAGACAGTAGAGAGAGAAGGGGAGAGAGAGAGAGTGGAGAGAGAAAGACAGTAGAGAGAGAAGGGGAGAGAGAGAGTGGAGAGAGAAAGACAGTAGAGAGAGAAGGGGAGAGAGAGAGAGTGGAGAGAGAAAGACAGTAGAGAGAGAAGGGGAGAGAGAGAGTGGAGAGAGAAAGACAGTAGAGAGAGAAGGGGAGAGAGAGAGAGAGAGTGGAGAGAGAAAGACAGTAGAGAGAGAAGGGGAGAGAAAGAGAGAGAGTGGAGAGAGAAAGACAGTAGAGAGAGAAGGGGAGAGAGAGAGAGAGTGGAGAGAGAAAGACAGTAGAGAGAGAAGGGGAGAGAAAGAGAGAGAGAGAGAGAGTGGAGAGAGAAAGACAGTAGAGAGAGAAGGGGAGAGAGAGAGAGAGAGTGGAGAGAGAAAGACAGTAGAGAGAGAAGGGGAGAGAGAGAGAGAGAGTGGAGAGAGAAAGACAGTAGAGAGAGAAGGGGAGAGAGAGAGAGAGTGGAGAGAGAAAGACAGTAGAGAGAGAAGGGGAGAGAAAGAGAGAGAGAGAGAGAGTGGAGAGAGAAAGACAGTAGAGAGAGAAGGGGAGAGAGAGAGTGGAGAGAGAAAGACAGTAGAGAGAGAAGGGGAGAGAGAGAGAGAGAGTGGAGAGAGAAAGACAGTAGAGAGAGAAGGGGAGAGAGAGAGAGAGAGTGGAGAGAGAAAGACAGTAGAGAGAGAAGGGGAGAGAGAGAGAGAGTGGAGAGAGAAAGACAGTAGAGAGAGAAGGGGAGAGAAAGAGAGAGAGAGAGAGAGTGGAGAGAGAAAGACAGTAGAGAGAGAAGGGGAGAGAGAGAGAGAGATTGGAGAGAGAAAGACAGTAGAGAGAGAAGGGGAGAGAGAGAGAGAGAGTGGAGAGAGAAAGACAGTAGAGAGAGAAGGGGAGAGAGAGAGAGAGATTGGAGAGAGAAAGACAGTAGAGAGAGAAGGGGAGAGAGAGAGAGAGAGTGGAGAGAGAAAGACAGTAGAGAGAGAAGGGGAGAGAGAGAGAGAGTGGGGGGAGAAAGACAGTAGAGAGAGAAGGGGAGAGAGAGAGAGAGATTGGAGAGAGAAAGACAGTAGAGAGAGAAGGGGAGAGAGAGAGAGAGTGGGGGGAGAAAGACAGTAGAGAGAGAAGGGGAGAGAGAGAGAGAGATTGGAGAGAGAAAGACAGTAGAGAGAGAAGGGGAGAGAGAGAGAGAGTGGAGAGAGAAAGACAGTAGAGAGAGAAGGGGAGAGAAAGAGAGAGAGTGGAGAGAGAAAGACAGTAGAGAGAGAAGGGGAGAGAGAGAGAGAGTGGGGGGAGAAAGACAGTAGAGAGAGAAGGGGAGAGAGAGAGAGAGATTGGAGAGAGAAAGACAGTAGAGAGAGAAGGGGAGAGAGAGAGAGAGTGGAGAGAGAAAGACAGTAGAGAGAGAAGGGGAGAGAGAGAGAGAGAGTGGAGAGAGAAAGACAGTAGAGAGAGAAGGGGAGAGAGAGAGAGAGAGTGGAGAGAGAAAGACAGTAGAGAGAGAAGGGGAGAGAAAGAGAGAGAGTGGAGAGAGAAAGACAGTAGAGAGAGAAGGGGAGAGAGAGAGAGAGTGGGGGGAGAAAGACAGTAGAGAGAGAAGGGGAGAGAGAGAGAGAGATTGGAGA
This sequence comes from Lissotriton helveticus, assembly GCF_964261635.1. Taxonomy (NCBI): domain Eukaryota; kingdom Metazoa; phylum Chordata; class Amphibia; order Caudata; family Salamandridae; genus Lissotriton; species Lissotriton helveticus. The sequence goes on along the minus strand of NC_136060.1, from coordinate 506,102,482 downwards.
GAGAAAGACAGTAGAGAGAGAAGGGGAGAGAGAGAGAGAGTGGAGAGAGAAAGACAGTAGAGAGAGAAGGGGAGAGAGAGAGAGAGATTGGAGAGAGAAAGACAGTAGAGAGAGAAGGGGAGAGAGAGAGAGAGTGGGGGGAGAAAGACAGTAGAGAGAGAAGGGGAGAGAGAGAGAGAGATTGGAGAGAGAAAGACAGTAGAGAGAGAAGGGGAGAGAGAGAGAGAGTGGAGAGAGAAAGACAGTAGAGAGAGAAGGGGAGAGAAAGAGAGAGAGTGGAGAGAGAAAGACAGTAGAGAGAGAAGGGGAGAGAGAGAGAGAGTGGGGGGAGAAAGACAGTAGAGAGAGAAGGGGAGAGAGAGAGAGAGATTGGAGAGAGAAAGACAGTAGAGAGAGAAGGGGAGAGAGAGAGAGAGTGGAGAGAGAAAGACAGTAGAGAGAGAAGGGGAGAGAGAGAGAGAGAGTGGAGAGAGAAAGACAGTAGAGAGAGAAGGGGAGAGAGAGAGAGAGAGTGGAGAGAGAAAGACAGTAGAGAGAGAAGGGGAGAGAAAGAGAGAGAGTGGAGAGAGAAAGACAGTAGAGAGAGAAGGGGAGAGAGAGAGAGAGTGGGGGGAGAAAGACAGTAGAGAGAGAAGGGGAGAGAGAGAGAGAGATTGGAGAGAGAAAGACAGTAGAGAGAGAAGGGGAGAGAAAGAGAGAGAGTGGAGAGAGAAAGACAGTAGAGAGAGAAGGGGAGAGAGAGAGAGAGTGGGGGGAGAAAGACAGTAGAGAGAGAAGGGGAGAGAGAGAGAGAGATTGGAGAGAGAAAGACAGTAGAGAGAGAAGGGGAGAGAGAGAGAGAGTGGGGGGAGAAAGACAGTAGAGAGAGAAGGGGAGAGAGAGAAGGGGAGAGAGAGAGAAGGGGAGGGCGAGAGAGCTAAAGAGAGTGAGAAAGGCGATCGGAGGAGGAGTGAAAGACACATAAAGACGAGAACGCTTGATAAAGACAGGCACGTGAGAAACGGCGCCAGAAAGAGTAAACAAGAAATCAAACGATAAACAGAGAAAAAGAACCAAAGTTAGACAAGCATTGGCATTGCCAATGGGTCTCGCTTGTGGGACCTTATAAGTATTTAGTTTTGCAGCACAATATGATGAGTGGCGTTGCGTGTGTGAGTGGCGTTGCGTGTGTGAGTGGCGTTGCGTGTGTGAGTGGCGTTGCGTGTGTGAGTGGCGTTGCGTGTGTGAGTGGCGTTGCGTGGGTGAGTGGCGTTGCGTGGGTGAGTGGGGTTGCGTGGGTGAGTGGGGTTGCGTGGGTGAGGGGGGTTGCGTGGGTGAGTGGGGTTGCGTGGGTGAGTTGCGTTGCGTGGGTGAGTGGCGTTGCGTGTGTGAGTGGCGTTGCGTGTGTGAGTGGCGTTGCATGTGTGAGTGGCGTTGCGTGTGTGAGTGGCGTTGCGTGTGTGAGTGGCGTTGCGTGGATGAGTGGGGTTGCGTGGATGAGTTGCGTGTGTGAGTGGCGTTGCGTGTGTGAGTGGCGTTGCGTGTGTGAGTGGCATTGCGTGTGTGAGTGGCGTTGCGTGTGTGAGTGGCGTTGCGTGTGTGAGTGGCGTTGCGTGTGTGAGTGGCGTTGCGTGGATGAGTGGGGTTGCGTGGATGAGTTGCGTGTGTGAGTGGCATTGCGTGTGTGAGTGGCGTTGCGTGTGTGAGTGGCGTTGCGTGTGTGAGTGGCGTTGCGTGTGTGAGTGGCGTTGCGTGTGTGAGTGGCGTTGCGTGTGTGAGTGGCGTTGTGTGTGTGAGTGGGGTTGCGTGGATGAGTGGGGTTGCGTGGATGAGTTGCGTGTGTGAGTGGCGTTGCATGTGTGAGTGGCGTTGCGTGTGTGAGTGGCATTGCGTGTGTGTGGCGTTGCGTGTGTGAGTGGCGTTGCGTGTGTGAGTGGCGTTGCGTGTGTGAGTGGCGTTGCATGTGTGAGTGGCGTTGCGTGTGTGAGTGGCGTTGCGTGTGTGAGTGGCGTTGCGTGGGTGAGTGAGGTTGCGTGGGTGAGTGGGGTTGCGTGGGTGAGTGGCATTGCGTGTGTGAGTGGCGTTGCATGTGTGAGTGGCGTTGCGTGTGTGAGTGGCGTTGCGTGTGTGAGTGGCGTTGCGTGTGTGAGTGGCGTTGCGTGGATGAGTGGGGTTGCGTGGATGAGTTGCGTTTGTGAGTGGCGTTGCGTGTGTGAGTGGCGTTGCGTGTGTGATTGGTGTTGCGTGTGTGAGTGGCGTTGCGTGTGTGAGTGGCGTTGCGTGTGTGAGTGGCGTTGCGTGTGTGAGTGGCGTTGCGTGGGTGAGTGGGGTTGCGTGGATGAGTTGCGTGTGTGAGTGGCGTTGCGTGTGTGAGTGGCGTTGCGTGTGTGAGTGGCGTTGCGTGTGTGAGTGGCATTGCGTGTGTGAGTGGCGTTGCGTGTCTGAGTGGCGTTGCGTGTGAGTGGCATTGCGTGTGTGAGTGGCGTTGCATGTGTGAGTGGCGTTGCGTGTGTGAGTGGTGTTGCGTGTGTGAGTGGCGTTGCGTGGGTGAGTGGGGTTGCGTGGGTGAGTGAGGTTGCGTGGGTGAGTGGGGTTGCGTGGGTGAGTGGGGTTGCGTGGGTGAGTTGCGTTGCGTGGGTGAGTGGCGTTGCGTGTGTGAGTGGCGTTGCATGTGTGAGTGGCGTTGCGTGGGTGAGTGGCGTTGCGTGTGTGAGTGGCGTTGCGTGTGTGAGTGGCGTTGCGTGTGTGAGTGGCGTTGCGTGTGTGAGTGGCGTTGCGTGTGTGAGTGGCGTTGCGTGTGTGAGTGGCGTTGCATGTGTGAGTGGCGTTGCATGTGTGAGTGGCGTTGCGTGTGTGAGTGGCGTTGCATGTGTGAGTGGCGTTGCGTGTGTGAGTGGCGTTGCGTCGATGAGTGGGGTTGTGTGGATGAGTGGGGTTGTGTGGATGAGTTGCGTGTGTGAGTGGCGTTGTGTGTGTGAGTGGCGTTGCGTGTGTGAGTGGCGTTGCGTGTGTGAGTGGCGTTGCGTGTGTGAGTGGCATTGTGTGTGTGAGTGGCGTTGCGTGTGTGAGTGGCGTTGCGTGTGTGAGTGGCGTTGCGTGTGTGAGTGGAGTTGCGTGTGTGAGTGGCGTTGCGTGTGTGAGTGGTGTTGCGTCTATGAGTGGGGTTGCGTGGATGAGTGGGGTTGCGTGGATGAGTTGCGTGTGTGAGTGGCGTTGCGTGTGTGAGTGGCGTTGCATGTGTGAGTGGCGTTGCGTGTGTGAGTGGTGTTGCGTGTGTGAGTGGCGTTGCGTGTGTGAGTGGCGTTGCGTGTGTGAGTGGCGTGAGTGAGGTTGCGTGGGTGAGTGGGGTTGCGTGGGTGAGTGGGGTTGCGTGGGTGAGTTGCGTTGCGTGTGTGAGTGGCGTTGCGTGTGTGAGTGGCGTTGCGTGTGTGAGTGGCGTTGCGTGTGTGAGTGGCGCTGTGTGTGTGAGTGGCGTTGCGTGTGTGAGTGGGGTTGCGTGTGAGTGGCGTTGCGTGTGTGAGTGGTGTTGCGTGTGTGAGTGGCGTTGCGTGTGTGAGTGGCGTTGCGTGTGTGAGTGGCGTTGGGTGTGTGAGTGGTGTTGCGTGTGTGAGTGGCGTTGCGTCGATGAGTGGGGTTGTGTGGATGAGTGGGGTTGCGTGGATGAGTTGCGTGTGTGAGTGGCGTTGCGTGTGTGAGTGGCGTTGCGTGTGTGAGTGGCGTTGCGTGTGTGAGTGGCGTTGCGTGTGTGAGTGGCGTGAGTGAGGTTGCGTGGGTGAGTGGGGTTGCGTGGGTGAGTGGGGTTGCGTGGGTGAGTTGCGTTGCGTGTGTGAGTGGCGTTGCGTGTGTGAGTGGCGTTGCGTGTGTGAGTGGCGTTGCGTGTGTGAGTGGCGTTGCGTGTGTGAGTGGCGTTGCGTGTGTGAGTGGCATTGCGTGTGAGTGGCGTTGCGTGTGTGAGTGGCGTTGCGTGTGTGAGTGGCATTGCGTGTGTGAGTGGCGTTGCATGTGTGAGTGGTGTTGCGTGTGTGAGTGGCGTTGCGTGTGTGAGTGGCGTTGCGTGTGTGAGTGGCGTTGCATGTGTGAGTGGCGTTGCATGTGTGAGTGGCGTTGTGTGTGTGAGTGGCGTTGCATGTGTGAGTGGCGTTGCGTGTGTGAGTGGCGTTGCGTGTGTGAGTGGCGTTGCGTGTGTGAGTGGCATTGCGTGTGTGAGTGGCATTGCGTTTGTGAGTGGCGTTGCGTGTGTGAGTGGCGTTGCGTGTGTGGCATTGCGTGTGTGAGTGGCGTTGTGTGTGTGAGTGGCGTTGCGTGTGTGAGTGGCATTGCGTGTGTGAGTGGCATTGCGTGTGTGAGTGGTGTTGCATGTGTGAGTGGCGTTGCATGTGTGAGTGGCGTTGCATGTGTGAGTTGCGTTGCGTGTGTGAGTGGTGTTGCTGTGTGTGAATTGCTGGTTGGGGGAGTGGGGGGGGTGGGCGGGGGAGCAGCAGGCAGATGCGAGTGGAGCGCGCGCTGGAGAGGGAGGGGTTGGGAGGACTAGGCAGCGGGAGAGAGGGAGAAAGGAGCGCGAGGGAGGCGTTTTTAGATACATGAAGCCAAAATTACAAGTGAGCATGTTACAAAAGCAAACGTTACGTTACATGAGACAATAGTGACAGTTGTGCAAGTATCAAGAGCAACAAAATACAAGAGGTAGCAAACGATATGCAATAGCATATCTGAGGGAACACGGCCTGGGGGAAGCTGGCTGGGGAGGGGGAGGAGAAATGAAAGGAAGGCTGTGTTTGCGGGGAGAGAGAGGGGAGGTGCTGGTGTGGGCGGGGGGAGGTGCTGGTGTGGGAGGAGTGCTGCTACGGCAAGGCTGTGTTTGCGGGGAGAGAGAGGGGAGGTGCTGGTGTGGGAGGGGGGAGTTGCTGGTGTGGGAGGAGTGCTGCTAGGGAAGGAGAAGCCCTGGCCGTGAATGCTCGTGCATGTTCACGTGAACTGCAAGAAAACGCCGGGCTGAAACCCCTTAGTTTGAAGAGGATTTTGCCGACATGAATTCGATCCTATCCATTCCTGCGGAATGGGACAGGCTCGACCTAAAAAACCGAGTTAGAGAAAGAGAGAACATGTATGTGTGTTTGTGAGAGAGAAAGAAAGAAAGAAAGAAAGAAAGAGGCAGAGAGAGACAGACAGACAGACAGAGAGACAGACAGAAAGAGGGAGATAGAGGGCAAGAGAGAGAGCGAGACAGAGAGAGCTAGAGAGAGCGGGAGGGACTTAGAGAGGGATATAGAGAAAGAGATAGAGAGAGAGAGAGAGAGAGAGAGGGATACAGAGAGAGCGAGAGGGATAGAGAGGGAGAGGGATAGAGAGAGAGAGAGAGAGAGAGAGAGAGAGAGAGAGAAAGAGGGAGAGAGAGAGAGAGAGAGAGAGAGATAGAGAGAGAGAGAGAGACAGAGAGAGAGACAGAGAGAGAGAGAGAGAGAGAGAAAGAGGGAGAGAGAGAGAGAGACAGAGAGAGACAGAGAGAGAGACAGAGAGAGAGAGAGAGTGAGAGAGGGAGAGAGGGTGGGTACCCGGACTAAACTGGACGGTAGAACCAGACCAGATTTGGCCGCAGAGTCACCTGGTCTTCAGAAACGAGACACACTTCTTCCTCGAGTGGCATACATGATGTGTAGGGGCGAGGCCTCTCCGCTGCTGGATTTGTCGCACGCCAGGTGTGACCCTGCGCGTCCGAGCCACGTTCAGCTGTGGACTCCCTCTTCCATAGAGAGCTTCTCGCCCTGTGGGTCCACCCGGAACCCTGAGCTCTGCAGGGGGCTGAGGGGACAGGTGCTACTTGTCTAAAATTCTGTTCACACTTGTAAACACACCCACGGTGGCGGGAAAGCAGCACACAGACCTACACAGGATAGGATAGGATAGGATATATGTTTGTAGAGCGCTCGATTGCCATGGCGTCTTGGCGCTAGTGCATGTGAAAGGAAGTACGGCCAGTATTACCAGGGAGACTAGGTGGAGTGTGGTAAATAAATAAATAATACCCTATTTTTGACTAGGCATATATCATAACAGATAGCTCAATAAATAAGAGTCAAGATTCGAGGTAGTAGGAGTTTGCAGGTTTAATACAGCATAAGGACAGGAACAGGACAACCTGCATGGGAATAGGATGACAGGGCCCGGCAGCTGCCGGGGCTAGATCTGGGATGAGCGCGCTAACTTTTAATAACAATACATGAGCATTTATACATAACGCAAACACATAGCATTACATTGCAGTAGGCGTAGCAGTGGGTGGAGCAGAAGACGTGACGCGTAGCAGTCGCGAAAGATAACAGTAAAAGTCGGTGTAACTGGGCGTATACATAGACATGTGGTGCAGACGTAACAGAATATGTCATGAATGGGGCGGAAACATTGGAGGGGGCTACCTAAGGAGCCGGGACCTCTAACCTGGTGGTGCGCGCAAACTGGCAATGACGTGTTACGAGGAGAAGCTGGGGGCTATGAACTCTGTGCTAGGAGCAGAGACTAAAGTCTGGAGGGTCGGAGCGACATGCACCTAAACCTTATCTAGTATCTGATGTTTAGAGAACATGTTGATATAAACTAGAAGTCAGGAGGGGAAAGGCTAACTTGACTTTAAGACTGGACCATGCATTATTCTACATGTAGTGCGTGATGAAGAATATTAAATGACCAGTAAATGCAGTATTTCTCTTAACATGGAGACGAGAAGGCTAGACAATGACGGAAACTATTGATGCAGTTCAGTAGCTTAGGAATGCAGAGAAGGAGGACTGAACTGATAACTGGAACTATAACATACTTTTGGCAGACTCAGAGGCAGAGCCAAGCTGCACCGGGCACTGCGAGGCAGGAAGTAAGTGAAAGGTCGAGGATACAGGTGGGGGCTGTATCGCTCCTTAGCGAGGCTTCAGGAGACAGGAGCTGAATCTGATGTCCAGGCCCTTTTGAGGCCTAGAAACGGGGACTTTACAATGGAATAATGTGCACACTGGGAAACGTGGCAACGTAGCTTTACATAGGCCTGGTATTCGTAGTATTCACGAGGACTGGAAACTGGCATACTAGAGGTGGACACAACTGTAATTGCGTCTTGAATCGGTCATGGGGAGTACATATGCATATTGGTCATGCACACATAACATATGATGGATGAGGCGTAGGGACACAGAACATGACAAAATTTACTTTTCCACATTCCCTCCTTGTCACTACGTTTCCATCAGGAAACATCAATATTCATGATACCATCTATCATTTCATACAGTATCATTTGCTCGTCTCGAATTATCTTGGAACGGGATTTAGAACGGGGCTTGGGACTAGGAATACAAGAGGTAGCACAAATGCCGCAAATCGCAGGGCCACATTGTATACAGAGGCAGCAGCTGAATATGATCGCTACTGCAATACTTAGAAAGGACAGGATTTTCCATCCCCATGCGGAAATTATATTCCAGAACCAACCGGACCATGTCCAGGTGCCTGGATCTTGGTGTAGCAGATGGGCAATTTTATGAAGTCTGGTTATAGCTGAATAAACAGACGGCGCGTTATTTGGAATGAAAATGCAGCAACTAGATCCGATGACTCTACAGGCCCCGCCCCTATCGGCCAGTATGACGTCAAGGACGAGACGATTCTGGAGCACGACAATTCTCATAAAGGATTGCTCTTCGGTTAAGTTACTTAGAGCAGAGGCAGTCTCATCTACTACTGCTTCAAGGGTTCTTGTTAACCTACGGATTAGCTTACTATTTACAATTGTGCCTAAATAAGGGAAAACACCTTTATCAATATCAATGAATTGTTCTGCAGCAGTTTCAGTATAATCGACAATCGGGAGATTTCTCTTGTGTCTAGTGTGTACTAGGAAGGAATTCCTATGGTAGTCAGGTGGGGCTAGAAAAACAGGTGGCAGTAGGAAGGCAATGTAACAGGTTCCCTCCCAATCGAGGGGCAGACGAACATATGCGGTTTGACCACAAACAAAATATGAATGACGTGAAGCTTTGAAAATAGATTTCCCACTGTCACTATACTTGACAACAGTAGTACATTCACTATGTCCTACATGTACGGAACCCTTATTTCGGACACATAATTCGCCTTTGACTGGTAGTACTGAAATAGCAGGTAAGTCTGGAGTAGTATCAGACTGAACATTCAGGACCATAAAATTCGACGAATAATTACCTAAATTATACACTTCATTTTCTAGATCTAACCCTGTTCTGTGGGGGAGACCTTGCTTGTCTGGGAAACATGTACTGTTAAGAAAAGACATATCTGTTGAGGATGACGTTAATGTGGACCATGCTCCACACGAACCATTATGTGAGAATGGATAAGGAAAGAGTGGCAGAACTCCCTTTGGTGTCTGGAAAGGGGGGAGTCGACCACACACCCAACAATTTGTGGCATTGCTGGTCTGGTGTGAGTAATGTAACATACGGATAAATGAATTGTTACGCATAGCGAGGCGGTAGGAATATTCGTGAGGAGGCAGATCACTAAACGTGTGCTCTGCTGTAGCATTAGCAGACTTATTTACATGAGGAACTGGAAAATACAGGAAAAATGCATAACTGGTGCAGGAAATCATAATGCTGATGAATAATATGAAACTTAGAAAAACGATACATTGAATTGAGTTTTTACTAACTCTCTCACTATGGGGGTCTATTTTATACATGTCAGAAACAGTCTAACCGTTTCACCTAGGGGAGGACTTATACAATCAAACTGACTGACTTATTTTACTAGACCGTAGTTTTAACTTATACTCCTGCTGCGGAGTTTTCTCTAACAAGGGAGGGGTTGTAGCAATGTCTTTTGCGGGACAGTCCTTTAAAACAATATTTTGGCAATCCTTCGAATCCTGGGAAATGTTCTTGGAAATGTTTTTAGGTTTTAGTCCGTGAAATGTTTTAACATGAGACAGGTGGACCCACCCCTTCCTGCCTTCCAGCTTGACGGCAGTACGGGTGGTCAAGAGGACGAGTTTCGGCTCCTTCCAACGGGGCTCCAGCGGACTTGATCTGTCAAAGTTTCGGACCATCACCATGGAACCTGGAACGATTTCATGCGGTGCCACCTCGGTATTGTCTGGAAATGCGGCGGCAACCTGTGAACGACATGAGTTGAGGGCAGACATCAAGGAAGCTAGGTAATCTGTCAGCATATTACATGAAACATCAGTAATACTTCGGGGTCTAGGAGTACCCCACATGTTAGGGGGGCGGCCGAATACGACCTCATACGGGGACAGACCTGATCTGGAATGTGCGACCATGCGCATATAAAACAAAGCGACTGGCAGAGCTACTAGCCAGTCCACACCTTTTTCTTTACAAACTTTGGCAATGCGGATTTTCAGAGTCTGATTATGTCTCTCGACTAGACCGGCTGCTTCAGGATGGCGTACACAATGAAACTTCCACTGGTACCCTAACAACAGGGAAACGTGCTTCATCAACTCAGATGAGAATGGCTGGCCGTTATCAGAATATACGACTCTAGGGAGTCCATATCGAGGGAAGAATTCACGAACCAACTGCTTGGCAGTGGTCGCGGCTGTGTAATCTGGGACTGGATATGCTTCTGTCCATCTGGACAAAGCGCATACAACTACAAGGACATACTTGAAACCTCGACATCGCTCCATCTGAATATAATCCATCTGGAGGACTTCAAAAGGGTGGTCAGGAGGCTGGAAACCACCTTGTTCCACCGGGACACTTTTACCTGGATTAAACTGACAACATATCATACAGGTACGGACTTTCTGCTTGGCTGCAGCTCGTAAATGCTTGTTGAACCAAATGTTCTGGATACTGTCTAACATGGCTTTTTCTCCTAAATGTGCTGGACTATGTGCGGTATTAATGATGACTTGAACCATAGAGTCGGGGAGAAACCATGTGGCTCTACCCTTTGTTAACCATCCTTGATCTGTCTGGACCCCTCCTTGTTCGGACCATTTCTTGATTTCATCGGGAGTAGCATGTAACTGGATATCTATGACATCTTGTGTAGGGTCCTTAACTGTCATACATGTAATCGGATCTGGAGTATGTGTCATGTTAACTGGAATGTCTGGAGTCTGGGCTGTAAGCTTGGCTGTGCGGTCTGCTAGATCATTACCTTGAGAAATAATGTCAATGACTTTCGTATGTGCTTTACATTTCATGATAGCAATGGATGTCGGTAAATGTATGGCATCTAACAGAGCTTGAATAAGGAGACCATGCTGAATCTTGGTTCCATGAGAAGTCATGAACCCTCTCTCCTGCCAGAGCACTCCGAAGTCGTGTACAACTCCAAATGCGTAACGTGAATCTGTGTAAACATTAACTTTCTGGTTCTTGGCGTGTATGCAGGCTTGTGTCAGAGCAACTAGCTCTGCTGCTTGAGCGGACAGGGTATCAATACGGTGTGTTTCAATAACTTCGGTGTCAGTAGTCACTGCATACGCGGCGACTAGTTCTCCTGTACTAGTTCTCATACATGAACCATCCACATAAAGTGTCAGGTCGGGATCTAGTAACGGAATGTCTGTCAGGTCTTGTCTTGGCTTAGTCATAATGTTAACTATTTCCACACAGTCGTGTGCGGCAAGATTTGAATTAGCTGATGGTAACAGTGTAGCAGGATTCAGGATGTTGCAGCGTCTGATTTCTATATGTGGCTGAAACAGTGTCAATTCATAACCTGTTAAACGTGCAATTGTCAAGTGCTGTGTTTGTGTTCGGTTTAAAAGAACTTCCACGGAGTGTGGGACTTGTACTGTCAGGGAATGTCCTAAAACTATGGAATCACTTTGTCTGATAGCGAGTGCTGTGGCTGCAACTGACTTGAGGCACGCAGGCAACGCCTGGGCGACTGGATCTAATGTGCTCGAAAAGTAAGCACAGGGCTTGTATTGTCCTGCTTGATCTTGTGTAAGAACAGATAATGCTGTACCTTCACGTTCAGTAACGAAAAGTGTAAAAGGCTTACTGTAGTTCGGTGTAACTAGAACTGGAGCTTGGCATAGGGCTTTCTTTAACTCGTTGAAACTAAGTGTATGTTCAGATGTCCAAGGGAGGACAGTCGATGCGGCTGCCTCCTGTGTCGTTAACTGTATCAGTGGCTTAGCTAGAAATGCATACTGGGGAATCCATTGTCTACAATAAGAAGTAAGGCCGATAAAAGCACGTACCTCCTTCTGGGTTCTGGGCTGGGGAAGACTCGCTATCAACTGGATACGGTCTGGTGTCAACTGCCTACCCCTCTTGGACAGCAAGTGTCCTAAGTATACCACTTGCTGGACACAGAATTGAAGCTTCGAAGGGGACACCTTGTGCCCCATCTCGGCTAGGAAATACAGAACTGCAAGGGATGCTCGCTCGCAGTCACGTTCAGAACGGGCTGTGATCAGGAGATCATCGACATACTGGAGCAGGGCAGTGTCAGTTGGCATGTGAATGTTGTCTAGTTGTCTCTTAAGTGCTTGACTGTAAATACTAGGGCTTTCTGTGAAACCTTGAGGAGCGCGTGTGAACATATAGCTCCTTCCATTTAAACAAAATCCGAAAAGAAACTGGCTGTCTGGATGAATAGGAACACTAAAAAATGCGTTCTTGAGGTCGATGACAGTAAAGAACATGGCTTCGGAATCAATAGCAGTTAATAGGGAAGAGATGTCTGGGACAACTGGGTACTGCGGAATAATACATTTATTAAGCTCTCGTAAGTCAATCACTAATCGATATACTGGAGGTGCATTTGGATCAGTACGTTTCATGACTGGAATGATCGGAGAGTTACATACATTGGAGTCAGTTTCTACAACTACTCCTTGAGCCATGAGCTCGTCTATAATTTTGGATAAGGCTGCTACAGCCTCAGGTGGCAATCTATACTGCCTGATTCGTGGTAACACTACACCTGGTTTCAGGGTCACACGATGGGGTGTGATTTGCATGTAACCTACATCAGTTGGACCTTGCGCCCATAAATGCTGCGGAACATTAGACAGTCTGGAATCAAAATCTCGTAATACATAGTGACCCTTAAAGTCACGTAGGAACAGTCGTATTCCCTCTGGGGAACAGCATATAACGGCACCTAACTCTTTCAGTGTTTTAATGCCCAATAGATTTTCTGGACTTGACTTAGTAAGTAACAGATCAGTAGTGCGGGACAATGGACCTACTTCTAGAGTAACTGGCTTTGATATCTCGTTAACGATAGGTTTTCCTGAAAATCCAAGGGAAACATTTCTTGAGCCTGAGAGCGGAGCCCCTGGAACTTCGGCATGACTAATTGTGGTCCTACTTGCCCCTGTATCAATCAAAAACTTTCTGTCTTTCCCTAATACTTGACTGTGAACATAGGGACCTTCTTGATCTACAGGTATCTCGATGAGAGGCAAGCCTACCTCCCTCTCTAGGCTGTTTCATGAATATGGCTGGTACTCTGGATACTCAGACTGTGCATACTGGTACATCTGCGATGTAACATGCTGTGTTGCAGCAATAGGCTGCGGTACTGTAACTGTCTGTGGTGCATTCTGTGACTGAGGAGTCTGTGAAACTTGTTCTTGTCTAGGCGGACGTGGTCTTTCTTTAGTCTTACCAGTAGCTATGTTGTGTTTCAGAACTGCACACTCATTTATAAAATGACCTGGCTGTTTACAATAATTGCAGTTCCCTTTAACGGGAGCTGCAGGATGACTGGCTTGATTCGGACCCCTCTTCTGACTGTCTTGAGGAACAGATTGTGCAACTAGCACTTTCATTTTCGTGTCTTTCATACGTTTTCTTTCGTGTTCTTGCTCTTCCCTGATTCTATTCTGGTGATACTGGAGCATCTGGAGCATCTGGGACGGAGTATTTGCTTGCCAGGTGCTTTCGACTTTCAAAACTCGATTTTTAATTTGTGGACTTGAATTCTCGACTAATTTAGTAACAAAAAGGTGAGGGTATGACTCACTACTTGTCTTGAGACCACTGTTGATACTAAAACATTTTTCAAACCTAGAATAAAAATCACTAATATCTTCATCTTGCTTCTGTTTACAGGCTGAGATTGCATCCCAGTCTTCTTTTCTAGTTGTCAATAATCTGGGTAAAACTTGAATCAATAATTCTGGTAATTCTTTACATTTATCTCCAAGACCGGTACCTGGTACTCGTGCCTTGTCTTCAGCTTCTAGAACTGCCCAATCGATCTTTTTCTCTCCCACCTCCCATTCTTTTTCCTTTAGCTTTTCATACACCCCTGCGGGCAACAGGACCTTTAACATTTTAATGATATCTGGGTAAGTGTATTCTCCCATACGGAGCATGTCTTTTAATTCTCTATGGAACCCCGCTGGGTCTTTGTCATGACAGGGAATTAATTTCTTCATCTCGAGGAGTTCCATCTTTGTTATTGGGGTGTAAACAAATACTCGTTGCATTTCGCCACCCGTTCCTTTAACTGGGTGGACTTCTCGTAACGGATTCTGTCTGTCTATGTAGAATGATTTACTTTCTGGGGGTGAGACATGAACAAAATGCGGGTTCAAGAATGTTCTATATTTGTGGCGCTGTTCTAGAATGACACTAATTAAATCGGTACCTAGACCTCTCCATCTGTACTGGAGTAACTCGTTCAGGATATCATGTAACGGACCTGGATCAGAGTGTTGACCCTCATACAAAGTAATGAGGTGCTGAATCATATACATACCCACCAGTCGCTGCTCGGCTGGGGGCATTTTCAGGAACATTTGTGCCACTATTTCGTCTGGAAAGGTGGTAGAATCAGTAATCCATCTGACTGCTGATCGGACTAGTTCCTGTTCATGCATAGTACTTAACTCACTATAACCGATTCGTGATTTCAGAATGTGATCGGTAGCTTGAAATACTTGTTCTAGAGAACCTTGTTCTGGTGCTGGATGATGAAAAATAGACTTGTGTTCTAGACGTAAATGGCGATCTGGAAATCTAGATTTTCCTACATACGCTATTCTGGCAGTATTCTCGTCGTCTTCCTCTTCAGGATCAGAGGTACTTTCTTTCTCGCTTACTTGTGCTGCTTTACGCTGTTCGTGTATCTTTATTATCTCTCTACGGATTTTCTTGTACATACTTTCCATGGCACTAATGGTATTGTGCTTTCCTTCGGCTATATTATCACTCCACTTTGTCAGGAGTTTCATTTCGGCTGGATCTTTAGACGGGTAATCTTGTTCTCTTATTAGACAATTAATTAAAAACTTTAATATCATGCGCTGAATCTCGGCTTTCCTTTGAGACATGGCATCACTAATACTTTCTGGATCATCCCCTGTACGGATGAAACGATATATTCTGTCTAGATCCTCTTTCATATTCGGCAAGGTGACTAGATACTCGGTCACTCTCCTTACGCGTACGGAATATAAAACCATATTAAACTCGCCTGGAACTGGGTCATAGACACATTCGCCAAGGGCTTGCCTGATTTCTGTAACAGACTTATTACTTTTAGGAGTACGCTGTGATGCTTGAGCATGTAATTCGAGGGCTGATAAACGCTTGTGTGGCGGCGGGGTTTGAGGAAGACCTCCTCCTGCGGCCCCTAAACTAGAATCGTCGACTGATGCTTTTCGTCCTGGCAGGGTCGGTAATTGTAACGTGGGCTGGACTTGTATGGCGGGCTGACCCGGGGGAGCTGTTAAGGGTACCCCGGTGTCTGGAGGAGTAGGAATTACCTGGTTTACAAGGACTGGCGGAGCGCGAACAGGATTTGCATATTCGGGGACTGTGTCGTCCAGATAGGACGAAATAAAAATATCAGCTGCGGTCGGTTTGTGACGTAGCTTGGTCGGAACTAACGGTGGCGGGAAATTACTGGATGCCTCCGGGGTCGCTTTTGGCAAGCCCTCAGCAAGAAGAGGATACATACCCTTAATAAGGGCATGCCTCTGTCTGTCTGACTGTTCAGCTTTGACTCGTTCACCTATCTCGATTAATTTTTTTTCTTGGGCTCGTTCTTGGGATTCTCTACTTACTTCTGACTTTCTGATTTCTTTTTCGGTTCTTTTATGAGCTTCTTTGCGCCATAACTCGATGGCATCTTTCTGTGACTGTCTGGCTTTCTTTTTCCATAATGCCTCTTCTACTCGCATGATACATTCGGCATCCCATGTACCCGATACGGGCCATCTATACTTTTCTTCTAACTGTTTGGTATAATCTACCCATAAATCTAGATATAATATGGCGCTTATGCCATGCTTCTGATACATAAAATGACCTGGACTGTCCCTAGGCGGGACAGGAACTGCTTCTTCTAATAAACCCTTTCTAGTTTTTAACTGACGTAATCTCGAAAAGAGAGACATTGTAAACTTGAATCGGAACACAATACAATAAACGAGGAACAATAACAATTGGGAAAACAATTCAGGCATACCACGACATTGGAAATACATTGAACAACATCATAACATAACAGTTCGGACGGAATATTACCTGGAATACTGAGAACAGAAAACACAAGAATTTCTCGAGAACGGAACAGACTAGAGTTACTGGATGCACTGCTGTAACAGTACGGAACATACCGGTCCCATAAAGGGACGCATCAAGACCCGTATCCACCTAGGTGAACACTTCGTTTGTGGGCCTGGGTACCACCAACCCACGGACCAGGAGTCAATTTAGACTGACCCTGTCTAGATACTACCCCAGTAATGGTACTCACCGGGCAGCAAGAACGGAAAGGCCTCGGACTGGACTGGACTGCTACGACGACGGACGACGAACTTCGGACTTCAGTTACGGGTGGGCCTCCGGATACCTCGGACCTTGGACTCTTGGCTTGGGCTCTGGTCGGGACTCGCCGCGTTCCTCCACCGTCTCGTCTGGATGCTGGACCGCCTCCTCCGTCTCCTCCGTGGGCCTGAGGGATACTTGAAGCAGAAATATCTGCCGGTGCACGGTATGGTTCCGTCACGACTGCAGAGGGTCAGGGGGTCGGCGTGGCTTCACCGACGCGTGGGGAAAGGGCAAGTCCCTATTCGGGCGCCATTATGTGGTAAATAAATAAATAATACCCTATTTTTGACTAGGCATATATCATAACAGATAGCTCAATAAATAAGAGTCAAGATTCGAGGTAGTAGGAGTTTGCAGGTTTAATACAGCATAAGGACAGGAACAGGACAACCTGCATGGGAATAGGATGACAGGGCCCGGCAGCTGCCGGGGCTAGATCTGGGATGAGCGCGCTAACTTTTAATAACAATACATGAGCATTTATACATAACGCAAACACATAGCATTACATTGCAGTAGGCGTAGCAGTGGGTGGAGCAGAAGACGTGACGCGTAGCAGTCGCGAAAGATAACAGTAAAAGTAGGTGTAACTGGGCGTATACATAGACATGTGGTGCAGACGTAACAGAATATGTCATGAATGGGGCGGAAACATTGGAGGGGGCTACCTAAGGAGCCGGGACCTCTAACCTGGTGGTGCGCGCAAACTGGCAATGACGTGTTACGAGGAGAAGCTGGGGGCTATGAACTCTGTGCTAGGAGCAGAGACTAAAGTCTGGAGGGTCGGAGCGACATGCACCTAAACCTTATCTAGTATCTGATGTTTAGAGAACATGTTGATATAAACTAGAAGTCAGGAGGGGAAAGGCTAACTTGACTTTAAGACTGGACCATGCATTATTCTACATGTAGTGCGTGATGAAGAATATTAAATGACCAGTAAATGCAGTATTTCTCTTAACATGGAGACGAGAAGGCTAGACAATGACGGAAACTATTGATGCAGTTCAGTAGCTTAGGAATGCAGAGAAGGAGGACTGAACTGATAACTGGAACTATAACATACTTTTGGCAGACTCAGAGGCAGAGCCAAGCTGCACCGGGCACTGCGAGGCAGGAAGTAAGTGAAAGGTCGAGGATACAGGTGGGGGCTGTATCGCTCCTTAGCGAGGCTTCAGGAGACAGGAGCTGAATCTGATGTCCAGGCCCTTTTGAGGCCTAGAAACGGGGACTTTATAATGGAATAATGTGCACACTGGGAAACGTGGCAACGTAGCTTTACATAGGCCTGGTATTCGTAGTATTCACGAGGACTGGAAACTGGCATACTAGAGGTGGACACAACTGTAATTGCGTCTTGAATCGGTCATGGGGAGTACATATGCATATTGGTCATGCACACATAACATATGATGGATGAGGCGTAGGGACACAGAACATGACAAAATTTACTTTTCCACAGGAGGTGAACAGCCATGTTTTCAAATCCTTCCTAAAGAGCTGCCGATTAGATTGAAATCTCATAGCCACTGGCATTTTGTTCCATAACTTTGCCGCACACTTTGATAAAGTCCTAACACCCCTCTTGCCCGCCTAATTTTAGCAGTCTGGATAAGGCCCAAATTTGCAGATCTAAGAACTCGAGAGGGTGTGTACATGTTTGGTCAATGTTAATTGAAACTACCTGGGATGCCCTGTTTTTAACGGAAACTTAGTTAAACGCAGATGCAGCGACTTCAATTGAATTAGCGATCCCCCCAGGTTTTAAAATGTGTTATGCCAATCGCGATGGCAACAAAAGGAGGGGGGGACTGGCTATTATATTTAAATTCTGGAAACGTGTGTTCTCCGCCCCTTTGAATGCTCAAGGTGTTGAGGGTCTCAATTTTTCTTTACAACTCAACCCCACGAGCGCCCTTGCGGGCATTCTTATTTATAGACCTCCTGACTGTGCACCTATTGCAGCGCAAACCCTGTGCAATATTATTGTTCAAAAATCACTTGGCTATACACATTTTTTGGCCTTGGGTGCTTTTAATTTGCACGTGGATGATTTCCAGTGTGCTCAAGCAGTTCAAATGGTCTCAACCTTAGCAGGTACTAATCTCAGACAATGGGTGTCCTCACCGACCCACTCAGCAGGGCACACATTGGACTTAGGGGGCATATTAGCAAGGGAAATATCGACGCTTTAGCAGGACTTTTTCCGCTAATGACATGCAAAGTGGGAGTACCCAAACTGTTAGCGACTGAAAACAGTCGCTAACACAGCTATCGCCTATTAGCAAGGCAGGCAAAACGATTAAAAAAATCATGCTCAGCGCGATTATCGCTATAAACTAACGCCTGCTAAAAAGGTGACTTACCTGTATAGTCAATGGGGGGTGGATTATCAGATTAAGCCCCCATTGGCGTTAATGCGAGAATATCGCTGGATTTCCAGTGATATTCTCGCATTTCGCCACTTTCGCTAGATATTTTAGCACAATGGAGGAAAACGTTGCTAATAGCATGTTTTCTCCGCTAACATATCCAGCGATAAAAAAATAGTCGCTAACCACGTTTAGCGATAAATATCGCCATTTCTTGCTAATAGGCCCCCAAGTCTTATCCAACTTTTCCACCATCGATATAGAGACTCTGCGACCGGTGGTTTGGTCGGATCATTTTTTATCCCTTTTTTAATTACTCTGGCCAATGCAGGGCAAGCGAAGGGCTCAAGACCCATTTTAAAAAGGAACTGGAATAATTTGACCGTATACGTGCTAAGGCCTATTCTCCAGAAAAATTACCCCCTTCTATCCTCTGATCCTAATATTGATGCTGAAGCTATACACCAATTGATTGCTACGGCTGTAGATTCAGCGGCGCTGGCCAGAGTAGTGAAATCTATTAGATCCTCCCCTTTTGCACCCTGGTTTTCGAACTTCCTCAAAAAAAAAAGCATGGGCAAAAAAGCTGGAACGCAATTGCAGGCTGAACTATTGCCCTCTAGCTAAGGAACTCTACAAAAAAGCCTTAAAAGACCTACATAAGGCCTTAAATATAGCCAGACGAGATTATATTGTGTCATGCATCCAGAAGGCCGATCATTCCAGTAAAGAGATTTTTAAAGTGGTTTAATCGTTTTTTAAACCTAAGAAGCTATGACCTGCTCCCTGCTGACGAGTGGCAAATACCACGAAACACGTGCCCAGGGATGGCGAAAAATATAATATTTAAATTTAAAAGAAGATACGACGCTCTGAAAGAACTACAATTACCGTGATCCTGTGGGGTGATCCCGCTGATGAGTGAGCGGTGTGCGAGCCCAACTTTTGATATTTTGGTTCTTGGCTGACGAGCATGGACTCTGCACCTGCGTGCCTCTGTATTGGTACTACACCCGGTGATATGCGGCAGCCATCGGCAACCCCAGATGCTATGACCTGCTCCCTGCTGACGAGTGGCAAATACCACGAAACACGTGTCCAGGGATGGTGAAAAATATAATATTTAAATTTAAAAGAAGATACGACGCTCTGAAAGAACTACAATTACCGTGATCCTGTGGGGTGATCCCGCTGATGAGTGAGCGGTGTGCGAGCCCAACTTTTGATATTTTGGTTTCCGGGCGGGATTCAGTACGGAGACGGCTCTCCTTGAAGTAGCTGAATCAGTTATATGGCCACTGGATTCAGGAGCATCAGCACTAGTGGTGCTCCTGGATCTGTCTGCGGCATTCGGCACTGTCGACCACTCCATTCTAGGACTAAGATTGCAAGAGGCGGGCTGTGGAGGGAAAGTGCTATCCTGGCTGACATCGTACCTAAGTGGCCGCACACAGAGAGTTTCTCTCCATCCGTATGTTTCTAAGATTAAACAGCTATGGTGTGGAGTCCCCCAGGGTTCAGCATTGAGTCCATTACTTTTTAATCTTTACCTTGCTCCACTGTTTACCTTGATAGCCGACTGGGGTGTGAAAGCAATTTCCTACGCTGATGACACCCTGTTGGTCTTCCCTTTCAAGGAGCAGACGGTGGATGCTTTTAAAAATTTCAAAGGCTGTATGGGCGATATAGCACAATGGATGAACTTGAATAAGTTAAAACTCAATGCTGGGAAAACAGAGGTTCTGTTCTTCGGCAAAGGCCCAGAGCCAGACTCAGATTTATGGTGGCATCCAGAATTGGGGCATCCACCAACTCCGGCTGTGTGTATCCGAAATGTAGGGGTTAGATGGGAGGCTGTTCTCTCTCTCTTAGCTCAAATACAGCAGGTTCCAGCAGTGTGTTTCAGTAAATTGAAAAACCTCAGGAAATCTTTACACTTCCTGCCAGAAGACTGCCGAAAATCAGTTGTACATGCCACAGTTACTTCAAGGCTAGATTATGCAAATGACCTCTACTTGGGTCTTCCCAAATATGCTATCGCCTTCAGCTGATTCAAAATGGGAATGGTTTGCCGTATTCCTTTCCGACACCATGTTTCTCCACATTTGCAAAAGCTTCACTGGCTTCCGGTGGAGAAAAGAATCAAATTTAAGGCCTTGACTCTGGTGTACCGGGCCCTTCACAGAAAATGTCCTGGCTATCTGAAGGATAGACTATGCCCTTACAAGCAAAATCGTGTGCTGCGATCTAACTCCTACAATCTGATATGCAACCCCCGCTACACAAAAGCCCTTCTAGGCGGGAGATTGTTCACAGTTAGAACAGCCTAACTAACCCCAAAAAGATTTTCCTCGGGAAATAGCTTGCATTTTGGGAAATTTTATTCTAGAAACAAATTATACAGACATGGGAGACTTTAATTACCATCTAGAGGTAAACTCATATCCCGATACTGCCGTACTTCTGCAAACCTTCTCGGCATTAGATCTAGACCAAATCGTTCAAGAACGAACACATCTGGCTGGTCACACTTTGAATGGGATTTTTACTAATAATCCCATCCTAGTCATTGTGAAGGCCTCTCACGTAGCCTGGTCCGACCACAGAGAAGCCGTCTTTGATCCATCTCTTACGCAATCCAACTCTAATACGAAGAAATCCCCTTCTTCTCGCCTATCACAAAACTGGTGAAATGTGCAGGCAGATCACCTCAATAATATACCTGAGAACACAATTTAAGTGTCTGCAAACGATGTGGAGGCAGCAGCCAAACAATATAGCAAATGGTTGGAAACTACATCAAATCAAGTAACTCCCGTTAAAACTTTCAAAATAAAACGACAAAATCCTTCGGCTCCTTGGTTTTCATCGGAACTTAGGAAACGTAAGCAAATTGTAGGAAACAGGAAAGAAGGTGGGGAAGATCTCACAAAGATGAAGAGAAGGAAAAATATAAACAGTTTATAGCCATTTATACAGATCTTATCTTGAAAGCCAAGGCAGAATATTTCACAAAGAAGATTGAGGAAGCCAAAGACTCAGTTAAAGAGCTTTTTTGAACAGTCAGGGAATTAACAAGTAGTCGCAACAAAAAACCTCTGAATGCTAATCAATACTTTTGTGATTCATTGGCAGAAGTCTTTTTAGAAAAAGTAGAATCAATCGTTAAAAAATTCTCAAATTGTAAACCTAGTTCCACACTTGTATCTTCTATTAGGAGCAATCATCCCCTCAACACAACCAAAACCATGACGGAATTTATTGCCCCATCAGCCGAGTGTATTATAAACCTATTATTAACCCCTACTTCAGGCCCACCATATGACCCATGCCTACCAAAGATAACTAAACTGGCACCATCACCAGGACCAGGAGTCCGAAAGCCTCGGTAATGGTGGGGGAGGGGGGAAGGGGGAGGGTCATTGGGCAATGGGGTTGTTGGTGGAGGGGGGCACGGGGGTTAAAGGAGGAAAATGCCACGTGGAAGTCAAATGATTGTATTGAATTAATAAAAAAGAATAGATTCAGTTTGAAGAGAGTTACAAAGAGTCAAATGGGATACCCAAACATCAAGTATGTAAATAGAGGTATGATCGGGAATGGTCGCAATGGCTAAAAACATTAAGATATGCTCTTTCAACGTTTCTGGCCTTAATAATATAAACAAAAGGAAGAGGATTCGATTCTTGAAACCGGATATATTATGTTTACAGGAAACACATTTACCCTGGGAGAAAAGGGATTTAGCATTAGATTTAGGATATACTATACTTGCAACATCCCAACAAACAAGTATGATTAGAGGGGTAATGATCCTGAATAGACCACGGTTAGGCATATTAGTAAATAGTTTAACTGATAAATGGGGCAGGTGGGTGATAGTTACATTAAGTATAGGAGGTATGTATTTAACGATCTGCTCTATCTATGGATCCAATTTGGATGAGGGGGAATTATTTGAATACTTAAATTGTGAACTGGCTAATTGGAGAAGCCCCCTAGTCTTATTTGGAGATCTTAATATCAACCTGAGGGTAGGTGAGTTAGAAGCTGGTATAGAGAATTATAAGGGGAGAAAGCCTCGAGTCTTTAAAGCATTATATAATTTAGTGAAAGACCACGCATTGGTCGATATTTGGTGTAAGAATCATCCTACTGCCCCAGAATACACATATTATTCCTCTCCGCATAAGAAATTTGCTCGCTTAGATTTCTTCTTTACATCAACTAGCATACAATTTAATACAAGAATTCAGATATTTCCCAGAATAACATCAGATCATTCTCCAATGATCATTGAGATTGCCCATATAGGAGAAATGAAACAGATTAGGAATTTCACGTTTGATAGGAAATTATGTTTGGATCTACAATATAGAGAGGCCATGGTTAAATGGATTATAGATTTTATACAGAATAACATGGGTTCAGCCAACATTGAGATAATATGGGACACATGGAAAGCATGTTTTAGAGGAGAAACAACGAGCTATGGTTTTCATCACCAAAACTTACAACGTGAGAAAATGTGAGATTTATATGACCAGCTTGCTAAAGCGGAAGAATCATTAACTATAGAAATCATGAAGGGAGTTAATAACAAATCTAAAATCCAAGAGCTTGAGGGCTTAATTGCTAAACTTTGTGCGAACATTACAGGAATATGGTCTGAGGAGATCGCACGGAAATATTTAATATACAGGAGGTATATGCGTGAATATGGGGAATCTATAGGTAGGGCTTTGGCCTTAAAATTGAAGATGAAAGAATCAACTCGCCAAATCGCTAGATTACAAGATAAAAATGGAGGGATATCTGAAGACCCACAAATTTTTTTGGAAATATTTGATCAATTCTATACAGAGTTATACACTAAACAAGATAACGTAAATCCTGATATTTTTTTGCAAGAAGTTACATTTAACAAACTAACAGAACTAG
This sequence comes from Lissotriton helveticus, assembly GCF_964261635.1. Taxonomy (NCBI): domain Eukaryota; kingdom Metazoa; phylum Chordata; class Amphibia; order Caudata; family Salamandridae; genus Lissotriton; species Lissotriton helveticus. The sequence goes on along the minus strand of NC_136060.1, from coordinate 506,079,384 downwards.
AAAAAGAAGTGTTAGATCAACACTTCTCAATGGAAGAACTGGAGAGCGCAGTAAAAAATATGTCCAATGGGAAAGCAGCTGGCCCCGACCTTATCCCAGGGGAGGTGTATAAGTGCTTTTTTGATCCTTTAAAGAACCTCATGATGGAAACTTTTAGAAAGGCACAAATAGGGAAAGCCCCACAGTCTTGGGATGATGCCTCAATAGTTGTTTTTGCCAAAAAAGGGAAAACCCTTAGAACAGCCCGCCTCATATAGGTCTATATCCTTACTAAATTGTGACAGTAAGATTTACTCAAAGATGCTAGCTAATCGCATTTCTAAGATTATAACACCTTTAGTATCATTAAACCAACATGGCTTTATTCCAAAAAGAGGAACTGTATCACATATCAACAAGGTGATCACCTTAATCGATATAGCAGAAACTCAAAAGAGAGATCTTGTGCTGATATTATTAGACGCTGAGAAAGCGTTTGATCGTGTAGAATGGGCTTATTTAAGGGAAGTTATGGAAAGGACAGGATTTGGTAAAAAATTCTTAACAGCCATTAAGGTACTTTATCGATCGCCTAATGCGCGAGTTGTAGCCATGGGGCAAAAATCTGACAGGATAATTATTACAAGAGGTACTCACCAAGGATGCCCCTGTTCCCCACTCCTTTTTGCGTTATTTATTAATCCTTTTTTAATCAAATTACAGGAATCACCATATATTAAACAATTTTTTGTATCCAATATACCTTTTTCAGTATTTGCATACGCGGACGATATAGCTGTTATCACTTCAAATCCCAGGCAGGCAATTATAGAGATTGAGCATTTAGCTACTGAATTTGGATACAGCTCCGGCTATAAACTTAACGCTGCGAAAACGCAGGTATTATGTACTGATAGTCTTCAATTTAATGATAATAGGGTAATCTCAGAAGTGACATATTTAGGAATAATTATAAAATCTAATACACAGGAGATAGGGGAAGCTAACTGGAGTAAGGTAATATTACAAATTCAACAATCTCTTGATAGGTGGGGAAGACTTTAACTTTCTTTGATTGGGAGAGGCAACATTATCAAGATGAACGTATTAGCTAAAATACTATATATATTTCGTAGCATTCCCTTAGAAATACCTCTAAAGCATATATACAAATTGCAATCAGAATGCACCAAATTCTTCTGGGCACCCGGGAAAACCAGACGAGCCATGAAATGGTTAGTACTCCCGGAAGAGAGAGGAGGGTGGGGGATCCCGGATTTTCTGTTTTACTACTATGTATGTTTTTTTACAGAGAATGCGAATTCTCTTGACTGGAGAACAAATAGAGGATCCGGCAGAGGCTCCCTCAATATTTTATCTACTATTGGGAGAACACTCAAACGGGTGCTTATTGAAAGAGCTGGAAGGGAACTACTATAAGCATACGCGATTTAAGGTGATTGAGTCAGCATATAAAGTGTGGAGGAAAGTGAAAAATATAATGAAACTAGAGAAAATCATATTTTATACTCCCTTTTCAGCAGAGAAGATTCTCCCCTCTATTTTTTGGGACCACGTTGCTAAGGAATGGAGTAAAAAAGGGGTGCTAAGAATTGGAGATTTATATCAGACAGATGGAACTTTTAGAGTTTTTTCAGAAATTACTAGTAAATATCACATCCCACATTCTAACTTTTTTAAATATCTCCAACTTAGGGATTTTTGTTTAAAAAAATTAAGTAACCCCACATCTAACAAACTAATGGAGGCAATACAAACAAAGAAAAAGATTGGTCTGATATATCAGCTTTTGCTGGAGTATAAACCGGATGATTTAAATAAATATAATACATATTGGCAGAATCAGTTGGAAGAAACTGACCTGAATATTGTAGACACTATTCTGGTGGCTAAAGAAATATGTATGTCAGCTAACATGAAAGCGCAAGTATATAAAACTCTATTTAGATTATACTACACACCCAAACGAATGTCTACATGGGGCCCACAATATGATGGAAAATGCTTTAGATGTGGAGGGGAGGAGGCAGATTTACTTCATATTTTTTTATAATTGTTCAAAACTGATCCCTTTTATTTCAAGTATAGAAAGATTTATTTCCGAAGTTATTCATTTTCCTGTAAAAGTATCTCCTGCACTTATGCTAATGGGCTGGACCCATTCGATTAATGAAAATACGGATCTGTGTAAATTTAAGAATTTTTTGTTTGTAGCAATGATTATAGCTCGGCTATGTATAGCTACTGAATGGTTACAATCGGAGGCACCTGCGTTTGAATTTTGGAGAAGAAAATTATTGAATGTATATGAACTAGAATGGAACTTATATGCTTTAAAAGGGACAAGGAGAAAAAAGATTGGTTTATCGACATGGGGGGTACTTAAGGAATATATAGAGGAACAGCCTATTAATTTACTATGTGTAATGAACTAATTAAAAAAAAATTTTTGTTGTTGCTTGAATCAATCAATTATATGAAAAACTTTCTGGATGCACTTTACCAAAAAAAAAAAAAAAAGAAGTTATAGAATCTGAAATAACACCTATTTACCAAACCATGTGCAAAACAGGCATTTTCCCAATTATTTGGAAAAAGGCAGCATTTATCTCTCTTATAAAAAAAGCATCACCTGGCCAGAATGACACGTGCAACTATCGTCCAATTTCCCGTCTCCCATTACCGGACAAAATAGCGGAAAATGTTCTGAATGATCGACTGGTATCTTTATCGAGGCCAACACACTCCTTGATAGTACCCAATTTGGCTTCTTGAAGGGCTATAGTAGGGAGACAGCTTTGCTCAAGGCAACCAAAGAGATCAGGCAGGCTTTAGACCAAGGAGATCCTGCTAGATCTCTCAGCGGCTTTTGACACTGTCAATCATAAACTATTACTAAGTCGATTGACTACCTGCGGAGTCACAGGTTGGGCCTGGAACTTATTGAAATCCCATTTAGCGGATTGGGAGCAAGTAGTAAAATTGGAGAATTTTACTTCCCACTTTTTCTCCCGTCCATGTGAAGTCCGGCAGGGATCCTCGTTCAATCAATCAATCAATCAAGGCATTTGTATAGCGCGCTACTCACCCGGAGGGTCTCAAGGTGCTTGGGGGGGGGGAGGGGGGGGGGGTCCGCTACTGCTCGAACAGCCAGGTCTTGAGTAGCTTCCTGAAGGAGAGGTGGTCTTGGGTCAGGCGGAGGTGGATGGGGAGGGAGTTCCACGTCTTGGCCGCCAGGTAGGAGAAGGATTTTCCTCCCGCTTTGGCTCTTCGGATGCGGGGAACGGCGGCGAGGGCGTGGCTGGTCGATCGAAGCTGGCAGGTTAGAGTGTAGAAGGTCAGGCGGTCGTTGAGGTATCTGGGGCCTTGGTTGTGTAGAGATTTGTGTGCGTGGGTGAGGAGTCGGAACGTGATGGGGTAGTAGTTTTTGAGGTCGGTGGGGTCCGCTGATGGTTTCTTCAGTAGGGCACTGAGTTCGGCGTGTTTCCAGCTCTCTGGGAAGGTGGCGGTGTCGAAGGAGGTGTTGATGATGTCCCGGAGATGGGGTGCGATGATGGAGTCGGCCTTGTTGAAGACGTGGTGAGGGCAGGGGTCGGTTGGTGATCCGGCGTGGATGGAGTTCATTGTGCGGATGGTGTCTTCGGTGTTGATCGGGGTCCAGGCGCGGAGGGTGGTGGTGGGGGGCGTTGGTGTGGTCGTAGGGTGCGTCGGCTGTGTGCTGAAGCTGTTGTGTATATCTGCGATCTTGCTGTGGAAGAACGAGGCGAGCGAGTTGCAGAGGTCTTGCGATGGGGTGATGTCGTTGTTTCCGGCGCTAGGGTTCGAGAGCTCTTTGACGATGTTGAAGAGTTCCTTGCTGTTGTGGGCGTTGTTGTCGAATCGTCCCTTGAATGCGGTTTTCTTGGTGGTGTGGATCAGCTGGTGGTGTTTTTGGGTGGCGAGCTTGAGGATGGTCATGTTGTCTGGTGTTGGGTCTCTGCACCAGGCTTTCTCGAGGACTCGGCAGTTCTTCTTAGAGTTCTTGAGTTCGTCGGTGAACCAGGATGCTTTCTTGTTGCCGGGTCTGGCGGGGGGGGGGCCTTCAGTGGTGCGAGGTCGTCTGCGCAGTTGCTGATCCACCTTGTGAAGTTGTTGGCGGCTTGGTTGGGGTTCGCTGATCTGGCAGGAGGGTTCTGGCTCAGGGAAGTGGCGAGCTGGTCGGCTGTGATCTTGTGCCAGCTTCTGCTGGGAACCTGTTGCGGGTGGTGGTGGAGCGTGGTCCTTCTGAAGCTGAAGTGGACCCAACTGTGGTCTGTCCAGTGGAGTCCGGTGAATTGGCTAAAGGAGATGTCCTTGCTGGAGGAGAAGACGGGGTCAAGCGTGTGCCCGGCATAGTGGGTGGGGGTGGTCACCAGTTGCTTGAGTCCGAGGTTGGCGAGGTTGTCCAGTAAGGTGGTGGTGTTGCGATCGTTGTTGTTCTCCAGGTGGAAGTTGAGGTCCCCTAGGAGGATGTAGTCAGCGGAGGGGAGGGCATGCGGGCTGATGAAGTCGGCGATGTCTTCGCTGAATAGTGTGCGTGGTCCCGGGGGTCTGTAGATGAGGGTACCTCTGAGGGTGGTCTTGGGGTCGGTGTGTATCTGGAAGTGCAGGTGTTCGGGGCGGCGAAGGTGTCGTCGGAGCAGGTCGTGATACGGATGGTGTTCTTGTGGATGATGGCGATGCCTCCTCCTGTCTGGTTGACGCGGTCCCTCCGGGTGATCTTGTATCCGTCCGGGATGGCGATGGTGATGTCGGGTGCTGAGGAGGCGTTCATCCAGGTTTCCGTGAGGAAGGCGATGTCTGGGGATGTGGAGTCGAGGAGGTTCCAGAGTTCGACGGCGTGTCTGTGGACGGAGCGCGTGTTGAGCAGGATGCACTTTAGGTGGTTGCTGCTGGTGCTTGGCCTGGCGGGTGCGGTGCAGGTCCGGATGCAGGAGAACTTGCAGGATTGGCAGGTGAAGGGTCCGTGGGTGTGTCCAGGGGTGGCTCGGTGGCAGCCGGGGGTCAGGCCGTTGTTGAGTGCGTTGAGGGTGGCTGCGTCGTAGGTCCGGCGGGTGGGCTGGCCTCTGCGGGGGCCAGGGGTTCTGGCACTGGGCGCAGTCCAGGCGTGGACGGGCGTAGACGGGCTTACCTTTGGCGCGCCTTCGGCGCGCAATCTGCGCGCCCGCTGAGCGTCAACGCTGCGCGTACGCATACACTCTGCCATAAGGAGAGGGGGGGGGCGAGGCGAGGGAGGAGCAGCTGGGAGGCGGGAGCGGGTTGGCGAGTGGGGGGGAGCGTGTGGAGATGCTGGAGGGAGCGGGGGTGGGGCCACGGGGAGCAGCGGCAGGGAGCGGGGTGGCGCAGGGAACAACAAGGACAATGGGACAAAACTTACCGGAAAACGACCGCAGAACAAACAGCTGACACGAGAAAACCAAGCAGGCACAGGGACAGTCAGTGACAGGGGCCAAACCAAGACAGGGGCAGTCTTGACTCGGCAGCGGTGGCGGCAGCGGGAGGGGATCGGGCACACTCGGGGTGGCCACGCGGCAAGAGGAGCGACCGGACCGACCTGGTCAGGTCAGGTCACAACTCCTTGCCCCGTGAGCCACTCTTTATGTACCTTTGTGGGAGGGAGGAGCAGCTGGGAGGGGGGAGCGGGGTGGCGAATGCAGGGGCCTGTGTTAGACCTCATGGTCACAGGTTCAAATCTTGGGGGGTCCACTTAGCCTTTCATCCATCTGAGGTCGATAAAATGAATACCATTGAGTTGGGTAACAAGAAACATCTGTTATTTAGCGGCAAGATACCCTGTCAGGTGATGATAAAGTGACCCATGTACTCAGCTACCCCCTTCCTCTCCCACCTTAGTTTCTTTATCAAAACTTTCTCTCCCACTTTCCATCTCCGGCCCTTTGCTGAGTTTTCCTCATCATACCTATGTTTAGGTACTGATCAGTGGAGGAAGCATGCTGCTCAGAGTACTATTTAAGTCCTTACGTGACACAAAATCACCCCCGGAATAGGTCGGAACCTGAAGGTGTGCCTTCCAAATAACCTAGCTGGATGCCATAATTGTTCACATGTTTATGGCCCTGCTTGTTACTATGGCAACTATGGTAACTCTCTGTGAATCTTAATCTGGGTAGAGCTATGGGCTTTGTCACTCTTTGAAATATGCCGAGACTTGATCAGGAACTAACCGGAACAGATATGATAAGTATGATATGTAATACTGTTCGCAGGTGGCACAGGAATTGTTTATTAAAATCCCTTGAGCTCTTGCATATATGTACATGTAAGTAAACTAAAATGGCAATGAATATATATATTTTTTAAAACACCTATAGGTTTACTTCTGCTGGTAGGATTTGATTCTGGCACCCACCTTTTCTCTGTCCAAAATGACAGCACGCTTCGTGGACAATGTAGGAAGGTGGATACCTGACTATGGTTACCCCTGATTTTTTGCCTTGTGTTTAGCTGGTTTTTGACTTAGTTGGCCTGGGGTCCTGCTAATCAGGGTCCCAGGCTATCTGCTCTCTCTTTAAATGGACTCCAAGTACGATAGGTACATAACCAATGGCACTGGACACCTTGTCAGCCCCTATACAGTGCACCATAGGTGCCATGGGCATAGGTGCATCCAAGGCCTACCAGGGGCTGCAGCATATCTTTTGCCACCCCTGGCTGGTACTTAAATCAACACAACTGGCTGTTCACACAGCTGGGGCAAGGTGGTGTAATCACCCCTTGCTTAGATATAGTATACCTATATCTAAACCTATATCTGGACACATATATACCTATCAGTCACTCCTATGGCAGGCCTTAACAATCCTGGAGGCAGAGTGCTTGGTTTTATGTGAGATGGTGCTCTAGCATGAGCTGAGCCTGTCTGCAGCGTTCAGAACCATTTCCTTACTGCTGTTCCAGTGATACTGCCATACCATATACTCTTAAGTGCATTATAATCCTCGCGGTTAATGCTAACTTTGGTTTGGCTTTATCAAAACATGTTGTGTTTGGTGTCATACATTTTGGAATACTACCCCCTCGCCAATTCTGGCGACGGGGGTAGCATTCCACCCTTCTAGAGGGAGAAGAAATGTTACTTACTGCAAATGCGGTTAATCCTAACCAGAGCCCCAGCATCACAAAATGGATGCTGCTGCCACAGACACGAGTCTGGCCTCCTGCTGCTGACCGAAACTCGACAGAGGAGGCTTGATCAAAGGATCTCCTGTCACAGGGAGGTGTCACACCACCCCAGACAGGAGATAGTGGATTGTAGCAGGGAGGGTTGAATGAAACTAGACACTGCCTGGGGCACACAAGGTGTCACTGGGCAGATTCCAGTCAAACCGGTTCTGGGGCACTCCAGCCCCAGTCTTGGCGGCAAACTGGACAAAGGAAAGGGGTGTAACCACCCCCTTCCTGTGTCCCACCCATAGGAGGGACCTAGCAGGTAATCCAGCCCCCAGATTTGGAATATAGGTGGGAGCAGTGCCAATGCACATCAGATTATCCTGACTGAAACTTATGAAACGAAACTCTGGACCCTTCGACATCCTACTCGACGTAGAAGACTGAAGAATCTCCCTTGTGGTCAAGGAGTGACCACCCTGTGCAAACAGGCACCATCCAGCACCTCGACGTTTGCTTTGTTGCAGTTCCCGCCAGAACTCGAGCGACAGAGATCAACAAGAGCCAGCTTTCCTGCTTTCCAACAGCCCGATCCACAGTTCATGCAGAGCTGGGACCCGTGGAGGCGACCTGAAGTGTGGGAGCGGCCATCTTGAATAAACCACGAAGTGCTGACCGTGCAGCACCCGAGGCTCCCTCGAAGCTGTGCATTAGAGTCTGAGAAGCTCCAGCCCGAGCAGTTTGTGCACCGAAGCTCACCCCTCCACAACCTGATCTGGTTGCTCCAGATTGGCACTCGCTCCCCTGAAAAGGAGCACCCGCTCAGACCTTGCTGGTCCGAGTGTTAAGCCTTCTTCGAATCCTGCGTGGGTTGCCTTTGCCAAGGCTTGTTGACTCCGATCCGGAAGCCGACACCGCCGACAGCGAGAACCTTCATGGGACAGCTCGTGATCCACTCCAGGACATCCTCGGTGACCCAGAGTCCACGTGGCAGCGGAGACAAGCCACCCAACATCAACTTGATTGCGCCCGACATCGCCTGGTTCCTTCCTAGTTCCTTCCTGGTCACTGGCTAGTGACACAGACTCTGTCCCCTCTGCTTTCAGGTACTCTTCAACCTCGATCCACCCTTGGATCGCCCCGGACACTTCTCTTCTGGACACCTGCAGCATCTTCATCCTCAGGCACCATCGAACTGCGTGACGAAACCCGACACAGGTTGGCACCTGTGCACCCGCGTCCTGTGGGTGAGGTAACTTACTAGCGCCGGTGTTCGCACACTGGTACACACCTCTAGTGCCTAAGTCTAAAGATTGGTAGTCCTAGTCCAGTCGGAAGACTCTTAAATCTGTAAGACGATAACTTTTACGCACCATTGACTTTACATTGGTGAAAGCTGTGCTTCCCGCACTGCACCCAAATCCCGTGGGCTACTCCCGCCCTAACTGCTGTTAGTGCATCATAGTCCAAGCGATTCCCAAGGTCCTGGGCCTTACCCCAGATCGATTAGTGATTGTTATACCACTTTTTTTGATATATGGTTTGAGTGGCCACCGGCCTCATCCAAAACGTGCAACTTGTCTATGTTTAACTGTGCTTTTATTTAAACGCTTGTGCCTCATTGCTCATGAAGAGTAGTGGGGATTATTCTAAGAATAAATACATATATTTTGATAATATATAACTTGTGTGGTGTCCTTTCATTTGATATTACAGGATTGTATATGGTAAAACAGCTGGCTTCACATGTCCTTTGGAGTTAAGCCTTTAAGGCTGCTGAGTCCATGCTACCCCTAGGATAGCTTGTCTATAAGGTTGACTTACAACCACCACCATAAGGGATTGTTTGGACTGATACAAGGTGCCCGCAGAACTGTGGACATCATACACCAGGCCAACTTCTCACAGACAACCACTGCAGCTTTAACTTGGAAGTGGCCCCTCATATCTTAAAGACTCAAAAGGGGACTTTTGTGTGACACAATCGGGAACAGTACGGTGCACCCACCACATGTCCCTAAGCACTCCTTTAAGTGGTACCCTAGACCCCAAAGCTCTCTGAACACTGGCCTTCACCATCCCATTCATGCGTTCCACAAGACCATTGGCCTGCGGTGGATATAGGGCTGTCGTTTGACGTGTTATCTCAAAGTCATCTAAAAATACCTGTATCTCGTGAGAGGTGAACTGCACCCCTTTCTCTGTCATCAGATACTTTGGTACCCCTTCATCTGTAAATTCTTCCCTAGGGAATTTTAAGACCGTTTTGGTGCACACTGTGCCCATACATCTGGTAGACACCCATTTGGACGTGTAATCCACCAACAGTAACTCAAATCTCTCAGTTGGCGACAGCAACTCAAATGGGCCTATTACATCAAGGCCCAAATTTGTCCAACGCTCCTCTGGCACAGCAACTGGCGACGAAGAAGCTGATTTGGTCACAAGACTGTTATCATTAGAAGCAAGCAAACAACACAACTCCACCACCTCCTCCGCTTGGAGAACCATCCTCGGCCACCAGTAACTCTCTGATCCAGGCCTTAGTGAGACTTCTACCAAGGTGTCCTTCGTGGGCTAATTTGATCGCCTTGGCCTCATGTTTCTGGGAGGGACAATCCTTTCACCTCTCACCAGGTCATCTGGGAACTTTGTAAGTTGATTTCTGACCGACGAGCATGGTCTGAGCTCAGAATCTTACCCTTCATAGTCAACCCAGCCATTCACTACAGAGGTTTGAACTGTAGGAAATAGTTCATCATCGTCACCGCTTTCCAACCACTTCTCCCTCGTAATCGTGGGTTTCCGCACCAAGTTCACACAATCTACATCCTCAACGACCCCATTGTGTTTGCTAACCACTGGTAGCCATGACAGACAGTCTAGGGGTCAGTCTCACGCTGTAGATACAGGAAAACACCTGAACCAAAGTCTGGTGATCTGTTTTCACCAAGAAGGGAATGCCCCACAGATAAAACCTAAAATGTTGGATTGCCCAGACTATAGTCAGTAAACGTCAGTACTTTCTCTACACCACCCTCACCTAGAGAAAGTACCACTCCCAGCCCACGGAGACTGGCATTGATGGCCAGTCTGGGCTTACTCCTGGAACAAAAGTGACCCAAGGTGGGTATTGTGCTGACTCCCAATTTCACAGCTTTGAATGCCGCCTCACATTCTTCTGAGCAAGCAAAATTAACCCCCTTCTTCAGGAAAGTTCTGATTGGCTCCACCACACTCGCAAACCCCTTTATGAACTTAGAGTAGAACTCAGCGAGGATCAAAATAGATCTAGGGACATATTATCAACAGCCAGCGATAATTATCGCTGGCCGTGCTTAGCGATAATTTTGTTATCGCAGGCTATCTCTGGAATTCATCGGCATGGTAGCGCGTTATTAACAACGTGTTTCTCCAGGGCGATAAAAATTCCAGAGAAAGCGAGGTATACGACCCACAGGGTCGTATCAGCATAATCCACCCCAACGTTAGGGATGGGTAAGTCTGCATTTTAGCAGACGTTAGTTGATGGAGAAAACATCGGTTTTCTCCAAAAACGTGTAAATATCGTGATGTGAACATCCGCGATATTTGGAAGGTTGTCCATCTGGGGTACGCCCAGTGACGCCCACGTTGCATCTCATTAGAGATGCAAAGGGAGGCGTCGGGAAAAAGGGTGCTAACATGCGATTATGTATGCTAGCACCCTCTTGTAAATAGGGCAATAGTTTTATTTCCGCTTTTTTGGCTTTTTAAGCCAAAAACCGGAGATAAAGCCCTTATAAATATGCCGCCCTAATTTGTTCTTTGTCAGTAGCACTGGGAGCACCCACAGTACTGCTCAATAACTCCAGTTTAGATTGGATGCCCTCCCACGAGATAACACGACGGCATGACCTAAGTACGAGAGTGTTACTCCAATTCTACACTTCTTCACTCTGAGACCCTTGTTCGACAATCTCCTCAACACGGTTCTCAAAACGTCACCATGCTCACCGCATCCTTGCCATAAATGAGAAAGTCATCCTGAAAGAATAGGAAGCTAGATATTCCCTCCAGGACCTTTTTCATTACTGTTTGAAAACAAGCTGAGACCAATGCCAGGCCAGATGGCATTCTAATAAACCGATATGCCCCCAACGGTGTCACAAATGAGGCCAAGTGTCTCGAGTCTTGGTGTAGCTGTATCTGGTGGTAGGCTGAGGAAAGGTCTAAAACAGAAAACATCATACTGAGAGATTCGGACATGTTAGGGAGCGGCTGGCGGTCTACCCACATCCATTTATTAAGATCTCTGAAGTCCACACACATCCCAATGTCTCCAGGTGGCATCCAGTCGAGCACCCCTGGCATGGAGACTGCAAACCTTCCTGGCATGAGGTGCTTGGGTACATTTAAGGAGACCGTGCAACAAGCAAGTGCATCAATCTGCTCTTCCTGTGCCATCCGGGCCACCGTAGACACTGAGAAACCTATGGAGGGAGGGCCGAGGCACGTGCAATGAAGCCACGCACCCCTGCGCTAGCCATAGATCCCAAACAAGAACCATGTGTGCGCGAGGGGCACACCCCTCATGCACCCATCAGTCAGGGGCAGGCACGTCATTGGGGGGCCTTCATGATGAGAACCCCCTTTATTATTGGATTCTGTTTTTCATAAGACTCGAGAGAAAGAGGTTTTAGTAACATGATCTGTCTAATAGTAAAGAGGATTTCAAAGCACAACTTATTTCAACCATCTGTTCTTCCAAGGTTCAAAAGTACAGTAAATGAACGTTTAATATCCTCGTGCATTGAACAAGGGTTGTTTCATGGAGCAGGTCTATCCGGGACAGTGGTGAGGGGAGGGAGGGAGGGGTCGGGATGTGGAGGTGGGCGAGAGGAGCTGGAGCTGACAAAATCCTGGGGCGGTGGGGTGCACCATCCTGAGGGGTGAGCTCACGGGGTGGGAGGGAAGAGATAGGTGGGGGGCGGACAGATCCTGGGGCGGTGGGGTGCACCGTCCTGAGGGGTGAGGTCACGGGGGCTGGAGGGAAGAGAGAGGTGGGGGGCGGACAGATCCTGAGGCGGTGGGGGGCACCGTCCTGAGGGGTGAGGTCACGGGGGCTGGAGGGAAGAGAGAGGTGGGGGCGGACAGATCCTGGGGCGGTGGGGGGCACCGTCCTGAGGGGTGAGGTCACGAGGCAGGAGGGAAAGGAAGAGAGAGAGGTGGGGGAGCGGACTGATCCTGGGGCGGTGGGGTGCACCGTCCTGAGGGGTGCGGTCATTGGGTGGGAGGAAAGGGAAGAGAGAGAGGTGGGGGGCTGACGGATCCTGGGGCGGTGGGGTGCACCGTCCTGAGGGGTGAGGTCACGGGGTGGGAGTGAAGAGATAGGTGGGGGGTGGACAGACCCTGGGGCGCTGGGGTGCACCATCCTGAGGGGTGAGCTCACGGGGTGGGAGGGAAGAGATAGGTGGGGGGCGGACAGATCCTGGGGCGGTGGGGTGCACCGTCCTGAGGGGTGAGGTCACGGGGTCTGGAGGGAAGAGAGAGGTGGGGGGCGGACAGATCCTGGGGCGGTGGGGTGCACCGTCCTGAGGGGTGAGGTCACGAGGCGGGAGGGAAAGGAAGAGAGAGAGGTGGGGGAGCGGACTGATCCTGGGGCGGTGGGGTGCACCGTCCTGAGGGGTGAGGTCACGGGGTGGGAGGGAAGAGAAGAGAGAGTTAGGGGGCGGACACATCCTGGGGCGGTGGGTTGCACTGTCTTAAGGGGTGAGGTCACGGGGTGGGAGGGAAGGGAAGATAGCGGTGGGGAGAGGACAGATCCCGGGGCGGTGGGTTGCACTGTCTTAAGGGGTGAGGTCACGGGGTGGGAGGGAAGGGAAGATAGCGGTGGGGAGAGGACACATCCTGGGGCGGTGGGTTGCACTGTCTTAAGGGGTGAGGTCACGGGGTGGGAGGGAAGGGAAGATAGCGGTGGGGAGAGGACAGATCCCGGGGCGGTGGGGTGCACCGTCCTGAGGGCTGAGGTCACAGGGTGGGAGGGAAGGGAAGAAAGAGTTGGGCGAGCCGATTCGAACCTGGAGCTGACAGATCCTGGGGCAGTGGGGTGCACAGGGTTGGATTGGGGTAAAAAATCAGCTCGGCACACCAAAAACAAGCATTTGCAATGCAATAGGTCTCGCATTACTGATATTTTGAGGTATTGGCGTTGCAAATAATAATGCAATGCCACTAGCTCATACTTTCAGTAAGAGACCTGCTGCATTGCAAATGATTGCGTAGTAAGCCAGGAACCAGCTTTGTATGTCTCAGTGCAGTACCGCAAGCTACTCCTAGAGGTCTCTAGTGAGCAAGGCACCAGCACTGCATGTCTAGGTGCAGTACCGCAAGCTGCTCCTAGAGGTCCCCAGTGAGCAAGGCACCAGCACTGCATGTCTGGGTGCAGTACCGCAAGCTGCTCCTAGAGGTCCCTAGTGAGCAAGGCACCAGCACTGCTTGTCTAGGTGCAGTACCGCAAGCTGCTCCTAGAGGTCCCTAGTGAGCAAGGCTCCAGCACTGCATGTCTAGGTGCAGTACCACAAGCTGCTCCTAGAGGTCCCTAGTGAGCAAGGCAGCAGCACTGCATGTCTAGGTGCAGTACCGCAAGCTGCTCCTAGGGGTCCCTAGTGAGCAAGCCACCAGCACTGCTTGTCTAGGTGCAGTACCGCAAGCTGCTCCTAGAGGTCCCTAGTGAGCAAGGCACCAGCACTGCATGTCTAGGTGCAGTACCGCAAGCTGCTCCTAGAGGTCCCTAGTGAGCGAGGCACCAGCACTGCATGTCTAGGTGCAGTACCACAAGCTGCTCCTAGAGGTCCCTAGTGAGCAAGGCACCAGCACTGCTTGTCTAGGTGCAGTACCACAAGCTGCTCCTAGAGGTCCCTAGGGAGCAAGTCACCAGCACTGCATGTCTAGGTGCAGTACCGCAAGCTGCTCCTAGAGGTCCCTAGTGAGCAAGGCACCAGCACTGCATGTCTAGGTGCAGTACCGCAAGCTGCTCCTAGAGGTCCCTAGTGAGCAAGGCACCAGCACTGCATGCCTCGGTGCAGCACCGCAGCTGCTTCTAGAGGTCCGTAGTGAGCAAGGCACCAGCACTGCATGTCTAGGTGCAGTACCGCAAGCTGCTCCTAGAGGTCTCTAGTGAGTAAGGCACCAGCACTTCATGTCTAGGTGCAGTACCACAAGCTGTTCCTAGAGGTCCCTAGTGAGAAAGGTACCAGCACTGCATGTCTAGGTGCAGTACCACAAGCTGTTCCTAGAGGTCCCTAGTGAGCAAGGTACCAGCACTGCATGTCTAGGTGCAGTACCGCAAGCTGCTCCTAGAGGTCCCTAGAGAGCAAGGCACCAGCTCTGCTTGTCTAGGTGCAGCACCGCAAACTGCTCCTAGAGGTCTCTAGTGAACAAGGCACCAGCGCTGCATGTCTAGGTGCAGTACCACAAGATACTCCTAGAGGTCTCTAGTGAGTAAGGCACCAGCACTGCTTGTTTAGGTGCAGTACCGCAAGCTGCTCCTTGAGGTCCCTAGTGAGCCAGAAACCAGCACTGCATGTCTAGGTGCAGTACCACAAGATACTCCTAGAGGTCTCTAGTGAGTAAGGCACCAGCACTGCTTGTCTAGGTGCAGTACCACAAGCTGCTCCTAGAGGTCCCTAGGGAGCAAGTCACCAGCACTGCATGTCTAGGTGCAGTACCGCAAGCTGTTCCTAGAGGTCCCTAGTGAGCAAGGCACCAGCACTGCTTGTCTAGGTGCAGTACCACAAGCTGCTCCTAGAGGTCCCTAGTGAGCAAGGCACCAGCACTGCTTGTCTAGGTGCAGTACCGCAAGCTGCCCCTAGAGGTCCCTAGTGAGCAAGGCACCAGCACTGCATGTCTCGGTGCAGTACCGCAAGCTGCTCCTAGAGGTCCCTAGTGAGCAAGGCACCAGCACCGCATGTCTAGGTGCAGTACCGCAAGCTGCTCCTGGAGGTCTCTAGTGAGCAAGGCACCAGCGCTGCATGTCTAGGTGCAGTACCGCAAGCTGCTCCTGGAGGTCTCTAGTGAGCAAGGCACCAGCACTGCATGTCTAGGTGCAGTACCGCAAGCTACTCCTAGAGGTCTCTAGTGAGCAAGGCACCAGCGCTGCATGTCTAGGTGCAGTACCCCAAGCTGCTCCTAGAGGTCCCTAGTGAGCAAGGCACCTGCACTGCATGTCTAGGTGCAGTACCCCAAGCTGCTCCTTGAGGTCCCTAGTGAGCCAGAAACCAGCACTGCATGTCTAGGTGCAGTACCACAAGATACTCCTAGAGGTCTCTAGTGAGTAAGGCACCAGCACTGCTTGTCTAGGTGCAGTACCACAAGCTGCTCCTAGAGGTCCCTAGGGAGCAAGTCACCAGCACTGCATGTCTAGGTGCAGTACCGCAAGCTGTTCCTAGAGGTCCCTAGTGAGCAAGGCACCAGCACTGCTTGTCTAGGTGCAGTACCACAAGCTGCTCCTAGAGGTCCCTAGTGAGCAAGGCACCAGCACTGCTTGTCTAGGTGCAGTACCGCAAGCTGCTCCTAGAGGTCCCTAGTGAGCAAGGCACCAGCACTGCATGTCTAGGTGCAGTACCGCAAGCTGCTCCTAGAGGTCCCTAGTGAGCGAGGCACCAGCACTGCATGTCTAGGTGCAGTACCACAAGCTGCTCCTAGAGGTCCCTAGTGAGCAAGGCACCAGCACTGCTTGTCTAGGTGCAGTACCACAAGCTGCTCCTAGAGGTCCCTAGGGAGCAAGTCACCAGCACTGCATGTCTAGGTGCAGTACCGCAAGCTGCTCCTAGAGGTCCCTAGTGAGCAAGGCACCAGCACTGCATGCCTCGGTGCAGCACCGCAGCTGCTTCTAGAGGTCCCTAGCGAGCAAGGCACCAGCACTGCATGTCTCGGTGCAGTACCACAAGCTGCTCCTAGAGGTCCCTAGTGAGCAAGGCACCAGCACTGCATGTCTCGGTGCAGTACCACAAGCTGCTCCTAGAGGACCCTAGTGAGGAAGGCACCAGCACTGCTTGTCTAGGTGCAGCACCGCAAACTGCTCCTAGAGGTCTCTAGTGAACAAGGCACCAGCGCTGCATGTCTAGGTGCAGTACCACAAGATACTCCTAGAGGTCTCTAGTGAGTAAGGCACCAGCACTGCTTGTTTAGGTGCAGTACCGCAAGCTGTTCCTAGAGGTCCCTAGTGAGCCAGAAACCAGCACTGCATGTCTAGGTGCAGTACCACAAGCTGCTCCTAGAGGTCCCTAGTGAGCAAGGCACCAGCACTGCATGTCTAGGTGCAGTACCGCAAGCTGCTCCGAGAGGTCCCTAGTGAGCAAGGCACCAGCACTGCTTGTCTAGGTGCAGTACCGCAAGCTGCTCCTAGAGGTCCCTAGTGAGCAAGGCACCAGCACTGCATGTCTAGGTGCAGTACCGCAAGCTGCTCCTAGAGGTCTCTAGTGAGCATCATAAACTTTGACGATATGGTAAATCCACTCTACCCATAATGCATTGCATGCAAGACAGTACCACAAGCACATTCAAATAGCTATGTCCATATATACAATTAATAGCTTTGAAATGTGACAAAACAATTATTATATTAATTCCGATTAGGTTGTGCTCGATGTGGAGCTGATGAAGGGAAATTTATAGAAGGTCTAATATAAATGTCCCTCCGGACTTGCTTGACCTCTAGGAGGAAATGCTGGGCAAGGGCATTATGCCTCTATCCCTGCGAGAGGGTATGATAACACTCTTGTACAAACAGAAGGGAGGGAGAGAAGACCTCAAGAACTGGAGGCCCATCTCTCTCCTCAATGTAGACTAAAAGATTCTCACGAAGGTAATGGCCAATCGCCTAAAGAAAGTGATAGCAAAGTTAGATCACTCCCCCCAGCCCTCTGAGATACCGGGTCGGCAAATCACAGACAGTCTGGCCCTGGTCTGGGACACGATTGAGTACGTTATGGCCCGCAAGGTCCTGATGGCCTTGGTCAGCCTGGATCAGGAAATGCCGTTCGACCGCTTGCCCCATGAGTTCATGGACTAGACACTCAGAGCTCTGGGACTTGGGGACCTCTTCTGTGATGTGGTGACCACAATGCATTGAGAAATCACTGGCACGGCGTTAGTAAATGGCCGGAGAACTGACGCCTTCCCCATCCTGTCGGGGTGAGGCAGGGCTGCCCACTTCCCCCCCTCCTATTCATCTGCTGCTTGATTGAGCTCCTTGCCGAACGCATCCGGCAGAACAAGAACATCAGAGGAGTGAAGGCACCAGGAAGCAGAGGACAAGGCGAAGTGAAGAGCTCCCTCTACATGGACGACGTCTCAGTCTTCTGCGTGGACGGACCATCTGTGAAAGAGCTGGAGTGGACCTATATCAAGTTTGGGAAAGTGGCAGGAGCAAAGATGAACAGCCCCATGTCAGAAACCCTACTCTTCGGACAGCGGACCCCCATCCGAGCTCCTTCTACATTCCCCATCAAGCAGGACTTCCTGAAGATCCTTGTAGTCTGGTTCTGCGGAGAAGGTGCAGCAGAGGAGACATGGGAAGAGAGACTGGCGAAGACGAGACAGAATCTGGGACTCTGGAGCCTCCAAAAGCTGACGATCTAAGTGAAGTCTTTGGTCCTTCAGAACGAGACCCTGCCAGTGCTCCAGTACGTCGCTCAAGTGTGGCCCGTACAGACCCGAACGTCCAAGGCCATCACGAGAATGAACTTCTACTTCATCTTGAGTTCAAAGTTGGACAGAGTGAAGAGGGCGGTGATGTTCAAAACCCACGACAAGGGAAGTAAAGGAGTGCCAGACATCGTCACCATCCTGAAGAGAATCTTCATGTGCCACTGCATGGGGAACACCCTGAGGACCGAAAATGAGAGCCCTGTTGGCTTTCTGATGGCACGCTTCTTCCTGTTGTCAACATGGAGGCGCCTCGGATGGGCAGAGAGGGTGAGCGCTGTCCGAAACAACTGTGAGACCCCGCGGTTCTTCAAAGAAGTGGAGAAGCTCGTGAAGCAGTTTGGGTTGGAGGCTGCCGCCCCCACCACATGGACCCCAAAGCCTGTCCAATGCCAGATAAGAGCAAAGGACATCAGTGAACCGATTGGCGCCCTCCTCTCTGCCACAGCAGACCATGTGTGAGGAAACATCGCATCCATTCCAAGCACCTGACGAACCAGCACAAAGACAGCTCCTGGATGGCCATCCAAGGAAGACTTCCTGTGAGAGCCTTCATGCATGCAAGAGGACTCAACAGATACAAGTCCTGCCTAAGAGGGTGCACCGTGGACGAGACAACATACCATCTCTTCTGGAAATGCACGTACACACAGGACTTGCTGAAGGCCCTAGGCACGGAGCTTAAGGCCTGGATACCTACTTCATGCATCATCACAGACTCTGTGATGTATGGTTTGTTCCCAGGGACACCTGCACTAGGTGATCTCCAGGGCTGTTGGAGGCTCCTGTGCTGTTTTAAAGATGTTCTTCTGTTTTCCAGAAACCGCCTGGTAGGAGGGAAGAAGGAGACATCGTTCCTGGTGTGCCGTAAGACGACTCACAGCCTCCTGCATGACTACGCTGCACTGGACAGATCAGATGAAGATGACGGCGACAACGGAGGTGCCATAGGGGTCCCCTTGTACCCTTGCACAGAGGGGACCCTGGAAGGGCCACTAACCTGTTTTGTCCTTTTTTTTCTAAACCAGGAACCAGTTGGTGACAGGGGAGAGAAGAAGGCGGATGAAGACAGGTGGAGTAAATGTAGTTATTTACTATATGTATTTGACAAATGTGACGTTTTCCCTTCACAGGTAAAAGGTCATTGGGATATCTTGTGCACTTTTTGCCAAGTTTGTTATCAACGACTGATGAATAAATAGGGTGTTGTGGAAAGTGAAGATTGATGGATCTGAACCGGAAACAACGCCCTAACTAGAGGAATAAAATAATAATAATAATCCACCCTACCCATAATGCATTGCATGCAAGACAGTACCATAGTACATTCAATATATACAATTAGTAGCTTTGAAATGTGACAAAAGAATTATTATATTAATTCTGGATTAGGTTGTACTCTATGTGGAGCTGATGAAGGGAAATTTATAGAGGGACGTTTATACAGGGTCGTTTTTGCAGCATAGCTGCAAAATCGGCCCTGTAACAAAAGTGGCCAAAAACTGGCCCGCAAAGAGCTCGGCCGCCTCTCCAATCCCCCCCCCCCCCGAGTGGGGAGGGGGGACCGGCCGAGCACTTTGCCAGGGCCGGTTGTGGCTCCCTGTGTCCTGGTGACGGAGTCCTGATGGAGTGAGACTCTGCTGGTGTGAAGACAGGCAAGTACACTGTATCAATATCTTAACACACGTGTTGCATATGTGTCCTAATGTATATGTAGGTAATGTGTACTGTCCATTTTGTTGCATGTAAGAACAATGCAAAACAACACGAGGCACAAGCACCTGCTTCCGTTCCATCCATAAGACAAGCAACACCGAGGCCTACCTTCGATTCCGGTGACAACGGGGTTACTGAGCGTAATGGTCAGGCAGCAGCAACACAGGAGGGACCTGGACAATGGCGTTCAAGATGGAATCGAAAGTGGGACGCCAGAAAAAAGTGAGTTTGCACCTCTTTTACTCCAATTTCGCCGGCTCAAGCTTGTCAGTTACCCCGCCACAGTTGCAGTGACGAAAAGGCACATTGTAATCTGGACAGCGGGAATCTTAGCGGGACCTCCCCTGACAGCTACTTCTGGCTCTGGTGGTGTTCACGCTGGAGCAGGGGTCATGGTGGAGGGAGCAGAACTGCAGCTGTCTTCTATCCGAGAACCCGCCAACATCTAAATCGGGTGGGTGGACCACCAAGGCAGCGGGCAGGAAGACCGCTGACAAACAATGGCTGCACCGGGTCCACCAACATCTAAATCGGGTGGGTGGACCGCCAAGGCAGCAGGCAGGAACACCGCTGACAAACAATGGCTGCACCGGGTCCGCCAACATCTAAATCGGGTGGGTGGACCGCCACGGCAGCAGGCAGGAAGTTTGCTGACAAACAATGGCCGCACCGGGTCCACCAACATCTAAATCGGGTGGGTGGACCACCAAGGTAGCGGGCAGGAAGACCGCTGACAAACAATGGCCGCACCGGGTCCACCAACATCTAAATCGGGTGGGTGGACCACCAAGGCAGCGGGCAGGAAGACCGCTGACAAACAATGGCATGCCAAAATCTAAATCAGGCCCATTGCCTGGTGACATTTGATATAACACTATCCCTGAGTACCTATTGGCCAATGAGCAGTAGTGGTACTCACTATCCCTGAGTACCTATTGGCCAATGTACAGTAGTGGTACTCACTATCCCTGAGTACCTATTGGCCAATGAACAGTAGTGGTACTCACTATCCCAGAGTACCTATTGGCCAATGAACAGTGGTGGTACTCACTATCCCTGAGTACCTATTGGCCAATGAACAGTAGTGGTACTCACTATCCCTGAGTACCTATTGGCCAATGAACAGTAGTGGTACTCACTATCCCAGAGTACCTATTGGCCAATGAACAGTAGTGGTACTCACTATCCCAGAGTACCTATTGGCCAATGAACAGTAGTGGTACTCACTATCCCAGAGTACCTATTGGCCAATTAACAGTAGTGGTACTCACTATCCCTGAGTACCTATTGGCCAATGAACAGTAGTGGTACTCACAATCCCTGAGTACCTATTGGCCAATGAGCAGTAGTGGTACTCACTATCCCTGAGTACCTATTGGCCAATGAACAGTAGTGGTACTCACTATCCCTGAGTACCTATTGGCCAATGAGCAGTAGTGGTACTCACTATCCCTGAGTACCTATTGGCCAATGAACAGTAGTGGTACTCACTATCCCTGAGTACCTATTGGCCAATGTACAGTAGTGGTACTCACTATCCCTGAGTACCTATTGGCCAATGAACAGTAGTGGTACTCACTATCCCAGAGTACCTATTGGCCAATGAACAGTAGTGGTACTCACTATCCCAGAGTACCTATTGGCTAATGAACAGTAGTGGTACTCACTATCCCAGAGTACCTATTGGCCAATGAACAGTGGTGGTACTCACTATCCCTGAGTACCTATTGGCCAATGAACAGTAGTGGTACTCACTATCCCTGAGTACCTATTGGCCAATGAGCAGTGGCAGTACACCACCCTCCCCACTGTACTGAGCCTCTGCTGAGGAATGCTGACACTCACTTTCAAACCAAAGGAGTGCAGGTACTCTCTACCTGACAGTAGTCGTCAAGAGTGTAAAGGTGTTTGCTTGGTAAAAGGGGCCGGGCGGACACCTAAAGCGAAGAGACAGCCCGCAGATGAGAGGCAGAGCGATAAGAAGGAAGTCCAAGGTGGACAACACTCATGCAGAGGGGGGTGGGTGCCTGCCATCTGGGGACCGAGGGCTTTACGCCGGGACACCAGCCCACCGGCCGTCTCCCTGAGAGCAGAGGGCACTCCTCTATTCAAGCAGTGCGCCTTACAGGCTGCACCTGCCCTTAAAAGCTAAGGACATACAGATCGAAGGGGTTCTTCCAAATATAGCGCCTTGGGTCCTCATCTGTGAGGGGCCACTTGAACCCCATGAGAAAGTGAGCTCAGGGACCACGTCAGGGCCCGCCCGCCGGAGATAGATCCCACTGAGAAAACCAAAGGGAGGGTCACAGCTAACCTCTGCCACCAGGTATTACTCTGAATTTTAATCCATTCCACCATATTTGTTGCTCACTGTGCGAGGACAGTCCAGTCAGACAAGTGGGAGAGGACCCACGCTGCTGAATGCTAGCGGCTGAGTGATTCAAGCGTTCACCCACAGCTGTATGCCACTGCTGGCATGTGCACACGGAGGTCTGCTGGGCTGAGCGGACAGGGACATGTCTGGAGGCCCCCAGTGGGCGCGGCTTAAGGAGCGGGCAAAGATTGAACTGGTAATACCGCGCCACTGTACACCTGAAAAGGGATTTACTCAGCTACTCTGCAAGACTGCTAACAAAATCTTACACTTGCATCCACCCCGAGCACCTTCTACCAGCCTGGTGCGTGTCCTCTGTGCACGTATCACTCTATCAATGTGTGCGTGTATGCAAAAGTGTGTGCGTGGAGCCTGTACACATGGCCAGTAGCGGTCAGTGATGGGAGTAGCTACCGGGCGGTGACGTGTGGAGGGGCAGGGTGGGGGGTAGTAATCTATGGATTACGGAGGGTTACAGGTAAGTAAACATATAAATAAATAAAACAAATTTTGTTGCGTGCACTGCATCGCATTTGGAAGGACACTTGCTGCAGACAGGAAGCTATACTTGGGATATGCTCCCTGGCAGGGACACACAGCAAAGCCCCAGATGGAATCTGAGGAGAGGAGGAGGCTCTGACCAATGAGAAGCATGGAAACTAGAGTGACATGTGATCCAACCAATGAAAAGCATTGGTAAATAATGGGATTTGCGCTATGCCGGTTTAAAGGTTTTGTTTGTTTAAAAGAGATTTTGCAAGCACAGTACAAGCGCTGGTCAGGTGAAACCGAAGAAAGCACATTAGCAATTTAATAGCTGAGCGCTTTGAAGGTTCTTCATGTCGGTTGATGATTCCAACAGGGGAATAAAACAGTAGTGCAGGAATCTTCTTCCCTAATCCCCAACGAAGAGCACTGCAGTCTTCCAGCTGCCTGGGATACCCTGCAGGGAGCTCGAACAGAAGAGAATAAGACCTGTACCTGCTATATTCATGCCAGAGAGATACCAGTGCGTGCAGGCCAGGGAGCTGGGTGCCCCTTTGGAAGGCGATAGGTAGGGAACAGGAGTGTATTAGTCGGAATGAGAACAATGTCAGCATCCTTAAATGTACAATGGAGGCCTACAGTGATCCAAAGTGAATTACAAGTGTAGTGTTATTGAACTCTAAAAACTCTATAGACCCTCTCGTATAGGCTGCTTTAAGTACCCGCTGAGAACAGGACCAGGCTACCCAGCAAAGTCCAAGGGCAGTAAAATGTCCAGTATGTCTATGGAAGGAGTTACTAAGGGCCTCCACTCAGCACTTCTTTCACTAACCTCTCAGTAAAACACATACAGGCGTATTTATTGACAAATCATGCAGCACATCAAGTCATTTTGATGTGCCAGGTTGCATATTAGGCGGTCGCCGAGGAGGCTGGTCGCGGTCAGTGGTCCGTGGTCGACCGGGAGGCTGTGGGCGTCGGAGAAGCATTGTCATCTGGGGCCCTGACACCCTCATCGGATCTTCGGCGGTGCCCCTGACGGTGGGCTGGAGCCTGCCGTGACTGCCTGCCGTGGCTGCTGCGATCGCCGGTCACGGGCGCTCACTTTTAGCCCGCGGAGCAGCGGATCTTCGTCGGTGCCCTTGTCGGTGGGTTGGAGCCTGCCATGACTGCCTGCCATGGCTGCTGCGATCACCGGTCTTCACTTTGAACACGCAGGGCTGAGCGAAGAGGTGGGACCGACCCCCCGCGGTGACAATGGGTTGGAGCCTGCCATGATCACACACCGTGGCTGCTGCGGTCACTGGTCGTCACTTTGAACACGCAGGGCTGAGTGAAGCGGCGGGGCCAACCCCCCTGCAGAGAGTACCGACGTAGAGGCTGCAAGCACTGCGAAGGCCCTGGAGAGTTGTTCCCTGGTGCTGGAGCGCCAGGCCCTGGATCGTACGGCTCGCGACGGAGGTGCCTCTGGCCTCTCCCCTCTCGCAGGGAACTGTGGCAGAGGAGCCCCTGGTCAGTGGCGGCTGGGCTGCGGTGCTGTTTGGGGGAGCTTGGGCGGCAGATCGGCTGGGTCGCTGGTTGGCGGCCCCCGGGAGGACCGCGCTGCGATCGCACACGCAGACGGAGAGAAGACGCCTCATAGCCCCGCCCCCCCAGGAAGTGCACTGAATAAAACAAAACAACGCTGACAGCACTACCATCGGCTATCATCTATTAATGGAGTTTTTTTATTTCTATGGAACCTACAACTGGAAAAGAGGAATGTACACACCGACAACGTGGAAAAAGGGCGTGTTTAAGCCAGCAGATCAAGCATCTCGTACTAAAAACGATCCCAGGACTATGACAAGGTATCGTGCCTCTTGCTCAGTTTTTCATTTCTATTTTTGCACCACTTTTTAAGCGGATTTACATGACTTTACTTTTCTGATCCTTCTGCCCAAAATGGCTGGGGCCATAAAATTGTAGCATTTACTCGACTCCATTTTACTGACTTCCTCAGAAAACAGATCTTTCACCCAAAATGGCTGGGGTCATAAACCTGCAACAACAAATCGCCAGACCCTCACAAAGCTAATTTAAAAGCACTGCCTTCCCCTTGGCCCTCCAAAATAGACATAGGACTCACCTCTACCCTCCCAGTAAGATAGAAACAGGACTTCCTCGAAACTAGTCTGCATCCCTGATCTCAGGACATAATAACAAACATAGGACTACTATACTCTTGCTACCTCTCTTCCTTGGCGGCCATCTTAGAATAGTCAATCCTCATCTCTTCATCATGCCTAACGAAGCGGCCATCTTAGGCTAGTCAAATTCTCTACCCCTCCATACACACTTCTTACTTTTCTCCCACACCTCCCTCGCACACACCATAGCTCTTTTCATACAGCGACCCTCACAGCCCCCCTCACCTGGCTCTTCCCCCTCGTCCAACATGGAACCCGCGGGCAAACACACATATAAAATTAATTACCCCCCAGAGCTCTCCAAAAAAAACGCAAAACGTTTTAAACACAACCTTTTAAAGTCCCACCCTGAAACCCCCTTTTTAGATACCTACTTCTCCCTCATCAATGGAGCTAAGAGCACCGATATCATTCTCTACACTATACGCAGAGCACAATGGAGAAACGCATTCCTCACCCTACTCACCATCTCGACCACCAGGAAAACTGCCCATGGCATAACACTTTCCACCACACCATCCCAACTCTACCCAGCTAGAGCATCCATCACTATCTACAATAACGGTACCATCTTAATTCAATCCACAGACAGAAACCTTGACCTATTTGACAACCTGTTCCCCACTCTCAAAGAATACATCTCCAACGCCCAGATCCCACACCAGCCGGCCTCCAATGCCAACATCCTCGACCCCACAGCACCTCCTACCACTAACACGCACCTCCTCCCTCCCCCCAGTACTCTACTCTATCACCCCCTGGCTACATACACTTCACACTCCTCAATCCCAGACGCGGATCTCCCCTCCGCCACCAACACCCCCACCCCCGCTATCCCACTCCCACATAACCAGAGCCCCACACTTCCGACTAGCTTCTCAGAACAACCCACCTCACCTGACTGCACCCCACACAACATGACTCTCTCCCAACCCATCTCCCCCCCATTCTTTGCCCTCCCGCCACTCCTAGCCCTCACTCTCCCCTCAACCTCTCCCCCCCACTCTTTGCACTCCCGCCACTCCTAGCCCTCACTCCTCCCTCAACCTCCCCCCCACTCTCACTCCCTTCTACCACACTGTCACCCCCGCAATGCCCAGCCTCCACACGTCCCGCAATTGCCTCACCCCCTATCAGTGACTCCTTGTCCAATAACACCAACACCATCACTAATCCTTTCACTCCCCCCCAACCTCCCTACACACCCGAACATCAACACAATCACTAACACCTCCAACTCCAACTCCAACCACTTCACCAACACCCCCACCCCTCTCCCCCCCATCTCCAGTAACCTAGACACTTGCTCTCCTTCAGTGCCCAGCCCCAACTCCTTACCCAACACCACGTTGGACATGATCATGTCTACCCTCCTTCAAGTGAGAGAAGAACTCCACACCCTCAAAGAGTTACTCCTCACACACCCCAGACACCCCCCTCCCACCACCACTTCTCAACCTAACAACATATCCCCCTCACATCCTACTGACCCCCTACATTGGACCTCTATCCCCTCTCGTAATACCTCCAACCGCCCCCGACGCACTATCAAGACTCTTTCGGACATCGACATACACACCCTACTCCGCACATATGTCCCGGCTCGCCAAAACCTCTTAGCCACCACAAACCCTGTCCATTCCTACGATTCTCTCCAACGCTCTCAGACACCCCACGCATAACAACAGAGGCTCCGTACCGAACAACCTCACAAAAGTCCCCCTCACTCTAGATCCCTCCTCCTCCCTCTGCACCCCCAGACTCAAATGCACACTTCTCAACTGTAGATCGGCCCAAAGACACTCCTCGGAGGTCGCTGATCTCATCATTACTTTGAACCTTGACCTAGCCTTCCTAACTGAAACATGGTTAACTGAATCTTCTACTCCTATCATGGATATCCTAGTCCCCCCCAACTACTGCATCATTAGACTTGACAGGTCCAGCTAGACAGGCGGTGGAATCGCATGCATTTACAAGAGCAACCTATCAATTAATAAAGTCACCGCCCCTTCTCCTACCTCCTGTGAATACATCTGCCTTGATGTCATCAGTGAAAACAAACCTGAATGTTCACTACACATCATCTACCACCCACCTGGGGACAACCTCACCTTCTCCCAACAACTCATGGACACAATCTCAATCAACTCAGGACGACAAAACACACAAATATACCTTGGCGATTACAATCTTCACTGGAATGATTGCGGTGACGCAGTGGTTAATAGCCTCAAAAATTTCCTTAACGCTTCTGACCTCACCCAAATTTGCAACAGCCCGACCCATGACAAAGGCTCCATCCTTGACCTTATCATCTCCAAAGAAGGCACTATCCAACTTGATTCAATCCAACCCTGTGACTGGTCAGATCACCATATTGTCACATTCTTCATCAATGAAAGAGTTAAACGTAACCCGGTCCAATCCTCCAAGCCCAAAGTTTGGAAAAGAGACCTGAAGAAACTCAATCCAAACTCTTTACCCCCTAACAGCTGCAATCTCCTACTCCCCCCTACCGGCGCTACTGACGTTCAGTACTTAACTGACCACTACCTCAACGCTATGACCTCAATAATCAATGAGGCTGCACCGATGCAACTAAAAAGAGTCTCCACCAAGATCTCCAACCCTTGGTACGACGGGAGTCTCAATGAAGACAGACGGGCCATGCGAATGGCAGAGCGCACCTGGAGATCTGTTCCCTCGGCACTGCACCTAAAAATTCTGAAGAAAAAGAGAAACGCATACTTCAGGAAAATAAAACGCTCAAAATCAGATTTCTTCAGACTCCAGCTCGACCAAGCAAAAAACCGTCCAAGAAAACTGTTCGAGCTAATCCGATCACAATCCAAGGAACAACCCCAAGCAGTCGACATTATGGGCAATGCACCTTCCTGTGAAGATTTCTCTAGTTTCTTTAACCAAAAAACTGACAACATAAGGAGCGATCTCCTCATTGACGCAAGCCTTTACTCCAAACCCCACTGCATAACGCCCAATGAGCCAAAAAACAATGCAACATGGTCATCCTTTTACACATACTCTGAAGAAGAAATTGACAGACTACTCAGCACCCTGAAACCATCCAATCACCTCACTGACCCTCTTCCTGCTAACGCCGTAAAAGACTTCATCCCTTTGCTACTCCCACTCTGGACTAAAATTATTAATAGCTCACTACAACAAGGAACCATCCCTGACTCCCTCAAAGTTGGACAAGTTACACCTTTACTAAAGAAACCAACAGTCGACCCCACTGATCTAAACAACTACCGTCCTATTACCAATATTCCCACTCTCGCCAAACTGTTGGAAAAATGCGTGCAACTACAATTGACAAAGCACATAGAACAGTTTGATCTCCTCAACCCTCATCAATCAGGCTTTCGAGCATGGCACAGTACCGAAACTGCTATGACTCACATAATTGACGACGCCCTCCAAATTTTAGATCAAAATGATACCTGCCTCCTCATCCTTCTTGATCTCTCTTCAGCATTCGACACTGTGAAACATGAGAACTTACTCAAACTCTTAAACACAAGAATGGGTCTTTCTGGGACTGTTCTTCAGTGGTTCACCTCCTTTCTACACAACAGGTCTCAGAAATTCAAGAGCAACAACTTGATGTCCTCTCCAGTACCTGTATCGTTAGGTGTCCCCCAAGGATCCTGCCTATCCCCAACTTTGTTCAACCTAGTTATGGAACCTCTCACCACCTTGCTACAAGCATCCAATGTAAACTTTCACATGTACGCTGATGACACTCAACTATATCTCAAACTACAATCCCCCAATGACATTATGCGTCTGAACTCAACGATCAGAAGCACCCAATCCTGGCTGGCCGATAACAACCTCAAACTTAATGCTATGAAAACTGAGTTCCTTCTGATCTCACCTCCCGCAAAAATCTCTACCACTCAAACCTGGCTTAAGCACCTAACTGCACTCAATGTCCAACCGACCATCGTGGATTCAGCAAAATCTTTAGGCATAACACTTGACTCCAATCTCAACATGCAGCAGCATATCAGCAAGGCAACTAAGGGAGCAAACTTCCAAATAAATACCTTGAGGAAACTTAAACCCTTCCTCCCAGCCAAAGACTTCCAAACTGCAGTACAAGCACTTGTCATCCCTCGCATTGACTATGGCAGCATCGCCCTCTGTGGTCTCCCCCTAACCACAACTGCACCCCTAAGAGCTTCACTAAACACAGCAGCGCGACTCATCACTGGATCTAAAAAACACTCACATATCTCCCCTGACTTTAAATCCCTGAACTGGCTGCCTTTTGAAGCCAGAATACATCTGAAAATTGCCTGCATGACGCACAAGGCTAAACACCTGAACTCACCCGGCTACCTCACTCAGAAACTGACAATTTCCGGCGGCTCCAGATCCACCAGAGGCACAAACAATCTTCTGCTGAAGCCTCGAAGATTCCGGAAGGAAAAAACTTACAAACGCTCCTTCTCAGGAATGGCGCCTAGGATCTGGAACTCACTCCCTCCTGAAACCAGGCTCATCTCCTCCACTCTTCTCTTTAAGAAGCTATCCTCGTGGCTAAATACACTTGAACTGCTACTTTTGATCTTTTAAGACTTTGCGTCGATTTGTACTACCTGTTTGATCCCTTTGCACATGTGTTTTACTTGTATTATTGACCTACCTGATTGTTCATGCTCCCTCTTATTTGTACTACTTGCATTGATGACCTACCTTCTTAACTATGCTCCCTCGTGTACCCATCCTACCACTCACTTACCCCTTGCCTTTGTAAAGCGCTCTGTTATCTGCAAAGATCTTGTTCGCGCTATATAAAACTTTCAAAATAAATAAATAAAATAAATAAAGGACAAGAATATGCCATGCTTAAAATGACTTTTTCCATTGCTGGAGCACAAATTGCAACCTAGTGCCAACTCAGGCACTCTTGCAACCTGGTGCAAGGGTGCCTGCGTTGTTAGTAGGGTTGTTGTTGTACAGAAAGGGGCACGTTCCTGCACTCAATCAATCCTGAGAGGCAATTTCTTCTTTCTATGTGTGCTACAGAATGCTACACACATAGAATGAGGACAAAACAAGGAGAAATAAACACATTTCTCCTCGTTACGCCTCTCTTGGGTAGGTGAAGCAGTTTTGGCGCATTCCCAGATCGACAACCTATGGCAAATCTCACAATGCACCGAAATCCATTGGTGTTGAGTGGAAACACCCGTGCTCCACCGGTGCACCAGCCATGAAACACCCCTCTGGGTCAAAGTAATGCAAGAACAAGTTGTTTCGCTGCACATCTTTCTGTGATTTTTGCAACAAAAGGGAGGTTGGGAATGGGGCGGAAGTTGTTGAGGTCATTCGCATCAGCGGAGGATTTTTTTAAGAAGTGGGGTAACCTGTCCTATTTTAAGGGCAACAGGTAGGGAGCCTTGGTTGAGGAAGAGGTTAACCAGACTCGTCCAATAGGAAAGAGTGTGAGTGTTTTCATCGAAATTTGGCATTGCAGCGCGTACAAAGTAATTTGTTTTATTCATTAATTTACTTAACTCCTTTCGGCCATATGCCGGAGTTTACTACCCCCCACCCTGACCCTCCCCCACCCTGCCTCACTGCCCGCAGCACTCCCTCGAGGAGCCGCCACTGCTGTTTCATCAAAGAATATAGCGAATTCTTCTGCTTTCTTTGGAGGATCGTCAGGCTTGATGGTCGACGGAGAGCAGTTTGTATTTTTGATGAGGTCAAATAGTTTTTTGGGTCTGTTTTGGCTGAGTAGAGGAGGGTTCCGAAGTGTGACTCTTTTTCATGGAAGATGTGTTTGTGGTATTTTGATCTTGATGAACATAGAATAGAAAGATTGGTGGTGGATGGAGAGTGGCTCCATTGTTTCTTCAGGAATCTCAGGTTCTTCCTTTCGGCATAAAGGGTTATATTGAACCATGGCGCAGAAGGAATAGGCCTTTTCTTTTTGCTTTAATGTGGAACAACATTGTCAATTTCAACTGCAAGACTGGGGAGGCATTGGGAGGTAAGATCGTTGACATCAGAGTTAGGGTCCAACATCGAAAGCGATAGCATGTCAGAATCACAAGAATGTCAAGGTCAATGTTTTTGGTGTTACGGAACCAGGTAGTAGTCCTTTTAGATTGGCCAAGAGTTACAGAGTGAGATAGGTGCAGAGAGAAAGGGATGAGGAAGTGGTCGAACCAGTCTACTTGAATAGAGACAGCAATAGTAAGCATATCTGCTTTGGATATAACAAGGTCCAGAATTGAGCCCTTAGAGTGTGTTGGTTCCGTGCAGTGTTGGATAAGATCATTTACTGAGAGAAAAGTGGCAAGGCTATTGGCAGCCGAGTCTTCCAAGAAGCCCCAGTGGAGATTAAAGTCTCCCAGAAAAATCTGTCTGCCACTTTGAGAGTATTGGTCGCTGGTGAAGTTGGTGAATTCCTCCAAGAAAGAGGAGCAGTCACCGGGCGGGGGATGTATGACGTTACAACGCATACTTTTACAACGACTACTATTACAACGAATTTTTTACAACGCAAAAACTTTTACAACGCATACCATTACAACGCAAGATTTTACAACGCAAGTACCTTTACAACGCATACCATTACAACGTAAATATTGGTAAGTATATAATATTTTTTTTAATATAAATTATTTTAAATTATTAAAATATAATTAAATTTTATTTAATTTTATTTAATTAATTTAATTTAAATATAATTTTAATTTATTTTTACAAATTAACCCTGTACCCCAAAAACCCAAAACTGACCCTGAACCCTAAAAATATTTTTTTTAATTTAAATTATTAAAATATAATTAATTTTTATTTAATTACATTTAATTAATTTAATTTAAATATAATTTTATTTTATTTTTACAAATTAACCCTGTACCCCAAAAACCCAAAACTGACCCTGAACCCTAAAAATACCCCTTTACCCAAAAACCGAAAACTGACCCTGAACCCTAAAAATACCCCTTTACCCAAAAACTAAAAACTGACCCTGAACCCTAAAAATACCCCTTTACCCAAAAACTGAAAACTGACCCTGAACCCTAAAAATACCCCTTTACCCAAAAACTGAAAACTGACCCTGAACCCTAAAAATACCCCTTTACCCAAAAACTGAAAACTGACCCTGAACCCTAAAAATACCCCTTTACCCAAAAACTGAAAACTGACCCTGAACCCTAAAAATACCTCTTTACCCCAAAACTGAAAACTGACCCTGAACCCTAAAAATACCCCTTTACCCAAAAACTGAAAACTGACCCTGAACCCTAAAAATACCCCTTTACCCAAAAACTGAAAACTGACCCTGAACCCTAAAAATACCCCTTTACCCAAAAACTGAAAACTGACCCTGAACCCTAAAAATACCCCTTTACCCAAAAACCCAAACATATAATATTTTAAAAATAATTATATACTTACCAATACTTACGTTGTAATGGTATGCGTTGTAAAGGTACTTGCGTTGTAAAAGCCTGCGTTGTAATGGTATGCGTTGTAAAAGTTTTTGCGTTGTAAAAATTTCGTTGTAATGGTAGTTCGTTGTAAAAGTTGCGTTGTAATGGTTGTTTCCCCCGGGCGGGTGATGAATGGCATGATATGTGAGAGGGGAGCAGTGTCGCACTTGAAGCTCCTGAGAAAGGTATTCAAATGTACGGAAAGAGCTGTTAGGAAAAGCCTTACGTTGAAGGGAGTTTCTCAAAATGATTGCAACACCTCCCCCAACTTTATCTGTTCTGTAATTTCTAAAGATGGAGTAGTCGGTGGATAGCAGAAGATCAAACATAGTATGAGAGGTGTCGTTGAACCAGGACTCAGTGAGGAAAAGAATGTCAAGATTGTGAAGAATGATGGTGTAGAAAATTTCCAGCTTGTGTTTGATTGCAGATCTACAGTTGTGGAGCAAACAGCGCAACTCTGACAGGACTGTTTTGGTGAAGGGGCATTTGGGCTTATAGAAGTTATAGGGATAATGTTCCTGCATGAGGGTGCCAGGGAAGAATAAGGCTGATGTTTAGTTCAGGCAGAGGAGATGGTCAGAATAGTACACAGAGTAGACGTAATTGGAGAGGAGAGGGGAAGGGGGATGGCGCTAGAAGTCTTGTAACTAGCCAGTAAATTAGCGATGTCTGCAGATGACAGATTGTGTGTGGCTTTTTTGTGGTGCCGGAGCAAGGTACTCCTCGGGAGTTTGGGGAGGTGAGTGCTTGCCAGGGGGATTGGGTTGTTGGGAAAGGTGGATATTTGAGTACTTAGGATTCGCTTTTTGAAAACAGAGCCCTGCCTTAACAGAGACGCCTGGGGGGAAAAAAAAGCCACACTACCTTAAGGAGCCGCTTATCCTGCCCGCCTCCCGCCGCTCGCTGGACAAGCCGAGCCGCCGAGTGGAGCGCGGGGCAGGAGACTACAAGCCCCATCAGCCCAAGCGGGCTGCAACGCACCAACCCGCGCCAGGAGGCGCATAAAGCCAGTGTCCGCCCCGCCTCGCGGGACGCCGGGCGAAGCCCGGGCCAAGGGCGGGCCCGTTTCAGCCCGTTCCAGACTGTGCGAGACTGGACTGGGCCACGGTATTTGTTTTTTACTATTTATCTTTATTCCTTCCTTGTTAAGATCTGCGGGGATTTACACCTATATTCTCGTCTATAGTGAGACCAGTCTTTTGCACCATCATTACTGTTTAGTCTGAGACGCATAGCTTTCGATCATGAACAGAGCTACTAGAAAGAAAAAGACAGCTAAAGCTACTAATATAACTGGACCCATTGACTTATTTCTTAATAAGACCAATGAAGTCATCGAGAATACCATACACTTGATAGAACGAAGGGTGTCACATGAATTGGAGGCTGCTAGAAGAAGATCCTCAATGGGCCCCCTTGCTTTGGCACAAACTCCAACTCACAAGGGTCCGATCATCCCCTTGTTGAATCAAGCAACTGTACTAGTGCACACAGTTCCAAATACTGTGGACTTGTCAGCAACACAATTGTCATTAGGGTCCGATTCTATGGAGGACTTGGAAAAAACACCGGACTTACAACTCCTACACAACCAAGACACTGCACTGGAACCTAACTCCACGGGTGAAAGGGAGGGTGCCATACCTAAGAGGCCAAGTAATGGGTTGATTATACAGGAGATTACATCTGCTCCACCTAACACCGTGAATCCTTGCAACCCGAATACGAATAGCAACATTATTGTAGTAGAGCAAACCCCCCCCACCACCAATAGAGTGGGGCTTAACATGCTCCCACAGAATACTGAGCCACCGGAAAATCTAGATGCTATAGGTGCTGTGGGTGGTATACATAAACCATGTACCACCTGTGTGACATTACATGATTTTGTTACAAACAGCATGGGGGAATTGTTAAAATACCATTTGCAACCCTTGGAAAAAAGCCTAAGGATTATTGAAAAACAACTTGCGAAATTAAATACTCCTGTATTTACACAGAAGTCACTGGGCACCCTAGATATGGGGGAGGGGAAATCTAAAGAGCCAAGTAAACCGGCTCAATCGCTCACTTTACCAGCTGCGTGCCCAAAGCCCCTCGTACAAGATAAAGCAGTAAACCCCCAGACTAATAAGAGTGCCAGATCAATCTCACAAAATACTCCTAAACCCCTCACTGTAGAGGGGAAGGGCCAATCTGATATTACTAGTGGCAACGTGCAACCCACCCCGGCCCTTGTGGCCCTAAATACCCAGCTAGCTAATCTGAAGGAAACTTTACACACATCACATAAAACCCAGTCTTCCCAACCTCAGGGAAAAGAGAGGAAGGGCACTAGGTTTAGGCGCCCGTTTCATCTGCCACCCGAGGCTACCCCTTACACTGTCATTCTAACAGGGGTGCCAGAATTGACAGATGGTTCGGACGCGCCCCCGTGGTCACTGAGGAACAAAGTTTTGCAATGGTTGAGTCAAAACAGACCTCTACAGTCATCGCACCACAGCAGAATAAATTCTGTGAGAAGAGTGTTCTGGATTGGGGATACGAAAAAAAGCCTACAGGGTGACTGCGTTATAGTCAACTGCGACAATCCTGCCATGGTTGACTATATTTCTTCTTGGCCAGCACTCGAAAAAAGGGGGGGGATTGACGTACAGCGTCTCTCCTTCTTCTATCCACCATTAAACATCCCCAACTATGGTGATACAACTAGCTGGGATGAAGTTCAAGACTGGCCTTGGACGCAGGTGGGGCACTCCAATAGAAGTAGAAACAGGAACACCAATAACTATTGGACCAGAGGTTGGGACTCTCGCCCCTGGTACCATAGTAGAGAAAACCCAAACCCTGACTATTGGAGGGGGGCTCCTACAAGGAACAGATACGACTGCTTAGATATGGTCGATTGACCAATAAAGGTCCCCACAGGGGTACCAGTAACCTTAGCCCCCCCAAATAAGATCTATGACGTCCTTCCCCAGGTAGAAAGCACTAATCCCGTGGCTATAGAGAGTGCACTAGATCATGCTACGGGTGGTGTAAAATTGTCAGGCCAGCATTTAGCAGAACAACTTAGTATGCCATCAAAGGAGAGAGGACTTGGGACCCCAGCTGAAACTATCTGCATGTATGCACACCTAAGTACAGCAGATAAGATTCAAATTCATAATGAGATCGGAATCTTGCCCGTGGGTATTGTTCCATTAACTAGCCAGGAAGAATCCAGCCCACGAAACGAGGGAAAAAGTTCGTTAAAAATAACATCCTGGAATATTGCAGGGCTGGCCAAAAAAGCGCGGGACCAGTTATTCCTAACTTTTATGGAAAGGCAGGACATAATCTGCCTTCAGGAGTGCTGGGACCTAGATGAGACCCATATTGAGGGTTTTAGTACTTTTTATATCCCCTCTATTCAGGGCAACCGAGGCAGAGGCTCTGGGGGACTGTGTATTTTTACCTCTAATCTCTGTAATATAGAAAAGAGCACATATGAGGCGAGCGGACCCAAGGCAGGTGTAGGGAGCTTATTACAAGGTCTGTTTATTAAATTAAACGGGCGCTCTTTTTTCCTGATTAACATTTATAATAATGCGCCAAAAGTGGAGGTTAAAGCCTTAATAGCGGAGCTGGACTCACTGCTAAAGAGAGGTGGGCAGGGGGCAGACTGCTTGCTCATAGCAGGGGACTTTAATTGTCACTTATGCCCCTATAGTCAAACAAAAAATTGTGGCATTTTTGACTTAAGAGGGGATCCCACCACGCACTTCGAACACTCCATAGGGGGCAACCTGCTAAATCAACTTATGCACGACTGGGATTTGGCCTTCGCTAATGAACTCTGTGAGCCACCTGTAGCGTTTCAGACAACTTTCTTTGGCCGTGGGGCAGGCACTGTAATCGACTTTATTTTAGACTCCAACAGGAA
Organism: Lissotriton helveticus; assembly: GCF_964261635.1. Classification (NCBI taxonomy): domain Eukaryota; kingdom Metazoa; phylum Chordata; class Amphibia; order Caudata; family Salamandridae; genus Lissotriton; species Lissotriton helveticus. The sequence continues at coordinate 506,043,369 of NC_136060.1, read as the reverse complement.
TCAAGGCTGGGTGGGGGGTTTTGATACGGAAGATCTAGCAATAAGCGACCATTTTCCTATCAGCACTTCCTTTAGTCTAGGGAAGCCGGGGATCCAAAAAACAAGTACTATGAGTATACTTCATGGTCGCTCAGTGGCGCTGGCCAGAAAAAACGGCTACGCCATTAAATGGGCAAAAATTGATCCCACAAATTTCCTGAAGGATCTGGTACAGAAAGAAACGAGACAGTTTGCCATCTGCTTAGAACCAAGCACTAACCCCGAGTTAATAATACAGGCGTATGACGGGATCACCGCCACAATAAACGCCAAGCTAATCAAAAAACAAAAGTTAGGGGAAGACACAAGATTACATGGCTGGTTCAATCGAGCCTGTACTAAAGCACACAAAGTCCTTTTACAGGCCTTAAAGACCGTCCCAAGGGATAGCGGCCGAGTCAAGGAGGCTAGACAAGCATATAAGCAGACCCTACGAAGTAGACAGATAGATCTTAAAAACGCAGCCTGGGAAGCCCTGATAAAGGCAAGCGCCTTAAGGGACAACACCTCGTTCTGGAAAGAAATTAATGCCCCCTTCTTTTCGGATAGGAAGGTAGATTCCTTGGAAATAGGCATATCAGAAGATGATTGGGTTAACTATTTCACCTCCCTCTATAAGAAAGATTTACTTGCATCGATCCCACAAGATGAGAGGGATGCGGGGCGAGTGGTTTTTCCACCGTTTCATGGAAATTTCCCACTAAAAGTAATGTTTACCCCTGCAGATGTGGAACAAGCGATTTGCCAGAGTGCTAGTTTAAAGGCCCCTGGACCTGATGGAGTTCCCATTGATTTGTTTAAGGGGAACGTAGATCTTTGGGCCCCCTTACTAGCAAATGTAATGAATGCTTATACTAAATTAGGTTTTCCCAATACATGGCATGAAGCAATAGTCATCCCAATATTTAAACAAGCATTTGCAATGCAATAGGTCTCGCATTAGGAAAGTTTGAGCTATTAGTATTGTAAATGACAATTTTTTTATTTATGTTTTGTTTTTGAAAATAGCGAAATGAATAGCTTTGTCATTTACAATGCCAATAGTTATAACTTTCGCCAATGTGACACCTATAGCATTTGTAATGCAATATGTGTTGTATTTACATGTATTGATATTACAAATAACATTGGCTTTTAATTTTTTCCGTAATTAATACTTAAATAAAAGTTATTGTAATTTATAATGGCAATAGCTTAAAGTTTTGTAAATAACTTTTGTGAAGAGAATGTTCAGTGTTTTTTATTGTGATGAAAATCCAAGAACAGAAGCGAAATATTAACATCATTTTGTTACATTTGTAATAAAGCTTGAAACATTGAGAGAACATATTTGAACCAGGTGTTGTTGAATGGTTGCACAGATTGAAGCTGTGGTGGCGCTGAGCGATGTTGTGATGACGAACGAGTGATGTTGTGGCGTTCAGTGATGCTGTGTTAGCGCATAGTGATGTTGTGTTGCCCCTGAGTGATGCTGTGGAGGTGCGGAGTGATGCTGTATGCTATGCTATGTTTTGTTTTGCTATCCTATGTTTTGTTCTGTTATGCTATGCTATGCTTTACTATCTTATGATTTGATTTGTTATGCTATGCTGTTTTTTTATGCTATGCTATGTTTTGTTATGCTATGTTTTTCTATGCTATGCTTTTCTATGCTATGCTTTTCTATGCTATGCTATGTTATGCTATGCTGTTTTGTTATGCTATGCTATGTTTTGTTGTGTTTTATTATGCTATGCAATGTTTTGCTATGCTATGTTTTGTTATGCTATGCTTTGTTATGCTATGCTTTGTTATCCTATTCTAAGCTTTGTTTTGTTATGCCATGCTATGTTGTGTTTTGTTATGCTATGCTATGTTGTGTTTTGTTATGCTATGCTACACGTTTTGTTGTGTTTTGTTATGCTATGCTATGCTATGTTTTGCTATGCTTTGCAATGCTATGTTTTGTTATGTATGCTGTTTTGTTGTGTTTTGTTATTTTTTTTGTATTTTGCTATGTTTTGTTATGCAATGTTTTGTTTTGTTATGCTTTGTTTTAGATTATGTTATGCTATGTTTTGTTATGTTATGCTATGTTTTGTTCTGCTATTTTTTGTTGCGTTTTGTTATACTATGCTATGTTTTGTTATACTATGCTTTGTTATGCTATGTTTTTATTATGCTATGCTATGTTTTGTTGTGTTTTGTTATGCTATGCTATGCTGGTGAAGGTGTGTGAGTGTGTGTGAGGGTGAGTGAGGGTGAGTGAGGGTGAGTGGGTGTGAGGGCAAGGGTATGTGAGGGTGAGAGGGTTGTGAGGGTGAGAGGATGTGAGGGTGAGAGGATGTGAGGGTGAGGGTGAGGGTGGGTGAGGGGGTGTGAGGGTGAGGGGGTGTGAATGTGAGAAGGGTGGGAAAGTGTGTGAGGGTGAGGGGGGTGAGTGTGGGTGAGGGGGTGTGAGGGTGGGAGGGTGAGGGTGTGTGAGAGGGGGCAAGAGGGTGAGAGTGGGTGAGAGGGTGTGTGAGGGTGAGAGGGGGTGAGAGGGGGTGAGAGGGTGTGTGAGGGTGAGGGGGTGTGAGGGTGTGTGAGGGCGTGAGGGTGTGTGAGGGTGAGGGGATGTGAGGGTGAGGGGGTGTGAGGGTGAGGGGGTGTGAGGGTGTGTGAGGGAGTGAGTGTGTGTGAGGGAGTGAGGGTGTGAGGGGGCGTGAGGGGGTGTGAGGGTGTGTGAGGGCGTGAGGGTGTGTGAGGGCGTGAGGGTGTGTGAGGGGGTGTGAGGGCGTGAGGGGGTGTGAGGGTGAGAGGGTGAGGGGGTGTGAGGTTGTGTGAGGGTGAGGGGATGTGAGGGTGAGGGGATGTGAGGGTGAGGGGATGTGAGGGTGAGGGGATGTGAGGGTGAGGGGGTGTGAGGGTGAGGGTGTGTGAGGGGGTGTGGGGTGAGGGGGTGTGGGGGTGAGGGGGTGAGGGGGTGTGGGAGGGTGAGGGGGTGTTAGGGTGAGGGTGAGGGGGTGTGAGGGTGAGGGTGAGGGGGTGTGAGGGTGAGGGGGTGTGAGGGTGAGGGGGTGTGCTAGGGCAATGTCAGTAGTATTGGGCATGGAAGTCCAACTAGAGCCCAAATGGTTCCTCCTAATAACAGAAGAAAACGAGGATTGGCCACGACATGTGAATCAGTGGCTGGTGTTCCTTGCCAGCGCTCGCACTCCGCTCGCAGCCCTGCTCGTCCAGCAGCACACCTCCCAAGCAGTCCGTGAGGTCAACAGGCAAGCCAACGATGCGGGACCCGCGAAGCGGGTTCCGCGGGAAGTAGGTGCAATTTACAAGAACACGCAACCCAACGTGCTCAAAGGGTCCTCGGCAGAGAGTTTTTTTTATCATTAAGGTATCAGATGTCAAAAAAATCCTTTTTAATTTTTAGGACTGATTACCTATGAACATGGAGTTTGGAGGACCTTATGTTTTATTGTAGCTTTTGCACTTGACAATTATCTTTTGTAATTGTATTGACTGACCTCGATTAATAGAACAGTGTTTATCTAGGTGAAGCCGAGATGTTTAGAATAAACTAATGCATTGATAGGAGCACATAGCGGAACCTAAATTAGGTTTTTGTCCTCTTATGTTTTGCTTTGTTTTTCTTTACATCTTTGAGCTCCACTTTTATAGGCTATTTAATCTTAATGTTTTTTGGCCAGCTGTTTGTTGTATTGTAATAGAATCTATCCCTGTTCCAGGCCATTTTCAACATGCTCTTAAATTATTTTAGCTGCAATAAGCCTTTGCTAAGTTAAAATGCACTTCACGATGTATAGTCTTAGACTGCTTGCACTTAATTGTTCGGGAGGCTATGTTGCATATGCATATGGGAGCTCCTTTTGCTCTTGCTTTAATTACAACGTTAACGCATTCTGTAGCATTCCCATCGAGCTGCTGAATATATATATATTTATTATTAAGCCGGTATGTGTTTTTACGTTTTACTGTTATGGCCTTTCGGCCGAATAAAGTTGATTGAACTCCTCGACCGTGCATGGCAATACGGCCCTGGATGTTATTAGTCTTGCTGCCGTGGCCACTACAGGAGCCACACAGAACATGTTGGCGGGAGACAGAAAGGTGGGTGAGAGAGAAAGAGGGAAGAGACAAATGTAGAGAAAACAAAGAAAGGGTGGGGTGGAGGAAGACAGGCGTGCAGAAGAGTAGACACTCAACATTTGTGAGCAACTGCCGTGTAAAAGGAGAAATTTGATCTGGGAAGCATTGAACAAAAGTAATCCTAAGCCTCAACATGTTTGAATGCCTCTGACATTCATTGGATGTGGTAAATCTCTTAGCTGTGGCCCTTCGATAGGTCCAAAACTAGCAATTCGGAGGGGACAAACCCTTAAAAGGTGCAGTACATAGACAAAAGATGCATATTTCTAATTCATCAACTGCATAATTCCAGTGTTACTACAGAACAAGGATAATTTAGGACAAGCAAGTCCATTGCCTGGGGTCAAGTCGTAATAGCGATCAGACTGTATACACACCAGCAAGCGGCTTAAATGTATTAATTATACAGCTAATGCTCGTGCGAATTAAGGCTATTTTAAGCCTTGCAGCAGCCCACGCCCTTCCCTTTATATATTATTGCAGAGGACAGTAGACGTTTGGAAGCAGGATCTACCTCCACTGTGGCAGATTTACAGGGGCAGACCACTGCAGCAGACTCGGAACAGACTGCAGGGCACGCCTGTGCCCATGGGGCCCAGGAAACGATGACGCCTGTGACAGGACTGGTACTGCCCAGAACACAGCATGCAAAGCACCCTTCATCGGAATCCTCTGGCCGAGGCAGACCCAGGCCCCCGATGCAGGTGAAGTAACTTCTCCCCCATGCTGCCACACACAGAGGTAGGCAGAACCAAAAACACAGCACAGGAAAGAACACAGAGGCTGAGACACTGACACGGGAGCAATAGAAACCCCACCCCCTTGACAAACACAACGATTGCTGCCACTCTACCGTCGAGCGGCTGCGGCTGAACTGGGGTGAGTGAGTGAAGGTGTGGATTCAAGCCATCCACATCAAGATCACTTAAGATGTACGACTGAGAGCGCAGGTTCCGGAAAGCACCAGGATTGCGCGGTCAGATCCATCATGTGCGCCTGCAGTCAGCAGAAGACATCTTAATAGGCTATAATTGCAGCTAATGAGAATGATGTATGCGCTCTGCTTTGACCTTGATACACCTGGGAACCTTGAAACACATCTGACGGCCGCACTGGCTAACGCGCTGAAGAGTCACGTGAGAAAACTGCTCATTCTATGTCGACCCGAGGGTGAAATGCGTGACACTGTGGGCCATCCATGAAGGACTGATGCGAGTTCTGTAGGTCAGAAGATTTAAAGGCTCAGCAGCCAGATCTGTCCTTGCAATAAGGAGCGCCAAGACAACTGAGGCTGTGATAAAAAACAAAGGGTAATGTTTGCCGATTGAGAGCTAATGAACGCATCAAGATGCACTTTGAATTTCAGTGTAAGGTCGATTCCGACCTGTAAAAACCAGCTCACCAACCTAGTTACGAATGACTTTTGTCCTCGCTGTATGGAACCAGCCAGCCCCGGGGATCCTCCCTGCTCGGCACCCATGCGCACGCGTAACCCCCTCCCGCCTGGCGGCTTACCGTCCCCGGGTGAAATGGTCTCGATCTCCACTCCCATGACGGCAGCTGGGAAAAGAAAAGGGGGTGTCCTCGCGCGGGCTGGCTCTGGCTGGCACCCTGGGCTGGGACGTGCTCGTGATGCCTTGGCGGGGCTTGCTGGGCTTGCTTGTGTGCTTCCCAGAGAGACAGGAGATTGGGAACGCGCGCGCGCGGCCGGCTCCGATCGCTTTCCTGAGCGTGCGCGCGCCAGTCTCTGTCTCCTGGGAAGCAGACTCCACAACTATAGTATCGCGCCTGGCGCGATGCATATGGCTTCGCCATATGCATCGCAGGCGCGAGACCTAAAAAGGGGACAGACAAGACCCAAAATGCTATCGTCCCATCTCCCTGCTAGACAACTTAATGAAAGTAGCAGGTAGGGTGCTGTTAACCAAATTACAAACCTGGTCCAAGAGTAATGGGATACTCTCGAAATTCCAATATGGATTTAAGTCCGGTTTGGGAACCGTAGAGCAGGGTCTAAACCTGGCCCTCATAATGAACAAATATATTGGAGCAAAAAAAGGGAACCTCTTCCTAACATTCGTTGATCTAACCTCGGCGTTTGATTGCCTAGATCATGGAATGTTGTGGAAAACCCTGGCCACAATGGGGATAGATAAAAACATGTTAAGTTTTATCCAGGAGTTGTATAGAGATGCAGGTGCCACGGTGAGATTTGGCAAAAATGGCGAGCAAACCAGAAAATTTCCCATAGCAAAGGGTGTTCGCCAAGGCTGCATACTTGCGCCATTCCTATTCAATTTATATATTAACGAGGTAGCAGCTTTTTTGAATGATCTGGAAGTGGACTACCCTAAGATAAATGGTCTCTCAGTCCCACTATTGTTATACGCTGATGATGCGGTGATCATGGCCCGCACACAGCGGGGACTCCAGAAGGCGCTAACGGGTTTTGCAACCTTCATGAGTTCTAGAGGCCTAAAAATAAATGTGGGGAAAACTTTTACGATGTCATGCACCACCAGTAAAAAAGTTCCAGACTGCAAAACCTTTGTTAATGATTCAAAGATAGCTATGTCTAAAACGTTTTCTTATCTGGGTATTATTTTTAATAATAGGGGCACATGGTCCTCAGCGATCACCTCCCGGAACTTGGCCTTTGCCCGCTCGATTGGGGCGGTTAAACAATTCGCTAAAAGACTCGGCGGGAAACCGGTAGACACACTACTTAAGATTTATGCAGCAAAATGTGTGTCTACAGCTGTTTATGGGGCTGGGATCTGGGGACTTGCAGATAGCTCTCAAATACAAAGGGTGGAAAATGCCTTCTTGAGGTATCTGTTAGCAGTCCCGCGTTCCACATCTACTACCATATGCCACAACGAACTTGACAGATCCCATATCAGTGATCTGATAAAGATAGCGCCAGTTATGCTGTGGTACAAGATTTGGACATGCGAGGACACGACCTTTAACAGGGAAGTAATTTATGATTGCCTGGACCAAGCCGCGGGCTTTAAGCAGCCGTGGCTGGGCTATGTTAAGAAATTTCTGAACTCTATTGGCCAACCAGATTTCTTTTCAAACCCAACATCATGTGCCCAAATGCCAAAAAAAGCATTAAAAGAGGCATGTCTTGGTCTACTGGAGGAGAGGAGATATTACCTAGATGGGAATAAGTCTACCATCGTAGCCCATCGTCAGATCCTCCATGATCATGGCCTTCATCCCTATTTGGCGCCAAAATTTTCATGTTATCACAGAATGCTCTTAGCACGAATGAGGACGGAATCTTTTTTTAGGCTAACAACGTTCCCTGTTTCAAATGATTGGTCTGGGAAGCTGATAAATTGCCCGTGTGATGGCTTAGCCACCCAGTCCAATATACATTGCATCCTTTTTTGCCAGTATTATCAGTGGGGGAGGAAAAAACACCTGCTACCGCTGTTAAAGTTATGGGGTTTGAGAAGCTGTAAATCTGCCCTTCATAGATTGTACTTGCTCCAAGATGAGCTTACTATCGTAGTGTTGATAACATTTTTGTCGTACATCATAAAATGCAGAGGAACTATGAGAAATGATTAGGAGTGTGAGGGTTTGTATGAGTATTATCCTGTGCCTAATAACACCATATAATACATAAATATGTAATATTTACCTCAACTGATTTATTAACTTAATGAATTTACCTTCCGACCATATGAATTTTATGAAAAGATTTTATTGGTTTTTAAGATTTGATTAATTGACAGTGTAATGAAGTGTATATTTTGTTGTAATGAATTTTAAACCACTAAGTTTTTAATGCTGCGTTTTGACTGTATTTTGCATTTATGCTTGCTTTTATGGTGTTTGTCAAATACCGAATAAAGCTATCTTTGAATTGAATTGAATTGAGTACTTAGGAGTGAGATGGTAGCTTCAAGCTGGGAGCTAGAGGAGATGAGAGATCCTAGTTTGTTTCCTCAGGAGAGTAGGGCTGAACATGGAATGTTAGGTGGCTCGATGGGTTCCGGAGGGAGTGCAATTGGTGAGGGAGGGAAAGAAGAGGTGGAGGTGAGGAAGGAGTAATGGGAAGCAGGAGTAAACGGTGGAGGTACATGGTGGTTGGTTGAAGTTATTGGTGCATCTGAGGTGGAAAGAGAGTTATCTTTGCAGATGTTGAACAGAGGAGAAGAACTGAGTTCAAATTTAGGAGGAGACGGGTGTGGGGTGTGGAGGAAGGGCAGAATGCGGGAGAGGAGAGAGGGGGGTCATAGAACGGCAGGAGGTTATGGGAGAAGAGAAGAGTTGGGGCTGGACAGGTCTCGTGGGCTAGGTGAGGTGAGTGTAAGGGGACTGGCAGCGGGCAGAGTGGGGAGGATTGACCTAGAGGGTAGTTGAAGCGAGAGTATGGTTCTACTAGGCCCGGGGGAGGGAGAAGGAAGAGATTGCTAAGGGGGGATAAAGGGTTGAGCAGCATCACTGGAGAGATGGGAGGATGAAGAGAGATAAAAGGGGTTTGTGCAGAAGGTAGGATACAATGAGAGGGGAAGAGCGGGTGAAATATAGAAGAAAAGGGAGGGAATACATTTGAAACGGTTCATACGTACGGGCTGCAAGCAACGGTTGATAATTTGCGCGTGCCTACTGAACATGGGGGGCTGCGGCTCCCACATTTAGAACATTACCGGCTTGTCCACCTTCCAGGGCTTCTGCGTCACATCCGCCACGGCACCCTGAACACGCCCAGATGGGTCTTCTCAGAGGGCACACTGTGGCAGACAAAGGCCATGCACAAGCCCCTCCCCCTTTTCCATGTGGGTCTCAAACATCCCCAATGAACCTGCAGTTCAATTGTACCGCCCACGGTGTACGGGTGGAAACAGGCACGCGCAGTCCTATGGGGAACTACCTATCTTTTTTTCATTTCATTTACTTAATTTTGTTTTAACCCCTTGGGCGTGGCTCGAATTCCGCCGTGGGACTGGGGTCTGGGGGGTGAGCGCGGCACTGCTATGCTCGTGACGGTACCACGCTGTCATGAGCCATGGGTGGCGTGTGCTCATGACGGCGTGGTTCCGTCACAGCCCGCCCGCTCATTAATTCACCCGCACCGGTGTGGAAGTAATGCCGCGTGGGCGGAGCGGCCGCAGCCTGACGGAACCACGCCGCCCGTGGCTCATGACGGCGTGGTTCCGTCATAAGCAGGCAAGGGGTTAAAGAGCCATAAAAGTACACAATAACATACATCTCAGTGATAAATAAAGTACATAGTAGATGATGAATACGCAATTCATTACAATACATCTTAGTAATAAATAAGGCACATAATGATTTAAAAGCACACAGCTCACGAAACGTCTTTGCCCAATAACACGAGACACGCCTCCACAATGAGACAAATTCCAAATGGAAAAGTACACATTGCTTTGCAACGCGTGATAAAAAAACAATTTCAAAACATATCACATCTGTTAACAATAGAGCACATATAAGTACCATCCGACTAAGACAAATTCCAGAAAGGCACAAACCTCAGAGAGAAGCTATAAATTAGCTCTAAAAGGGTCCGCCATGCCAACCATGATGTCTTGAAGTAAAAACCAGCTTGGGATACTCAGGCATTGTAAAATTAAAAGTGCAGAGTGCCTGAAATCAAGAGACCTTAAAATCAATAAAACCTTAAAACCATTCAAGTTTCTGAAACAGTATTTGGGGTAAGAGGTTTTCACCCATCATTCACTGAGCTGAGCATGAAAAGAAAGAATGGAAGCTGCCCATGCGATGATGCCCACCCTGTCTGCCTTACCATTTCTTAAAACCAACTATCAGATGCCAAGACCAGGCATAGAAAAAACAGACAATCACAGAAACCATTTTCGTCTGCATCAGATTGAAAACAAGTATCTAGAGACAGCAAAAACAATAGGTTGGTGTGTGTCTGTTTTCAAAATTCGAAGTAATGTAATGTAAATCCATATTTGTAAAGCGCTAACTACTCACCCTTACGGTTCTCAAGGCGCTGGGGGCCGTCGTGGAGAGTAAGGGCCAGATGTAGGAAGGCCATTACCGGTCGGTAATGGCCGAAATCGGCGGTTAACGACCGGTAATAGCCTTTTCCTATGTAGGAGGCCAATTTACAGATTCGGTATTTACCGAATCGGTAAATGACATGTAGGAAGCACTTTAAACAGTGCTCCTGTGCTTTAAGGATTCGATATTTACCACCATCTATTAGTTGGTGATAAATAAGGAATACCTTAGAAAATGCAAATCAATGCATTTTCAACTGTGCCATGTGGCAGACATACATGCGGCATATATGTGTGCCACATGTGCACACAAGCACTAATCAGGGGTGCAACAGGGTGTCAAAGTGACACCCTGCCACCCTTCACTCTTTCCCTGGTTTACCGAATCGATATTTACCGATTCGATAATTGACATTCATTCCTATGGGCCTCCAGGCCTACATAGCAATTACCGAATCTTAACGATTTGGTAATTTTTACCGATTTTTTATCTACATAGCAATTACCGATTTGAAAATACCGAATCGGTAAACTTTGGAATTTTCGAATCGGTAATTTACAATTACCTACATCTAGCCCTGAGTGAGCTACTGCCCAGAGTCACATGGTGCTGAGCTGAGTTGCTACAGGAGCCGGGGATCGAACCGTGTGCTCTAAAGTCAGCTGCCCTGGCCGCTGCACCACACCTCTCCCCTCGTGCCTCATAGCAATACATTTCTGCAAAGTTGGACTGAATGAATGAATGAATGAATGAATTCTTATAACGCCCTACTAAGCCCAAAGGCATCAAGGCGCCTACCATAAAAAAATCAAAACTGGACATCTAGACCCACATTTCTTATAGAGTGGGCAAAATATCAGGGTGTGGGGCTCTGTTTCCTCAGCTATGCCACAAGGTGGGCATGTCTGCGACAGGTCACACACAGCCCTCACGGCTCCAACGGCATGCAAGTAATCGTTGCCTAAACTGAATATAGAGCTTCCTTGCTAAGGCTGGATGGACTTCTTCTAGAAAATCCTCCAATCTATAGATATCTTTTATCCCTATAAATCTTGCTGTTGAAGCTCCCAGGGAAGAGCCCATCAGGAGAGAAGTTAACTCAAACCCCTTGTACCATTTCACAAGTTCCTCTCTCGGCATCCTCGGGCAGGCCTCAGCAGGATCATTCCACAAGCGCACTTTACCAATGCTTTTTAATGTTTCCCTAAAGTAGTCGAATGTAAATGTAAATGTAAATGTACAGGAATTTATATAGCGCAAATCACCAAGCGGTTTCTAAGCGCTTGCTTAGGGAACCCGTCCTGGTATTCTCCTGTGAGATAACCCCAGCAGGGTATCCGCAAGGTGAAAGCCAGGCATCCCACCACGAGGGGCCGTTGTGGAGATTAAGCAAGCTATTGCCCAGAGTCGCAGAGTGTGAACCCGTGAAACAAGTAGGCACCGGAGCGAGAATTGTCGAGTCCATGGACATTTTAGGACTCAAGACCCCGCCGAGCCGGGAATTGAACCCTGGTCCCGGGCTGACCTCTGCTTCCAGGTCTGCCTCCTCTAACCAGTGAGCCACACTTCTCCACAGCCATGGCAACCTCCCCCCGCCCATGCAGCCCTATCATCTCCTCCAGGGCCAATCCGTAAGAGATCAGCTCGGGAGTGGCCCAACTTCTTCTCCCGAAGAGAAGGGGTCTAAGTCCAAATCCCTCTGAAATAGGTCTCACACCTTGGTCTAATTTGACGGCGACTAGACTAGTACTTGGGGGGAGACTCACTAATTGCCTAATGAAGCTGTTCTCCATCTGCATAATGATTTTTTCAGGTTTATATCCCCAAAGCTCGACCCCATACAGAGTAGCACATAGGGCTTGTGATTTATAAATCTTATTAATGTTATGTTATGTTATGTTATGTTATTTGTTTTTATACCGCGCACAGCTGCCCCACCAAAGGGGCGTCCTGGCGCTTTGAGAAGGTAAACACAACACAACATCAATAAAAGAAAGGCAATCAGGAGTTTAGACAAACAGCAAAGTTTTAATGGCCCGCCTGAACTGAAGTAAATCAGCTATTGCCCGAATCTCAGTAGGAAGGGAGTTCCACCACTTCGCGGCCAGTACTCGAAAAGAGCGGCCGCCAGTTCTGCTCAGCCTGAAGCGTGGAACCACCGTCAGGTTCTGGCCCAAGGATCTCAAGGAACGCGAAGGGACATAAGGAGTTAGGAGGTTTGCCAGAATTGGTGGAGACGTACCTTTGAGGATTTTAAATGTCAAGCAAAGCACCTTGAATTTAATCCTCTGGCTAACAGGAAGCCAATGAAGCGAGTGCAATGTTTTCGAAACCGGGCATCTCCTAGGCAAACCTACCACCACTCTGGCTGCAGCATTTTGCACTCGCTGCAGTCGGGAGAGTTCGGCCTGATTGATCCCAGCCAAAAGCGAACTGGCGTAATCCAGCCGGGATAGCACTGAGGCCTGGACCACCAGCTGTCTGGTGGGAGCATCAAAAAATTTAAGTATTGGCCTAAGACCTCTAATTATGCCATAGCAAGAAGCTGCCACCCTCTTGGTATGGCACGTGAAACTGAGTGCAGGGTCAAGCCAGACCCCAAGATTTTTTATCTCCATTACAGGAGAGGGGGTCAGCCCCAGTTCCAAAGGCCACCAATTGTCGCTCCACAGCCCCATCTGCTTTCCTACCACCATGACCTCTGTCTTCTTGGTATTCAGTTGGAGACAGTTCAAATTCATCCAAGTAGCCACCGCCCGTACACCGTTGCAAAACCTGAGTGCCTCCACATCAGAGTCCCCACTCAGCGTGACCGCCAGCTGCGTGTCATCTGCATACGAGACCATTGTCAGGCCCCAACGCTTGACGACCGCAGCCAGCGGTCTTACGTACAGATTAAATAAAGTGGGACTCAAAGATGACCCCTGTGGGACCCCCAATGTCAACGGGTATGATTTAGATTTGCCAGGTGGAATAGCAACCTGGAACGATCTATCCGTGAGGAAAGACCGAAACCAGCACAGAGCAGACCCCCTAACTCCAGCCTCCTCGAGACGGTGAAGTAGAATCCCGTGCGAGACCGTGTCGAACGCGGCACTCAGATCTAATAGCAGGAGAGCCGCAGTCCGACCAGTATCCAGCACGGAGCGCAGGTGTTCAACCATGAAAAGTAGGGCAGTCTCCGTGCTGTGGCCCACACGGAACCCATTTTGAGTGGGATCTAAGATGTTAGCTCTGGCGAGATGGTCAACCAGGATACCATTCACATGGGCCTCAGTAACTTTAGTGGCCCAAGGCAACAGATAAATGGGGCGGTAGTTCTCAGGTTTAAGGGGATCCAGGGAAGCCTTTTTTAAGATGGGTATGACTACAGCCTGTTTCCACCTAATAGGCACAATACCTGAGGACAGAGGCAGGTTGATAAGAGATAGCACTGGGGTACGACACAACGGAGGCATGGTCCTAAGCTGAACAGGTTTGAGTGGGTCCGCAGGGGAACCCGATTTAATTTTATGGCTCAGCAAATCAAATGCCTCCAAAGACAGGGGAGGTAGAGTGTCAAGGCCCACACTTCCGTCCATAGAGCAGCTGACTGGCTCTGAATTCAACGGCTAGGTCGGGAAGGTGCGGTAAATAGCTTGCACTTTTTCGATAAAAAAAGATGCCAAACTTTCACAATGGATGTCAGAGCATATTTCAGCTGCAATACCTCTTTTGGTCATAAGATCTTTTAATACCTTAAATATCAATTTAGAGGGATTGGGGCTGTTCAGAAACTCTTGAGCATAATAAGCTGCACGAGCTCTGCATACCGCTCTATGATATAGTTTCGTTTTAACAGAGTAGCAGGCTTTAAGCGCAGGATCAAAGGATTTTCGCCATCGCCTTTCCGCCTGCCTACAAGCTCTCTTAAGGGAGGCTAAGGTGCTATCATACCACGGACTATGGTCTTTAGATCGACGTTTAGACCAGACCAGAGGAATCAAAGAGTCGCGAGCGCGGAGGATCCATTCGCAGAAAGAGTCATAGCCCCCGTCGACATTAGTGAGAGGGCTCAAGGGTGCTTTCTCCAATAGAATATAAAAATCCTTTAATTTTAATTTGTTCCAGCGTCGTGTAAGGATAGTTTTATTCTGGGAAATAAAAAGGGGTTCAGACATAGGGACAGTCATTTTCACTAACATGTGGTCCGTCCAGATCAACTGGATAGGGCAGCATATTTTAATACCCTCTAAGTTAGTAAAGAGCGGGTCGAGTATATGCCCATCACGATGAGTAGGGAAAGTCACCAGCTGTAAGAGCTGTAGGGCTTCTAAATCAGCCAAAAAGGTCCGAATAGCGGGCAAGAGAGAACAGTCTAAATGCAGGTTGAGGTCACCAAGGACATTAAAATTCGCACATCCTAGTGCCTCCGTGCTAATAAAATCCGGGAGAGCGGCCCTAAAGGCAGCATCGCAGCCCGGGGGACGATATATTAAAAGACCCGAAAAGGTGAAATGGTGGTTAAAAGAGATTTGGGCTAATGGATTAAAAAAAAGACCCCCTATACACCCTGGCAAGCCCTCATGTGTGCTGTGCCAGTTCCAGCCTTTGCTTGGCCATGTGAAACGACCAATCCATATGCTCGCTAAGGGTTAACTCTAAATAATCAAAGGCGGAGACCCTCTCAAGAGGAAGTCCATTCAAACCGGGGTTTGGACATGTGGAATGAGAAGGATTAAAGACCACATATTTGGTTTTAGTAACATTAATTTCTAATCCCCTCAGCTTGCAAAAAGCAGTGAAATTATCTAGTATCCTTTGGATGCCCACTGGAGTTTTTGAAAGGAGAAGGGTATCATCGGCAAACAACATGGGTGCTCAGCGAGAGGCAATCCTAGGGGCATCCTTGTTATTAATGGGGTTCAATGAATCCATAAGGCCATCAATATACAAACAAAAAATAATATTGGGGCCAACACACATCCTTGTCGGACTCAACTGCTGACAACAAAGGGTTCGGAGAGTTCCCCCCATTTTCCACAGCGGACCTGTGCACAACTCTTATCACGGAGACTCTTGATCACGTGGCACAAGTAGGAAGGAACCCCCATGTCGACCAACACTGGCCGAAATAACTCCCTTGGGACTAAGTCAAAACCTGACTTTAGGTCTACAAATATCAAGTAGAGGCTGCCATCCTCAAGGATAACAGTTTTCCAATATAGAAGTTGTAAAATGAAAACTTGGTCTATAGTTGATGTACGTTGTCTACTTTTTGCATCGTGTCTATCAGACTGATAGATCTGCAATTGCCAGGCAACAATGGGGATCCTTTCTTATAAATAGGTATGATTTCTACCCCTAAGAGTTGGAGATGGGAGGGGAGAGGATGTGGCCTAATGGCTAGAGCAGCCGACCTCGGAGTTGAGGAACCGTGTTCGAGTCTGGGCAATGACGCTCAACATCCTGTGATTCTGGGCAAATCACTTTATCTCCCCGTGCCTAACAAAAATGAATGTGTCCGTCTGTAATGCAACTGGTACTCATGTAACGCGCTCTGATACCTTCGGGTCTAGCTCACCCTAAATAAAACTCAAGGAAAAGATCTCTCACAAGTATGGACCCCAGACTTCTGTTTCAGAAAGATAAAGGTCCCTGGGTATTTTACCAACACTGGGTGCCTCGTGAGGGGCGATCTTGCTAATAGCCCTCAGCACTTCCGTCAAGGTTATCGTTGGATGATCCTTCTGACCGGAGGAGGGCAGCTCCCTGCATGGTGGACACTTCACAATAGTCCCAGCCATGTGTACTTCCTGTCCCTCCTGACCACTATGTAGGGACAGATAATGTTTATTCCACGCCTCCGCTGCAGTATTGCGCTCTATGTAAGCTCCACCCTTGCAGGGCCCATACGTGGTTATACTACAACATACCTTGGAGTCCTTACGCTTGCTGGCACGGAGAAGGAGCCCCATTTTGCTAAATCCCACTCTTTTTTTGCAAAAAGAATGTTTTTTTATGGGCAACCCTTGCAGTTCGAATCAGACAGCTAATATAGCAACTCTACACAGTTTATTAAACCATGAGGATGTATTCTTACTGAGGCCCCTGGGTCGTGATTCTGTACTAAAAATAAGTCCTTTCGTTTATCAGCTAGCAATGCTTGAATCTCTAGCAGGGTCGCAGGCTTTCCCATTGAGTGAGATGACTTAGCTCAATTTTCAATTCAATTCAATATTTTATTCAAGATTTGGAACTCCAAGGAGGTCCACATAAGATCACGAGCATAATATTATAGATAACAAAACATTACAAGACTCACTACACATGCCATCATAAAATTTACCACAGCAACACGTCGACAATTTGGCTTTAATTGGAGTTTAAAGTTTGAGGCATAACGGATGAGATTACAAAAATATCCTAATAAGTGCATAAACATCAGATCGCTACCCATTCTTATGTTATATAAAACCCAAAATGATACGTCACAGCGTGCAACCGGTCACCAGGGATTAGGGTGACCAACAGTCATGGGTGCAAATTCAGGACGGTGAGTGTAAAAATTCAGGACATAAATTCAGGACAGGGGGTCAAAATTCAGGACGAATCTTCGGGTCAAAAGGTAGGTTTTACAGACACATCAAAGGAGGTCGCGCAATAGTATATAAGTAATCCCATTTATATCCAAACATATTCATCCATTTGCAAACCTATCCATTGTGTATCCTTTCAGCCATCATTTCACTCATCCATCCCTCCACCTTTTCACCCTATCCATCCGTACACTAATCCATTCACTCTTCCATCCAGCCATTTACCCTTTCACCTATCCAGCTATCCTTTCACTTACTCATCCATCCAGTCACTCATCCTTTCACCTATTCACCTTTTCAGTCATCAATCCATCCTCCCTTTCTCTCTCCATCGACCCTTTCACTTAGCCATCCTTCCTTCCATCCATCCACCCACTTATCCATCTACTCATCCACTCGTGAATCCATCTATTGACCCTATCACTCATCCATCGTTTCACTCATCCATCCACCCATTCACTCACCGATCATCCACCCTTTCACTCATCCATCCATCCTTTGGCTCATTATCCATCTATTCACCTTTTCAACCATCCATTCACCAGTCCATCCATCCATCCATCCCTTCACTTACTCACTCGCCAACCTTTTCATATTAATTATGAGCTGAGCCTTCATCTGCAGAGTTCCAGACAGAAGAGGCCCATCAAAAATGTCACCCACTGTAGTTCCTAAAGCAAGGGGTGGGGTGGCGGAGGGTTCACTATGCCCCTGCACATAGGCAGTCTGAAAAAGTGGAAGGCATGAGTCATGCATGATACACAGTGCTAGGACTTGAGGCGACTGTGACATGGTGTTGTTTCCAGGGCTTTAAGCGGGATGAAAAAAAGGGGGGGGCGTCTCTCAAAAGGGGGTGTTTGATGTAATTAAGGGCAGGCTTAAAACAACTAAGCTAAAAATCTCTGCTTAGCATAGTGTGCCACCGGACTGGTATTTTGCCTCTTCTATCATTGTATCCAGATATATAACACAAGTAACGTTACACCTACAACAAGCCAGAAGTATTGGCTTTGTCAGTGGTTGTTAGATGCATAAAATAAAAATGCAGCATCCATGGCTTTGTTCAATATAATATTAAAACTGCACTTTGCTGAAATGATGAGCCTGAAAGAACTCTAGCCCGGGCCCCTTCTTTTCAACTTTTTTCACCAGCTTCTTTGAATGAACTGGATTCTGCAGCAGCCTGTGCTTGTTTGCACACTCCTTTCATCTAACAAAATGCGCTGCCCTAGACCGAGGCAGGAGGAGGCCACCGCAGGCAGTAACAGCCCAGACGGCCCATTGTCATGTATGTGGCAATCATCAGCCCCAGACAGAGTGACACTGGGCGGATGGGGCTGCTGTAGTGCTCCGAGGAGGAGTGCGAGGCGCCAGCATCAAGGGGCTCGAGGCTTCTCACAGGGAGCAGCGCTGCTCCCCGTGATGGCCTCAAAATTACGGACAAACGGCGTCCGTTAAAAGGATCCTCACGGACAACGGACGTGAGGTCCAATTTACGGACTGTCCGTGGAATTTACGGACGGTTGGTCACCCTACCAGTGATACGTCACAGCACGCCCCCGATCACCAGTGATACGTCACAGCACGCCCCCGATCACCAGTGATACGTCACAGCACGCCCACGATCACCAGTGATACATCACAATTACCCAGAACACAGCAGCATACAGCCACACATTGCACCAGAACACAGCAGCATGCAGCCACAAAATGCACCAGAACACAACAGCATGCAGCCATATAATGCACCAGAACACAACAGCATGCAGCCACACAATGTAACAGAACACAACAGCATGCAGCCACTCAATGCACCAGAACACAACAGCATGCAGCCACACGATGCACCAGAACACAACAGCAGGCAGCCACACAATGTAACAGAACACAACAGCATGCAGCCACTCAATGCACCAGAACACAACAGCAGGCAGCCACTCAATGCACCAGAACACAACAACATGCAGCCACTCAATGCACCAGAACACAACAGCATGCAGCCACATGATGCACCAGAACACAACAGCATGCAGCCACACAATGTAACAAAACACAACAGCATGCAGCCACACAATGCACCAGAACACAACAGCATTTAGCCATATAATGCACCAGAACACAACAGCATGCAGCCACACAATGCACCAGAACATAACAGCATGCAGCCATATAATGCACCAGAACACAACAGCATGCAGCCACACAATGCACCAGAACACAACAGCATGCAGCCACAAAATACACTAGAACACAGCAGCATGCAGCCACACAATGTAACAGAACACAAGAGCATGCAGCCACTCAATGCACCAGAACACAACAGCATGCAGCCACACAATGCACCAGAACACAACAGCATGCAGCCACAAAATACACTAGAACACAGCAGCATGCAGCCACACAATGTAACAGAACACAAGAGCATGCAGCCACTCAATGCACCAGAACACAACAGCATGCAGCCACACAATGCACCAGGACACAACAGCAGGCAGCCACACAATGCACCAGAACACAACAGCATGCAGCCACTCAATGCACCAGGACACAACAGCATGCAGCCACTCAATGCACCAGAACACAACAGCATGCAGCCACACAATGCACCAGGACACAACAGCATGCAGCCACACAATGCACCAGGACACAACAGCATGCAGCCACACAATGCACCAGGACACAACAGCATGCAGCCACACAATGCACCAGAACACAACAGCATGCAGCCACACAATGTAACAAAACACAACAGCATGCAGCCACACAATGTAACAAAACACAACAGCATGCAGCCACACAATGCACCAGAACACAACAGCATGCAGCCACTCAATGCACTAGAACAGAACAGAAAGGAACGCTGCAGGACAGAACACAGCAGCATGCAACAGCACAATGCACCAGAACATAACAACATGCAGCCACTCAATGCACCAGAACAAAACCGCATGCAGCCACACAATGTAACAGAACACAACAGCATGCAGCCACTCAATGCACCAGAACACAGAAGCATGCAGCCACAAAATACACTAGAACACAGCAGCATGCAGCCACACAATGTAACAGAACACAAGAGCATGCAGCCACACAATGCACCAGAACACAACAGCATGCAGCCATATAATGCACCAGAACACAACAGCATGCAGCCACACAATGCACCAGAACACAAGAGCATGCAGCCACACAATGCACCAGAACACAGCAGCATGCAGCCACACAATGCACCAGAACACAACAGCATGCAGCCATATAATGCACCAGAACACAACAGCATGCAGCCACACAATGCACCAGAACACAACAGCATGCAGCTACACAATGCACCAGAACACAACAGCATGCAGCCACACAATGCACCAGAACACAAGAGCATGCAGCCACACAATGCACCAGAACACATAAGCATGCAGCCACTCAATGCACCAGACACAGCAGCATGCAGCCACACAATGCACCAGAACACAACAGCATGCAGCCACTCAATGCACTAGAACACAACAGCATGCAGCCACACAATGCACCAGAACACAACAGCATGCAGCCACACAATGTAACAGAACACAACAGCATGCAGCCACACAATGTAACAAAACACAACAGCATGCAGCCACACAATGCACCAGAACACAACAGCATGCAGCCACACAATGTAACAGAACACAAAAGCATGCAGCCACACAATGCACCAGAACACAACTGCATGCAGCCACACAATGTAACAGAACACAACAGCATGCAGCCACACAATGCACCAGAACACAACAGCATGCAGCCACACAATGCACCAGAACACAGCAGCATGCAGCCACACAATGTAACAGAACACAACAGCATGCAGCCACACAATGCACCAGAACACAACAGCATGCAGCCACACAATGTAACAGAACATAACAGCATGCAGACACACAATGCACCAGAGCACAGCAGCAGCATGCAGCCACACGATGCACCAGAACACAACAGCATGCAGCCACACAATGCACCAGAACACAACAGCATGCAGCTACACAATGCACCAGAACACAACAGCATGCAGCCACACAATGCACCAGAACACAACAGCATGCAGCCACACAATGTAACAGAACATAACAGCATGCAGACACACAATGCACCAGAGCACAGCAGCAGCATGCAGCAACTCAATGCACCAGAACACAACAGCATGCAGCCACTCAATGCACCAGAACACAACAGCATGCAGCCACACTATGCACCAGAACACAACAGCATGCAGCCACACAATGCACCAGAACACAACAGCATTTAGCCATATAATGCACCAGAACACAGCATCATGCAGCCACACAATGCACCAGAACACAACAGCATGCAGACACACAATGCACCAGAGCACAGCAGCAGCATGCAGCAACTCAATGCACCAGAACACAACAGCATGCAGCCACTCAATGCACCAGAACACAACAGCATGCAGCCACACAATGCACCAGAACACAACAGCATGCAGCCACACAATGCACCAGAACACAACAGCATGCAGCCACTCAATGCACCAGAACACAACAGCATTTAGCCATATAATGCACCAGAACACAGCATCATGCAGCCACACAATGCACCAGAACACAACAGCATTTAGCCATATAATGCACCAGAACACAGCATCATGCAGCCACACAATGCACCAGAACACAACAGCATGCAGACACACAATGCACCAGAACACAACAGCATGCAGCCACACTATGCACCAGAACACAACAGCATGCAGCCACACAATGTAACAGAACACAACAGCATGCAGCCACACAATGCACCAGAACACAACAGCATGCAGCCACACAATGCACCAGAACACAACAGCATGCAGCCACACAATGCACCAGAACACAACAGCATGCAGCTACACAATGCACCAGAACACAACAGCATGCAGCCACACAATGCACCAGAACACAACAGCATGCAGCCACACAATGCACCAGAACACAACAGCATGCAGCCACACAATGCACCAGAACACAACAGCATGCAGCAACACAGTGCACCAGAACACAACAGCATGCAGCCACACAATGCACCAGAACACAACGGCATGCAGCCACACAATGTAACAAAACACAACAGCATGCAGCCACACAATGCACCAGAACACAGTAGCATGCAGCCACACAATGTAACAAAACACAACAGCATGCAGCCACACAATGCACCAGAACACAGCAGCATGCAGCCACACAATGTAACAAAACACAACAGCATGCAGCCACACAATGCACCAGAACACAACAGCATGCAGCCACACAATGCACCAGAACACAACAGCATGCAGCCACACAATGCACCAGAACACAACAGCATGCAGCCACACAATGCACCAGAACACAACAGCATGCAGCCACACAATGCACCAGAGCACAGCAGCAGCATGCAGCCACACGATGCACCAGAACACAACAGCATGCAGCCACACAAAAAAGTGCTCTCCTCTTCTCCCAGCCAACTACTGGCCGATCAGCCTCATACATGTCCCCCAAAAACTATTTTCCCGCCTTCTCCTGGACCACCTTCTAGATTGGATGGAGGATAATGAAATCCTGAGCCCCCTCCAGGCTGGCTTCAGGAAAAACACGTCCACCATGGACCAGATTTTCCGCCTCGTTCTCCTCTATTGGAAAACCGTGAGGATCGAGGGGGGAAGGCTGTACATGGTGTTCGTGGACCTGAGGTCAGCCTTTGACCTGGTCCCCCGCAAGAAATTGTGGGAGGTCCTAAAGGAGTTGGGTGTCCCCGCCCACCTGCTACACACTATAATTAGGCTTCACACTGGTAATTTTGCACAGGTTAGGTGTGGGAGGGATGGAGCCTTGTCTTCCAGATTTTCAGTCCTCAGAGGGGTAAGACAGGGTTGTTTCTTGGCACCAACCCTGTTTTGCCTGTATGTTAACAGTGCCATATTCCATCTTGACAATGTTAGGGACAACGACGCTCCATTTTGGGCAGGCAGGAGGTCTGCCGGCTATCATGTTCGCCGACGACACCCTCCTGCTTTCCAAATCACCAATGGGGATCCAGCGGATCTTAGATGGATTTGGTCTCTTCTGTAAACAATATGGTCTTGAGATCAATGCAGAGAAGACCAAATGTATGATATTTAACCCCTCCCCTAAAACCAGACCTAACACATCTCTGGGCTCAGCAAGATTAGAGAGGGTAAAAACCTTTCAATACCGAGGTGTAACACTACATGAGAACCTATCTTGGAACCCCCAAATAGTAAGATCTCGGCTTAAGCTTTCTCAATTGTCCGGTGCAATTCTGAAGGTTGCAAACACCTCTACCTTCAAACCCATCAGCCCAGCAATAGAAATGTACAAAAACCCAAGCAAAAGCGGCCGCTTCTTATGGTAGCGAGCTATGGGGGCACAAAGCAGGGACAGAACTTCTTAGCGTAGAAAATATTTTCCTGAGACGTCTTCTAGCCCTCCCCCGTGGCACACCCCTGCTTCCCTTGAGATTTGATCTGGGTCTCCCTTCTATTGCTGAGGACCTAGAACAAAAGCCTTTAAGATTCTGGCACAGGCTCTGGTCTACAAGTGAGCTTGCCCACTATAGGCAAGATCTCATTCAGGTATTAAACCTGAACAAGTGTGACAGAATTCCCTGGTTGGTCTTCATCAAGAAAGAACTGTATCGTTTGAGCCTCCAGGAGCTATGGGATGCTCCCGAACAAGGCTGCAGCCACACAATGCACCAGAGCACAGCAGCAGCATGCAGCCACTCAATGCACCAGAACACAACAGCATGCAGCCACACGATGCACCAGAACACAACAGCATGCAGCCACTCAATGCACCAGAACACAACAGCATGCAGTCACTCAATGCAACAGAACACAGCAGCATGCAGCCACTCAATGTAACAGAACACAACAGCATGCAGCCACACAATGCACCAGAACACAACAGCATGCAGCCACTCAATGCACCAGAACACAGCAGCATGCAGCTACACAATGCAACAGAACACAGCAGCATGCAGCCACTCAATGCAACAGAACACAACAGCATGCAGCCACTCAACGCAACAGAACACAACAGCATGCAGCCACTCAATGCACCAGAACACAGCAGCATGCAGCTACACAATGCAACAGAACACAGCAGCATGCAGCCACTCAATGCAACAGAACACAACAGCATGCAGCCACTCAATGCAACAGAACACAACAGCATGCAGCCACTCAATGCACCAGAACACAGCAGCATGCAGCTACACAATGCACCAGAACACAACAGCATGCAGCCACTCAATGCACCAGAACACAGCAGCATGCAGCTACACAATGCAACAGAACACAGCAGCATGCAGCTACACAATGCAACAGAACACAGCAGCATGCAGCCACTCAATGCACCAGAACACAACAGCATGCAGCCACTCAATGCAACAGAACACAACAGCATGCAGCCACACAATGTAACAGAACACAACAGCATGCAGCCACACAATGCACCAGAACACAACAGCATGCAGCCACTCAATGCACCAGAACACAACAGCATGCAGCCACTCAATGCACCAGAACACAACAGCATGCAGCCACTCAATGCACCAGAACACAACAGCATGCAGCCACACGATGCACCAGAACACAACAGCATGCAGCCACTCAATGCACCAGAACACAACAGCATGCAGCCATATAATGCACCAGAACACAACAGCATGCAGCCACACAATGCACCAGAACACTACAGCATGCAGCCACTCAATGCGCCAGAACACAACAGCATGCAGCCACACAATGCACCAGAACACAGCAGCATGCAGCCACACGATGCACCAGAACACAACAGCATGCAGCCACACGATGCACCAGAACACAACAGCATGCAGCCACTCCATGCACCAGAACACAACAGCATGCAGCCACACGATGCACCAGAACACAACAGCATGCAGCCACTCAATGCACCAGAACACAACAGCATGCAGCCACACAATGCACCAGAACACAGCAGCATGCAGCCACACGATGCACCAGAACACAACAGCATGCAGCCACACGATGCACCAGAACACAACAGCATGCAGCCACTCAATGCACCAGAACACAACAGCATGCAGCCACACGATGCACCAGAACACAACAGCATGCAGCCACTCAATGCACCAGAACACAACAGCATGCAGCCACACAATGCACCAGAACACAACAGCATGCAGCCACACAATGCACCAGAACACAACAGCATGCAGCCATATAATGCACCAGAACACAACAGCATGCAGCCACACAATGCACCAGAACACAACAGCATGCAGCCACTCAATGCACCAGAACACAACAGCATGCAGCCACTCAATGCACCAGAACACAACAGCATGCAGCCACACGATGCACCAGAACACAACAGCATGCAGCCACACGATGCACCAGAACACAACAGCATGCAGCCACTCAATGCACCAGAACACAACAGCATGCAGCCACACAATGCACCAGAACACAGCAGCATGCAGCCACACAATGTACCAGAACATAACAACATGCAGCCACACAATGTAACAGAACACAACAGCATGCAGCCACTCAATGCACCAGAACACAACAGCATGCAGCCACGCAATGCACCAAAACACAGCAGCATGCAGCCACACAATGCACCAGAACACAACAGCATGCAGCCACACGATGCACCAGAACAAAACAGCATGCAGCCACACGATGCACCAGAACACAACAGCATGCAGCCACGCAATGCACCAAAACACAGCAGCATGCAGCCACACAATGCACTAGAACACAACAGCATGCATCCACTCAATGCACCAGAACACAACAGCATGCAGCCACACAATGCACTAGAACACAACAGAAAGGAACGCTGCAGGACAGAACACAGCAGCATGCAACCGCACAATGCACCAGAAGATAACAACATGCAGCCACTCAATGCACCAGAACACAACAGCATGCAGCCACACAATGCACCAGAACACAGCAGCATGCAGCCACACAATGCACCAGAACACAACAGCATGAAGCCACACAATGCACTGGAACACAACAGCATGCATCCACTCAATGCACCAGAACACAACAGCATGCAGCCACACAATGCACTAGAACACAACAGAAAGGAACGCTGCAGGACAGAACACAGCAGCATGCAACCGCACAATGCACCAGAAGATAACAACATGCAGCCACTCAATGCACCAGAACACAACAGCATGCAGCCACACAATGCACCAGAACACAACATCATGCAGCCACACAATGCACCAGAACACAACAGCATGCAGCCACACAATGTAACAAAATACAACAGCATGAAGCCACACAATGCACCAGAACACAACAGCAAGCAGCCACGCAATGCACCAGAACACAACAGAAAGGAACGCTGCAGGACAGAACACAGCAGCATGCAACAGCACAATGCACCAGAACATAACAACATGCAGCCACTCAATGCACCAGAACACAACAGCATGCAGCCACACAATGTAACAAAACACAACAGCATGCAGCCACAGAATGCACCAGTACATAACAACATGCAGCCACTCAATGCACCAGAACACATCAGCATGCAGCCACACAATGTAACAGAACACAACAGCATGCAGCCACACAATGCACCAGAACGCATCAGCATGCAGCCACACAATGCACCAGAACACAACAGCATGCAGCCACACAATGTAACAGAACACAACAGCATGCAGCCACACAATGTAACAGAACACAACAGCATGCAGCCACTCAATGCACCAGAACACAACAGTATGCAGCCACACAATGTAACAGAACACAACAGCATGCAGCCACACAATGTAACAGAACACAACAGCATGCAGCCACTCAATGCACCAGAACACAACAGCATGCAGCCACACAATGTAACAGAACACAACAGCATGCAGCCACACAATGCACCAGAACACATCAGCATGCAGCCACACAATGCACCAGAACACAACAGCATGCAGCCACACAATGTAACAGAACACAACAGCATGCAGCCACACAATGTAACAGAACACAACAGCATGCAGCCACTCAATGCACCAGAACACAACAGTATGCAGCCACACAATGTAACAGAACATAACAACCTGCAGCCACACAATGTAACAGAACACAAGAGCATGCAGCCGCACAATGCACCAGGACACAACAGCATGCAGCCACACAATGCAGCAGAACACAAAAGCATGCAGCCACACAATACACTAGAACACAGCAGAAATGCAGCCACACAATGCACCAGAACACAGCAGCATGCAGCCACACAATGCACCAGAACACAACAGCATGCAGCCACACAATGCACCAGAACACAACAGCATGCAGCCACACAATGCACTAGAACACAACAGCATGCAGCCACTCAATGCACTAGAACAGAACAGAAAGGAACGCTGCAGGACAGAACACAGCAGCATGCAACAGCACAATGCACCAGAACACAAAAGCATGCAGCCACAAAATACACTAGAACACAGCAGCATGCAGCCACACAATGTAACAGAACACAAGAGCATGCAGCCACTCAATGCACCAGAACACAAGAGCATGCAGCCACACAATACAACAGAACACAACAGCATGCAGCCACACAATGCACCAGGACACAACAGCATGCAGCCACACAATGCACCAGAACACAACAGCATGCAGCCACTCAATGCACCAGGACACAACAGCATGCAGCCACACAATGCACCAGAACACAACAGCATGCAGCCACACAATGCACCAGGACACAACAGCATGCAGCCACACAATGTAACAAAACACAACAGCATGCAGCCACACTATGCACCAGAACACAACAGCATGCAGCCACACAATGTAACAAAACACAACAGCATGCAGCCACACAATGCACCAGAACACAACAGCATGCAGCCACTCAATGCACTAGAACAGAACAGAAAGGAACGCTGCAGGACAGAACACAGCAGCATGCAACAGCACAATGCACCAGAACATAACAACATGCAGCCACTCAATGCACCAGAACAAAACCGCATGCAGCCACACAATGTAACAGAACACAACAGCATGCAGCCACTCAATGCACCAGAACACAAAAGCATGCAGCCACAAAATACACTAGAACACAGCAGCATGCAGCCACACAATGTAACAGAACACAAGAGCATGCAGCCACACAATGCACCAGAACACATAAGCATGCAGCCACACAATGCACCAGAACACAAGAGCATGCAGCCACACAATGCACCAGAACACAGCAGCATGCAGCCACACAATGCACCAGAACACAACAGCATGCAGCCATATAATGCACCAGAACACAACAGCATGCAGCCACTCAATGCAACAGAACACAACAGCATGCAGCCACACAATGTAACAGAACACAACAGCATGCAGCCACACAATGCACCAGAACACAACAGCATGCAGCCACTCAATGCACCAGAACACAACAGCATGCAGCCACTCAATGCACCAGAACACAACAGCATGCAGCCACTCAATGCACCAGAACACAACAGCATGCAGCCACACAATGCACCAGAACACAACAGCATGCAGCCACTCAATGCACCAGAACACAACAGCATGCAGCCACTC
Source organism: Lissotriton helveticus (assembly GCF_964261635.1). NCBI lineage: Eukaryota > Metazoa > Chordata > Amphibia > Caudata > Salamandridae > Lissotriton > Lissotriton helveticus. The sequence goes on along the minus strand of NC_136060.1, from coordinate 506,015,019 downwards.
AATGCACCAGAACACAACAGCATGCAGCCATATAATGCACCAGAACACAACAGCATGCAGCCACACAATGCACCAGAACACAACAGCATGCAGCCACACAATGCACCAGAACACAACAGCATGCAGCCACACAATGCAACAGAACACAACAGCATGCAGCCACACAATGCACCAGAACACAACAGCATGCAGCAACTCAATGCACCAGAACACAACAGCATGCAGCCACACAATGTAACAGAACACAACAGCATGCAGCCACTCAATGCACCAGAACACAGCAGCATGCAGCTACACAATGCAACAGAACACAACAGCATGCAGCCACTCAATGCACCAGAACACAACAGCATGCAGCCATATAATGCACCAGAACACAACAGCATGCAGCCACTCAATGCACCAGAACACAGCAGCATGCAGCCACTCAATGCACCAGAACACAACAGCATGCAGCCACACAATGCACCAGAACACAACAGCATGCAGCCACACAATGCACCAGAACACAACAGCATGCAGCCATATAATGCACCAGAACACAACAGCATGCAGCCACTCAATGCACCAGAACACAACAGCATGCAGCCACTCAATGCACCAGAACACAACAGCATGCAGCCATATAATGCACCAGAACACAACAGCATGCAGCCACTCAATGCATCAGAACACAACAGCATGCAGCCACTCAATGCACCAGAACACAACAGCATGCAGCCCCACGATGCACCAGAACACAGCAGCATGCAGCCATATAATGCACCAGAACACAACACAAAGGAGAGCTGCAGGACAGAACACAACAGCATACAACAGCATACCACAGCACAATGCACCAGAACACAACAGCATGCAGTCACACAATGCACCAGAACACAGCAGCATGCAGTCACACATTGCACCAGAACACAGCAGCATGCAGCCACACAATGCACCAGAACACAACAGCATGCAGCCACTCAATGCACCAGAACACAACAGCATGCAGATACACAATGCAACAGAACACAGCAGCATGCAGCCACGCAATGCACCAAAACACAGCAGCATGCAGCCACACAATGCAACAGAACACAACAGCATGCAGCCACTCAATGCACCAGAACACAACAGCATGCAGCCATATAATGCACCAGAACACAACACAAAGGAGAGCTGCAGGACAGAACACAACAGCATACAACAGCATACCACAGCACAATGCACCAGAACACAACAGCATGCAGTCACACAATGCACCAGAACACAGCAGCATGCAGTCACACAATGCACCAGAACACAGCAGCATGCAGCCACACAATGCACCAGAACACAACAGCATGCAGCCACTCAATGCACCAGAACACAACAGCATGCAGATACACAATGCAACAGAACACAGCAGCATGCAGCCACGCAATGCACCAAAACACAGCAGCATGCAGCCACACAATGCAACAGAATACAACACAAAGGAGAGCTGCAGGACAGAACACAACAGCATACAACAGCACAATGCACCAGAACACAACAATATGCACCCACACAATGCACTAGAACACAACAGAAAGGAATGATGCAGGACAGAACACAGCAGTATGCATTTTTGAGAGGTGTGGTGCAGCGGCTAGGGCAACTGACTTCGGAGCACAGGGTTCACGGTTCGATCCCTGGCTCTGGCGGCAGCTCAGCTCAGCATCATGTGACTCTAGGCAATAGCTCACTTAATTTCCACGACGGCCCCCAGCGCTTTGAGACCCGTAAGGATGAGTAGTTTGCGCTTTACAAATACGGATTTAGTTCAGTGCACCAGATCCATGGCTGGACTGACCAGCCAGGCCACCTGGCAATCCCCCGGGAGGCTGAAGCCGCAGGAGGCCGGTTTTGACAATTGGAGGCCATTTTCTGCCTTCGGGAGTGTGGTGCACGTTACGTGATCCCGGTGGCAACTTCAAAGGGTTGTCCTGGTTCTACCGTCCCTTAGCACGTCTGTATATATGGGCTGAAGATATAATTTTTGCCAGGACTTTTTAAAGTTTCCAGTCCGGTCCTGACCAGAACCCAACAGAAGGGAAGGCAGCAACGCAAAGGCACACAACACAAACCACACCCTGCCTGTGATGTCAGCGGCTGGATCATGATGTCCAGTGACACCCAGCTCCACGCAGACAGACGCGTGGGCTCAGAAGTGGCGGGGCTGTGGCTCTCAGAGGCTTTGGAGAGACACTAATATTGTGTGTGGAGACCCAGCCAAGCAGAGGCTGCTACAAGCGATCTGGAGACCCATAAATCAGGGGACATTACTTTTAATGCTGGAGCCTGGGGGTGCCAGCCCAGCCCCTGGGGGTCCCCGTCTTGGAGACTGAGCTCCAGCGCCTGCCAAAGGCACTGATTCTGAGTCTGATGCTGGGGACAGGGAGTTCTCTTGGAGTTTTACTGCTTCCTTGGAGCGGGCCAGCTGTGCGCTCACTGCAGCTGCGCGTGCTCCCAGGCCTCCTCTTGGGCTTTGAGTGAATGTTGACAGCTCTGCTGGGCTGTGAGCAGGAGGCACACACTGTGAGATCTCTCCTGGAGCAGAGCACAGCACCTCAAGGTCCCAGAGTGTTTGATCTTGGTCCCATCTACATTAAGTATGAAACACTTTAAATGATGTGGATTCATAAGAAACTGAGTCAGAACCAAGAAACTTTGCAAAACTTTCCACTCAAGGATGGGAAAAGTTGCCTATTTTTTTACTTCACGTAAAATCTGATTTGCAAGAGAATTTCTTGAATAAAGGTGAGTTTTTATCACTTAGTTTCCCCCTCCTAAAGCTACATTTAGCAGAAGGGGACAAGTTGCAGAAGAAACATCTGCATGACACATATAAACTCCTATAATAGCCACACTCGTCTACCATCAAAAGCAAGAAAAATGCTTTAGTCAGAACTGAGGGCCAGATGTGTCAAGATACCCTTTTGCGAATCCCAAATAGCGATTTTTAAGGAATCGCTATTTGAGAATTGCAAAATGGTATGTATATAAAAATTCGCTATTTTTTAGCGATTTCTTAAAATTCCTTAATTGCGATTAGCAAATTGCTAATCGCAATTAAGGAATAATTTCCCATTCATTTCTATGGGCCAGGAGGCTCATAGGAATGAATGTGAAATTATTCTAAATTTGCCATTCGCAATTTGTTAATCGCAAATTGAAAATAATTTCAAGGGTGCAGGGGTTGGCTTAGGGACACCCTGCTGCACCCCCTGAAATTGACATATGTGCTCATATGGCGTACATACATGCCCTAAGGGCATGTATGAGCGTCACATGCCACCTTTACAAATTGCAAAAAGTGCATCTGTAAAACAATTCGCAAAATACCACCAACTACAAGTTGGTGGTAATTTGCGATTTCTTACGAGTGAAATTGCAAAACTTTCTTCTTTCTTACATACCATTTAAGAAATTGCTTTTTGCGATTCCTTAAATGGTAGCGCAAAATTAAGGAATCGCAAATTTAGTGATTCCTTAATTTTGCGATGCGATTTTTTTAATACATCGCATTTCCCATCTTTTTGTCGCAAACGCTGCTATTTTGCGATTCGTAGCGTTTGCGACAAAAAAACCGCTTGATACATCTGCCCCCATGTCAGAACTGGACCTGGGAAGAACGTGCTAAATTTCACTTTGCAGAATTACACAGAGTTACATAAAAACCTGGCGAGATGCTGTGTAGTTTCGCCATATTAAGTAAAATGAACATTGTGCTGCTCGCGCTCTAATTTTTAGCCCTGTAGCGAGTTTGGCGAAGAAAAATTGGCACGAGCAGCACCATGTTGTTTTCGAGTTGATTTTGCTGTCGCTCGAGTACAAAATCTACTCGGGAAGCAGATGTCTGACCATGACTGCTCACGTCTCATAAAATCTTGCCGGAAGTACTCCTAGTGACTGGAAATCATGCTAGGGGACACCGATTCCTGCCCTCCAGCTCACATTCTGAAGCCTTGCGTTGTTCCTGTTCTCATCGCGTTTCTCAAACAGGATACAAATTCTGCCACATGCCTGTTGGCGAAAACTCAACTTTACAAGAGTAACGCAGAGTCACCAAAAATTCTCCAATTCTGCTTGCGGAATTACATTTCTGCCCAGGCCTAGTGAAAACCTTGTAGGGTGCATTGAGTTTGGCCAATCAGTAGACAAAGAATGAGGACATTGATACCCTTCATTTTCAAGCAATTTTACGGTCGCTAACGCCTTGATTCATAAAAACAGAGCCTTTCTGCCCGCAAAATGGCATTTTCAAATACAACAAACCCAAATAGTGATTCAGTAACTGTTGGACTTGGCCCTCTCTGCAGGGTCATCCCTGAACTTTTTGCCTTCCTCCAATATTGTCCCTGACCTGTTTTTGTTGGTTTATGACTCTGGGCACTTTACCACTGCTGACCAGTGCTAAAGTGCATATGCTCTCCCTACTGTAAAATGTGTACATTGTTTGGTTTCCATGATTGGCTTATTTGGTTTACTGTCAGTCCCCAGTAAAGTGCACCAGGAGTGCCAGGGCTTGTAACTACAAATGCTGCTAGTGGGCCTGCAGCACTGGTTGTGCCACCCACAGAAGCAGCCTTTTAAAATGTGTCTAGGGTCTGCCATTGGAGAACCTACGTGCAGTCTGGTACTGTCATGATGACTGCGCAAGTGCACCCACTTGCCAGTCCCTAAACCTTCCCTTTACTTCATATTAGTCACCCCTATGGTAGGCCCAAGGTCAGGGTGCATTGTAAACATAACGTAGGACATGCCCTGATGTGTGTGGCATGTCCTAATAGTGAATTACAGCCATTTTCGTTTTTCACTATTGTAAGGCTACCTGTTCTCATAGGCCAGAATGGGCTGCTGGAATTATTACACTCTATAATCCCAGCAGGCTCAGGGAACACGGTAGAAAGTCAAGTATAGTATGCCTGAACTCAGAATAATAAAATACATATTTTAGTAAAGTTTATTTTAATATCCTGTGTTTGCAAATACTACTTTTAGAAAGTTAGTATTTGCTTGCCTAACCATTTCAGCCCGCCTCTACTAGGATGTGTATCTGCTGTCTGGTTTCTGTGAGTGACAGGGCTGGGGCTGACAGGTGGTGAATAGAGGGATTACACCAGGATGGGTGGGGGGAGTGCCCCTTCACTCTGAATAGGGCTGTGCTCTGCCACCTCAATGCTGGCTCCGCCCCCTGGGGAGAGACTGATGGCTCTGCCCTGCACGTTGTGAATAGGGAGGGGAAGACTGTCAACAGAGTGCTCCTGGACTGTACTTGTCACCACAATGCTGGCTCCACCTCCTGCGGAGCATCTGAGGTCCCTGCCCTGCACACTGAAAGGAGAAACCAGAGTCTGCAAAACAAAGTGCTCCAGAGCTGAATTGGACTATGCAATGGCCCCCCTGGCCTGAAAGAAGAAAATAAACTGTGTATAAAAAGAGGAGCTCTGCTCCTAACAAATCAGATCCTGTTTTACCACAACGAACCTCTTCCCAACTAGAAGGACCAAGAAGAAGCTGAAGGACTGACCTGCAGTGGTGGCTTGCTGAGGAAGGAGAGGAAAAGACCAGAGAGGACTTTGTTTTATTGTGCTTTAAACTATCTCCAAGGGCTTGATTGAGCTTGCCCCCTGAACTGAACCCCAGGATCAGTGGGTTCATCTTGCCTTTGCTCGTCTTCAATTGAGCCGTGTGTTACCTTCCCCGCCGGAGCCGAGTCCTGTGCACCTTTGTCCCTCCTAGGGCCGTGACACCCAGGAGCCTGGCCGCCCTTGCCCGCTGAGAGCCCCGCTCATGCAGAGTCTGCAGAGTCGCTCTCTCCCCGTCGGGCCGGGCCGCCTGCTCCCCTGTCACCTCGCCTGCTATTTGGAGCCTGCGTGTGTTCCCTCGCCCCTCCTGCCGGAATCCCGCTGGAGCGCGATCTACGCCCCGGACGGCCGCCCGTACGATTGCACGTACCCGGCCGCCCCGCTTTGCCCTCCATCTCGTGAGACAGGCTGCGCTGCCCTCCTGAAGTGACCCCTAGTACGGTCCATACTGGAGGTCCTGGGCCGCGCCTGCCTGCCGGAAGCCGCCCGCTAACTAAAGACCCGAAGGTACGCTTGTTCATCAAAATGCACTGAAGGAGTGCGACGCGTACCCCTGACGTGCGCTGCTTCACCCCGTACTCCCCTCCAAGGAGTCCGCACCGCATCAGTGAAGCCGTGAACACCCAAGAACAGCACCACTGAACTCGACAGGAGTTCGCCACGGACTCAGGGTCCGCAACGTTCTGTTTTCCCCGCATCATTGTTTTGGCACGAACGAATCGTATGGCCGCCCTACGACGTGTACTCTACCCTAAAGCTGATCGCACCGTACGCTCCGCCTCGCAAGATGCGTGAGCTTCGATCGGCCTGCCTGCCTCGTCCCGCACAGAATACGCTAGCGCGCTGCGCAGCGCCCAGTCATCCATGAACTGTGCCACAAGGTCAGGGCCCGCTTGAGCAAGGTGGGGGGATCGTGTTTTAACCTTGAACTTGACTAAATCAGTACTATTTAAGAACTTTGAAAGAACACTTGCTGCTTTCACATCCTGTGGCCTCATTGATAAACGTTATATGGTCTTGTGATAACCCTGCATAAACTAAGCATTTTTATATAAAGCTACGTATTTTTGATACAAATTCTACGCTTGGTGTCCATTTGAGGTGGGTCATTGTGTTTACTGTATGTGGTCATAAATGCTTAACTAACTTAGCGCCCTGAGGAATAGCCTTGACTGCTCGCGCCACGCAACCTAGAGGGTGAGCAGGGGTTATTCTTAAGGGGTAATTCCCTTGCCCTGACTATAGGAGAGGGTCCCTGTTTGTCACAAGTGCATACCTGTGCCAACCAGAGACCCCCAATTCTAACAGTAACAGGTTACCGAATCTTACCAAATCGCTAATTAGGTTAGGGGATAAATACAGATTTGTATTTGGAAGGGGCGTGTTAAGGACCTCCCTCCCAGATACTGGAATCTGATCAGAAAACATTACGGGCCTCATTTATGAGGCCATGTGTCACTTTTACGCCGCAGGTGCATCACTTTTTGTGATGCAGCGTAAAAAATGTGCCTTATTGCACCATATTTACAAAGTGACGCATCTAGGTAGATGCGCCACTTTGTAAACCCCTGCGGGACATTATACCTGCACCAGGTATAATGTATGCAGGGGGGCGTTTTGGCGCAAGAAAGGGTCGTAGAAGTGACGCAGTGAAGTCTATAAGATTTCACTGCGCCACTTCTAGGCCACAAATGCGTCAATATCTTACGCCTGCCTCACAGCAGGCGTAAGACTGACGCAGGCCGTTTCACATTGGGCTTGACCCATGTGAGATATGTCAGAAATAATGACGTATCTGTAACTCCTTGCGACATGATGCGTCATACAATAAATATGACGCATCAATCATGTCGCAAGGAGGGCGCACAGAGAAGTGACGCATCGCTGCTTTCATGCAGCGATGCGTCACTTCTCAAAAATGAGGCCCTACTATTTTTTCAACCTCCTCAAAGGAGGTGATTAGCCAGTTGCAAGCGGGTCTCCATGGGACCCCGTCCTCTTTGTGAATGTTCACAAAAACGTGTTTTCATGAGGCACATGCCAGCTCCCAAAAAGATTTGTGTATTTTATCTTTGCTGACTCCACAATTTGTGACCTACTTCATGCATATTAATAAGGAAGGTCGAATTGCAACTCATTATGAATCAGTATTTTAAGTACCAACTAATTAATCCATAGGTTGGTTCGCAAAATACCAATGGATTTGTTAGAAGTCTGTGCTCAAGTTGCACCCAACAAACCAGTTTTTTACTTTCCATTTAACGAATCACAAATCATTATTTGTCATAATTTATTATTCCTTAAAATGAATCTTGGTATATGGGGGCTTAAGTGTTGTTATTTGCCTGTTTGTCTGGATTCAGAGCCTTTCTGTGTGCTGTGAAATAAGCTTGTATAGCAGTAGCAGCCACCGACACAGGGGTTCCCGGCACTTGGAGATGGAAAGAGTGCACTCAGAGCCCCCTAACTCAGAACAACCATGACTTCAGTTGTTTCTATCCACTCCCCACTAAAGCAGCGCGGCACCCCATCCTTGGGTTCAGTAACAGTTTTACGACCACCAATAAACTGCTGGCCCTAACCTGGTCTTCGAGTCGAACATTAACTGCCAAGAAGCTCTGCAGAGCTTTAGGTAAAATGTTAATTTTGTAACTTTTTGTAATTTTACTGAGTGTTTCTTTTAAGAATATGCAACAGTTTCAACGCCTTGGTGGCGAATTTTGTTAACCCGATATTCAACTTTGTGTTGTCCGGGTGTACGCCTGCCAGCAGGGGCGGCCTTAGGCATGTGCAAGCTGTGCACCTGCACAGGGCCACCAAACCCCCGGGGCCTCCACGCCAATATATACCCTTAATATAATAATCCTCTGAGGATGGATACATATTTGCGTGGCCGCCCCTGGCAGGGATTTGGTGACCTCCGACTCTGTTCCACTTCCTAACACCCTGACCCCCCCTCCTGAGCTCCGGGGGGGGTCTCTGCACCACCTGGACCCCCTCTCTGGGGCCCCCACCCACGCTCCCTGCCCAGGGCCGCCATGAGCCTAGAGCCGCCCCTGCTGCCATTATGCCTTGGCGGCATGATCGAGCTTCACGGGGGACAAATTCCACCACACGGTGAGTGGCAGCACTTGTCCGGAACGCCGCGTTACAAGAGCAATGCTGAGTCACCAAATTTTGCCAAATCTCCATGAACTTCGCCAGCGTAGCGGAATATTTCACCCACCCCTAGTCGTGTCTTCAATAATACATTACAAGAAAAGAATGACCCTGATCTGTCCCTAGTAATGAAGGCAACATGGAAAGAATGAGTTAGAGAACCTTTTGTTCCCAAAAGCCCCCGAACTGCACTGGCCATTCATGATGGTATGGACCCGCCACCCTTTGCACCCCAGACCGCTAGTGAGACACAACAGTGTCAGTATCCACAAGATGGAACTGTAAGAGGTGAGAAAGGTTCATGAAAACTAGAAGGGATCCTGGACCTGTGGTCTTTCGCTTACTTCCCAACAGGAACCTCAAAACTTAGCCCAAGTGCCTAGAAAGATGGCGGCGTCTTGACCAAAAAGGTGTATCCTGACACCGCGACTGACTTGTCCCTCAAATCTCTTGTTCTTCTGAGTAAATTTGGGCTGTTCCAGTTTCAGTCACCACAGGAAGCCATTGAGGGCAAAAGACCTCCTTACCTGCCCTTGGATGTGCCTGGGAATCCTGTACAAGAACAAAGAACAGCCCTGAGATGACTACGGGTGCACAGCCAGCTCCTGCTCAGAAGGCCCACGTTGACGTACCACTTAGATACTTGACTAATACACAGTCTCTGGACCCACACCCATTGCAGTGTGGGTCACAGTCAGAACAGACATATGCTGCCAGAGCTGCACAGAGCACAGCTGGGGATACCAGGTTGCTCACTGCAGCCTATGCAGCCAGTCAGAGGGGCAACCTTCACAAATGAACAGGTCACAAAGAGACAGTGAGTCCTGTGTCTGTCAGCATAGTGGTTAGTGGGGTGCTAGACCCACCTGTGGTCCATCTCTGTAGTTCAGAGACAGATGCTCTCTGATATCAACGCCAACGTGTGTTGAGAACCCAAGTTCAAGGCACGTGGGACGGAAGCTAGGGAGTGCCCGAGGCGGCGAAAGAAGGATGCTCTACAAAATTGTCACTTGGTGATAGAGGAGAGCGACCTTGCCAGACAGTGTGCCCGATTCACATAACTAACTTAAGACAAAATCCTAAACTTACTACCATTTTGGTATTCACAGAAGGCACTTACTCATTTTGGTATTCACAGAAGGCACTTACTCATTTCGGTATTCACAGAAGGCACTTACTCATGTCGGTATTCACAGAAGTTAGTACTCCTAACTTTAGGACTCCTAAATGCCTTCGGTGAATACCGAAAGTCTTAAAATTAGGGTTTTTCTCTATTTAGTAGTAGTAAAGTTAGGACTCCTAACTTCTGTGAATATGGAAATGAGTAAGTGCCCTCTGTGAATACCAAAATGGTAGTAAGTTTAGGATTATGTCTTAAGTTTGTTCTGTGAATCTGGCCCAGTGTCTCTGGTGCTGGGGGGCAGCTCATATCCATCAATCCACTATTCCTACAATGCTCCCTCATCTCTGGGGCCTCTGAAAGGCTTCAACGCACTCTTGAGGTTCCGTGACGATTTTACTCGTGTTTGTAACATTGTCGTAAATACATAATTTTGGTATCAGTGGACCGCAAATGATCCATTTAGTATATCCTGGTGTTTTCGCTATGCTACGAGCAAGAGCACTCCTGTTACAAACACATTTCTGTTCTACCCATGGCATCCATCTTAGAACACGGAAGCCATTTTGTATTCCTTGCCCTCACATAGTCAATGGACACGCAATGACCTCTTTTCATTTAAGGACACGTAGGCTTTAGCCGGCGATTCACCTTACGAGTGACACGTGCACCTTAGGCCAGCAACGCTGTGGCAGCATGACTCGGCAAGAGCTGCCTCCCCAGCCTGAGGCCAGTCCTGCTATACTGGTTCTTGTGTCCATTGGCCTGATCATGATTAGGCGGCCGAAGCTGGTAACCGTGCCCATTTACGACCCACAAACATCTCTTATCCTGTCTTTCTATCTTCCACACCTAGCTCTGCTCCTTTCCTTCTGGGCCTTTATTAGGGGGAGGTAACGAAATTTACGATGAGGCGGTCCGGGTCTTGAATGAAGAATTGACATGGGATTATGATGGACTAGTGGGAACCCCTCATTCGTAATGTTTTGACATCAGATACTGCTGACGATTCCTGTGCAACGCCAAAGATTTATTGTTTAAGACACGAATGTTTAGAACTGTGGTAACAGGTAAAGAATTTGCCCCGAGCAGAATATTTAGTATATAAGGAACAACCCTCTTTGTACAAATTGAACAGGCTCCTAGACACTGCCCGTGTGCAGTTTCTGTGACTTCTGTGTCCCTGCAGTAATAAACCTTTGGTCTTTGACGCCACCATCGAGAAGCCCGTGTTTCTGTTTGTTTGTGCACCGAGACAGGTTGAACTCCGGGGTCTTCGGGTGTTTTCCCTGACACCTCTGGACGGAACCAAAAAGTCCAGAACTCCAATTGGCGCCCAACGTAGGGCGACGTCATTCGGTACCGGTCCAAAAGCCTGAAGAGTTCGAGGAGCTTCGTGTGAAGATTTCAGAGGGAGGCGCCCCACTTCATCGATCCCGGCATATCGCAAAAGTGGCCCCGACGTTCTCTTCCGCGAGGGTTCCCGTTCAGACGGCTGCAGTGGTCCGTTGCCTTGACCGTCGCCCTGTCTTGGACCCGAGGTGCAGTCCTTAGTACGGCGAGACGTGACGGGTTTCTCCTTGGTGACGTCTTCAGTACCTCAGTTAAGTATTTTGTGAGGGTTGCTCCTGTTTGGATAATCCTTTTAGTTCTCAGTTCAGTTCAGTTCTGTAAGATTATCACTGGTTATTCTGGTTACGATAATCATTCTGTTCAGTCCAGGTATCGATACGTTTATCAGTTCTGGTAGGCCTAAGTTCTTGGTTCGAGTGCGCATCTTTTCTGTTTGTGTCTAGTTTGTTTTGTGTTCCGGATTATAAAATGGTAAGTCGGAAAAATTGTATGTTGTCTTGTTTTAGTTGCAACAGTGATTCCCAGTTGGAGGACTCGTGTTTGGTTCCTCCGATTGGAACTCCCCTTTATGATCTATATTGCAAATTTGGTGTGGGCCCTATCTCTTATAACGAGGTATGGATCCGCTTCACAGAGAAAGATGGTGTCCTTAGTTGGCCACTACATGGTAGTTTTGAACCTGAAGTTCTCGATAATCTAGAAAGAAGGTTGTTTAAGAAGAAAGCCCGGCCGGCAATGTTTGATTCTTTCCGTTATTGGCGAAAAGAATCTAAACAGAGAGAAATTAAAAAGTTGAAGAAAGAACAGAAAGAGCAAGAGTTGACTTTAGAACAGTCTGCTAGGCAGCTGCAACTCAACGAGTCTGAGAAAGCGATGGAGGTGGCCAATAGAGAGCGTAATTTAGCGATAGACAAGTGCTATCCTGCTTTACCATCGAGTACGGCTAAGATAGTAGAGGACCCTGAAAAGGATCCCCTGTTGTCTTACTTGTTACGATCACCCCCACCATATGCACAGGGTGCTACGGCTCCACCTATACCGAATGTTCAATTACCGGTTGCTGGACAACCCGGTGTCCCTGTTCCCGCTCACCTGAATCAAGTTCCTGTACCTCCTGTGGTCAATATTAATGTTCCTTCGACAACCCCTCTTCTAGGGTTGCCGGCTTCTTTACCTATGCCTGTGTCGCTCACACCTGCTAGTTCACAAGCTATTTTTCCTGCTACTCCTACTGTTCCTAATCTATCTGTTCCAACTGCTACTCTATTTACTGCCTCTGCTAATATTATGACTCCACTTTCTGTTCGTCGGAGAATCACTGATTCTGTCTCTAATATTCTATCTCCCTTCTATAAAACTCTGATTAAGACTCCTACCTCTGACTCTGTACAGAGGCGTAGTCAGCTTCCCAGTACTGAAGAAAGAGGAATATTAGATTCCACTGCTCTTAGATGGGTTTCGAAGGTTGGAAGATATAATGTACAAAATGTATTAGATACATTTGTGCAATGGAATGAACCGACACAACGATATGTGTTCGATGAAATGTGTTTCCTTCTACGTGAGGAATTGGAAGAGGATGACCCTGAATCAAATCTAGGAGAATTAATTAATGTTCAGAAAGAATTTGCTGCAGGTATGATAGTCGGTCAAAATATAAAAGGAGCGATGGAACTGGTTCTAAGTTATAGGACCGACTCATCCCTTCGTTCACCGAGAGAGTTAGAGAAACGCAGTACAAAACAAAATCGTCAATACCCAATGAGAGAGGTTCCACCAATTTGGCGTGAAGCTGTGCAAGCTAATGTAAACCTTGGTATTGCAGCCGCTCCGGCCCAATTCCAGAGAGTATGGATACATATTCCATGGAAGCGAGCTGAAGTATTAGCAGTGAAACAGGCCTTGCCAGATCCGCGTAAAAATCCTGCAGGGTACTACAAAGAGTTGGCTCAAACAGTTGACGCTTGTGTATTGAATCTTGCTGACATAGATCTGCTATTTGGTAATGTAGTACCGCAACCAATTTGGGCTAAAATTCGTAAAGAGAATCATCCAGTTGCCCTAGGTGGTGACTGGGCGGCTATAATTGCAGCGGATGGTCAACAAATAGGTGGTTCCAAACCAGAACCCCTAATTGCTAATTTGCCTGGTAGGATAATCGATTTAATGAAAACCTTGATGCCAGCATTACGCGTTAACTGGGACAAATTGTCCGCGTGCAAACCGAAGAAAGACGAAAGCGTCTCCGACTTTTTCACAAGATTCGAGGAGACTTTCGTGGATCATAGTGGTCAGGATATGAGCACAGAAGGAGGTCAGAGATTATTTGTTGATAAATTTGTGCACAATCTGTTACCAGAACTTAGTGGTAAATTAAAGAATTCTGAAAGTGCGTGGGCTGTCTCTACGACTGCGCAAATACTTGCGACTGCCCAGTACTATGAAAATAGGGATAAAGAAGAGAAGGAAAAATCAGATAAAAAGACGAAAGATTTAAAAACTAAAGTACTTTTACAGCAAGCTTATCCGCCTCGCACGAATCAGACTAATATGCCGCAAGGGTCATATCAAAGAACGGATTATAATTTTCAAAGGCCACAATACCAATGGAATCAATGTGCTTATTGCAAAGTGGAAGGTCATTACAAAAATGAGTGTCCAGTTCGGGCACAAAATAATGCTGCGGCAGCTCAAAGAGGTCGTGGTAGTTCCATGCAAAACTCTAGAGGTCGAGGACGAGGTGCTGTGCCTCCGCAGACGAGTGATCGCCCTTCTAATTATTTCGACCAGCGAAATGGACAATCTGCCCAACAGAATAGGTCTCCACAATATCATGTTGAAGACTATTATGAAGCTAGTGAGGAAGTTCAGCAAAGTGAGTACTAGGACAGCCATGGACAAAGAGAGGGAGTAGTATCAGTTCCAGTAGATCAGAGTGGGCCTTATGTCGCAGTAGCAACATCAGGTATAGTCGAACCGTTTCTGTTGGATACTGGTGCAGCAAAAAGTTCTATCATACATGCGAAACTCCCTGGCGCACCTTTGTCTGGCTCAACAAACGTTTCAGTAGGTTTTTCGGGCGCCCCTGTTCATAACCCTGTTTCTGGTCCTTTGTCTATTTCTGTTGGACCCTGCCACTTGAAAGCACCCCTGATTTTGACGACAGGTTGTAATGAAAATCTGCTTGGTTTAGACTTGTTAAAACGCCTGTACGCGACATTGTACTGTTCTCCAGCAGGAGTACAGCTTACGTTGGGTAAAAGAATAATCTCTCCGATGTACTTGTCGATGGATGCGCTCCCACCAGAGCTGCGTTCACTCCCTAATACTCTTTGGGCGACTGGTCCTAATGATGTAGGTCTATTGGAAATTCCACCCTATGTAGTAACTTTGAAAGCAAATGTCAAACTTCCACGAATTCCACAATACAGAATCTCTAGTGAAGGTGAGCGTGCGCTCCTACTGATAGTGCATGATCTGATTGAGAAAGACGTTATAGAAGAAACTAGAGGTAATGTCTGTAATAGTCCTGTACTGCCTATTTTGAAACGAACTGACCCTACAAAACCTCCAATATATAGGTTTGTAATTGATCTTAGAGAGGTTAATAAAATTGTGATTCCACAGTTTCCTGTGGTTCCAGACATTACTGCATTGTTAACGTTGATTCCTGCTACAGCAGCATGGTTTTCGGTTGTCGACTTGAAAAATGCCTTTTTCAGCATTCCGATAGCCGAAGAAAGCAGAGATATCTTCGGGTTCTCTCTAGGAGGACGAAGCTTCAGGTTTAAACGCGCTCCACAAGGCTATTGTGAAAGCCCATCCATTTACAGTCAAGCATTAAAAAGCCAGTTAGATTCCTTCGTACTTCCTCTTGGTTCTGCTTTAGTACAATATGTCGATGATCTTCTAGTGGCTGCTGATGACAAGGAAACTTGCAAAACAGCTACGATTTCTTTATTGCATCACTTGTCAGATTTGAATCACAAGGTGTCACCTTCAAAAATGCAATACTGCTGCCAAGAAGTGACCTACCTAGGTCATCTCTTGTCAAAGGAGGGAAGGAAGTTGACCCCAGAGAGAATAAAAGCAATTACACAGATGAATGTTCCTAGCACGCAGAGAGAAGTACGTGCCTTTTTAGGTATTACCTCATATTGTAGGCAATGGATCCCAAATTTTTCTCTTTTAGCAAAACCACTGGAAGCCTTGACTGGGAAAAATGTTCCGAGTCCGGTACCATGGTCTGCAGAATGTCAGCAGAGTTTTTCTGAGTTACGAAATGCACTGTGTTCAGCACCTGTATTGGGTACACCCGACTACAGTAAGCCATTCACGCTCTATGTCCACGAGAGAGAAGGTTGTGCATTGAGTGTTTTGACGCAGAAATTTGGTGATAAACAACGCCCTTGTGCGTATTTCTCATCAACATTAGATCCAGTAGCTAGAGCGTTGCCTAGTTGCTTGAGAGCTACAGCCGCAGCTGCAGCTTCCATTCGACAATCTGCTGGTTTAGTAATGAACAATATGCTAGTGGTTATGGTTCCTCATGCGGTGGATACACTCATGAACCGAACCAAGACGCAACACCTTACCAGTGCTAGATTATCAGGTTATGAACTGACACTGTTAGCTAGTCATATTCAGATCAAAAGATGCAATGTATTGAATCCAGCAACATTGTTGCCGACTAGCCAAGAGTCGAGTGATTCCGAACCACACGACTGTTATTTCAAAACTGAGGAAGAAACAAAAGGACGAATTGATCTAAAAAACACTCCGTTGTCAGATCCAGATGGCACGCTGTATGTTGATGGGTCTTGCTTCAAATTGGAGAATGGTGATGTGACTGCTGCTTATGCAGTAACGACCTTGAGTACGATTGTGGAGACTGCAAGAGTGAGTCAGAATTCTGCCCAGGCTGCAGAATTGATCGCGCTAACAAGAGCGTGCGTTTTAGCTAAGGGAAAGAGAGTGAATGTGTTCACAGATAGTCAGTACGCGTTCGGCGTGGCCCATAGTTTTGGCCGTTTGTGGAAAGAGAGAGGTTTCATTACGTCCCATGGGACTAAGATTCAACATGGTCAGCTAGTTAATGACTTGTTGGAATCTCTAACCTTGCCGACTGAAGTTGCGATTGTGAAATGCAGTGCTCATAAAGCAATCACAGATGATGTTGGTCGTGGGAATGCTTTTGCTGATGAGACTGCAAAACAGACAGCTAGAAATATGATGAGTAGAATGTATGTTGCAACGTCTGCAAGATGGATTTCTGAGTCTGGAATGTGTGAGGACACAGTGGAAAGCGTGAAGGAAATTCAGAAAGAGGCGACTGAGGAGGAAAAACTTGCATGGAGAGAGAGCACGGGTAAATTGGACTCGAGTGGGTGTTGGATTGACTTGTCGGAACAACAGCGTTGGATGTTGCCTGATGCGTATGTGCTTGCAGTAGTAACGATGGCACATGGAACAGCACACATCAGTTCAAAAGGGATTTGTAAGATGTTGGCTCCGGTCTGGAAAAATGATGGGATTAGTAAGTGTGCAGAGAGAGTGGTGAGAAATTGTATGGTATGCTTGGTGCATAATCCTGGCAAGGGAATCCCCACACCTGTAGGTCACTTCGCTCCTCCTTCCTGCCCCTTCGAAGTGATCCAGCTAGACTTCATTCAAATGGATCGTTGTAATAATCTGAAATACGTCCTAGTGGTAGTTTGTGCTTTCTCCAGATGGATCGAAGCATACCCGCTAAAGGACAATACTGCCTTATCCACTGCCAAAATTCTTCTTAAAGAATACTTCCCCAGATACGGAATGCCACGGATTGTATGGTCAGATAACGGAAGTGAGTTCGTAGGGAAAGTTATGCAGAGTGTGTGTGCCGGTCTAGGGATTAGACAGAAGTTTCATAGTGCGAACCATCCCCAGTCCGCGGGTTTAGTCGAGGGTTACAATGGCACCCTTAAACTGAAACTTGCTAAGATACAAGCATCCACGGGTTTGTCCTGGCCAGACGCATTGCCTTTGGCTTTGCTATCAACAAGAGCAACTGTACATTCTAGAGTAGGGCTTAGTCCTTATGAAATAGTTTTTGGTCGTCCTGCAAATGTTTGGGGGGTACCTAGACCAAAAGAATTCAAGCAGCTGGAATACCCAATGTTAATTGATTACCTTTTCGACTTGACTGCTAAATTGAGTCTTATTCACCAACAGGTTTTCGATGCATTGCCAAAGCCACCGGAGAGTCCAGGCCATCAGCTGAAACCGGGTGATCAGGTGGTCATTAGAAATTTTGCAAGAACGAAAAATCTTCAGCCCAGATTCATTGGCCCTTTCCAAGTCCTACTAGCAACGAGAACTGCTATTCGTGTGGCCGGTAGGAAGAACTGGATCCATACGACACATGTCAAACGTGTGCCTTTGCCACTTCCTTACGACAACTGGGTAAAGAAAGGAATCGGTGCCTCTGAAACGGAACAAGTCCCCAGGTTCATACCTTTCAGCGATGCAGAACTGATCACTGATTCACCAAATTCTGACTCTCCTCTTGAAACTGCTCTTTTGAACCCTGAACATTTGTCATCCACACCCAACGAACATTTGCCATCTGCACCAAAAGAACATTTGCCATCTGAAAACGTGAACATTGCAACGTCGGCTGAAAATACATTGTTTCCAGACCAGACAGCTCCTGCAAAACTGAGATACAACTTACGTTCTCGCAATATGGACAAATAAAGCAGGAAACTGCCTATTTTCAGATTTGAATTTCCTATACATTGCCTCCAGCCAGGAAGTTTGCTAAAACTTTGTATTGTTTCTTTTTGTTTTAAAAATTGCCTTGCCGTCTGGGTAGCCGTAGGGTCGTGGCTGTGTGCCTAATTGAATCTGCGGGGGTCAGACACAAGGTCGATCTTTCTGTTAGTTCTGGGAACTCCCAGGGCTGATAGAGGCATTTTCATCTACGTACACATCATCAGTGGTCGCGAACGGTCGTAGAAGATGGAGGTTCCTGAGCTGCAACGAGAAAATGTAATTTATGTTCGCAGAAATAGACTGTACAGAATACTTCACAGCAAATGCTTTCTAATGCAATGTGCAGTTACATTTTTAATTGTTTTGATAACGTTGGTGGGTGGAATCGTCTTTGGTGTACATTTGATTTTTATGCCAGTAACTACAGTACCTCCCCTTGATCCTACTACTTCTACGGTTTCTTCTATGCATTCTTTTCACTCATTTCCCGAACACGAACAAGCTCGACGCTCAGAATTTATTAACAATACATTTGTACAGCTCTGGCATCAACACCAACTGGTAGTTAATACTACAGACTGCTGGGTGTGTGGCTTGATACCTCACACTATGGATAAAGGCATTCCCTATCTAGTCTTGCCTTTTAGCTACAATGGATCATTTCAGGCCTTTCAGACCATTTTTAGGTCTCGCCTGTCGATGCGCATGCGCATCGAGCAAGGCGAGAGTATTGGCACTTATCCGCTCTTTATCCACACTGCAAGGAATCGTGGCGATTCCTTGCAGTGCACGAGAAATGTAAGCTCAATGCGCATGCGCATTGAGCTTAAATGCGCGTGCACATGCCCCCAGCCTTGCCTACTCTCTCTCACAGCCTCCCCCAGCTCCGCCCCCTCACTACTTGATTGCACGGCCGCTAGGCCGTGCCTCCCCTACTCTCCTCCCCCCTCCTCCTCTCCTCCCCTGCCTGCCTGCCGCTAGGCCGTGCCTCCCCTACTCTCCTCCCCCCTCCTCCTCCTACTCTCCTCCCCTGCCTGCCTGCCGTGTCGCACCTCTCCCCTCTCCGCCCCCTCCCCTGCCCGCCCCCTCCCCTGCCCGCCGTGTTACGGTGAAAGGCTTGTTTTTTGTTTGTATAATTTAACCCGCTCCGCCCCCTCCCCTTCCCTCCGTGTCGCATTTCTCCTCCCCCCTCCCCTCTCTTCCGTCCGTCCGTCTTGTTTTCTTTCTCTCCTGCCTCTTGTTATCATTTTTCAACCATGCGGCTTAGTGGGCATCACACTGGGGCGCAGTTGTGGCACGACTTGCGGTGCACGCCAGTGCATCAGTTTATTTCGTTACCGCCTCCCGTTTTTTTAGGTTTACATCAATTACTTTGTTTCTAGAGGCGTTTCCATATCATCAATACGTCATCTAACAGGCGTGTTTACTAGGCGTTTTCATTTACTATTTGGTCCTCACTATCGCCTGTTAAAGGGATATCCCCCCTAGGGGCGGCGTTCTAGCTACCTCAGCATTGCTTTAACCATAACGATTGGCCCTTATAGAAAGAGACAGATGGCGGCACATTGGGTCATTTCGTATTGCCAACGGCTGCGGGACGCCATCACTCATCCTTTATGCGGCTCCCGGAGGTTGTCATACATAGAACGGAATATCTTTTTCTCCGGTAAGGAAGCGTTTCTCGCCCGTTAGTAAACCCCATTCTGTTTTAATTAATTATATACCGAATAACAATCTACAACCTATTTGGGTTTGTTTTATTCACCTTTATTTTTAGAAACGCAAACCTGGCGTGGTGATACATCCTCCCACTCCTCCATTACGACGGCAAGCTCCTATGACTCTTTATTGATCTAGACGATAACAGTAACAGTTTTCATATTTGTTTTCGGTAACATTAGATTATCAGCTTTAACGCAACGTGTCGCTTAATTCGGTTCTAGCCGAGTCGTCGGGGGTAGTAAACGCAATACCAATGAAACCATACACAGCAAAACAAGAACGTTTTTGTCTTGTGCTTATCTGTCCTGCGTCTAAAGTATTTTGTTTCCTTAAAGGCAATAGGGATGGAACGTTCGGCGCCTGGAATGCTTGGATTGGCGCTATTTTGGCTCGTCAGTTCCCATGAGAAAATGGCTGAGCCAGAGCTAGACATCGGGCCCGAGCCAGCCGCGAGACCTGCTTTTCTTGCCCACCTTTACTTCCAAGCACGACAAGCCCTGCTAGATAAGTTGCTCTGAAAGTGAACCTGGTGTCGATGGGTACAGAGAGGTGAAGTGCATTCTTATGCAACGATTTCCATTGCATGACCTGTTTTGTAATAGCCGTTCGTCAGAGTGCATGAGTCATTCAAATATTCGTTCTTAGGAATATAGGCCTAATGGCTATCTATTTCCAGTGCCAGGTGTTGTCATGATCATAAAGCCACGGTTTTTTATTTAATACACATGTTTACATGGCCATTCGTGCTACTCCATGACAGCATTGCCACCGCATAATTAACAATACGAAGGACCCTCATTAACGTGGCAGGAGGTAGCTTGGGTACTAATATGATGCTATTTGGCTGCTGGATGGGGGTTGCTTAGTGGGAGTTGAGGGGCATTGTTTTATCCATTTGCAAAACTCGTGCTTTAGGCCATATTTGTGTGCTGCACCCGAGTAACCCTTTCTGAGTTAATGTGCTGAGCATGATGTATAGCTAAGCTGTGCTGTTCTATTTTACGTAGGCCACTACCTTACATTATTGCTCCAATAAAAATATTTTTTTTTAACGTGGCAAGAGGTTTATATTTAGTTAAAGATACAAAGGAAAACATTATAAAATTCCTTCTTTACCGATTTTTCTCTAGAAGCAAAGAAGAAAAGAAGTAACAAATAATCCAATATGGATGTCAAAGGGCAAAATCATACATTAATAGTTTAGAGAACAGCAGATTTAGAGTATTTGGAATACATTATCTTCACTCTGTGTATTTTATAGACTGTAAACATTCCTCAAAGTTAGTGTGAGAAGCTGGCTTGGTATATTGTATTGTATTGTATTGTAATTCTTCACTCACCCTCAACCCCTCACCCTCACTCACCCTCAACGCCTCACCCTCAATCACCCTCAACCCCTCACCCACCTTCACTCACCCTCACTCACCCTCACCCTCACTCACCCTCACCCACCCTCAACCCCTCATCCTCACTCACCCTCAACCCCTCATCCTCACTCACCCTCAACCCCTCACCCTCACTCACCCTCAACCCCTCACCCTCACTCACCCCCACTCACCCTCAACCCCTCACCCTCAACCCCTCACCCTCAACCCCTCACCCTCAACCCCTCACCCTCACTCGCCCTCACTCACCCTCAACCCCTCACCCACCCTCAACCCCTCACCCTCAATCCCTCACCCTCACTCACCCTCACTCACCCACACTCACCCTCACTCACACTCACCCACCCTCACTCACCCTCACCCTCACTCACCTTCACCCTCAACCCCTCACCCTCACTCACCCCCCCTCACCCTCAACCCCTCACCCTCAACCCCTCACCCTCCCTCACCCTCACTCACCCTCAACCCCTCACCCTCACTCACCCTCAACCCCTCACCCTCACTCACCCTCAACCCCTCACCCTCAATCCCTCACCCACACTCACCCCCACTCACCCCCACTCACCCTCACTCACCCTCACTCACCCTCACCCTCACTCACCCTCACTCACCCTCACCCTCACTCACCCTCACTCACCCTCACCCCCTCACCCTCACTCACCCTCACTCACCCTCACCCTCACTCACCCTCAACCCCTCACCCTCACTCACCCTCAACCCCTCACCCTCACTCACCCTCAACCCCTCACCCACCCTCAACCCCTCACCCTCACTCACCCTCAACCCCTCACCCTCAACCCCTCACTCACCCTCACTCACCCTCAACCCCTCACTCACCCTCACTCACCCTCACCCTCAACCCCTCAGCCTCACCCTCACTCACCCTCAACCCCTCACCCTCACTCACCCTCAACCTCATGCTAAAGATTTTAAAAAAAAACCCATAAACAATTCTAAAAGCACTAACTCTAATGCTGCGAGACCTATTGCATTTCTAATGCTTGTTTCATATGCCCTTGAGACCTATCCTCCGCGTCCACCACGGTCCACTAAATACAACTCAGCCAACAAAGCTTTAGTCCAGGGAATTATTGACATGATTAAAGACGTCAATAATACTCCATCTTACCCTAGAGATGAATTACGGGTGTATTTGAGTTGGAACTCTACAGAGTATCGCCTTAGTTTGGGAGAAAGCAAGCGTAAAAGCTCCACTTCAGTTTGGGTCGTGCCTCACCGAGGTCAGGTCTGTTTGCAAGGAAATGGGAGAAATCTGAGAGCTCAGCTAGGGAGGAGTGAGTGCGTTGAGACTTACGTATTTCCGTCTAACTCCTCCCCTGCCTTCCTGACTGCTAGGGGTACCTACTTCATCTGTCAGGACAGAGCATACACATGGCTGCCTGCTGACTTTTCAGGTTCATGTTATATTGCTCGATTGTTACCCCCGACATACACTGCTTCTTCAGATTATCACAAGACCAGAGTAGCAAGAGGTGTCTTCAGCAAGGAAGATACCGCTGGTCAAGAAGCTGGAGACTTTTTCAAAGGTTTCCTTCCGTTTTGGGGGCCTATGGCCAATAGTAGAAATCTACGTCAACTAACATGGGTAGTTGAATCTACTATTACAGAAACTGCTGGTGCCCTTAGTAACTTAACAGCTGAGCTTCAGGCGGATCGTCTCATGACGTTGCAGAACCGTATGGTTCTAGACGTAATACTTGCAGATCGAGGTGGGGTATGCAGAATGATCCAATCGAGCTGCTGTGTCTTTATTCCAAATAATGCTCCAACAGTCTATGAAGCGATCTCTAAGCTACACAAGATTTCCGACTCTATACACGTAGATAAGGGAAACTGGTCCTTCATGGAGTGGTTTTGGACTCTGGTATCAGCGTGGGGATGGAAGGTTCTGATGGTCATTGGTGTCATCCTAGTATTTCTGTTCTCGTGCTGTCTTATTATCCAATGTGGTCCCGCTCTGTGTAGTCTCTGTGTTGCAACCTGTTTCAGAAAACCACCTGCATTAGGAGAAAAGGCACGAGACAGGATGATGATACAACAACATGTCACTGACCTAATGAGCATAGAATTAGAGTCTGACTCTGATATAGACTGAGTATTTGCCTATGTAAGGGCAAAAGGAGGGTCTGAGGTTCCGTGATGATTTTACTCGTGTTTGTAACATTGTCGTAAATACATAATTTTGGTATCAGTGGACCGCAAATGATCCATTTAGTATATCCTGGTGTTTTCGCTATGCTACGAGCAAGAGCACTCCTGTTACAAACACATTTCTGTTCTACCCATGGCATCCATCTTAGAACACGGAAGCCATTTTGTATTCCTTGCCCTCACATAGTCAATGGACACGCAATGACCTCTTTTCATTTAAGGACACGTAGGCTTTAGCCGGCGATTCACCTTACGAGTGACACGTGCACCTTAGGCCAGCAACGCTGTGGCAGCATGACTCGGCAAGAGCTGCCTCCCCAGCCTGAGGCCAGTCCTGCTATACTGGTTCTTGTGTCCATTGGCCTGATCATGATTAGGCGGCCGAAGCTGGTAACCGTGCCCATTTACGACCCACAAACATCTCTTATCCTGTCTTTCTATCTTCCACACCTAGCTCTGCTCCTTTCCTTCTGGGCCTTTATTAGGGGGAGGTAACGAAATTTACGATGAGGCGGTCCGGGTCTTGAATGAAGAATTGACATGGGATTATGATGGACTAGTGGGAACCCCTCATTCGTAATGTTTTGACATCAGATACTGCTGACGATTCCTGTGCAACGCCAAAGATTTATTGTTTAAGACACGAATGTTTAGAACTGTGGTAACAGGTAAAGAATTTGCCCCGAGCAGAATATTTAGTATATAAGGAACAACCCTCTTTGTACAAATTGAACAGGCTCCTAGACACTGCCCGTGTGCAGTTTCTGTGACTTCTGTGTCCCTGCAGTAATAAACCTTTGGTCTTTGACGCCACCATCGAGAAGCCCGTGTTTCTGTTTGTTTGTGCACCGAGACAGGTTGAACTCCGGGGTCTTCGGGTGTTTTCCCTGACACCTCTGGACGGAACCAAAAAGTCCAGAACTCCACTCTTTGCAGCCTCCTTCACCAGGTGAAGTCCACACTTTGAGGAGTCTTCTCCAGAGAGCAGCACTGCCATGTGCAACACCTCAGGCTTCATCTGCGCCTATGGGAGGCGGTCATTGCAAGGTTCACCATCCAGGAACTGGAACAGGTGCTCACAGGGCTTGACATTACAAGAGTATTGTATGTTTTGGAGTGAAGTTACAGCTTCTATTTTTAGTTCTTGACAGCTAGGCAAGCTGCCCATCACCAATGAGATTCTATACAGATTTGGCCCCAACCAATAAGGCTCGGTGTATCTTTATAGGGATTGGTGTCACTACAACGCGTTTTTTTACAACGCATTCCGTTACATCGGATTTTTTACAACGCAGGATCCATTACATCGGATGCCATTACAACGCATGGCATTACATAGCAGATGCTATTACAACGCATGGCATTACATCGTAAGTATAGGTAAGTATACCTTTTAAAAAAAATGTAATTAAGTTAATTTAATTAATTTAATTTAATTAATTTAATTAAAATACATTTTAAAATAGTAATTAATTTTATTTAATAAATTTAAATCTATTTATTTAAATTAATTTTAATAAAAATTGTAATTAATTTTATTTAATTAATATAATGAAATTAATTTAATTTAAATATTTTTTTAATTGTAATTAAATTAAATTAATTAAAATAATTTATTTAATTTAATTATTTTAATTAAGAAATGTAATTAATATAATATAATTAATTTAATTTAACCTAAAAACACCCCTGTACCCCAAAACCCAAACCCTGCCCTGAAACCTAAAAACACCCCTGTACCCCAAAACCCAAACCCTGCCCTGAAACCTAAAAACACCCCTGTACCCCAAAACCCAAACCCTGCCCTGAAACCTAAAAACACCCCTGTACCCCAAAACCCAAACCCTGCCCTGAAACCTAAAAACACCCATGTACCCCAAAACCCAAACCCTGCCCTGAAACCTAAAAACACCCCTGTACCCCAAAACCCAAACCCTGCCCTGAAACCTAAAAACACCCCTGTACCCCAAAACCCAAACCCTGCCCTGAAACCTAAAAACACCCCTGTACCCCAAAACCCAAACCCTACCCTGAAACCTAAAAACACCCCTGTACCCCAAAACCCAAACCCTACCCTGAAACCTAAAAACACCCCTGTACACCTGTACTTATTTTAAAAATTACTTTAATTAATATAATAAATAATAAATTAATAATATTAAAAAACATAAATAAATATATTTAATTATAATTAATATTAATAAAATTAAAAAAAATTAAATACTTACCTATACTTACGATGTAATGCCATGCGTTGTAATAGCATCTGCTATGTAATGCCATGCGTTGTAACGGCATCCGATGTAATGGATCCTGCGTTGTAAAAGTTCCGTTGTAAAAGACTCCCGTTGTAAAAGTTGCGATGTAACGGTGCATCACCCTTTATAGTGGTTGTCTCATAGGGAAGGGGCAGCCCTTGTGTGACCCGGATCTCTTTTGTGTTAGCTGGGCTCGTCATAAGCATCCATGGGGTTAAACATGGGGAGATTGGCTTACACCCAATTGGCACATTTCATTTAATTATAAGCGTCTAGTAAAGTGGTACTAAATGTACTCAGGGCCTATAAATGAAATGCTACCAGTTGACCCGCAGCACTGATTGTGGACCCACATAGGTAGCCTTTAAACATGTCTCAGGTCTGCCATTGCAGCCTGAATGTGCAGTATTAATCTGCCATTTCGACCTGACAAAATAAACCTTTTGACAGACCTAACCCTTCATTTTTAATATATATAAGTCACCCCCAAGATAGGCCCTAAATAGCCCACAAGTAAGGGTGAAGTGAACTTAAAAGGTTGGACATGTACTTCTGCAAATTATGGTAGTGAAAAACACTTCAATTTGTGTTTTACTACTGGAAAGCATACCTGTCCTACAGGAAAACATTGGGTTACATTACTACATTTAATAAGTGATAACTTTTAATTGGGTGCTGATAGAAGTGTCGAGTTTGATGTCCAAAGAATTGAAATTAAAGCCCTCTTTCATGGTAAAGTTGAATTTTCAAATTGCCTCTTTTACGAAAGTTGGATTTTTTTGTCCTAAACATTTAGTGCCTGCAGCCATATCCAGGATCACGTGACTAGGAGTAGCTGGCAGTTGGTCTTTGTGTATTGCTCCCAGACAGTGAGACATAGGTGCTGGAAGGATGGGAAAACTTTGACTTAATGAAGGGGAGTAGCTATCACCTACCACACTTGCACGTCACAAAGGTTCTGCCTGAGCACACTCACAGAGGTAGTGCCATTAGTTTCTGTGACCCCAAACAACCTGGGGCCAGAGCAAGAAGGCAGGAATATTCATCCACCGTTGGGGGTGGAAATCTCCAGAACATTCTCCTACTTCAAAGTGGACACCAGGTATAAATAATGGACCCTCAGACCCCACCCTTCCGTACACCTCTGGGCCTGTTGACGAAGAGGTCTCAGAAGGGCTGCTATCTGCTCTCTTGCAAGAAGGGCTGTTACTCTGCTTCCCTGCTTCTTTGCTGCCTGCTGCCCTGCTGCCTGAGGGAAAAGGGCTCGACCTGCATCTTGAACCCAGGACTACCAGAATGTCTCCGAGGGTTTGTTGACTAGCTTCCTGATTAGACCATTAGGGCCAGAAAGGGCTTCAACCACCTTGAACCCAACACCTGGACTCTGCCTGCTGCGAGTCTTGCCCTCCAAGTGGTGCCACCCCAGTCCTTGTCCCTGGGAAGGTGACCTGAAGTGGATCTGCCAGCCCAGCTGTGGTCCTGTGAGCAGAACTGATGCAGCATGACACATCTCCTCGCAGCTGCATTGGAATCGCATCTGCATTACGCATCCTAGATGCACGACTTCCCACCACAAGCTCTTCGTCGAGGGCATCCTCGACGACAGAAGACTCCACATCGCTTCCTCTGAACCGCCGCTGTGCAACACATCTTCGAAGCATCCTCGTCGCAGGAACTCGCAATGCCCCGCAGACCAGGATTTAAGGTACTTTGTTCCACCAGGCCTAACTTGGTCTCTCTACCCGGCTGACACTCCATCTGTCGGCCTGAACTTGTGACTTTGTCCCGGTCCGGCACAACCAGATCCCCACTTTGAGTGCTTTGTGCTTCTAGAACGAATTTTACTTCAATCTTTGAAATGTCATAATTCTGATTCTACTATTGGATTTTTGTTGTTTGTGGTCTTAAAAACATTTTACTCTATTTTTCAAAATTGGAATGCGATTTTTCTTGTGTTGTGTTTTCACTTTATTACCTTTTGAAGTGCTGCATAAATACTTCACTTATTGCCTCTAAGTTAATCCGGACTGCTTTTGTGTGACTCTACCAGAGGGTTAAGCACAGGTTAATCTGGGCTTTGCTTGTGTTTAACCCTGACAGAGATTGTGGTTGTTGCTTGAGTTGGGTTTCACCTCCCTCAACCAGTAACTCAATTTCCTACTGGGAGTATTTGAATGTTGCATCTCACACTGAGGCAAGGTTTACGCAGTGTTATTTATCGCATGATTTGCCCTCTGTACTTTTATTGTCGGGGTTCAGTGATGTGAGTCATGCTTGGAGAGCACGGCACGAGGCCCTGCTGTTTTAGGGGCCTCTATGGTTTCTAGTCACTGAATGCATGAAACCAGCATCGATAAAAGTCTCATAACCAACTTGCAAGTTGCTCCTTGTTTACAGCAGCCGCAGTGGCCTTCCTGCCCACCCAGTTGATAGTCTCCATGTCTGGCACTAAGACACCCCACTTTTGCTAAAACCAGGTCATTGGAGCCTCAATCAAAAGATCACCGCTCTGCGCATGTCACGCAACGCTTACTTGACTTACGCATGTGACGCGCAAGTAGTCATTACTTTGGGCCAGGCTCCAGATGTGGTTAAGACACGTTTCTAGGACTGTATGAGGAAAATTGCTGCCTGGATGTCTGTCACCTGCCTCCTGTAAACACTGATAAAACTGAGATAGTGCTGATTGGCAGGGCTCAGGAGGTGGGGTCACCGGATTGGTGCCTGTTGAAATAGGCCCCGCCTCTTGTCCAAAACAAGCTGTTAAAAATCTTGGTGTAAACTTGGATCAGACACTCTCTATGAAGGACCAAAGGAAGGCTATTTCTGGCAATTGCTTCCTTTTTCTGCCAGAAAAACCCCCTGGTCCGGGCACTGATTTTCAGTTGCCTGGACCAGGGGATGCACTCCTAGTAACACTAAACAATTAGTTACTGACGAAGCTTCAGGTAGTGCAGGACGCTGCAGCTCGGTTAATTTGACCCCCCCCCCCCCCTAAACACCCCTCTGCTCTGCTTCGGCCCCTATGCTGCAAGCCTTGCGCTGGCCACCCGTTAGGAAGAGGGTCATTCGAACTGCGCTGTCTGACCCTCAGGGCATTAACTGAGGGCCTTCCCTCTCAGGGGCATGTCAGACTCGGCTAATACCAGCCTTCACTTTCAAGGCCTTATTAAACCCATCGTATCTGCACCTCCAGATGGGGGTAGATCATTTTCTCATCTTGCTCCTCTTCACTGGAACAAACTCCCTCTCAAAACAGGATGTGTCAGGATTCCTCAAAATGATAAAACACTTTTTTAAATGTGGTTGTTTTAGCTATGAACTTGCACTTGCCTGTTTCTGGTTGCTAATGCGCCAAGACACACCTTAGGTTGTGAGCTGTGCGCTATAATAAATGATTACATGCATGAGAGACACAAACAAGGGGTCAAAAGATAGTGCGGATTCAAAAACAGCCACCTTTGGACAGAGCTGCGGCTTCTGTGTTTGCAGTTTTCTATAGAGCCAACTCGACTTGAATGCATTGGAGCGCTTTACATGAGAGCCAGTTACATTACAGAAGGAAACATTTATTTTTGCAGTCAAGGGGGCGGGGGTGGGGGGGAAGCGGGAAGGAGGGGGGGGTGGTTAAGTGATTTGCCCAGATTCACAGGATGCTGAGCTGACGCCGAGACTCGAACCTGGAGCTCCTGTTCCACAGTCAGCAGCTCTGGCCATTACGCCACAACGACTACCACCTAGAAGGGTTTGTGGTAGAAGGTCGGAGAGGCGGAGAGCAGCCTTCTCGGCACACGCCAGAGCGGTGCCCAGCTGTCAGGACAGCCAGGCACAGAGTAGCTTCGGCTGTGGAGACTGTGGGCCCCCCATTGTGGGGAGGACGGCCCCATGTGCGTGCCAGTGGGGAGCCCTGTCTGTGGGGATCCCCTGACTGTGGTAGGGGGGCCTGTGGCTGTCTGTGGGGGAGAGGGGCCTGTTTGTGGGGATACACTGGCTCTGAGGGTAGCCGGTGGAAAGGAGTCCAGAGTGTGGGTCGGACTGCAGAAATGACAGGTCGGTGGGGGTGCCCAGCTGTGGGGGTGCCCAGCTGTGGGGGTGCCCCGACAGTGAGGGGGGGGGGCTCCCCCGTCGGTGGGGGTGCCCAGCTGTGGGGGTGCCCCGGCAGTGAGAGGGGGGGGTGTTGTGCCCAGCTGTGGGGGTGCCCGGCGGTAGGGGTGATAGCATGCAGCACAGCTGCCCTCATCCATCAGGCAGCCGCAGCACCTCCAGGGTGATGGGTTCCTCACCTCCAGACCTGCCTCTGCCCCTCCGGGCAGCTGGCCCCTCAGTTGTCACGAGCCTGTGGGGGGGTGCATGGGTGGGTGGGGTCACGCTGGAGGTGCGCGCGCCTGGCAGGGTGTGAGACTCAGACCAGGAGGCCACTAATGAGCCCGGATCACACTCCTCACAGCCGTGCCAAGGACAGACACACACACGGGGGGCACCTTGAGGAGCGGGGGCGGCAGAGGCCACGCGGGGGTTCTTTACTTTGAAACAAACATTGGAGGGCGTGAGACCCCATTCTGGTCTGTTTATTCTGGCGTGCCTGCCCCCTTTAAATCTCGCCTCCTCTATTCTCCACCTCTGTTTAGGGTGCCCAGCTGGCATGGCTGCAAATTCAGGACGGTGAGTGTAAACAATCAGGACAAAGGGTCAAAATTCAGGATAAAACTTTTGGACAAAAGGTTAGTTTTACAGACGCGTCAGAGGTCGCACAATAGTATATAAGTAAGTAGATAGACAACCACTTAAGAACAAGTCAAAATACGTTTTTATTAGGTTGAGACAATTGTGCACTTCATGGTTTTTCAGTATGCCCGCAGCTCGCTTCAAAACTGGCATCTCGCTCCAGCAGTTACATTAGTCACCAGACGATGGTGAACCACACCTGGATATAAGTGAGGCGCTTTTTTTGTTGATTGAAAACTACTGGTCGGAGCTCCGATCTAATCAGGATGGGTTCACTTTTTTCTCAGCTCCTCATTTAAAACTCACAAGAATAGATTACTTCTTTATCTCCTCATCACTGGTTAGCTCTTCTAGCATAGACTTAATACCTAGATTTATGTCAGACCACAATCCTCTGATATTACACCTGGATGGCTTAAAAAGGAAAACAAGAGTACAACCTGGTCATTTGAGAAAGCACTGTTATACAATATCAAATATCAGACACACATGAAGAAATGGATAGAGGAGTTCTTGAAGATAAACTTAGACTCCGCTCCCCTAATGGTGGTTTGGGACACTCTTAAGGCCGGGGTCAGGGGGGAGACTCTACGTTTTTCAGTTAGGAAAAATAAAGCTGAGAGGATACAGGTTCAGGAGTTACAGGAGAAATTAGGGCTAGAGGAAACAAAGCTAACACAGGCAATAAAAGCAGGAGGGATGGTGGATGAAATCCAACATGCAGTCGCTGTCATAAAAGCCAAGATTGCCTCAATCTTTGCTGAAAGAACGGCGTCCAAATGGGCAGCAACTAAAGGGAAATTGTATGAATGTGGGGAACATATTGGACATCAACTGGCACTAACAATTAGACAACAAACAACTTTAAATGTAATAGCGGAAATTAAGACAGACACGGGGGGCAAACTAAGGATCCCACTGAAATACTTAAGGCTTTCAAAGACTATTATAGTAAACTGTACACAGAGGAAGATGTCAGGCCTATAGGAGATCGGAACGTGAATGTTACAGGCTATTTAGAGTCTATAGATACACCTAAACTAAATCAAATCGAACAAGAGCAGTTAGATCTCCCCCCACCTGGGAAGAGATACATAATGCGATTAAAAGTCTTCCAGATGGAAAGGCCGCCGGCCTCGACTCTATCCCTGCTGAATTCTATAAAATCTTTGAAAATCAGATCAAGGAGATATTCTCTCAAGTAGTAGGGTCAATATTCAGAGGCACAACACCACCAGCATCTTGGTCACTTGCGAAAATTATAATTTTAGCTAAAAAAGAAAAATCCGCTTTAGAAATGGCATCTTACAGACCAATCACTCTAATTAACACCGACTCAAAAGTATTCTCCAAACTATTAGCTAACAGGATCTCACAAAACATCCAGAATTTGGTCTCTAACTGGCAGCATGGGTTTATCCCCAACAAAGGAACCACAGAACATGTCAGGAGGGCAATTATGTTAATGGATGCAGCAAAGGTAACAGGGGACCCAATAGCTTTAATATTATTAGATGCTGAGAAAGCATTCGATCGGGTCTCCTGGTTATTTTTGTGGGAGATCCTAAAAAGGTCAGGCTTTGGCCCGATTATGATACAGGCAATTCAGGCATTATATAAAAAACCTAGGGCCCAAATCATGATTAATGGAAATTTGACTGATCCAATTACCATCACTCGGGGTACACGGCAGGGATGCCCTTGCTCCCCTCTGTTGTTCGCACTATACATAAACCCTCTTATCACAAAAATTTTAGCAAATCCAGAGATTAGGCCGGACGTCAGGCAAGGAGTGGAGACAAAAATCCTGGCATATGCTGACGACCTGGCGATAATTACACCCGATCCCGATAAGTCCATTAGAGCCCTGGAATATGAGACACAGAAATTTGGAGAGATATCAGGCTATTTACTAAATAGAACAAAAACCCAGGTAATTATAAATGAAAACATAAGCTGGTCCAGCCCCCTAGTAGTTACAAAAGCCAAGTACTTGGGGGTAAGCATCACTGCAAATCTAGACGCAATAGTGGGGAACAACCTGAACCCACTTGCCAAGGATACTAAAAAAGCATTAAAAAGAATTGATAATTTACACCTAACAATAGTCGGCCGGAGCAACGTAATTAAGATGACTTACTTTCCAAAACTGCTATACTTTCTTAGAACTATCCCTCTGGAATTCAGTGATGCTACCCTCTATCTATTTGAGCACATTTTCAGCCAGTTCATATGGTCTTACTCTAATATAAGAAGGTCTTACAAATGGCTATCTTTACCAAAAGAAAGAGGGGGGTGGGCGTTACCGAATCTTAAATTATATTATTGGGCGGTCGCTTTGCAGTATGGCCCTTGGTTGCTACTTGATGACGATACACAACGCGCCTCAGATCTTCCATCTCCTTATATATCTTTAGTTGGAGTAAATTCTCGAGGAATACTATGGAGACAACTCGAATTTGGTTATTTTAAGCGGGTGCGGTTTAAGTCTTTAATAAATATTTACCGAGTTTTTACAAAAGTACGAAAACTGGTAGGACTAGGCAGACTAAATTACTACACTCCAATCAAAGATAATGCAACACTTCCTGCAATCTTTAAAGGCTCATATCTTTATAAATGGTACAACGCGGGGGTTACCAAACTGGGTGATCTGATTAATCAGGAAGGGGTTCGGACCTTTCAGGACATTAAAACTTGGTTTCAGATAGATGAGAGCCAATTATTTCATTACTATGCGATTAAAAGCTTTTTGGAACATAAGACCGGTGGACCATCCGGATTTAACAAAAATGTCATTATGTATAGTCTGCGCTCAAGTAATCCGCCAAGGATAGGAACCATCTACTCCAGTTTTAATGATGAAATGCCGGATGATTTGGAAAGGATTGGGCTGAAGTGGCAAACAAAATGGAATATGGAGCGAAATATTTTTACTAATGCTCATGATCTGTCTCAAATTTTTTTTACTTTCCACTAAACTGCAGGCACAGTTTTATAAAACGGCTTTTTTCTTATACATTACACCGGGTAGGATAGCTAATTGGGGAAATGGGGTGGGGACTGTATGCCCTCGATGTCAAGAATATGCAGCAGATCAGATGCATATGTTTGCCACCTGTATAAAACTAAATCCACTCATTCAGCAAATTCAATTATTTGTAGGGGCGGTTTTAGAGCAAAGGATAGAATTCACCCCTGCTGAATTACTGCTAGGGTGTGATGGCAACACTAGACCAGGGAGACCATTTATCTTTGTAGCTATGACTATTTACAGAATCTGCATTGCAACATACTGGAAAGACCCTAACCCTCCCTCATTCACACAGTGGCAGTCCAGACTACTGGCGACTTATAAACTCGAAAAGGCAATCTATGCAAAAAGAGAGAAAAAGGCCAGGAAGAAGTGCCTCATGCTCTGGGAACATCTAGAAAAATGGGCGGAGAGCATACAAAGCTGAATTAAGCCGTATGCTAGCAAAAAATGGTTCTTTTATTATATTTGCTTTGGAATGTTTAGTAGTAGTTTGGCATTAACATTAAGAACTGCTTCCTTTTTCTTTTGTACCTAATACCCTCGAATTTACTCCCGCTTTTTTTTTTTTTTTGGTGCTTTTTTGAAATTATAAGTGTGAACCATTGTAAACAAATGTTGCGAGCTGGTGCAGGGGGGGGGGGTCTTGTCAGAAGTGGAGCAAAAGTATAACCTGTACATTGTTTATCTTTGGAGAAAAAAAAAGGAGAAAAAAAAATAAAAAATATCAAAGTGGTGGGGCGCAAAGTGATTTGCATACAGCACCGTAGCGAGCGAGCGCAGCGAGCGAGCCCGAACCCCAAAAGGGGGGTTTGGGTGGGTTACCCCCCCAAGAAAATTTTGAAAAAAAAGAAGAAAAATCATGCATTTTCAAACAAATTTGAGAAAGCAGGAAGGTTAATAAAGCAATTGTGAAAGTGCACTTATTACATTAATAGATGGCATAACATAGGTAGCTGCTTATTCAGTATAACCACAGAATGACCATGCAAGGTTCTACAGCATATTCTAAAGCAGAACAAAACAAAACGCCTACTCTGCGATGTTTCCCACTGTCACTGAGCTATGATGGACTCTCTGCCCTCCTGCACTCTATGGCACCCATGTCTTGTGCACCGTCTACCACTGCGTCACACTGCACCATGCGCATACCACTCGGTTTATACTTGTAACCCCACCTTCGAGCCTTCATCCGCTTTTTTTGTTGTTGCAGTTTTTATACAGCGCGAACTCGCCCAGAAGGTATTGCAGCGCTTTACATGAACACCAATCACAATACACATCATTTTCGACAAACACAGGGAGATTAAGTAATTTGCTCAGAATCACAGGTTGTTGAGCCAAAGCCGAGACCCAAACCTGATTCCCCAGCTCCAAGGTCGGTAGGACATCCTGTCCCGTCACCCCTTCTGTGCCCTCGCTCATTCTATATCCGCCAGGTGCAATATCACACAATCTATGACCTTAAGTTAACCCCTTCTGTCCCAGCACTTTGTCTGCCCCCACCAATGCTGTGACCGTCTCCCCCATGCTTTAATGACCCCGGTCCACACGCTAGGAACTTTGAAAAATCCGAGTGTCCTACAAAAAAACAAGTGTGGCAAATGTGCCATGCCCGTTCAGCAGGAGAATGTTTTAAGTGTGGTATGAAGCTGGTAGTGCATTTTGGAGCGCTTGAGAGGTAGCGCACTGTTATTTACAGAAAGTACATTTTCTGTTGAAATGGCAACTACATTTGCAAAGGTACAACTATTGGGAGATGGAGAGAACAAACCAAGCACTTGAACAGCCTGAGTCCTGCTTCCAGTGCCAGCTGTCCGATGACAGAGCCCTGTCTCACCCACACTCCGGAGCAGGGAGGTGCCAGCAGGGCAGGGGCACGGCCGGTGGGTCCCTTCAGTGGGCAGTGAGGCGGCAGGCCGGTTGCGTGGTTTGGAGTTCTTTGCTGTTTACCCCCAGTCTTGACATGCAGCTCAGCGTGAATCATATAAAACTATAGAATAAGCTGAAATGTACGTGAAATACCTCGAGTCATTCTGAGATCATATCAGCTTTTGGCAACATCACAAGAGAAGCGCCTGACGGGTCCCTCATCATCCAGACAGAGCCGGATCTGATCCTATGGACTCCAGAGGCCAAGCAAACACCACCACGAGGTCTCCACGCTAGACAGACCCACAGACCAATGTCACATGCATCAATGCTAAGAGACAGGACCGGTCATCAGGAACCGGTCAAAGTGCAGTTCAAAGACCTCCATGCTTTGTTTAGCATGATGAGGGATGCTGTA
This sequence comes from Lissotriton helveticus, assembly GCF_964261635.1. NCBI lineage: Eukaryota > Metazoa > Chordata > Amphibia > Caudata > Salamandridae > Lissotriton > Lissotriton helveticus. The sequence continues at coordinate 505,979,454 of NC_136060.1, read as the reverse complement.
CCATTGTTGCAGCCACAGGCTACGGTCGTCGAATGAGATACGTTATCAACGGGTTTACACAGTCTGCTCACTTCCTGGCACTTTGCGCATGCACATTAGTAGGTTTACAAACATTCGTGCAGTATTTCGAGTCTCACTTTCGCAGTGTCACTCGCCCACGCACAAGAAGGCCGTGGAGCATGCGCCTGTCACACTCCCAGAGCACTTGGATAATGTGACCCACAGATGTGCCAGGATCACACAGTGTGTTCGCAGGGTAACCGGGAACCATCTAGAATAGCAAGACGCCACTGAGCCCTGGCTGTTCCTGATGCAGGGTGGCTCTCTCGCTGGACACAAGATGTCCTGGTGTGACACAACCGTGCTCCTCTCTCAAACTCCAGCAGAACTGCTAGTTCAAACCACTAGGGCGTGAGGCACCTCCTAACCTCATGCACAGCACCAAACTCACGCCTCTCAGGGCACCCTCTCACCTGCAAACCCCCCCACCCCATGCACCACAAACTGAGTAGCTGCTTGCGCAAGAACTTGAGGGTGTGGAAAGCACTATACACCCCCCCGCCTTCAAGGCCCTACAAGGTGGGACCCGTCCTCGCATATCCAAACCTAGCCGTTCCCGTTCACCTGTAGCGCTTCGAAGCGTCCAGTATCTGGCATACGCGCTACAAAGACAATTAACCTAGAACTGGCACAGACTCTGAACAACGCAGCTCTGGCAGAGCGATTGAGACACCCCAGAGGTCTGGCAGAGGGATTGGGACACCCCAGAGGTCAGTCAAACAAAACAGATTGAGAGAACTCCTCAGCCCCCCTGAGCGAGGACTGTCAAACCTCCCTCCCCCATTCCGGCCTTCACCCCCACCACTCCCCTCCCTGTCGCGAGACAGCACGGAGGGCAATCCGAGAGAAACATACATTCCCGGAGGGTTCACAAAAGGTGAGGTCTATTAGACAGAAAGAGACAGAGAGCCGATAGAGACACATAGGGGGTCTGCAGGAGGGATTAAGACACACACCTCTGCTTGGGTCAAAGTGTCACGCGGGGCTAAGAGACAGACACGCCTAGTGCTAAGTTAGAAGAAGAATTGACGCCAAGGACTGTTCTAGAAAGAGACACCCTGAGCTGTTAGAGGACAGACATATGGTGAAGGAGACGCGGCCAGCGCTCTGCGAGAGAGACAGGCGGACACACAGGCCTGTGTGAGAGAGAGGCTCAAAGAGACACCCTGAGCTGTTAGAGGACAGACATACTCCTGTTAAAAGTTAGGCTGAAAACATCAACATTATCGGCGCCATCTTGCTCTTCTTGAACCCATTCGTGCACGTAAGCGGCAGCCATTTTGAGCACCATGGCCTCCCTGCCCCTCGCTGATAGCCAGCGCGTCTCTCTCTCTCTCAACCTCGCACGCTGACAACCCCCCCGCTCCCACATGCCTTGGGTCGTAAACCCCTCTTCAGCACAGCTCTGCCCCGGGATCCCATCCTGTTCCCAGCACGACACCTCCCTTCATTCCTTTCATGGTCCCAGGCCCTTCGATACCAACCCCCTTTTCCTGTGTGCCCGTTTGTCTTCCTCGTTCCCAGGCCGCCACCTGGCCCTGCGGATACTGTTTATTGCCCCCCCCGTACAGTAGGAAGCTTCCCCCATTAAAGGACCCTCGAATTGATCAAAGCCCCTCCCTATGAGATCCGATCAACCCCACACATCCCGTGAATCGGCGGAATGTCCAGCTGCGCGATAATCATCACCTATTGTGACCGGGGTGGGGACTTCAACTGTAAATGTGTGTGGGAACGGGCCTGAAGGGGAGATTCCGAGGATGTCCTTTCATACTTCAAAGCATTGCAAGAATGTGTTACCTGCAATAAAGATCATAAACCTGTGTATAAGAGGCCAGGCCTCAGAGATGCGGTTAGAGCACCTCGTGACGATACTTGCTGTCCGAACTGATGTGTTCTCCTCCGGAGAGAATAAACCCTTGTTTCCTGCCTTCCAGTTTCCAGCGCCTGCCTCTTCATTGATTAATATTCTGTGGGTTAAAGAGGCGACACCGCCGGGCAATACTTAAGGATCTTTGTTTATTGGTTGTTCCCTGACCTTTTTTACAATTGGCGTCCCATACGTGGGGCCCATCAGTGACTCGTGGATCCAGTGGGAGAGGTCCTGACGACAGAGTGAACGACTGCAACGATCGGGAAGTGCACCTGTCCGATAGACCCTCGTCTGACAGCCGATCATCCGAATTTCACTGGTTCCGAACAGACCTCTCTCGAGTGATCTACGGTCCTGACTGGGAACCATCAGGAGTGCCGCGAGGATTACGAAGAAAAGAGGACGATCGGGCGCTGGATTCGGAAGACAAGAAACTGTCCATGTGGTCCGGGTAAGGTCGTGTAAACACGACGAATTGCGAAATGATTGTTTGATTGTTTGGAAAATACTAGTATTACTCTTTGTCGATTTGTTTGGAGATTCGCTGTCTGCAAACGGAGAAACAACAGGCTCTCTCTTTGCAAGCAGTGAAGGATAGGTAACGCAGCCGTCGTGCCTATCTTTCTCCCCCACTGATTAATTATTTGAACCTGGACTACTGTTCACGGATTGTTTTCTGGAGATTCTCTGTCTGCAAACAGGAAGGCACCCCCCCCCCCCTTTACAGATAGTGAAAGGGTAGGTAACGCAGACCTTTGCGGGCCTACTTATTCTCCCCACTGAATTGTTTGATTGACCGAACGTTGACTATTCGATATTGGTTCATGAGGTGTTCACTGCCTGCAAACAACGTAGAATAGAAATATTCTGTCTAGTCTTTGCACGCAGTGATAAGATAGGCAGTGCTGACTTTTGTCCCCGTTGTGATCCGTCATGCCTGTCTTCTCCCCACTGATTGGTAGCCTGTTTAGCCCGGACCGCTTATTAGAGATGAACCATCCGGCTCCACTGGAAGGCACCCCTAATAAGGACATGTTCATGAAGCATGGATTGATCGCTATAGCCTATAACAAGCTGTGGCATAAATACACGAAAAAGGATCGAGAAAGTCAGTGGCCACTGATAGGATCCTTCGATGATGACAAAATAAACGCGCTAGAAACAGCCCTTGGTAAAAACAAGACAACGCCCACTATGCTTGATAGTTTCGGCATGTGGCGCAAAGAAACTGAACAATGTAAAAAGAAAACTGAGAGTAGGTTGGGAAAAGAGCTGCGAAAAGCAGCCCACCTAGCTGCTCAGAAACTAGAAGAAGAGATAAAGGAAATAGAGAAAGCCAAACAGAAACTAGAAATGGAAACATCAAGCCAGTGTCCGGTTAGAACGTCCTCCACGCTCTACCCTGATTTACCCTCGAAACAACGAGCCAACGATGATCTGCTGTTAGGTCCTCCGATCATCTACATGCGGAAAATGGCCACAAGGTCTCCAAGAAGAAGTTGCAATTCTGCCAACCCCAGGTCACTTACCTAGGCCACCTTTTGTCCAAAGAAGGAAGGAAACTTACTCCCGACCGGATCCAAACCATTCTCGAAACTCCTGTCCCTAAGACCCAGAAACAGGTTCGCTCCCTACTAGGCCTCACCTCCTTCTGCCGACAGTGGTTACCAAACTTTAGCCTCGTTGTGAAACCGCTGCTTTCTCTGCTAGCTAAAGACGCCCCCTTCCCACTCCCTTGGACCCCTGAGTGTCAAACCTCCTTCACGGAACTACGAGATGCCCTTTGTTCGGCCCCTGTCCTAGGTACCCCCGATTACACAAAGCCCTTCTCCCTTTACACTCACGAAAGGGAGGGGTGCGCTTTATCTGTCCTGACCCAGTCCATTGGCCCAAAGCAACGACCGTGCGCTTACTTCTCTGCCACTCTTGACCCTGTAGCCAGAGCCTTGCCTGCCTGCCTTCGAGCTGTAGCTGCTGCTGCAATCTCTATCCGACAGAGTGAGGGGATCGTGCTCTCGAATTCCCTCACGGTACTGGTACCCCATGCAGTTGACACCCTCCTGAACTAAACCAAGACGCAACACCTGACGAGTGCACGACTGACTGGATACGAACTGACTTTGCTTGCACCCCATATCACCCTGAAAAGATGCACCACACTGAACCCGGCAACTCTGTTACCCTTACCAGAGAACGATCCCAATGTGCACCCTGTACATGACTGCGTGACTCTTACGGACGAACAGACTAGAAGTAGGGTTGACCTCAGAGACACGGCTTTTCCTGACCCTGACGGAGAGCTGTGGGTGGACGGTTCTTGCATCAAACTCCCCGATGGCACCACTTCCGCTGCCTATGCAGTTACCACGGCTCGAACTGTAGTCGAGACAGCCCGCATCAGGCAACGATCTGCCCAGGCAGCGGAACTGATTGCCCTGACGCGAGCCTGCATTCTGGCAGCAGGAACCACAGCGAACATTTACACCGACAGCCAGTATGCCTTCGGGGTGGAGGGAAAGGGGATTCTTGACCTCACACGGCACCCCCATTTTGCACGGGGATCTAGTCTCCGCCTTGATCGAAGCTGTCCTTCTCCCCAAAAAGCTTGCAGTCGTCAAATGCCAGGCACACAAAAAGGTGACAGACATTATTGGGCAGGGAAATGCACTAGCCGACATCACTGCCCGAACGACAGCTGAAAATAGGACGACAACACATATGTACGTGACCAGGTCACAAGCAGAAAAATGGACTGACGCTAGGGACACTATTAGAGACATTCAAATGGCTAGCACACAGCACGAACTGACTGAATGGACACGGGTGGGATTAAAAGATGACGAAGGCTGCTGGCGGACAAGAGACACAAACAAATGGTTGCTACCTGACTCGTACCTGATTCCCATACTGACTATGGCACACTCCCCTGCCCACATAGGATCAGCCCCCATGATTGAACTTGTCTCCAGAGTTTGGCACAATGATAAAATCACAGACTCCGCCAAACGTCTGGTCCAACAATGCTTGATATGCCTGCAACACAACCCCGGGAAAGGAACTGTAGTACCCCGGGGAGGATTTGGGGTCCCAAATCACCCGTTTGAAGTCCTGCAGATGGACTACATCCAGCTAGACAGATGCCAAGGCCTGAAATATGTACTTGTTGTGGTATGCGCATTTAGCAAATGGGTGGAAGCATACCCAACCCGTGACAACACTGCTATGGCCACTGCAAAAGTACTGTTAAAGGAGTTTTTCCCCCGTTACGGCCTTTGTCGTATTTTATGGAGCGATAATGGCCCCCACTTCATAGCCGAAGTCATCCAGCTCATCTTAAAGGGGTTGGGCATCAAGCAGAAGTTCCACGCAGTCTTCCACCCCCAGTCTGCTGGACTTGTTGAGCGACACAATGCCACACTAAAGCTGAAACTGGCCAAGATAGTGGCTACCACGGGTCTGAAATGGCCAGACGCCCTCCCACTGGCATTGCTATCGATGCGTTCAACCCCCACCAAACATCACTTAACACCTTATGAAGTCGTTTTCGGCCGACCCATGAGTGTCTGGTCTGCACCGAAACCAACTTCCATTCATGACGTCCCGGACGTCCTAATGTCTGATTATCTGTATAAATTGACTGAAACTCTGTCTGTCATTCATCAGCAGGTGCAGCAGGCCATCCCCGATGCTTCCAGGGGTCCGGGTCACGCCATCCAACCTGGAGATTTCGTGCTGATCCGAAACTTTCAGCGGTCGAAGAGTTTGGAACCCCGGTGGACGGGCCCCTGGCAAGTGTTAATCACCACCCGGACGGCTCTTCGTGTGGAGGGGAAACGGCACTGGCTGCACGCACACCACTGTAAGAAGGTCTCCTCGACCCTGGCCACGACAGAAAACATCGACAACCAAGAAGAGCTCCTGGACAAGGACCGACCGTCACTAACCTGCTATCCTGATACCGAAGCACTTGAACTTTCAAAATTCTCTGATCCCACTGTGCCATCCAGAGAAGGGTATTTCCTGCGTCGAAAGGAGGGAGCTTCGGCTAAGTAGACCACGGACTAAGTTAAATCTCAGAACGGTGACCTAAACACCACCAAGGGTCACTCGGAAGAGAAGCTAAACGAAGTCTGTGGTTCTGCCCGCTACCGAGCACCTTGAAGATGATGGAAGCGCCAGATAAGAAGATGATGGAAGCACCAAATAAGAGGATGATGGAAGCAACAGGAAATACCCACTACAGAAACCCAAGGACAGACAGACTCCACAGCTCAAAGACAATTGCACTCTTCATCACAATCCTTTTCTGCTTTCTCCTCATGACCACACTCTGGATTATGGAAGAAAATGCACCTGCTCACGAAACATTCCTGACCACTGCTCAGCCTACCACCATGAAGGAACATTATCTGATTTCGCTCTCTCCTCAACTCAGAGAGAGACGAAAGGAGTTTTGGAATAACTCTTTCGTACAGCTACTTCACCAGCACAATCTCGCCACCAATGCCACCAACTGTTGGATCTGTGGGTTGCTACCCCACGCCACTGGACACTCGATACCATTCATCCCTTCACCCTTCTCAGTTCATGGCTCCTGCCTTGCTTGGCTGATCCTCCTGCAAGAAAGCTATAAGGACAATGCCACCTCCAGCAAAACCGTAACGCATTTCTTCCACGGGGTCTGGCGAAACAAAACAAAGACACACTTCTGCCCGCAGACCTCCAACAACTCAATCCACATGGACATCCCTGCTAAAGACCGAATTGAAATGCAGGTGTTCAACAATCCAACCAGACCCACCTTCTCCTACCTGCGGAAACGAACGGCTGCCACCCTGACTGTAGCCCTGTCAGTCATCAACGTCACAGGCCACATGTGCATAGAAGGACTTGGGACACAGCTGGTAGGCCACAGTGCTTGCCGTTTTACCAGAACTTTGGACTCCACGGATCCACCTTCCTTTGTGTCGTCCCCAAACATGTATTTCGTCTGCGGCACAAAGGCCTACACCTGGCTCCCCAAAGGCTGGGGGGGCACTTGTTTCATCTCCTTCATCCTTCCTCCGACTTATGTGGCCCCAGCGAACCATCATAGACAAAAACGAGCCAAGGACATTGAACAAGCCGACTCAACAGGAGCGCAGTTCCTCGATGCCATGAAAGGACTTGTTCCCCTCTGGGGCTCGATGGCAAACAGCCGTGCCATCCGACATCTGACTCAGGCAGTTGAGACAACAATGAACATCACAGCTGGTATCTTTGCTAACAACACTGCCGAGCTTCAAGCGGTCCGCTTGGTGGCCCTCCAGAACCGCCTTGTCCTAGATGTGGTTCTTGCGGACCGTGGTGGAGCATGCCGCATTATTGGGTCCAGCTGCTGTACATACATACCGGACAACTCACCCTCAGTGTACAAAGCCATCGAACACCTTCACAGACTCTCTTCAGAAGTCCACCAGGATCAGGAAGAATGGTCGCTTGGTGGTTGGTTCTGGAACACCGTTAAGAACTGGGGCTGGAGACTGTTCACCATTATCCTGATTCCTGTAGTTGTGATATGCGGTCTATGTTAAGGAATTCAATGTCTGCCACCTCTGTGTTCATTATGTACAAATTGTATTTGCCCTAAGACTGTGGACTTTGGGAACGAACGCATGGGAGCATTATATGATGCCGAGGTTAGGAATTTAATGAAGATTGACATTAAGTAGGCAAGTTGGCTAGATATGTTGAAAAGGGAGGACTGTTAAAAGTTAGGCTGAAAACGTCAACATTATCGGCGCCATCTTGCTCTTCTTGAACCCATTCGTGCACGTAAGCGGCAGCCATTTTGAGCACCATGGCCTCCCTGCCCCTCGCTGATAGCCAGCGCGTCTCTCTCTCTCTCTCAACCCTGCACGCTGACAACCCCCCCGCTCCCACATGCCTTGGGTCGTAAACCCCTCTTCAGCACAGCTCTGCCCCGGGATCCCATCCTGTTCCCAGCACGACACCTCCCTTCATTCCTTTCATGGTCCCAGGCCCTTCGATACCAACCCCCTTTTCCTGTGTGCCCGTTTGTCTTCCTCGTTCCCAGGCCGCCACCTGGCCCTGCGGATACTGTTTATTGCCCCCCCGTACAGTAGGAAGCTTCCCCCATTAAAGGACCCTCGAATTGATCAAAGCCCCTCCCTATGAGATCCGATCAACCCCACACATCCCGTGAATCGGCGGAATGTCCAGCTGCGCGATAATCATCACCTGTTGTGACCGGGGTGGGGACTTCAACTGTAAATGTGTGTGGGAACGGGCCTGAAGGGGAGATTCCGAGGATGTCCTTTCATACTTCAAAGCATTGCAAGAATGTGTTACCTGCAATAAAGATCATAAACCTGTGTATAAGAGGCCAGGCCTCAGAGATGCGGTTAGAGCACCTCGTGACGATACTTGCTGTCCGAACTGATGTGTTCTCCTCCGGAGAGAATAAACCCTTGTTTCCTGCCTTCCAGTTTCCAGCGCCTGCCTCTTCATTGATTAATATTCTGTGGGTTAAAGAGGCGACACCGCCGGGCAATACTTAAGGATCTTTGTTTATTGGTTGTTCCCTGACCTTTTTTACACTCCCTTCCCGGGGTTCCTTGTACTGTGGGGTTCGTCGTCACCAGAGGCGTCAGTCCTATACCAAGTTTGACCCTCAAGCCCCAGCCGTGAGCAGCTTTCATCCCTCCATGCCCGCCCGCCCGCCCGCCGGCGCCTGCACCAGCTCCCTTCCTGCCCCGAGCTCCCTCCTACACGAATGCTCTAATCCAAAACAACGTAAAATTACAGCGCAGCCAGCTAATATAATCTCTGAACAACTTACCTGTTTATACCACGCGTCTGGAGCGCACGAAAGAGACGCCGACCGCGACAGAGGCAGAGCTCTTCCCTGACAGGATGTCCCACTCCCACCACGCGCGGCATCCAATGATGGATGCTGCGCGGTGGACCAGCCAATCCTGGCGCTGCATGCAGCGCCAGGATTGGCTAGGGGGGAACATTTGCTGCTCGCCCTGTCGCCCATTGGAAACCCGGGCTGTGTCAGCAAACAAGCACCCCTGGGTCCCGCTGGGGAACTTACAGTGCGCATGCTTGAGAAAGTTGCCAACTTTCCCAAGCATGCGCACTGTAAGTTCCCCAGCGGGACTGTCACTGCGCACTACGGTCTGCTGCAGCCTCAGTGTGGACTGTCACTCAAGCTGCAGCAGGCCACCCCCCCTGCGCAATTCCCGCCGGCGGCTGTATTTTATTTAGAAGATACTAGGATTGCGGCCGGCGGCCGCGATGCGGGTCCATGGTGGCTAGTTGGGGCTACGCCCCTACGCCCCAATGGACGCACCGCTGCTGCAGTGTATATGTGGTCCAAATATATTTTTGCAAATCAAACTTATGTAGCACACCATACAATACTCTTTCAGTGAGTATTTGGTCATGTGCACTCTCTTTTTCCTTCCCATGTAAACTTCTGTGAAAAAGCCCTCTCAACATTGGCACTTGAGACGGGCAACACCAAAACAGGCAGTTTACAATTTTCTAACTTTGGCCACTGACATAGCTTTCCATGCCAATACTGGTGTAATTGAAGATTGCAATTCTCAAAGCAGGTTCTGCAACATTAGCGCTAAACTGGGCGCTTATGTCCTCAGAGTTATTAAAGAGGTAAAAAATGAAGCAGCACGTTTGAAACTATGGAGAAGATTCCCTTTATGGAAGGGATCTAGAACTTGTACAGAGTACCACAGTGAGGTTTCACTGACTTCAAATGCCATGGTTGGTGAAGGGACATTACTATGCACCATTTTAAGCCATTTCTCATACAATGTAAAATAAAATTTCCTGAATTGCTCCTCAACATTTCTTTGCTTGACAAGTGGCAAGCACTCTAACATGGAACATGTTGCAGTGCCAAAGTCACTAAAGGTGTCCCCAGCCTACTCTCAAGGAGATGTTTCACAGCTACACCAATTATGCTGAACACTTGGCAGACAGGGTGTTTTCAGACTCTAGTTTAATATGTCCACTACAGCAGTTATGTTTTCCTGTAAAAATCTAAGAATGCAGTAGAGTGCACTTTTTTTCACATCACTAACAATATGCACCCAAAGATCCTCACATTTCTTGTCTTTGGCATCATCACTCAGCAATAATTCTGTTAACGGTTGCCACATTGATAGTATAGCATTCATAGCCCCTTGGACTGAGAACCATCAGCTAAGGGACACAGTTGGGATTACTTTATTTGATGCCACACAAAGCACAAAATGATAAATATTTGCGTTTTAGTTCTTGTGTATAAAGAAACAGTGCATCAGAATGGACTAAAAAGTCAATAACAACCCTCATTAACTCTGAGGATTGTAAAGATGCTTTCAGCATACCTTCTAACAAGTGGCAAAGATCTCTTACAGGGAAGCACTTCAGCTCAGGTATCAATTTTGACAGGTCACCACACAACTTTTTCACATACGTAGCTGAATCACTGCAAGCCTGAGGTGTTGGCAATTCGCCTACTATCAATACTGACTCCCCAGAAACTGGGGGCTGATGTACTAAGGGTTTTTACCCATTCTCTGTGGGTAAATGAGAATGACATATATTTGGAAAGATTCTTATGAAACCAGCCATTTTACATATCAGTGAAAGAATCAAACGCATCCAAAATATAAAATATGATTTTGATATTTCCAGATTCTCTACAGTTTATAAATTAAATAAACAAGACCTAAAACATGCTTCTTTAGACAAAAGACCACAAATGTGAAAAATCAAACAAAAGGAAGAAGAAACATATTTTAGTGGACTCCCTAAACAACAAAACTCAAGCAGAGTAACGTTAGCCCAGACTTTCTTACTACTATCTTGTATAACAAAGTTACATTGTATTGGCCCCTTCAGGAAGAAAAAAAATTACTCTTTCTCTCGCCTTTTCCTTTCTTTGAATGCCATTTAGTTTGGGGTTGTGCAGGTGTTTTTTCAGTGTTTATGTTTTCACTGGTGTGGGCTATTTCTCTTTCAGTGGGGTTTTTATCAGTTATTATAGGTTCAAACCTAAAACCAGACAGCCTATTATACATCAGGCCCCTCACCAAAGAAAAGAGAGGTGAATGTTCAGAGGAAGTAAAACAACATCAGGATGGAACAAGTAGCCTTAACATGACTTTGCACCCTACAGGACTCCATAATGTGACTCCTGAAGGTAACAGGAGGCAGGAGGCATGAGCCGGAGGGTGACATGCTTTGCCATGGAGTGCCTACGGTGGCATGCTCCATCATAGAGCGCCTAGGGTGACATGCTTCGTCATAGAGCGCCTACGGTGACATGCTTCATCATAGAGCACCTAGTGTTACATGCTTCATCAAGGAGCACCTAGGGTGACATGCTTCATTTTAGAGCGCCTAGGATAACATCCTTCAATCCAGTTCAGTTTTAAAAAGCGAGACAGTATGCTACGCAAACACAAATACGTGTATTTGTGTTGCTCCTCTTGATCCTAGGGGATATAGTTTCTATTCAGGTTTTAAGATTTAGGTTATTTGGGATATGTATCTCCCCTCCAGCGCAAGTAACGTCCAGTTTAGCATCCACTCAACTGGATCACATATAAGAATCCCTTAAGCCAAATAAAGATCTTTAAATACATCGGATCCCTGAAGAAGTCCGTATGAGGATGAAACGCGTTGGCGATTGGTGATTATGAATTTTAAGAAATTGAGGAAAGAATAAAGATTTCCATAACTCATCACAACACCCACCCACTTTGCTGGTCACACGCTTGACCCCATCTTCTCCGCAAGCTCCCACGCCTCCTTCAACCACACCACTGGACCGACCATTGCTGCATCCACTTCACCTTCAAGAAACCCACCACACACCACCGCACCCAACAGATGCCTTGCTGCTGCTGGAGCAAAGTCACCGAAGACCAGCTAACCACCACTCTCGCCCAGAGCCCACCCGCTGACCCCACCGACCCCAACACCGCCGCAACCTCAGACAGTGGATCAATAACTGCCCCAACACCTTCGCCCCGATCAAGTAACCCTCCAACAGTCATACCAACAAGAAAGCCAGTTCACTGAAGACCTCCAGGCTTCCAAGCAAACTGCCTGAAAGCTGGAGAAGATCTGGCTCTGTGAACGAACACCGGACAGCCATGCAGCCCACAAGAACGCCACCCGCAGACACCATCACCTCATCAGATCCGCCTAAAGGGCCTCCTTCAAAGACCACCTAGACAACAATGCACACAACAGCTAAGAGCTCTTCAACATCGTGAAGGAACTCTCCAACCCCAGCTCCAACACCAACGACGTCCCACCCTCGCAAGACCTGTGTGACTCGCTGGCCACCTTCTTCCACCGCAAGATCACAGACATCCACAACAGCTTCAAAGCCACGACCGCCCCGACCACCACTGAGACCTCCGTCCCTACGACCACCATCCGAACCAACCGCCTGCTGTCCTGGACCAACATCAATGACGATGACGACACCATCAAGATCATGAACACCCTCCACTCCGGATCTCCGTCAGACCCATGCCCACACCACATCTTCAACAAAGCCAGCACAGCCATCGCACCCCATCTCCGGAAAGTCCCCAACACCTCCTTGAAGACAGCAAACTTCCTGGAGAGCTGGAAGCATGCTAAGATCAAGGCCTTACTCATGAAACCCAAGGCAGTCCCCAAGGACCTCAAGAACTTTCGGCCCATCTCCCTGCTCCCGTTCCCGGCAAAGGTCATCGAGAAGACCGTCAACAAACAACTGACCCGCTACCTCGAGGAGAACAACATTCTGGACCCTTCCCAGTCCGGGTTCCACAGCAACTACAGCACAGAGACTGCCCTCATTGCCGCCACCGATGACATCAAGTCCCTGCTGTCAACGGAGAAACGGCGGCCCTCATCCTCCTGGACCTGTCAGCCGCCTTTCGACACGGTCTGCCACCACACACTATGAACACGCCTCCACAACGCCGGGATCCAAGAGAAGGCCCTGGACTGGACCACCTCCTTCCTCTCCGGCAGAACACAGAGCGTCCGCCTTCCCGCCTTCGTCTCCGAACCAACGGAGATCATCTGCGGCGTACCCCAGGGCTCTTACCTCAGCCCAACTCTGTTTAACATCTACATGGCACTGCTCACCCATGTCGCCCGTTGGCACAACCTCAACATCATCTCCTACGCCGATGACACCCAGCTGATCCTCTCCCTCACCAAGGACCCCCACACCGCCAAAACCAACCTTCACGAAGGAATGAAGGCCGTCACTGAATGGATGAGGAACAGCCGACTGAAGCTGAACTCGGACAAGATGGAGGTCCTCATCCTTGGATCCACCCCTTTAGCCTGGGACGACTCCTGGTGGCTGACTGCACTGGGAACCGCCCCAACACCCACCGACCACGCACGAAACCTAGGGGTCATCCTCGACTCACCCTCTCCATGACTAAACAGGTCAACACCGTCTCCTCCTCCTGCTTCAACACCCTCCGCATGCTCCACAGGATCTACAAGTGGATCCCCACTGAAACGAGAAGAAAGGTCACCCAGGCTCTCGTCAGCAGCAGGTTGGACTACGGAAACGCCCTCTATGCAGGAATCTCGGCCAAACTCCTGAGACGGCTCCAACGCATCCAGACGCCTTTGCACGCCTGATCCTCGACATCCCTCGCCGCAGCCACATCACATCCCACCTGAGAGACCTGCACTGGCTCCCGGTCAACAAGAAGATAACCTTCAAGCTTCTCACCCACGCACACAAGGCACTCCACAACACCAGACCAACGTACCTCAACAGACGACTCAGCTTCTACACCCCCACCGCCAGCTCCGCTCCACCGACCTCGCCCTCGCCACAATCCCCGACTTCCGAAGAGCAACCTCCGGTGGCAGATCATTCTCCCACCTCGCCGCCAAGACCTGGAACATCCTCCCCATCCACCTACTGCAGACCTAAGACGTGCTGACCTTCAAAAAACTCCTCAAGACCTGGCTTTTTGAGCAGTAGCAGCATTCCCCACTCGGGCGCCTTGAGACCCTCACGGGTGAGTAGTGCGCTTTACAAATGACATGATTGATTGACAACTACAATCAAAATTCATCAATGTTTCTTTTACTTTTTGGGAAGATCATAATACAGTGTTTGTTTATGTTGAGTCTTAAAATTTGTGGAGTATAAACAAGCTCCATTCACATGATACATTAGTTGAGTGCTGGGCCACCCCATGTTCAATTTGTTCCAGTGGCACTTGTGTCACTTTCTTTCGAACATATGGAGGTCATGTTCCAGGACCCTCTGCACCATAAAATGCAATAATAGATTTAGCCTAGATGGGGTATTGCTGACTGGTGCGGGATCTTTTTAGCCTTGACTCTCCTCTTCTTTTGAATCTCTCACTGTTTAATCTTTACATGGAACCCCTAATTGAAATCTTCTGGCGTCTCCTACCACATGTATGCTAACGAAACCCAACACTACATGAAAATTTCCTCCCCGAGGACATTTATAACCTTGACAACACCTTGACAAAAACACAACATTGGCTGACTTGTGACCACATCAAACTCAATGCTCTTAAAACTGATTTCGTACCTATTCGCCTACCACCAACCCTAACATCAAAGACTGTCTCCCACGTCGCATTGACTTGAATTGCACCCACACATCATCGACTCTGCCAAATCCCTAGGTATAACCTTGGGCAAAAACCTCTCCGTGCAAAAACTCACCAGCACCATCACTAGAGGAGCTAACCATCAGTTACATATTCTTAGGAAACTAAAACACTTCCTCCCCGTGGCAGACCTCACAACTGTGGTACATGGACTTGTGTAGTACCACCCTGGCGGGCCTCCCGAAAACCTCACCTGCACCTCTGAAGGCTACACTAATTGCAGCAGCAGGTAGGCTCATCAGCTGTTTAAAAAAAGCGATCATATCACCTCAACCTCCAATCACTGAAATGGCTACCCAACAAGGCCAGGATTCATCTAAAAATTGCCTGTATGGCGTGGCCCACAGCGCGCTCCACCACAATAGCCCCTCCTACTTGAGCCGGAAATCAAGAAGGAAGTAAAAACTCTTCTATCCAACATACTCCTCCCACCCTTGATAGATTCCTTGCGCCTATTTGTTCATTCTTGTCACGCCGGATTATTCTTAGGCCTGCACTTATGTTAAACTTTCTGCTCCTATCTTTCTATTTCCATAGGTGCATGTATATATGTGTATATAGTGGGGGGTTTTCCATGTTTTGTATGCTTTCTGTAAAGTGACCTGTCACCAGGACCGGACCGGGAACCGAAACCGGCCCTGGCAAACTGCTCAGCTGGCCCCCCTATGGGAGCTGAGGGGGTGCGGCCGAGCTGTTTGTAAGGGCCAGTTTCAGCTGATTTTGTTACCGGGGGCCGATATTGCAGGCCCCCGGTAACAAAAACGGGCACCCAGGAGCCCAAAACCGGCCCCACCCTGGCGGCCCACCGGGGAAACGCCCGGTGCCCGCTATGGGCAGTCCGGCCCTGCCTGTCACCGAAAGGGTCTTGCTCGTGCTATATGAATACCCTAATAAAATAAAATATGAACATTGACTGACCCAGTGTCATCCCCTCGTCAGGGGTAGTAAGCGCTATATAAATGCAATTGCAATTACAATTTCAATCTGGAAAGAAGGGAGGGAGTAGAATTCAGAATATGGTATTCGAGGCGGATGGAAGACGGTTCTGGGCGCTGTGGCCCTCGCACTACATAGTGTGAGCCGGAGCGTTACTGAATAGGTGCCTGTCCAGACAACGCAAAGACGCGAATCACATTCAAAATGTGACAAGTCCATCTTGAGGCTGGACAATGGAGCCTTTCTATTGGCTGCCTTGTGACGCTGATCACCTCTCAAAACTCAGCATCGATGTAGACATGATTTAATCAATTTCTCTGGTTTGTTCTCCCAAACAAAACTACAGTTAATAACCATGTATAATTTCTACCCTTATGTGCATAATTTCTGTTCAGTATGTGACTGTCCTCTATAAATAAACATAAATAATTTAATAAAAAATCAATAAACAATATTGGTAAATGAATCAACTCAAAATATTGGGGTTCTGGCAGATCAAAGTACAGGAACTCGGAAAAAGGTGTCTCCAGCCTCAGATTTATTGCGCAGGTTATTCGTTTATTGAGGCGTAGCGAGCTATTTCGGCCACCGACGATCCGGGCAGTGACAAGCTGCCCGGATCGTGGGTGGAATAGCTCGCTGTACAGATCGATTTTTTCAGGGACATATCACAGCCCTCGCATTACTGAGGTTCCGTGACGATTTGAACCCGTGTTTTTAACATTGTCGCAAATACATAATTTTGGTATCAGTGAACCGCAAATGATCCATTTAGTATATCCTGGTGTTTTCGCTATGCTACGAGCAAGAGCACTCCTGTTATGAACACATTTCTGATCTACCCGTGGCATCCATCTTAGAACAAGGAAGCCATTTTGTATTCCTTGCCCTCACATAGTCAATGGACACGCAATGACCTCTTTTCATTTAAGGACACGTAGGCTTTAGCCGGCAATTCACCTTGCTAGCGACACGTGCACCTTAGGCCAGCAACGCTGTGGCAGCATGACTCGGCAAGAGCTGCCTCCCCAGCCTGAGGCCAGTCCTGCTATACTGGTTCCCGTGTTCGTTGGCCTGATCATGATTAGGCGGCCGAAGCTGGTAACCGTGCCCATTTACGACCCACAAACATCTCTTATCCTACTTTTCTATCTTCTGCACCTGGCTCTGCTCCTTTCCTTCTGGGCCTTTATTAGGGGGAGGTAACGAAATTTACGATGAGGCGGTCCGGGTCTTGAATGAAAAGTTGACATGGGATTATGATGGAATAGTGGGAACCCCTCGTTCGTAATGTTTTGACATCAGATATTGTTGAAGCCCAATATTCAGTATATAAGGAACAACCCTCTTTGTACAAATTGAACAGGCTCCTAGATACTGCCCATGTGTAGTTTCTGTGACTTCTGTGTCCCTGCAGTAATAAACCTTTGGTCTTTGACGCCACCATCGAGAAGCCCGTGTTTCTGTTTGTTTGTGCACCGAGGCAGGTTGAACTCCGGGGTCTTCGGGTGTTATCCCTGACACCTCTGGACGGAACCGAAAAGTCCAGAACTCCAATTGGCGCCCAACGTGGGGCGACGTCATTCGGTACCGGTCCAAAAGCCAGAAGAGTTCGAGAAGCTTCGTGGGAAGATTTCTGAGGGAGGCGCCCCACTTCATCGATCCCGGCATATCGCAAAAGTGGCCCGACGTTCTCTTCCACGAGGGTTCCCGTTCAGACGGCTGCAGTGGTTCGTTGCCTTGACCGTCGCCCTGTCTTGGACCCGAGGTGCAGTCCTTAGTACGGCGAGACGTGACGGGTTTCTCCTTGGTGACGTCTTCAGTGCCTCAGTTAAGTATTAAGTGGTTGATAGTTGATTACTTCGTGAGGGTTGTTTCTGTTTCGATAATTCTTTTAGTTCTTGGTTTCGGTTCGGTTTCATAAGATTATCGCTGGTTATTCTGGTTACGATAATCATTCAGTTCAGTTTGGGTATCGATACGTTTGTCCGTTCTGGTAGGCCTAAGTTCTTGGTTCGAGTGCGCACCTTTCTTTTGGTTTGTGTTTTGTCTGTTTTGTGTTCCGGGTTATAAAATGGTAAGTCGGAAAAATTGTATGTTGTCTTGTTTTGGTTGCAACAGTGATTCCCAGTTGGAGGACTCGTGTTCGGTTCCTCCGATTGGAACTCCCCTTTATGATCTATATTGCAAATTTGGTGTGGGCCCTATCTCTTATAACGAGGTATGGATCCACTACACAGAGAAAGATGGTGTCCTTAGTTGGCCACTGCATGGTAGTTTCGAACCTCAAGTTCTTGATAATTTAGAAACGAAATTATTCAAGAAGAAAGCCCGGCCGGCAATGTTTGATTCTTTCCGTTATTGGCGAAAAGAATCTAAACAGAGAGAAATTAAAAAGTTGAAGAAAGAACAGAAAGAGCAAGAGTTGACTTTAGAACAGTCTGCTAAGCAGCTACAACTCAACGAGTCTGAGAAGGCGATGGAGGTGGCCAATAGAGAGCGTAATTTAGCGATAGACAAGTGCTATCCTGCTTTGCCATCGAGTACAGCTAAGATAGTAGAGGACCCTGAAAAGGATCCCCTGTTGTCTTACTTGTTACGATCACCCCCACCGTATGCACAGGGTGCTACGGCTCCACCTATACCGAATGTTCAATTACCGGTTGCTGGACAACCTGGTGTTCCTGCTCCTCTGAATCAAGTTCCTGTACCTCCTGTGGTCAATATTAATGTTCCTTCGGCACCCCCTCTTTCAGGGTTGCCGGCTTCTTTACCTATACCTGTATCGCTCACACCTGCTAGTTCACAAGCTGTTTTGCCCGCTACTCCTACTGTTCCTAATCTATCTGTTCCAACTGCTACTCTATTTACTGCTTCTGCTAATATTATGACTCCACTTTCTGTTCGTCGAAGAATCACTGATTCTGTCTCTAATATTCTATCTCCCTTCTATAAAACTCTGATTAAGACTCCTACCTCTGACTCTGTGCAGAGACGTAGTCAGCTTCCCAGTACTGAAGAAAGAGGAATATTAGATTCCACTGCTCTTAGATGGGTTTCGAAAGTTGGAAGATATAATGTACAAGATGTATTAGATACATTTATGCAATGGAATGAACCGACACAACGATATGTGTTCGATGAAATGTGCTTCCTTCTACGTGAGGAATTGGAAGAGGAAGACCCTGAATCAAATCTAGAAGAATTAATTAATGTTCAGAAAGAGTTTGCTGCAGGTATGATAGTTGGTCAAAATATAAAAGAAGCGATGGAACTGATTTTAAGTCATAGGAATGACCCATCCCTTCGTTCACCGAGGGAGTTAGAGAAACGTAGTACGAAACAAAATCGTCAATACCCAATGAGAGAGGTTCCACCAATTTGGCGTGAAGCTGTGCAAGCTAATGTAAACCTTGGTATTGCAGCCGCTCCAGCCCAATTCCAGAGAGTATGGATACATATTCCATGGAAGCGAGCTGAAGTATTAGCAGTGAAACAGGCCTTGCCAGATCCGCGTAAAAATCCTGCAGGGTACTACAAAGAGTTGGCTCAGACAGTTGACGCTTGTGTATTAAATCTAGCTGACATAGATCTGCTGTTTGGTAATGTAGTACCGCAACCAATTTGGGCTAAAATTCGTAAAGAGAATCATCCAGTTGCCCTAGGTGGTGATTGGGCAGCTATAATTGCAGCGGATGGTCAACAAATAGGTGGTTCTAAACCTGAACCCTTAATTGCTAATTTGCCTGGTAGAATAATCGATTTAATGAAAACCCTAATGCCCGCATTGCGCGTTAACTGGGACAAATTGTCCGCGTGCAAACAGAAGAAAGATGAAAGCGTCTCCGACTTTTTCACAAGATTCGAGGAGACTTTTGTGGATCATAGTGGTCAGGATATGAGCACAGAAGGAGGCCAGAGATTATTTGTTGATAAATTTGTGCACAATCTGTTGCCAGAACTTAGTGGTAAATTAAAAAATTATGAAAGTGCGTGGGCTGTCTCTACGACTGCGCAAATACTTGCTACTGCCCAGTACTATGAAAATAGAGACAAAGAGGAGAAAGAAAAATCAGATAAAAAGACGAAATAGTTAAAAACTAAAGTTCTTTTACAGCAAGCTTATCCGCCTCGCACCAATCAGACCAATACACAGCAAGGGTCATATCAAAGAACGGAGTATAATTCTCAGAGGCCACAGTACCAATGGAATCAGTGTGCTTATTGCAAAATGGAAGGCCATTATAAGACTGAGTGTCCGGTACGGGCACAAAATAGTACTGCGGCAGCTCAGAGAGGTCGTGGTGGTTATATGCAGAATTCTAGAGGTCGAGGAAGAGGTGCTATGCCTCCACAGACGAGTGATCGCCCTTCTAATTATTTCGACCAACGAAATGGACAATCTGCCCAACAGAATAGGTCTCAACAGTATCATGTTGAAGACTACTATGAAGCTAGTGAGGAAGTTCAGCAAAGTGAATACTAGGACAGCCATGGACAAAGAGAGGGAGTAGTATCAGTTCCAGTAGATCAGAGTGGGCCTTATGTCGCAGTAGCAACATCGGGAATAGTCGAACCGTTTCTGTTGGATACTGGTGCAGCAAAAAGTTCTATCATACATGCGAAACTCCCTGGCGCACCTTTGTCTGGCTCAACAAACGTTTCAGTAGGTTTTTCAGGCGCCCCTGTTCACAACCCTGTTTCTGGTCCTTTGTCTATTTCTGTTGGACCCCGACAATTGAAAGCACCCCTGATTTTGACGACAGGTTGTAATGAAAATCTGCTTGGTTTAGACTTGTTAAAACGCCTATATGCGACATTGTACTGTTCTCCAGAAGGAGTACAGCTTACGTTGGGTAAAAGAATCATCTCTCCAATGTACTTGTCAATGGATGCGCTCCCACCAGAGCTGCGTTCACTCCCTGATACTCTTTGGGCGACTGGTCCTAATGATGTAGGTCTTTTAGAAATTCCACCATATGTAGTAACTTTGAAAGCGAATGTAAAATTTCCACGAATTCCACAATACAGAATCTCTAGTGAAGGTGAGCGTGCGCTCCTACTGATAGTACAAGATCTGATCAAGAAAGACATTATAGAAGAAACTAGAGGTAATGTCTATAATAGTCCTGTACTGCCCATTCTGAAACGAACTGACCCAACAAAACCTCCAGTATATAGGTTTGTAATTGATCTTAGAGAGGTTAATAAAATTGTGATTCCACAGTTTCCTGTGGTTCCAGACATTACTGCATTGTTAACGTTAATTCCTGCTACAGCAGCATGGTTTTCGGTTATCGACTTGAAAAATGCCTTTTTCAGCATTCCGATAGCCGAGGAAAGCAGAGACATCTTCGGTTTCTCTCTAAAAGGACGAAGCTTCAGGTTTAAACGCGCTCCACAAGGTTATTGTGAAAGCCCATCCATTTACAGTCAAGCATTAAAAAGCCAGTTAGACTCATTTGTACTTCCTCCTGGTTCTGCTTTAGTACAATATGTTGATGATCTTCTAGTGGCTGCCGATGACAAGGAAACTTGCAAAACAGCTACAATTTCATTATTGCATCATTTGTCAAATTTGAATCACAAAGTGTCACCTTCAAAAATGCAATACTGTTGCCAAGAAGTGACCTACTTAGGTCATCTCTTGTCAAAGGAGGGAAGGAAGTTGACCCCAGAGAGAATAAAAGCAATTACACAGATGAATGTTCCTAGCACGCAGAGAGAAGTACGTGCCTTTTTAGGTATTACCTCATATTGTAGGCAATGGATCCCAAATTTTTCTCTTTTGGCGAAACCATTGGTAGCTTTGACTGGGAAAAATGTTCCGAGTCCAATGCCATGGTCTGCCGAATGTCAGGAGAGTTTTTCTGAGTTACGAAATGCACTGTGTTCAGCTCCTGTATTGGGTACACCCGATTACAGTAAGCCATTCACGCTCTATGTCCATGAGAGAGAAGGTTGTGCGTTAAGTGTTTTGACACAGAAATTCGGTGATAAACAACGCCCTTGTGCGTATTTTTCATCAACGTTAGATCCGGTAGCTAGAGCGTTGCCTAGTTGCTTGAGAGCTACAGCCGCAGCTGCAGCCTCCATTCGACAATCTGCTGGTTTAGTAATGAACAACATGCTAGTGGTTATGGTTCCTCATGCTGTGGATACACTCATGAACCGAACCAAGACGCAGCACCTTACCAGTGCTAGATTATCAGGTTACGAATTGACACTGCTAGCGAGTCATATTCAGATCAAAAGATGCAATGTATTGAATCCAGCAACATTGTTGCCGACTAGTCAAGAGTCGAGTGATTCCGAACCACACGACTGTTGTTTCAGAACTGAGGAAGAAACAAAAGGACAAATTGATTTAAAAGACACTCCGTTATCAGATCCAGATGGCACGTTGTATGTTGATGGGTCTTGCTTCAAATTGGAGAATGGTGACGTGACTGCTGCCTATGCAGTAACGACCTTGAGTACGATTGTGGAGACTGCGAGAGTGAGTCAGAATTCTGCCCAGGCTGCAGAATTGATCGCGCTAACAAGAGCGTGCGTTTTAGCTAAGGGAAAGAGAGTGAATGTGTTCACAGATAGTCAGTACGCGTTCGGCGTGGCCCATAGTTTTGGCCGTTTGTGGAAAGAGAGAGGTTTCATTACGTCCCATGGGACTAAGATCCAACATGGTCAGCTAGTTAATGACTTGTTGGAATCTCTAACCTTGCCGACTGAAGTTGCGATTGTGAAATGCAGTGCTCATAAAGCAATCACGGATGATGTTGGTCGTGGGAATGCTTTTGCCGATGAGACTGCAAAACAGACAGCTAGAAATATGATGAGTAGAATGTATGTTGCAACGTCTGCAAGATGGATTTCTGAGTCTGGAATGTGTGAGGACACAGTGGAAAGCGTGAAAGAAATTCAGAAAGAGGCGACTGAGGAGGAAAAGCGTGCATGGAAAGAGAGCACGGGTAAATTGGACTCGAGTGGGTGTTGGATTGATTTGTCGGAACAACAGCGTTGGATGTTACCTGATGCGTATGTGCTTGCAGTAGTAACGATGGCACATGGAGCAGCACACATCAGCTCTAAAGGGATTTGTAAGATGTTGGCTCCAGTTTGGAAGAATGATGGGATTAGTAAGTGTGCAGAGAGAGTGGTGAGAAATTGTATGGTATGCTTGATGCATAATCCTGGCAAGGGAATCCCCACACCTGCAGGTCACTTCGCTCCTCCTTCCTGCCCCTTTGAAGTGATCCAGCTAGACTTCATTCACATGGATCGTTGTAATAATCTAAAGTACGTCCTAGTGGTAGTTTGTGCGTTCTCCAGATGGATCGAAGCATACCCACTGAAGGACAATACTGCTTTGTCCACTGCCAAGATCCTTCTTAAAGAATACTTCCCCAGATTCGGAATGCCACGGATTGTATGGTCAGATAACGGAAGTGAGTTCGTAGGGAAAGTTATGCAGAGTGTGTGTGCCGGCCTAGGGATTAGACAAAAGTTTCACAGTGCGAATCATCCCCAGTCCGCGGGTTTAGTTGAGGGTTATAATGGCACCCTTAAACTGAAACTTGCTAAGATACAAGCGTCCACGGGTTTGTCCTGGCCAGATGCACTGCCTTTGGCTTTGTTATCAACAAGAGCAACTGTACATTCTAGAGTAGGGCTTAGTCCATATGAAATAATTTTTGGTCGTCCTGCAAATGTTTGGGGGGTACCTAGACCGAAAGAATTTAAGCAGCTGGAATACCCAATGTTAATTGATTACCTTTTCGACTTGACTGCTAAATTGAGCCTTATTCACCAACAGGTTTTCGATGCATTGCCAAAGCCACCGGAGAGTCCAGGTCATCAGCTGAAACCAGGTGACCAGGTGGTCATTAGGAATTTTGGTCGGACAAGGAATCTCCAACCCAGATTTGTCGGACCATTCCAGGTCTTGTTGGCAACGAGGACTGCTATTCGTGTGGCCGGACGGAAGAATTGGATCCATGCGACACACGTCAAACGTGTGCCTCTGCCACTTCCTTACGACAACTGGGTAAAGAAAGGAATCAGTGCCTCTGAAGCAGAACAAATACCCAGTTTCATCCCTTTCAGTGATGCAGAACTGATCACTGATACATCAAACTCTGACTCTCCTCCTGAAACTGCTCTTTTGAACCCTGAACATTTGCCATCTGCACCAAAAGAACATTTGTCATCTACGAACGTGAACATTGCAACGTCGACTGAAAATACATTGTTTCCAGATCAGACAGCTCCTGCAAAACTGAGATACAATTTGCGACCTCGCAATATGGACAAATAAAGCAGGAAACTGCCTATTTTCACATTTGAATTTTCTGATACATTGCCTCCAGCCAGGAAGTTTGCTATTATTTTGTTGTTTTAAATTTTGCCTTGCCGTCTGGGTAGCCGTAGGGTCGTGGCTGTGTGCCTAGTTGAATCTGCGGGGGTCAGACACAAGGTCGATCTTTCTGTTAGTTCTGGGAACTCCCAGGGCTGATAGAGGCATTTTCATCTACGTACACATCATCAGTGGTCACGAGCGGATTGTAGAAGATGGAGCTTCCTGAGCTGCAACGAAAGAATGTAATTTATGTGCGCAGAAATAGACTGTACAGAATACTTCACAGCAAATGCTTTCTAATGCAATGTGCAGTTACATTTTTAATTGTTTTGATAACGTTGGTGGGTGGAATCATCTTTGGTGTACATTTGATTTTTATGCCGGTAACTACAATACCTCCCCTTGATCCTACTACTTCTACGGTTTCTTCTATGCATTCTTTTCACTCATTTCCTGAACACGAACAAGCTCGACGCTCAGAATTTATTAACAATACATTTGTACAGCTCTTGCATCAACACCAACTGGTAGTTAATACTACAGACTGCTGGGTGTGTGGCTTGATACCTCACACTATGGATAAAGGCATTCCCTATCTAGTCTTGCCTTTTAGCTATAATGGATCATTTCAGGCCTTTCAGACCATTTTTTCCTATGCCCTTGAGACCTATCCTCCGCGTCCACCACGGTCCACTAAATACAACTCAGCCAACAAAGCTTTAGTCCAGGGAATTATTGACATGATTAAAGACGTCAATAATACTCCATCTTACCCTAGAGATGAATTACGGGTGTATTTGAGCTGGAACTCTACCGAGTATCGCCTTAGTTTGGGAGAAAGCAAGCGTAAAAGCTCCACTTCAGTTTGGGTCGTGCCTCACCGAGGTCAGGTCTGTTTGCAAGGAAATGGGAGAAATCTGAGAGCTCAGCTAGGGAGGAGTAAGTGCGTTGAGACTTACGTATTTCCGTCTAACTCCTCCCCTGCCTTCCTTACTGCTAGGGGTACTTACTTCATCTGTCAAGACAGAGCGTATACATGGCTGCCTGCTTACTACGCCTCAATAACGAATAACCTTCGCAATCCATCTGAGGCTGGAGACACCTTTTTCCGAGATGCGGCCCTTTTGGAGTCGGCTCCTCAAATAATCTTTTGGTGCCGTTATTACAGTATTAAGGGAATTTAGAAATTCTTTGCGAACCATTTATATTTGCGGGTCTCGGGTGGACAAAGCCATTTTTGCGAATCTACATCTTTATAGATTTAAGCCTTGAAGAAGTTACAAATCATTAAATAGAATGAGAATTTCAGAACAACTTTTTACATTGGACCCACAGGCTGGAGGCACAGGGATCGCGAGAGGGCCTCAAGCAGCTCACCAAAAGGAGCAGGCCAGGGTGCCGACGAGGCGATGTGGCTGAATATCCTTGTGGAGGAAGTTGCCCAATGCACTTGTAGCAGAGTTGCCAACAAGCATATGCACTTGCAAAGGTACACTAATCCTGAGTTTTGTAAAGCACCTGTTTACACTAGCCAGTGTGTCCCTGCACTGTGCCGCTGAGGAACCCGCCCTGGCCTGTTCCTGTGAGGTGCCCACTCCTGGGCACCCCAAGGTGAAGCCAGGCATCCTAGTGGTAGGGCTGGTGTGGTGATTAAGCAAGCTATTGCCCAGAGTTGCAGAGTGGGCCCATGATTAGAGTAGGCATCGAGGCTAAAATTATCGGTCCCGGGGACAGTGAGCCCAAGACCCTGCCGCGACGGGAATTGAACCCTGGTCCCGGGCCAGACCTCTGCATCAGAGTCTGCCGCTCTAACCAGTGAGCCACAATTCTCCACTCCACTATGCACAGGGGTCCTGTTAATGTAGCCCCCACAAGGGATTCTGACCTCCGAATTGGTGAGAGGGCAGCTCGGGCCTCGAGAGACGTAGATATCTACCACCTGCATTATTAAACCCTTCGGAGTCCGCAGGAGCTCAGGATCAGCAGACCAGTCAGCAGTGTTGAGGTGCCTACAAATGTAGGGGAGTGACTCCTTCACTCCAAGGGAGACTACTTTGGTTGTCCTTGATTCTTCACAGGCCTTGGAAGATTCCTGTATGATGTACAGGCACAGACGCTGCAGCAGACTGGAAGGGAGATGAACTCGGCCCAAATGAAGTCCAGCGAAGTCAGAGTGCCCAGACAGTAGAAGTGCAATGGCTTCAGTACTGAATCTTTTCCCACGACAAATCTACGGACCTACACCAGGGTAAGCCCTTAAATACCCTAGGGAAAGCGTTGGGAAGTTCCTTGGGACCCTCCCAGGGGAGGGTCTGGACAGGTGGGTGAGTACTCCCATGTTTTTTGTCCAGTTTCATGCCACAGCGAGAGCCAACGGCTCCCAGGACTGGTTTAAACTGGACTATGCACAGGGACTCAAAATGTGCACCTCAGGCAGACTTTTGGTTGCTGGCAAGCACCCCCACCCAGCCCTAATACACTAAAGCCTGTCTGGGAGGTGGTCACACCTCCCTGTGACAGGATGTCTATTGTTCTGCCTTCCCCTGCTCGAGCAACCCCTCCTTCTCCTGTTTCAAAAGGGACCTGGATTTCCATCTCCTAAACAAATACTTTGGACCAACGTTAAATTACCTAGACTACTATATCCGAGTTGTCTCCTCTCTCCCTGGACATTCAAGGATAGTGGGGACCGGACTATGTCATTCGCACCTTTTTCTTTTTGCTTTCTCCCCCTCCGCTGCACTGCATATTTATTTCCCAAGCTGTATTTTTTTCTTTGGTTTACTTCCTTACTGCCGGCCTACTATGTAATGTAATGTCCTTCTGCTGTTTGCTGTGTGTTTGTAAAACGCTCTGATACCTTTGGGTTAAGCTAGCGATATATAAAACTTTAAAAATAAAAATAAAAATAAATAAGCAGCAGGAGGGCAGAAATGTGTCTCTGGTCAGCAGCATAAATACAAACGAGGAGAAGAGGGCCCAGGGGATGTTTAAAGACCTCTCACCATTACAACCCCTAAACAATCAACATACCAACAAAGAGTAGCAGTGGGTCATCAGTTAGGTAGCTCGAAATATGTATCTGAAAAAAGGGACACCCTACTTTATTAAACACCTTAGTACTCCCAAGTCAATAAAATGCGTGCGATAATAGTGGATTAAACCTATAACCACTAACCTTTAGATTAGTAGTTATAGGTTTAATCCACTATTATCGCACGCATTTTATTGACTTGGGAGTACTAAGGTGTTTAATAAAGTTTCTTATCCTTTCCACTACCCAATTTTATTTGTTCATATCACATTTCACTTTTAGTCTCACCTTTCACTTGCACTGCTCTACAGTTGTCTCTTCACACCCTAGTATATGATAACACCCACGGGGTTCCACTGTTCAGACATAGGTGTGAGCTCTTGCTGTCTACAGTGGACATTTAAAAACGTACCTTCCCGGTGTGAAGGAACCCAAATGATGAACAGGGCGTTCAGGATCGACAACTGATGGGTATCTTTCTACACAGAAAAGATACTTACTCTGACATAGCATTGCAAGATTAGGTTCACTATTTTTGTAGGGTGTCCCTTTTTTCTGGTCAGCAGCAACCATTTTGTGCTGTCCGGGACTAGAAGGCTGATACCCTGAACACTGAGAGATAAATGAAGTGCTTTCCCGGTGCTTGGAGTCATACCTCCCACACTGTTTACGGTGTGGGGGTATGATTCCAACATGTTTGACACCAAACATGATAGGATTCATTGTGGCAGTTTTTGAGATGGTCATCATAGGGTCACGCGATACCCCTCTATATAGTATATGGCTGCTTCACTGACAGCCCAGGAGAATGGACTCTATAGGCTGCAGGGGTGTCAACTCTCACTTAGAACCAAGCACCCTGCCCTCAGTATTGTAAAGGTCTGTTTTAGGGGTTACTTATAGGTTTTAGGTGCAGTGACCTTTAGATGTAGTAAATCTATATCTTTAGTAAGTGGTGCATGCACCGACTTACACAGGCTGCAATGGCAGGCCTGTGGTTCCATTTTGAATGGTCTCTCATGGGTGGTATGATACATGCTCCAGCTCAAGGGAGACCCCTGGGGTACCAATGCCCTCAATCAATCAATCAGGGGAATTATAAGCCTGCTACCCACCAGTGAGGGTCTCAAAGTCCTAGGGGGGTGGGGTGATAGGCAGCTCCATCAGTCGAAGAGCCAGGTCTTGAGTGTCTTCCTGAAGATGTTCAGGAAGGGGGCTCGTTTGATGCTGATCGGGAGCTTATTCCAGATCTTGGCCGCGATGTAGGAGAAGGCTCTTCTACCTATTCTGGCTTTGCAGATTCGTGGGGTTTCAGCGAGGACAAGGTCTGTGGATCGAACGTTTCTCTTGGGTACGTCGAAGGAGATTCTCTTGTTGAGGAATTAGGGTCCGGTATTATCGAGGCAATTGTAGGCGTGGGTAAGTATCTTGAAAGTAACTCTTTTCTCGACAGGGAGCCAGTGGAGGTCATGCAGGAGTTAGGTGATGTGTTTGTGTCGAGGGATGCCGAGGACGAGTCTGGCTGCGATGTTCTGTATGGTCTGGAGTTAGTGGAGCAGCGACTTGTTGATCCTGGGGTAGAGGGCGTTTCCGTAGTCCAGTCTGTTGGTTATGAGGGCGTGGGTGACGGTTTTCTTTGATTCCGGGGGATCCATTTGAAGGTCTTTCAGAGGATGCGGAGGGTGTTGAAACAGCTGAAGGCAATGGCGTAGACCTGTAGGGTCATGGAGAGGGAGGAGTCTAGTGCGATGCCGAGGTTTCGAACGTGGTCCGTAGGGGTGGGAGGGCTGCCAAAAGCAGTGGGCCACCAGGTGTTGTCCGATGCATAGGGGGAGGGTCCGAGGACGCGAACCTCTGTCTTCTCCGAGTTGAGCTTCAGGCAGCTGCTGCTCATCCTGTATGCAACATCCTTCATTCCTTCCTGGTATTGAGTCTGGTGGTGATGGGGTCCTTGGTGTGGGAGAGGATGAGCTGAATGTTGTTGGTGTAGGATGCTGTGCTGAGTTCCATGGTGTTTGATGATGACGGCACGGCGGGCCATGTAGATGTTGAAGAGTGTGGGGCCGAGTGAGAATCCTTGGGGTACTCCACAGTTGATTTCCGTGGGTGCGGAGAAGAAGGATGATAGTATGACTCTTTGGGTTTTGCCGGTGAGGAAGGAGTGGATCCAGTCGAGGGTGGTTCCCTGTATGCCGGTGTCGTGGAGTCTGGTGGTGAGTGTGCGGTGGGAGAGGGTGTTGAATACTGCAGAGGTTGAGTAGGATCAGGGCCGCTGTATGTCCTTGGTCGAGGAGGGAGCGGATGTAATCTCTGGAGGTGAGTAGAGCGGTCTCGGTGCTGTGGTTGCTGCAGAAGCCGGATTGGGAGGGGTTGACGATGGAGTTTTCTTCAAAGAATTTTGTTAGCTGGGCATTGACAGTCTTCTCTGTGACTTTGGCTACGAAAGGGAGGAAGGAGATGGGCCAGTAGTTCTTGAGGTCCATGGAGTTTGCTGAGGGTTTCTCTTGAGCAGAGGTCTGACTCCTGCACGTTTCCAATAGTTGGAGAAGGTGACAGACTTGAAGGTGGTGTTGATGGTGTGTGTTAAATTTGGAAGTCTCTGGTTGGCAGAGGCAGATACTTCTGACCAAACAGGGACCCATCTCCTCTAGGAACATTGCCGAGCATTTTAGTCTGATCCTCAGATGAGAGGGTCACGCACTTATCACGCACTTATGGTCATGCACAGTAAGGTCTCAACACACTACAAATGGACACCACACCAGTTGTGTATACAAATAGGGGGTTCTTTATATAACATTTATCACCAGGTCAATAAGGGAAAGGGGTACACACTACAATAAGACTGGGGACAGAGGAGACCCCATGAGTGTTGTCGTGAAGAACAGTTCGGGCTGGGTTCGAGTCGTGGTGGCGACTCAGATTCTCACAGTCAACCGGGAGGTGGGTTCGAATCCACGGGTACGAGGCGTACGGCAGTCCGGGTCGGTTCTGGGGAACCGAAATGAGTAGCTGTGGGTTTGCGGCGGGAGGTACGAGGCATACTTGGTGTCCGGCTCGCTGATCACGAGCCGCGGTGAAAGGCTGCTGCGCTCAGAGGCGGGGGACGACGCCTACTCCTGTACGAGTCGAGCCGGGACACAGTCAGCTGGGCTCGAGTTGTTGAAGATGATGCGCCTTTGAATGCGAGTCGAGCCGTGACCAGGTCAGCAGGGCTTGCGCCGTTGAAGATGATGCGTCCTTGAATGCGAGCCGAGCCGTGACCAGGTCAACAGGACTCAGGCTGTTGAAGATGATGCGTCCTTGAATGCTAGTCGAGCAGCGACCAGGTCAGCAGGGCTCAGACTGGGGAAATCAAACGTACTTGAGGTACGGGTCGGATGAGCCGCTACAAAGTCAGCAGGGCTCTCGGGTTCCAAAAGTCAACTGAACTGGGACAGAAAAGGGACCTCCAGTTATAGTGCCTAATGTCTTTGATGTCCTTTGATCTGGCTGGGGGTTCCCGGGTGCCCCTGCCCTGATTGTCGGGGCTTCCTGCCAGATGGCACCTTGTTCCACTCAAAGTCGGCGGCAGGGTCGTCAGATGGCAAGCGGGGAGTGGGGACAGCGCCTGGGGGATGCAGGACGCTCGACAGAAGCGACTCCACCTCTCTCACTTAGGGGCTGCCAGCTAACAACAGGCTGGGGAGACAATTTGGCATGGTGGTTTCGGCCTCCACGTTTCTCATGGCCCGAAGTCTGGTTTGCGGATGAGGAGTCAGGGATCTTTAAGAAAAGGGGTATTTCTACACTAGGGATTTCTACAGTTATTCTCTACAAGTATGCCTCATGAACCCTGGAGATCGGGGTGCTACTTTGGAGTTTCTGTTACCTCCCCGGGTCATAGGGAATCGGTGATGTCAGAGGTTAGCTTATCATTAGAAGGCCTCGCACTAGGCTATGGTGGGGGCATGAGCGAGCCCAGCCTGAAGAATGGGTCATACATGTGGGAGGTCTAGGGGAGATAATGCAAGGAGATCCATGCCAAGGATGCCAGGTCTAGACTCTAACAGTGTGTTGCAGTTCGAGAGCGATGGCTGTGGCGGCTTTGTGGTAGATACGCAGCGGGCAGGGGGCCGTGGGAGTCCTCGAGTGGATGTCCTTCATGGTCAAAGTAGTGTCTTTGGTGGTGACTGGGGTCCAGGAGGAGACAGTAGGCTGGCTGGCATTGCTGGGGAAGGGAGTGGTTTCGGCGTCAGGTGTTTGGTCGTTGAAGATGTCGTAGAGGCCCTTAATTTTCAGATGGAAGTAGGATCCGTGCTTGTTGCAGAGGTCCTGGGAGGGGGTGATGTCTGTGGTTTCGCCGAAGGGCTGGGTGAATTCCTGGATGATGCTGAAGAGTTCTTTGCAGTTGCTGGAGTTGTCGCCAATTTCGTTTTTGATGAAAGTCCTTTTCGTTGATTTGATACGATGGTGGTATTCTATCATGGCGTTCTAGTAGGTGGTGCGGTCTTCTGGCGTTTTGCTGTTTCTCCAGTTCTTCTTGTGGCGTCTGCAGGTGCGTCTGGGTTTTTGGAGGTCGGCGGTGAACCAGATGGCTCTTCTGGGCTGCTGTCAGTAGGAGTTGCGTAGGGGTGCAAGCTCGTCTGCGCAGTTAGAGATCCATCTGTGGACTTCTTTGGCTGCGAGGATGGCGTCGGTCAAGGTGGTGGAGGCATCGCAGTTGAGGGTGGAGTTGAGCTGCTCCTCAGTGATTTTGCTCCAGTTCCTTAATGGGGGTGCAGTGTCAACGTTGAAGTGTACGCAGTGGTGATTCATCCAGGGGGCTTGCGTTGTGTATCTGTAGTGGATGCTGTTACCTCCTGCGAAGATGGGGTCATGGGTGTATCCTGCCTTGTGGGTGGGTGTGTGTTGGACCCGGCCTCGTGACGTGGTTCGCCTATGTCCCTCCACACCCTGCGAGCGTAGGCCGGTACCCCGGGTCCCCGGCGCAGCCTCCCCATTAAGATAGCTTGCACCCCGAGCCTGGGCGCCCTACCCCAGCGAAGCCTAGATCCCCCTAGAACCTCGACCAGGCCTGCCTCCCCCGCTCCACTCTCGGCTCCGAGCACCTAACCTTGCATGCCCCACAAGGCCCGGACGCCATCTTCCATTCCCGGCATCCCTGTACCCCTGGGCCTAGCGTGACCCCGGCCCCAGCGAAACCCAGACTCCAAAAGCGCGCCAGTCCCGGACTGGGGGGTTAAGGGCTCCCGAGTGAGATAAGCCAGGGAGTTTCGATGGCACCTCCGGCCTCCCCTGAGGGGCTGGTTTCTGTCACACCTTTGGCCCTCCCCTGTGGGCCAGTTTCGATCACCCCTCTGGCCTCCCCGAGGGCTGGCTCCAGACCCGCGGGGCGTCTGGGAATTCCCGGACCCATCTTTCAAAGGGATCAAAGAGCCAACCGCCGGACCTCACCAACGACCAGCCCCCAGGGCTTGAGGCCTCCGCGATCAAAGAGGAGAAGGACGATAACTGGGCCCGCCCGACAACTAGCGGGCAGTTGTATCTTGGACCTGAAGCCCTGCTGATCTGATCGCGGCTGACCCTAGGAAGACTCATCCTGAACCTCTGAGCGGCTCAAGCTGAACTGTAACCATCGGAGCCCTGCTGACGCGGTCGCGGCTCAAGCTGAACTGTAACCATCGGAGCCCTGCTGACGCTGTCGCGGCTCAAACTGAACTTGTAACCCTCGGAGCCCTGCTGACGCTGTCGCGGCTCAAGCTGAACCTGCAACCATCGGAGCCCTGCTGACGCTGTCGCGGCTCGAGCTGAACTTGCAACCATCGAAGCCCTGCTGACGCTGTCGCGGCTCGACCTCTAAGACCATCCAAGCCCAGCTGACCTCGTCGCGGCTCGAGGAGTACTCTGGTCCGGCGGGACCATCGAGACCACCGTCCCGACCGAGCCGACTCGACGGAGGTGAGGCAGCCAGTACGACCATCATCCCGTACCCCCCGGCTCGAGGATTGAGAGCTGTGCGTAGGGTACGCCGCGTACTGACCCAGAGACTAAAAGACTGTCCCGCTTCCCCCTTCCCGAATCCTCCAAGACTTTGTGGTCCCTTGACCCCTGTGTATACAAGAGTGATTCCTTCGTTATTTGCTTATATAAAGATCTTGTTACTAAAACCCACCGGTGTGGTGTCTGTTCGTAGTGTGGTGTGAGCTCAGTGTGTACGATCCTAGACCCGAAGTCCTCCCCGGTGAGGACCTCCCAGTCAAGACTCGGCAAGTTCTGTGGGAGAGGTGGGTCCTGGTGTGGTCGGGTGAGCACCACCCGACCCTCTGAGATCGCCCCTTCTAACATTGGTGGCAGCGTCGCGATAAGAACCTACGTCTAGGGATCGTACAGTACTGACACACTACCCGAACGAAGAGCAGCCATGAGCGTCACGACCGACAAGACCACCTTCCAGATGGAGCTTCTGGGAGACTATTCGCACCGTGAGCTCAAGCAATTCTGCAAGGATCTCCGTATTCCGTCAACGGGATTAAACACTAAAGAGGACTTTCAGCAAGCTCTAACAGCCTGGGTGGAGACCGGAGCCCAACCTCCAGCACCGACAGAAGCCGATGGAGGGGGAGCGCCACTGATCGAAACCCACGCCCCAGAGCAAGAAAGAGCAGAGTCCCCCACGCGGACTCCCAGCACGGAGAGAGGTCTGTCTCGAGAGGAGATGACCGACCGAGAACGCAACCGAAGCCACGAGCTAGAACTATCCCGTTTAAAGATGGAGGTAGAACTCAAGCTGGCCGAGAAAAAGCTAGCCATCGAGCAGTTGCGGCTGCAAGGAGAACTGGAGGAGAAGAAGCTCCAACGAGAACATGACGGAAAGAAGCTCCAGCTGGAGCACGAGTGCAGCATATTGGAAATAGAACTAAAGGCCCGGAACGAAGGCAACAAAACAGCAGCGACCCGAGAGGCCATTCCCCCGGTGGAACCAAAGGTCCACATCCCCAAGGACGTGGTCAAAGAATATTATAAAAACGATGACATCCAGCAATGGTTCAAGGCCTACGAGGTCGCCATGACCTCTCACCGAGTTCCGCAGAAAGATTGGGGAGCCGGGCTGTGGGGTCGATTCCTGAGTGAGGGGAGAGACACCCTACTCGACCTACCGTCTGCCGAACAGACCTCCTACAGCCACATGAAAGAGGCCCTCCTCACAAGGTACGGGCTCACCCCAGAAATGTACCGCCAACGCTTCAGAGACTGTAAGAAGATCCCCGGCACCACCTGGGTGGAATATGTCAATTTCTACAGCCGGGCCCTGGAAGGGTGGATCAAGGGCAGCAAAGTATCCACCTTCGAGGGACTCATCGACCTCATTGCATATGAACAATTGTCCCTGAATTGCTTTGTGGAACTCCGACAGCACCTCCTGGACAGCAAATTGGCTGACCCCCGGAAACTGGCCGTCGAGGCCGATCGCTGGGTGAGCACCAGAGTCCCCCGGGGGCCCGGGGGAGATTCTGGCCGAAATGAACAGGGGTCGTTCCGCCAGAGGGGAGGGGGGAATCAGAATAGACAGAGGGGTTCCCAGGTAGGGTCCCCGCGTAGTCCCCCCAGAAACCAGCCCGGCACCTCGCCTCCCACAGCGCGCGCAGGGTTTCCCCCAGCTAGGCCAGGGCCCCGGGTCAGCCAAGCCTGCTACCATTGCCAACAACCCGGGCACTATGCCAATGACCCCCGCTGCCCTTTGTTCAAGAAGCCTGCCGCTGCAGGGTCCCCAGCGCGCCACATCACCTCAGTAGCCCTAGAAGAGGAGGGGGAGGAAGAGTTCGAGGGAGCAGACCCCGCGGCTATGATGTTAGTCTCCCTGGGTGATAGGGAAATGGTCCCCGGAGCTCCCCTACCCGACAACACAGAGAAGTACCGACAGCAGGTGACTGTCAATGGCCATCACATCGGGGCACTCCGGGACACTGGGGCCAGTATCACCGCCGTCAAACGGCACCTCGTCACCGAGGCCCAGATTGTTCCACACATCTCTTGCAGGGTGATCGCAGCTGATAACTCCGTCCGCACCTGCCGGATCGCTCAAGTCCCGTTCGAATGGGGGGGGAGTCTCGGGAGAGTTACGAGTGGCGGTCCGCTCAGACATGCCTGTGGACTGCCTGGTCGGCAACGATCTAGAGAGCTCCCCATGGCAGCGAGTTGAGAAAAGGACCCACTTGGAGATGGTGGGCCTACCCGAGTGGGCCTGTGTGAGCACCCGGTCGATGACCGCCTGGAGGGTCACCCCCGAAGGGGCGACCTTAGAGGCGGCACCGGCGGCCCCTGAGGACCCCGAGGTCCCCGAACCCTCCGAGA
Source organism: Lissotriton helveticus (assembly GCF_964261635.1). Classification (NCBI taxonomy): domain Eukaryota; kingdom Metazoa; phylum Chordata; class Amphibia; order Caudata; family Salamandridae; genus Lissotriton; species Lissotriton helveticus. Next base: position 505,944,163 of record NC_136060.1, on the reverse strand, counting down.
CCCCGGAGCTGGTCCCCGGAGAGAGCTTCCCCCCCGACGCAGGTCCCCTCGGCCCTAGCGTCGAGTTGACCCCGAGCCGGGACGACCTTCCTGAGCTGGCCCAGTGGCGCCAGGAAGGAGGACCGTCCCGAGAAGAATTCTGCCTAGAGCAGACCTCCTGTCCGTCCTTGGTGGGGCCACGGCAGCAGGCCGCCGCCCAGGCCGCCGGTGACCCGCCCGGCTCCCACTTTGTCTATTGGGAAAATGGCCTCTTGTATAGCGAACAAAAGTCCGCCGAACTAGGGTCCGGCAGAGTGCTGGTGGTCCCCCTACGCTTCCGCGGCTTCCTCCTGAACCTGGCCCATGACGTGCCCTTGGCGGGACACTTGGGACAAGACAAAACGTACCATCGCCTGGTCACCCACTTCTACTGGCCGGGCATGCGCTCCGATGTAGAAGGACACTGTAAGTCCTGCCCCACATGTCAGTCCAGCGGAAAGAGCGGGGGGAAGCGCAAGGCTCCTCTCCAACCCTTCCCCATGGTCAGTACCCCCTTTGAGAGGGTGGGTATCGACATCGTGGGCCCCCTCGACCCTCCGACCTCCTTGGGGCACCGCTTTATCCTGGTGCTGGTGGACCATGCCACCCGATACCCCGAAGCCATTCCCCTCCGAACGGTGACAGCCCCCGTAGTGGGGCGGGCTCTCATGGCCATCTTCTCTCGGGTGGGATTCCCCCGAGAAGTCGTCAGCGACCGAGGGACCAACTTCAGCTCCAAGTACATGAAGTCCCTTTGGCAACAATGTGGGGTGACGTACAAATTCACCACCCCATATCACCCCCAGGGTAACGGTCTGGTGGAGCGTTTCAACCGGACCCTCAAGGGAATGATCATGGGTCTCGAAGAGCCCCTGAGGCGTAAGTGGGACGTCCTCCTCCCCTGTCTCCTCTTCGCATACCGCAAAGTCCCCCAGAAGTCCCTGGGGTTCAGCCCCTTCGAGCTGCTCTACGGGCACCCCGTCCGGGGACCCCTCACCCTGGTCAAGGAAGGATGGGAGACGGCGGCCCCAGCGCCCCCTCCCGATGTGTTTCGATACATTCTGGCCCTCCGGAACCAGACGAGGAAGTTCCGAGAACTGGCCGAGGCCAACCTCGAGGCCAGCCAGGAAGAGATGAAACGGTGGTATGACCAGAATGCCACCCTGGTTGAGTTTCAGCCCGGACAGCGGGTCTGGGTGATGGCCCCTGTGGAGCCCTGTGCCCTGCAAGACAAGTGGACAGGGCCCTTCAAGGTGGTAGAACGCAAGAGTCAGGTGACTTATCTCATCGACTTAGAGTCCCCCCGGAACCCCTTGCGGGTCCTTCACGTGAACCGCCTCAAGCCCCACTTCGCCCGGTCCGAGTTGAGCCTGCTCCTCGCCACGGACGATGGGGAGGAAGAAGAAACGGAGCCTCTCCCTGATCTCCTGACCACGAAAGAAAAAGATGGCTCCGTAGAGGGGGTGAGTCTCTCCTCCTCCCTCTCTCCCGAACAGCGAGAGGACTGTCGCCAGTTACTGGGACAGTTCTCGGACCTTTTCTCCCTCACCCCCGGCGTCACCAACTGGTGCGTCCACGACGTGGACACCGGGGACAGCCCACCGGTACGGCACAGAGCCTACCGCGTCCCTGACCGAGTCCGGGCCTGCATCAAGGCCGAGGTCTCGAAGATGCTAGCTCTCTGGGTGGTCGAAGCCTCTGACAGCCCATGGGCTAGCCCCGTGGTCCTGGTTCCGAAGGCAGCCGCCCCCGGTGCTGTTCCCGAGCTGAGGTTCTGCGTCGACTACCGCGGGCTCAACGCAGTCACCAGAACCGATGCGCACCCCATCCCCCGAGCCGACGAGCTTATCGATCGCCTCGGGGCGGCTCGCTTCCTTAGCACGTTCGACCTGACCAGTGGCTACTGGCAGATCGCCCTCACCGAGGGAGCCAAGGAAAGATCCGCGTTTTCCACCCCGGATGGTCACTACCATTTCCGGGTGATGCCCTTCGGGATGAAGAACGCCCCCGCCACCTTCCAGCGACTGGTGAACCAGGTCCTGGCGGGGTTGGAAGAGTTCAGCGCTGCGTATCTGGACGATATCGCAGTGTACAGTTCCCACTGGCCCGAGCACCTCCAGCACCTCTGGGCGGTGCTGACTGCCCTCAGAAGGGCTGGTCTCACCATTAGGGCAAGCAAGTGTCAGATCGGACAAGGGTCCGTAATCTACCTCGGGCACCAGGTCGGAAGCGGCCTCGTAGCCCCCCTCCAGCCCAAGATCGATGCCATCGTGGCCTGGGAGGCGCCCACGACCCAGACGGAAGTTCGGGCGTTTCTAGGGCTCACGGGGTACTATCGAAGATTCATCAAGGGGTACGGCAGCATCGTAACCCCTCTCACGGAGTTAACCTCCAAAAACCAGCCGAAGAAAGTCAGCTGGACCGCCACCTGCCAAGAGGCGTTTGAAAGATTGAAAGACGCCATGTGCACCGCCCCCATCCTACAGGCTCCCGACTACTCCCGAGAGTTTGTCGTCCAGACAGACGCTTCCGAGCATGGCATCGGAGCAGTCCTGTCCCAGGTGAACGAGAACGGCCTAGACCATCCAGTGGCATTTATTAGCCGGAGGCTACTCCCTCGCGAACAAAGGTGGAGCACCATCGAGCGGGAGGCCTTCGCGGTGGTTTGGGCCCTGAAGAAGCTGAGGCCCTACCTGTTCGGTACTCACTTCCGGGTCCAAACCGACCACCGACCCCTCCGGTGGCTAATGCAGATGAGAGGGGAGAATCCCAAATTGCTGCGCTGGTCCATCTCCCTCCAGGGGATGGACTTCACTGTGGAGCACCGACCTGGCTCTGACCACGCCAACGCAGACGGCCGGTCCAGATTCTTCCGCCTCAGCGAAGAGAACCCCCAAGAGGATGGGTAGTTCTCCCCGCCTTCAGCTGGAGGGGACGCGTGTTGGACCCGGCCTCGTGGCGTGGTTCGCCTATGTCCCTCCACACCCTGCGAGCGTAGGCCGGTACCCCGGGTCCCCGGCGCAGCCTCCCCATTAAGATAGCTTGCACCCCGAGCCTGGGCGCCCTACCCCAGCGAAGCCTAGATCCCCCTAGAACCTCGACCAGGCCTGCCTCCCCCGCTCCACTCCCGGCTCCGAGCACCAAACCTTGCATGCCCCACAAGGCCCGGACGCCATCTTCCCTTCCCGGCATCCCTGTACCCCTGGGCCTAGCGTGACCCCGGCCCCAGCGAAACCCAGACTCCAAAAGCGCGCCAGTCCCGGACTGGGGGGTTAAGGGCTCCCGAGTGAGATAAGCCAGGGAGTTTCGATGGCACCTCCGGCCTCCCCTGAGGGGCTGGTTTCTGTCACACCTTTGGCCCTCCCCTGTGGGCCAGTTTCGATCACCCCTCTGGCCTCCCCGAGGGCTGGCTCCAGACCCGCGGGGCGTCTGGGAATTCCCGGACCCATCTTTCAAAGGGATCAAAGAGCCAACCGCCGGACCTCACCAACGACCAGCCCCCAGGGCTTGAGGCCTCCGCGATCAAAGAGGAGAAGGACGATAACTGGGCCCGCCCGACAACTAGCGGGCAGTTGTATCTTGGACCTGAAGCCCTGCTGATCTGATCGCGGCTGACCCTAGGAAGACTCATCCTGAACCTCTGAGCGGCTCAAGCTGAACTGTAACCATCGGAGCCCTGCTGACGCGGTCGCGGCTCAAGCTGAACTTGTAACCATCGGAGCCCTGCTGACGCTGTCGCGGCTCAAACTGAACTTGTAACCCTCGGAGCCCTGCTGACGCTGTCGCGGCTCAAGCTGAACCTGCAACCATCGGAGCCCTGCTGACGCTGTCGCGGCTCGAGCTGAACTTGCAACCATCGAAGCCCTGCTGACGCTGTCGCGGCTCGACCTCTAAGACCATCCGAGCCCAGCTGACCTCGTCGCGGCTCGAGGAGTACTCTGGTCCGGCGGGACCATCGAGACCACCGTCCCGACCGAGCCGACTCAACGGAGGTGAGGCAGCCAGTACGACCATCATCCCGTACCCCCCGGCTCGAGGATTGAGAGCTGTGCGTAGGGTACGCCGCGTACTGACCCAGAGACTAAAAGACTGTCCCGCTTCCCCCTTCCCGAATCCTCCAAGACTTTGTGGTCCCTTGACCCCTGTGTATACAAGAGTGCTTCCTTCGTTATTTGCTTATATAAAGATCTTGTTACTAAAACCCACCGGTGTGGTGTCTGTTCGTAGTGTGGTGTGAGCTCAGTGTGTACGATCCTAGACCCGAAGTCCTCCCCGGTGAGGACCTCCCAGTCAAGACTCTGCAAGTTCTGTGGGAGAGGTGGGTCCTGGTGTGGTCGGGTGAGCACCACCCGACCCTCTGAGATCGCCCCTTCTAACAGTGTGGTGACAAGCTGTTTCAGGCCGAGGTTGGCAAGGTTGTCCAGGAGGGTGGTGGAGTTGGGGTTGCTGGGGTTGTCAAGGTGGAAGTTCAGGTCTCCGATGAGTGTGTAGTCCGTTGAGGCGGTGGCGTGGGGTGCGATGAGGTCAGCAATGGTCATGGCGAATGGGGTGCAGGGTCTGTGGGGTCTGTAGGAGAGGGTGTCGCGTATAGTGGTTCGGGGACTGGTCTGGATCTGGAAGTGAAGGTGTTCAGTGGTGGAGAGGGAGTCGGTGGTGGTGGTGGAGAGTTGGAGGGAGCTTTTGTGTGCGATGGCGAGTCCTCCTCCTGGGTGGTTGGGGCGGGCTTTCCTTTGGATTTTGTATCCATCAGGGATTGCGGTGGCGATGTTGTGGGCGGATGAGGCATTGGTCCAGGTTTCTGTGAAGAAGACAACGTCTGGTGAGAGGGTGTCGAGGAGGTCCCAGATCTCAACTGTGTGTCTGTTGCAGGGAGTGCACGTTCAGGAGGATGCACCTTAGGGTTTCGGGTGTGTTGGCATTTATTGGGGGATTGGTGGCCGTGGCGGTGCTGCTGGTTTTGAAGGTCTGGTAGCAGAGACGACAGGAGAACTGTCCATGGTTGGTGGTTGGTGCTCGGCTAGGACAGCTGGCAGTTGTTGTTCCTCCCGGTGTTGAGTGTGAGGAGGTTAGCTGAGTCGTAGTGGTGAACGTTTTGAGATCCAGGGTCCCTGGCACACGTGCGGCCGGTGCGCGGATCAGTGCAGACGGGTTTGATTTGGGCACTATTCTGTAACCATTTTACTGTGGACGCCCACTGGTGACATGAGTTAATGGTCTCTTGTGTTACCATGTTAATGTGGAACCCACCAGTGACGTGTTAATGCTGAGACTCTTCTGTTATCAGGTTAGTGGCGAGGCCCACCGGCGGCAGCAGTTAATATGGAAACTCTTCTGTTACAATGTTAGCGTGGAGCCCAACGGTGGCATATGTACTCTTTTGTTACCATCTTAGTGGGAAGGTCCACCGGTGGTGCATATTAGTGAGGAAACCCAGTGGCCTAATGTAAAATGATAGGCCCGCCTCCAGAATGTGAATAGAGGCCCCTGAATCGCTCATATCTTACAGACACACATTGGCCTGGGCTGTTAGAGGGCCCCATTTGCTCTTTGGCCTGGGGCTGAATGGGGTCCCCACACAAGTTCTGCTGGGGTCTGTGTTACACACCTGAGGAAAACCATTTGTGGTACGTTAGTGAGGAGTCTCCTTGTGCACCTGACTGGAAACTCACCTGTGCACGTGTTAGTGTGGAGACTAACATGTGCACGTGTTAGTGTGGAGGATCGTCTGTGCACGTGCTAGTGTGGAGGCTCACCTGTGCACATGTTAGTGTGGAGGATCGTCTGTGCACGTGCTAGTGTGGAGGCTCACCTGTGCTCATGTTAGTGTGGAGGATCGTCTGTGCACGTGCCAGTGTGGAGGATCACCTGTGCACGTGCTAGTATGGAGGCTCCCTGCACACCTTTAGACCCGAGGCGCACCTGTGCACGTGTTAGTATGGAGGCTCACCTGTGCACGTGTTAGTGTGCAGGATCGTCTCTGCACGTGCTAGTGTGGAGGCTCACCTGTGCACATGTTAGTGTGGAGGATCGTCTGTGCACGTGCTAGTGTGGAGGCTCACCTGTGCACATGTTAGTGTGGAGGATCGTCTGTGCACGTGCTAGTGTGGAGGCTCACCTGTGCTCATGTTAGTGTGGAGGATCGTCTGTGCACGTGCCAGTGTGGAGGATCACCTGTGCACGTGCTAGTATGGAGGCTCACCTGTGCACATGTTAGTGTGGAGGATCGTCTGTGCGCGTGCTAGTGTGGAGGCTCACCTGTGCAGGTGTTAGTGTGAAGGCTCACCTGTGCACGTGCTAGTGTGGAGGATCGCCTGTGCATGTGCTAGTGTAAAGGCTCATCTGTGCACGTGTTAGTGTGCAGGATCGTCTCTGCACGTGCTAGTGTGGAGGCTCACCTGTGCACATGTTAGTGTGCAGGATCGTCTGTGCACGTGCTAGTGTGGAGGCTCACCTGTGCACATGTTAGTGTGGAGGATCGTCTGTGCACGTGCTAGTGTGGAGGCTCACCTGTGCACATGTTAGTGTGGAGGATCGTCTGTGCACGTGCTAGTGTGGAGGCTCACCTGTGCTCATGTTAGTGTGGAGGATCGTCTGTGCACGTGCCAGTGTGGAGGATCACCTGTGCACGTGCTAGTATGGAGGCTCACCTGTGCACATGTTAGTGTGGAGGATCGTCTGTGCGCGTGCTAGTGTGGAGGCTCACCTGTGCAGGTGTTAGTGTGAAGGCTCACCTGTGCACGTGCTAGTGTGGAGGATCGCCTGTGCACGTGCTAGTGTAAAGGCTCATCTGTGCACGTGTTAGTGTGCAGGATCGTCTCTGCACGTGCTAGTGTGGAGGCTCACCTGTGCACATGTTAGTGTGCAGGATCGTCTGTGCACGTGCTAGTGTGGAGGCTCACCTGTGCACATGTTAGTGTGGAGGATCGTCTGTGCACGTGCTAGTGTGGAGGCTCACCTGTGCACGTGTTAGTGTGGAGGATCGTCTGTGCGCGTGCTAGTGTGGAGGCTCACCTGTGCAGGTGTTAGTGTGAAGGCTCACCTGTGCACGTGTTAGTGTGGAGGATCGTCTGTGCGCGTGCTAGTGTGGAGGCTCGTCTGTGCACGTGTTAGTGTGGAGGATCGTCTGTGCACGTGCTAGTGTGGAGGCTCACCTGTGCACATGTTAGTGTGGAGGATCGTCTGTGCACGTGCTAGTGTGGAGGCTCACCTGTGCACGTGTTAGTGTGGAGGATCGTCTGTGCACGTGCTAGTGTGGAGGCTCACCTGTGCACATGTTAGTGTGGAGGATCGTCTGTGCACGTGCTAGTGTGGAGGCTCACCTGTGCACATGTTAGTGTGGAGGATCGTCTGTGCACGTGTTAGTGTGAAGGCTCACCTGTGCACGTGTTAGTGTGGAGGATCGTCTGTGCACGTGCTAGTGTGGAGGCTCACCTGTGCACATGTTAGTGTGGAGGATCGTCTGTGCACGTGTTAGTGTGCAGGATCGTCTCTGCACGTGCTAGTGTGGAGGCTCACCTGTGCACATGTTAGTGTGCAGGATCGTCTGTGCACGTGCTAGTGTGGAGGCTCACCTGTGCACGTGTTAGTGTGGAGGATCGTCTGTGCGCGTGCTAGTGTGGAGGCTCACCTGTGCAGGTGTTAGTATGGAGGCTCACCTGTGCACGCGCTAGTGTGGAGGCTCACCTGTGCACGTGTTAGTGGGGAGGCTCGTCTATGCACGCGCTAGTGTGGAGGCTCACCTGTGCACGTGTTAGTGTGGAGGATCGTCTGTGCACGTGCTAGTGTGGAGGCTCACCTGTGCACGTGTTAGTGTGGAGGATCGTCTGTGCACGTGTTAGTGTGGAGGATCGTCTGTGCACGTGCTAGTGTGGAGGCTCACCTGTGCACGTGTTAGTGTGGAGGATCGTCTGTGCGCGTGCTAGTGTGGAGGCTCACCTGTGCAGGTGTTAGTATGGAGGCTCACCTGTGCACGTGTTAGTGGGGAGGCTCGTCTATGCACGCGCTAGTGTGGAGGCTCACCTGTGCACGTGTTAGTGTGGAGGATCGTCTGTGCACGTGCTAGTGTGGAGGCTCACCTGTGCACGTGTTAGTGTGGAGGATCGTCTGTGCACGTGTTAGTGTGGAGGCTCACCTGTGCAGGTGTTAGTGTGAAGGCTCACCTGTGCACATGTTAGTGTGGAGGATCGTCTGTGCACGTGCCAGTGTGGAGGATCACCTGTGCACGTGCTAGTATGGAGGCTCCCTGCACACCTTTAGACCCGAGGCGCACCTGTGCACGTGTTAGTATGGAGGCTCACCTGTGCACGTGTTAGTGTGGAGGATCGTCTGTGCACGTGCTAGTGTGGAGGCACACCTGTGCACGTGTTATTGTGGAGGCTCACCTGTGCACGTGTTAGTATGGAGGCTCACCTGTGCAGGTGTTAGTGTGAAGGCTCACCTGTGCACGTGCTAGTGTGGAGGATCGCCTGTGCACGTGCTAGTGTAAAGGCTCATCTGTGCACGTGTTAGTGTGAAGGCTCACCTGTGCACGTGCTAGTATGGAGTCTCCCTGCACACCTTTAGACCCCAGGCGCACCTGTGCACGTTTTAGTTTGGAGGCTGTCACTTGTGCACGTGCTAGTGTGGAGGCTCACCTGTGCACGTGTTAGTGTAGAGGCTCTCACTTGTGCACGTGCTAGTGTGGAGGCTCTCACTTGTGCACGTGTCAGAGACGAGGCGAGCACGATAGTTGGATCTGTCGTCTGTAAGTCAGGCTGACACACAGGCTCACTTGGAGACACCGCTTGCGGGGGTCACAGCCATGACCACACCTGTCCCCATCCTTCACTCCCCTCCCCCCCTCCCGCTGCCCCTCACCTCTGAGGTGATGGGTTTCTCGCTCCCTTTGTCCTTGTGATGTGTCGTTGTCCAAAGCTTCGTTTAACACGTGTGTGAGGGTGCATTTGTGAGTGATGTGTGGGAGGTGGCACATCTGGGGCCGTGTGTGAGGGTGCGTGTGTGATGTCTGGGAGGGGGCACATCTGGGGAGGTGTCACTGCCTCCCTGCTCGCCACAGACAGAGACACATGGCGAGCAAACGTCCACATCAGGAGGTGTGGGGGCGCCAGAGTCACCCCTTTATCGAGCCCAACACCAACCCGACGGCTGTCCGTCTGTCCGGCTGACGTACAGGACAGGCCGCGAACAGCTGCCCCACCGAGGGGCCACTTCCAGCGCCATGACATGTCTGGTGACCTTTCACCCTTCCTGCAGCCTCTGTAAAGGCAGGTAGACCCCTCGTGTGGCGAGCAGCGCCTTCGGCCACCACTTCTGGCCGCTGTCCATGAGCGCTTTGCATTCTGGGACTCCGGGACGCATACATCATCAGTCACAGATTGAAACTCGCCCGCCAAGAACGAGGACTGGATGAAAGCGTCACGAGGGCCTCCAAACATCTCAACATCGGGAAATTCGAAAGAGGGGGCTTTTGCACCCACGCCTCTACCACAGGATAGAGTGAGTTTGTGTGGGTGGGTCCGACAGCAGGTATGAGGGTGAAAAAGAATGACACTAAATAGGGTGACAGATGGAGGGTGAAGAGGAGGACTTCTGTTCTAAGGGTTGAAGGGTTGAGTTTGTGTCAAGCACCCACAGTGGGCAGTAAGGCAGAGGTGAAGTTTAAAGCTTAGCGCCAACGCAGACACCCTTGCACCGTGGAACCAGGGTGCCTACATTGCACACAGGGTTGGTTTTCCTGCACAAAAACAATCCTTAGAGGCGTAAACTTTTATCTATGTGTGCGGCAGAACGCGGATCACATGGAAAGAGGAAGAAACGAGGAGAAATAAAGATGTTGCCCTCGTTGCGCCTCACCTGGGAAGGCGTGTCTTTTTGGCGCATTCACGGGTTTACGAGTGCTGGTAAATCTGGAAATGCGTCAAAGGCCGTGGGAGTTGCGCGGAACGCGCATGGAACGCCCATGGAACGCATTCCCTGAGCAAGGTAAGGAAACAGAGGGACAGATTTACAAGAAGGTGCCGCAGTGCGGCTCGGTAAGCCCTTTAGCTGCGCCACCCTTCGGCACTTTCAGAGCACAAGTATGTGACATATTTACAAGAATATGTCACATTCCTAAGCTTTCCCCTGCACTGGCGCACAAACAGCTGCCATGAGCCGTCGTAGGCATCCTTGCACCATGGTGCAAGGAAGCCTGTGTCATGGGGAGATAGTTTTTGTGCAGGAAGGGGTACCTTCCTACACAAAACCAATCACTACAGGCATTTTTCTCATTCGACCCCAGTGGCTCGACCCCAGTTGCTAAGGTGAAAAACCTGGGGGTGTTGATCGATGATAAACTCACCTTTCGTCCCCAGGTCAATGCACTATCTTCCTTGGTGGCCTACTTGCTGAAATCCATCCGTAAGATCCTTCCATTCATCCCTGGCAGTGACAGAAAAACAGTGGTCACGACGCTGGTCATGTCAAGGCTGGATTATTGCAATAATCTATTTCTTGGTGCCCAACAAGGGGTACTTAATAAACTGCAGGTATTACAAAATGCGGCGGCTAGGCTCATATTGGGGATCCCAAAATGTGTCCCTGTGTCCCAGGAGCTGGTTAAGCTTCATTGGCTTCCAATGCGAAAGAGAATTCTTTTTAAAGCATTATGCCTAGTATTCAAGTCCTTACAAGGCAAGGGACCCTTATTCTTTCGGCAGTACTTTCATTGGTATCGTCCAACTTGAAATCTTAGATCAGCTGACATGGGGTTGATCACGGTGCCTCGTATTAAGAGAGCGCACTGGGGGGGCAGAAGCTTTGTGCTGGGCGCAGCCAAAGCTTGGAATACCTTGCCTCACGCCCTCAGAAAAATGACGGACCTTTAGAAGAACATAAAAGACATGGCTGTTTACCAACTGAGTCCCGATCTGCCTCTACCGCAGCAGTAACACTTAGCGCCAGGACACCTATGGGTAACAGAGCGCTGTACAAATGCCAAAAATAAATAAATAAATACATTCGATGTGCGCTGTAGAATGCACACATAGGGGGGCGTAGCATACTGACACATTTCTACGCTTATGATTTCTCGTAAATCTGGAGATGTGTCTGGTTCCATGGGGGTTGCGTGGGAACACCCACAGCAACACCCATGGAACGCCCCTTTCACGCAAAGTGCTGCATGTGAAGGGGCCATATTTACAAGGTAGGGAAAGTCACGCAGGGTGGCTTTTCCTGTTCTTCTAAATATGGGGCACAGTAATGCGCTGCCGGTGCGTCACAAAAAGTGAGGTACTGGCAGCGCAAGGGGCTTGTATATCTGCCCCACAGTGATTTGCGCTGTGTTGCCTCACTCTAGATTCACGAAGCCACTCAGGGCCATGCAGAGTGGGCGTGCGGGGCTTCAGAAATCTAACATAAGTTTTACGTCACTCTTACGCCATGTTGTGTGCTTGCAAACGTGACGCAAACTGCCTCATAAACAGGCCCCTTGAATGTTATGCTGCATTTTAATTGAATCTGCCCTGCGTGTCTATTCAAAGGTGTAAGGATTTTCGGACGGTCGGGCTCATTTTGCCGCTGGAGTGCTCCCAATGTGTTGGAGAAAGGCCGTTTCTCAGGCCTCTGGCCTCTGGCAGTGATTTGGTGCCACCATTAGGTGGCGTCCTAATGCTGCTGCTATGCTCTGCCATAGGATCTTGCATCAGTGCAGGGCGCCTCGAGGCCTGCCCATGTATGGAAGCCCACAGGGCTCAACCGAAGCAGTGCATAGCTCCCAGAGGCCGTGCGTCGAACGGCATGGCACTACACAATGCTTGTTGTCAGATTTCAGAGCACGCAGGCCCCGCCCACATCCGGTCTGCCTCCCATAATAGTCCTTCCACTAGCTCCCCCCTTCTGCAGACAGACACGAAGCTGTCTTCCCTCCCAGTCTTTTGCAATTAATGCTCTTTGACAGATAAAGTGATTTTCGCCGGTCTGAGATGGTAATCTCATTAACCTGTTTACTAGAGAGTGTTATTTTTCTCTTATTTATTATTTATCAGCGCCTTGCAATAACGTTTATTGGCTTCGAGTGAAATTAAATAAAGGACAGAAGTACAGTCTTACAACCGGCGAATGTTCCTCGCTCCGCCTCGCCTTCAGAAAGGCATCAATCTTTTATTCGAAATATGCAAATAAACAACAGAGCTGGGGCCAGATCTGCACCATTTAATTCGGAAAATATGAATTTCATAGGCCTAGCAAAAAAACTGAAATATATGCATAAATATTCCGATTTGGGGCTTGCTTTAGGATTTAGAAGAGTAACACAAAAACACCACACCTCGAGTATATGTTGTTTATTTCTCATGGAATACTTTCTGTAGGCATTTGTTTAATTATGTATTTACAGCATAATGTATAGCGCCAATATATCATCTTTCAGCCACTTGAAGCACCTGAAGGCGCTCTATACATGCAGAAATATGAATCAATAGCAGAAAAGAGACAGTAACATCAAAAAGAAGGTGTGCCATGTATCAAAGGCCGAAGGAGGCGAAGGAGCATACACACTACACCTCTTTAGCACCCGACACCCCCAGTGTGGGGTGGTCCACTGGGTGTGTGTGCCGCCACAATCCAGGCACCAAGAGAACTTACAGAGATCGTGAACATGGCAAAAGAGTTTTATTACAGTAACATAACATAACATGTGTATTTGTAAAGGGCACGTTCACCCAGAGGTATCTTGGCGCTGAATAACAGATGTTCATTGTTACCCAACTCAATGGTACTCATTTTATCGACCTCAGAAGGATGAAAAGCTGAGTGGACGCACCAGGATTTGAACTTGTGACCATGGGGTCGAACATAGGCCCCTGAAGTGGAGGCATTAGTCCACTGAGAAACCAGATTCAGCTATGACAGTCCTGCAAAATAAAAAAAATAAAAAAACAACAGGTGATGGACAGAATGCAGAACAATTCCATACATTCACCCCAGTACAGAGATCTGGGCCTAAATCCATCGTTTTTTTCTCACCATGCCATTCCAGTTTGACCCCAGCCATATGCAAATCAGTCTTGACCCTGTGCCCCATGGGAACAGTCCAGCCCGAACTGCCAAGACGTGAGTCCCGTGCTCTCCATGCCACTGGAGTCAAGCTATTCTGGCTGATGACGGCTAATAGCCAGAAACCGGTCCCAGGATGCTTGTTCGGGTCCAGGGAAGACATGGCTTGGCAATTCGGGCTGGACTGTTCCCATGAGGCACAGGGTCAAGACTGATTTGCATATGGCCATATCTGAACTGGGGTGGTGTGTAGTGCAAAAAAACGATGGGTTAAACCCAGATCTGTGACTGGGGGTGAATGTTTTGCCAATGTGCAACATTCCGTCCATCAATTGTTGTTTTTGCTTTTGTCACCCCGAGTGGGACGGGTATGCTCAGACGTGAGTCCCGTGCTCTCCACACCACTGGATTCAAGCTGTGTTTTCACAAAGACAAGGGAACCCAAAAGGTATGCCATAGGGACCTTGGGCAGTATCAATTTGCAAAAAACAGTGGTCCCTACATGTGGACAAGATAACATACAAAAAACATTAATCATACACCTGATAAGTAGTGTGTCTTTGTCCAGCCGGACAAGAAACTTTATATTAAATGTTCTGGCTGATAAAGTGAATTTTAAGAACCAAAAAAAATAACAAGTGGGCACAGCCGTGACCACAACAATCAAGACAAAACAACAAAGAAATGGGCAAAAGGGCAAAGCGAAAATCTGTCTGTATACTTGTGGTCAGTGCTACAGACTCAATCTCTTAAACATAACCATACCATTGCATCAAATAATATAGCATTATCATATTGCATATGGGGTTTTTTAGCCGACGACGTTTCGATGCCTTTTGACATTTGTGACATCATCATCAGGACAAGAATTATCAACATTATTGTTTTGTACAACAGTTATTAACACAATGCCTATTATCGCATTAATGTTGGTTTCCTCGTAGGTTCGGGAATACTGATGAGTAAACGCTGATAGATGTGCTTTCTTTCACATCAAGTCCAGGGCTTCCATCAGGTTTGTATGGATTTGCCAGGAAAGGAGCGTGATGGCTCAATTTGTGATGGCCGGAGTGCTATGGCGAATATGGCAGTCCGATGGGATCGATTTTCTTGATTGTTGTGGGTCACGGCTGTGCCCACTTGTTATCTTTTTTGGTTCTTAAAATTCACTTTATCAACCAGAACATTTAATATAAAGTTTCTTGTCCGGCTGGACAAAAGACGTACTACTTATCAGGTGTATGATTATTGCTTTTTGTATGTTATCTTGTCCACATGTAGGGACCACTGTTTTTTGTAAACTGGATTCAAGCTATCCTGGCTGATCTCCATGCCACTGGAGTCGAGCTATCCTGGCTGAGGACAGCTGATAGCCAGAAACCGGTCCTAGGATGCTTGATTCTGGTCCCGGGGAGACCTGGCTTGGCAGTTCGGGCTGGACTGTTCCCATGAGGCACAGGGTCAGACTGATTTGCATATGGCCATGTCTGAACTGGGGTGGTGTGGTGAGCAAAATAATGATGGATTAAACCCAGATCTGTGACTGGGGGTGAATGTTTTGCCATTGTGCAACATTCCGTCCATCAATTGTTTTTGCTTTAGTCCTGCAAAATACACATGTGGAGAACACATTCAAGGAAGAAACATACTTAGGTCCAATACAGGAACGCCTCATGAAGGATGAACATGCATGATAAAAAAACATCACACAAGCAACGGTGCGGTGTATGGACTCATGAACACCCACAGCACCAGAGACCTTCTGCAATCCCGAATGCCATTGGAGCACACAGATGTCACCGCCTGCGTCAGCGAGGGGCGGTCCCGCCTCACTGTCCCTTGTACTCATCCCAGGGTGCCGCCCCCAAACACCAAGCTGCCTCAGGGGCTGCGTTGAGGGGGCCAGGAGCTGCAGCCCACCCCGGTGATCTGGGAATCCTAGCCCCCAAGCTGGTGTGTACACCCTCTGATTGGCTCAGGACGCGGACTAGGTTGTAGGAGAAAAAAATGTCCATTTAGGACTAGGATTGGTCTGGGCCCAGCAGCTAATGCTGTGCGTGCCCTGTGTCTTTCCCTTCTTAATTTTAGCCTCCACCCCCAGGACTCTGCCATCTGTCAACCCAGGGCCCAATGGGCCGCGAGCACCCCCCATCTTACTCTTTACTCCTGCCGATCTGACCATCCACCCTCTGTACACAGCACGGGGGCAATGCCCCTGGGCTGCTCCCCCTCTACAAATCCATGAACCTAGGAACAGCCTGCTTGCTCCAATGCACGTGTGATGTTAAGGAGGAACAGATCTATCCCCACGCCTGACTGGTGAACCCCACCATCCATGTAGTTGTGGCAACTCACATGTTGATCAACCCATGGTAGATGAGCTCACATCCCTTACTTGAAAACGTGTTTATATTCCAACGTTGAGTTTCCTCTATACCTGGGCTTAGCTCGCGGAGTTCTGCTTCGCGAGATTCCGCGGAGCCCCCCAAACTCAGCGAGATTCCACGGAATTCCGCGGGCAGAGCTGCTCAGCGCGCCCATTTGCGCTATGTTTTTGATGTTCAGCAATGCGACGTGCGTTCTTGCACTTGAAATCGTGCGTGCACAGCATCACAAGGAGGATCTGCTTGAGGATGCGACCGCGGTCACTGGCGCTCTCACTGTCTTCAGAAAAATGCCGGTGGATGTCGCAGGCACAGCCTCAAGCCACGCCAGCAGCTGGCAAGCCTCCTGGGCACTCACGAGCATCCAGCAAATCTCGCTGGTGACTGACAGCGCTCAGAAAGACTCGTTGCACGTGCCAGGGTGCGCAAAGAGCATTCCAACGTAAAATACATTTCGCTACGGAATTCCTCGGAGTGCTAGTTCCCAAATTCTGCAAATTCTGCAAGGGGAGCGGAATTTTATGCCCAGGCCTAGTTTCCACAGGCTCTTAGGCTCTAAGGATTCTCCTATTGAAAGTAAGGTTAGCAGTCCGCACCAAGCGTCGACCAGGGCCGGACTGGGAACGAAAACCGGCCCTGGCAAAGTGCTCGGCTCCACCCCACCCGCCCCCGCGGGGGGTTGGGGGTACCGCCGAGCTCTTTGCCAGGGCCGGTTTTCTGCTGTTTTTGTTACAGGGGAGACCTGTAACAAAAACGGCCCCCACCCGTGCGGCGCACCGGGGGATTGCCCGGTGTCAACTACGGCCAGTCCGGGCCTGACGTCGACACAGTCTCGGTTCGCATTTGATTCCCATTTGCCTCCTTCTTCAAAGCATGCAGTTCTGCTGTCGTTGTTGCTCCTATCCTAAATGAATGTGTCCTCCTAAAGCATGCACTGGAAAGCTATCAGCGACTAGCTCCTTGCTTACAGTGCTTAATTTCAGCCTGAGGTTTCCGGTGCTCAGCATCAACACTTTATTGTCAACACCTGCTCTTATAACAGCTGCCACGTGGTAGAATAGTTTGTCTTATTTTGTGAGAAGCAGAACAACATTTGTTTAATAATTAAATATACATTCAAATCAGTAATACCTGCCACCCAAAGCTATAAGAACAGCCGGTGCGGCATGTATTAGTCATTTTCAATGTATTTTTAAAGTCTGAATTGTCACACTTGTTTGTATGAGTGTGACAGTTAGCTGTGATGGTGCTGTCTTCAGCAGCGCTAGTAAAGGAAATGGGCGGAGCAAGCTGCAATGGCCTCCTGCCAAGGGCCCTGGAACACATTTTTTTTTTTTACAAATTAAGTACTGCTTGCACATTGCCTTGGTGAATTGAACTGTAATAGATGGATGGATGCATTGTAAAGATAGATAGATAGATGGATGGATAGAGAGATAGATAGATAGATAGATAGATAGATAGATAGATAGAGAGATAGATAGATAGATAGATAGATAGATAGATAGATAGATAGATAGATAGATAGATAGATAGATAGATAGATAGATAGAGTTCATTTATTTATTTATGAGATTTTTAAAGCACGAACAATTGCCCAAGGGCGTCTCTGCGCTGTGGACGGAACAGAAAGAGTAAATGAACGGGGGGGGGGGAGATTATTGGTTGAAAAGCCAAGTCTTGATTTTTCGCCGAAAAATGGTCAGAGTTGGGGAGGACCTTATATCAGGATCAAGGGAGTTCCACAGCTTGGCTGTTGACACAGTGAATCTGCGATCGCCCCATGAAACAGTCCTAGTTCGTGGCACTGTCATGAGAAATGCATTCATAGATCGTAGCGATCGTTTGGGGACATGAAACGCCAGAGGATTAAATAAAAATCAAGGGCCTTGTTTGTGCGAGGCTTTATAGGCGATGCAAAGAGCCTTGAATTTAATCCTATTTTTCACTGTAAGCCAGTGATAGCGTTTGATAGTTTGGGCGATAGGTTGGAATTTAGGGGTACCTGAGAGCATTCTGGCCGCAGCGTTTTGTATGGACTGTAACTTTTTGATAACATTGTGATGGGCGTTTACAAGGAGTCCATTACAGTAGTCCAAGGAGGACATTACAAAAGCTGTGACAAGGGTGTTGCCTGAGTTGGGAGGAAGAAAAGAGAGAATCTTTTTTATGGATTTAAGTTTGAAAAAGGATGTGGAAACAATGGAATTTACATGTGCAGAGAAGGTTAGTCTGTCATCGATGAGTACTCCCAGGTTTTTTACCTTAGTGACAGGGGGGGGGGGGACCCAGGTCCAAGAGCCACCAAGATCCTGGCCAGGTGGGGGTGAGTTTGCCAAATATCATGACCTCCGTTTTGTCGGAGTTAAGCTTGAGACAATTAGACGTCATCCAATGGCTGATAGCCAGCATGCCATGTTGGAAATTGGAGGCAATTTTAACTCCGTTGTCTTTGATGGCATGAACCAATTGGGTGTCTTCTGCGTAAGATGTTAGGCTCATCCCCCAGTCCCTTATGACCTGAGCCAAGTCTGCAACATAGATATTAAATAATGTTGGACTGAGGGATGAACCTTGGGGGACACGCAGGGTAAGGTCATCTGTACAGAGTGGAAGGTTCCTAGCTGTACCGTCTGGGTGCGGTGAGCTAAAAAGGAGGCCAGGAGATCTCTAGCTTTAGCTTGAATGGCGTTGACACAGTCAATCAAGATGTTGTGATTGACCGTGTCGAAGGCCGCAGTCAGATCTAGCAAGATGAGCACCGCCCCTCCGCCTTGGTCGAGGACAGTTCTTATCTCATCGGTGGCTTTGATGAGAGCAGTTTCGGTGCTGTGATGTTTCCGAAAACAGAACTAAGTGTCATTGAGGAGGGAATGGTCTATAATGTATTGAGAGATTTGATTATTCATTAGTTTTTCGGCAATTTTGGCTGAAAATGGCAGGCTAGCTATGGGTCGATAATTATTGGTGTTGTCAGCGTCAAGATGGGTTTTTTTCAACAGGGGTTTAAGGAGGGTGTCTTTCCAGATTGCAGGGTAGATCCCAGTGCTGAACATGGCATTAAAGATGTTAGTTAGTTGAGGTGCCACAATGTCAGTAATAGGGAGAAGGATGGCTGGTGGACAGGGGTCCTTGGCAGAGCCTGATTTGATGGCGTTCTTTGCATTGGCAACGAGGATAGGGTCGGTGTTGTGAAATTGCAAGAAAGTAGGGTGGGTCTTAGTGGTGTGACAGGGGGTGTGGTCATTTCAAATTTTATCAGAGAAATTGGTGTATATATTATTGAATTTGTCAAAGAAGTATGTGGCCAGGTTATTGCAGAAAGCTTGGGAAGGTATAGGGATTGATTGAAGGGGTAGGTGTGATAGTTTAGATATGACCTGGTATAATTGCTTATTGGAATTTTTGGCCTGATCAATCTGGGAGGAGAAATAGTTGCTTTTTGCTTGCAGGATAAGGGATTTGTAGTTGGTGAGTTCTTTTTTGTATATTTATTTCTCTTCGCAGGAGTAGGTCTTTCTCCAGCGTCTATCTTTGTTACTGCATATTTGTTTCTATTGCCTAAGGCATCATTAAACCAGGGTGCTGAAGGAGCACCACGATTTTTGGACGTGGATTTGGTGGGAAATAGTTTGTTCATGGTGGTGGTAAGCCTTTGAGAGTACTCTTCGGCGGCTATGTTAGGGTCATTTGAGAAGTCAGTCATCTGGGAAGATAGAAATTCCCTGAGTTGTTGATTATCCAGGTCTTTCCAAGATCTAAAAGTTTTAGTGGAGCGAGTGTTAGGCTCAGGGTGAGAGAGTGAGTCAGCTACAATAGTAAACAATACCGCATGGTGATCGGACCACCCGAGAGGGAGGACCTTAGTGACATTGGTATTTTTATCGTTGGTAAATAGGCCATCTAAAGTGTGTCCAGCTTCGTGAGTACTATCTACGACCAGTTGAATTAGTCCAAGGGAGTCTAGATCACATAGGAGGTTTTTAGTATCTTTGTTAGCAAGATTTTCTAAAGGGAAATTGAAGTCACCTAGAATGGTGGTGGAGTTATCCATTACTAGGGACTCAATCACTTCAGGAAAGGTGGCAAGAAATTGTGTTTTGCTACCCGGCGGTCGGTAGAGGAGGATGCCTTTAAGATGTTGAGAGGGACTTAAGGCGATAGAGAATTGCAGTGCCTCACATGTCAAAAGTGGGACTGGACTGATTGAAGTTTTAAATTGGCTTCGGTAAATTATGGCAATTCCTCCTCCTGTTTTTAGCTTTCTGTCCTGCCTGAGGATGTTATAACCTTCCGGGATGGCTACTAGGAGATCGGGTTCTGACGCAGGATTGGTCCAGGTTTCCGTCATGAAGAGTAGGTCAAGTTTTTGGGAGCTAATGAATTCTGCGATTTCATCTTTATATTTGCTTAGGGATCGTACATTGATAAGTGCTGCATGGATCATGGTTTTTATTGGTTTGTTAACCATTGTTGGGGGGGAGTTAGACCGGTATGCACCTGTTACAACGCATTCGTTACTCCGCACTACCATTACAACGCGACTTTTATAACGCATACCATTACAACGCATTGCACTGGGGGGCGCTATAGGATAGGGAATGGTATAATTTACTATCCAACTCCTTCCCTAGGGTCCACGGGGACTGGAGTTAGAATAGTAAATTATACTTACCACTATCCAGCACCCCAAAGCGCTATGCGTTGTAATGGTATGCGTTGTAATGGTCGCGTTGTAATGGTAGGTAGTTGTAACGGTATGCGGAGTAACGTCATACATCCGTTAGACCTGCTTGTGATGGAGCTTCCATTTTGAAATGGCAGTGCGAGCATGTTTTATGGAAGTAAAAAGGCTCATTGAGATTGAAGCTGGTGTCCGTACATTTGGTCTGAGGACGTATATTAAGAAGGGCCAGGCGTGTGTATCTAAGGTTAGGGGCTGATGGAACAGATCTAGGATCTGGGGCCCTGGGCCCGTTGCAGGCGCGGACGGGCACAGACGGGCTTGCCTTTGACGTGGCCTCAGCGCACCCGCTGCGCGCGTCCGCTGCGCTTGCGCTTACACTCCGCCCTAAGTAGTCTGGGGCGGTCGAGAGACTGGAGCACTGCTTGCGGCATCCGCCGGAAGTGAGGATGTGGGTGTGTGCTCCCGGCATGGCCCTCTGAGCAAACGGCACCAGCCGGGTCGGAACGGGGCCTCAGGGCAGCGTTGGCAATCAAATACAGATATCAGGCATTTAGCCACAACAATAAAGTATATTAAAAACAAAGAGCAAGTGAGGTTTAAAAATTCAGTATTAACAGCGAAGCGGCACCTCTATTAATCAGGCTGCACGCGTCCACTGAGCTCGTTCTGCCTCTCTGCCCTAAGTAGTCTGGGGCGGTCGAGAGACTGGAGCGCTGCTTGCGGCATCCGCCGGAAGTGAGGATGTGGGTGTGTGCTCCCGGTGTGGCCCTCCGAGCAAATGGCACCAGGCGGGTCGGAACGGGGCCTCCGGGCAGTGTTGGCAATCAAATACAGATATCAGGTATTTAGCCACAACGATAGATAGATAGATAGATAGATAGATATCTCTAAATGGGTGTGTGTGTTCTGTTAGGTCTTCTTGCTGGAGGCACACTGGTAAAAGTGAAACATTAGAATGCATTCCAGGCAGAAAGATGAGCCTGTACCTTCTTTGTCTTTGTTCGACCTACGGAGTTTAACCACCTAATGTTCATGATATGAGTGCACGTCCCGTGTCTCTAAGGATGCATCTCCCGCTACCTATTTGCATGGGACACCAGTCCCGCTTGCCATCAGGGACGCTATACCCCAAGCCTCCACCAGCCACTTGCCTTCAGAAACACAACTGAGTCACATCTACCACAAGAGAACTTTATAGATGCCCACTGCCTACTGGCACCACATTGACAACATGATCAGCCACCTCAAGCGGGTGAGCACTGGCACACAACTTTACCTGGCGTCCCACAGTACACGGAGCAGTGGACTTGAAACCAGAAAGTGCCGGATGGGTGAGAAGAAACACCCGGCCTTGACAGTGATGCAGGGACACCTGAGATCCTATCTGGTCAAACTGA
This sequence comes from Lissotriton helveticus, assembly GCF_964261635.1. Lineage (NCBI taxonomy): Eukaryota > Metazoa > Chordata > Amphibia > Caudata > Salamandridae > Lissotriton > Lissotriton helveticus. The sequence continues at coordinate 505,922,642 of NC_136060.1, read as the reverse complement.
GTTTCCATCCTGGTCCACCTAAGATCCATTCCTGCTCCAACAGAGCTTCAATTCCTGATCAACCTGAGATTCCATCCTGGTCCACCCGAGTTTCCTGGTCCACCTGAGATTCCATTCCTGGTCCACCTGAGATTCCATTCCTGGTTCACCTGAGTTCCATTTCTGGTCTACCATTCCATCCTGGTTCACCTGAGATTCATTTCTGATTCACCTGAGATTCCATCCTGGTGCCCCTGAGATTCCATCCTGCTCCACCTGAGATTTTATCCTGGTCCACCTGAGATTCCATCCTGGTCCACCTGAGATTCATTCCAGGTTAACCTGCGATTCATTCCAGGTCCACCTGAGTTTCCATCCTGGTGAACCTGAGATTCCATCCTGGTTCCTACTGAGATTCCATCCTATTCCACTTGAGATTCATTCCTGGTGCCCTTGAGATTCCATCCTGGTCCACCTGAGGTTCATTCCAGGTCCACCTGAGATACATTCCAGGTCCACCTGAGTTTCCATTCTGGTGCACCTGAGATTCCATCCTGGTCCCTACTGAGATTCCATCCTGGTCCACCTGAGGTTCATTCCAGGTACACCTGAGATACATTCCTGGTCCACCTGAGATCCATTCCTGGTCCACCTGAGAAATATTCCTGGTCCACCTGAGATCCATTCCTGTTACACCTGAGATTCATTCCTGGTCCACCTGAGAGTCTATCTTGGTACACCAGAGATTCCATCCTGGTTCACTTAAGATTCCATTCCTGGTCCACTGAGATTCCCTCCTGGTCCAGGTTCTGCAGGCTTCATTCATTTTCAAAAGGAGGGATCTAAAGATACGACTCTTCAAACGGTGCCTTCTTACACTAGGACAGTATGGTTAGCACAGTCTGCAATCTCATAGCATTTAAAGCTCCACCTTCTTTTGGCCTCTTGCTGTTGCTGCCTAGTTCGTACTCTAGTCTCTATGATTGCATTTCTGAAAGTGCCCACAAATCATACGAAAGATCACAACCACTTCTTCTGTGAAAGTCAGCCCCCTTCAGCATAACAACACCCAACCTCCTCCAGCCCATCTGTTACTCCCAACAACTATCTGCATGAACTCACACATCTCCCAATAATGATCACACACACAACCCACTAATGATCGCGTACCTCCCTTTAATGATCACATACCTCCCACCATTGATCGAACACCTCACAACAATGATTGCACACCTCCCACCAATGATCACACACATCCCAGCAATGATTGCACATCTCCCACCAATGAGCACACACATCCCAGCAATGATTGCACATCTCCCACCAATGAGCACACACCTCCCAGCAATGATTGCACATCTCCCACCAATGAGCACACACCTCCCACCAATGATTGCACACCTCCCACCAATGATCACACACCTCCCACCAATGATCACACACACCTCCCACCAATGATCACACACCTCCCACTATTGATCACACACCTCCCACCAATGAGCACACACACTTCCCACTAATAATCACACACACCTCCCACTAATAATCACACACACCACCCACTAATGATCACACACCTCCCACCAATGAGCACACACACCTCCCACCAATGAGCACACACACTTCCCACTAATAATCACACACACCTCCCACTAATAATCACACACACCACCCACTAATGATCACACACCTCCCACCAATGAGCACACACACCTCCCACCAATGATTACACACACTTCCCACCAATGATCACACACACTTCCCACTAATAATCACACACACCTCCCTCTAATAATCACACACACCTCCCTCTAATGATCACACAGACCTCACACTGATACACACCTCTCACCAATGATAACACACATTCCACTAATGATCCTACACACCTCCCACCCCTGACCGTGCACACCTCCCTCTAATAATCACACACACCTCCCACTAATGATCACACACACCTCCCACTAATGATCACACACACCTCCCACCAATGATCACACACACCTCCCACTAATGATCACACACCTCCCATCAATGATCACACACACCTCCCACTAATGATCACACACCTCCCATCAATGATCACACACACCTCCCACCAATGATCACACACCTCCCACCAATGATCACACACACCTCCCACCAATGATCACACACCTCCCACTATTGATCACACACCTCCCACCAATGAGCACACACACTTCCCACTAATAATCACACACACCTCCCACTAATAATCACACACACCACCCACTAATGATCACACACCTCCCACCAATGAGCACACACACCTCCCACCAATGATCACACACACTTCCCACTAATAATCACACACACCTCCCTCTAATGATCACACACACCTCCCTCTAATAATCACACACACCTCCCACTAATGATCACACACACCTCCCACTAATGATCACACACACCTCCCACCAATGATCACACACACCTCCCACTAATGATCACACACCTCCCATCAATGATCACACACACCTCCCACCAATGATCACACACACCTCCCATCAATGATCACACACCTCCCATCAATGATCACAAACCTCCCATCAATGATCACACACACTTCCCACTAATGATCACACACACCTCCCACCAATGATCACACACACCTCCCACTAATGATCACACACCTCCCACCAATGATCACACACCGCCCACCAATGATCACACACCTCCCATCAATGATCACAAACCTCCCATCAATGATCACACACACCTCCCACCAATGATCACACACACCACCCACTAATGATCACACACCTCCCACCAATGATCACACACCTCCCACCAATGATCACAAACCTCCCATCAATGATTGCACATCTCCCACAAGGCCCGGCTCCAGGAATTTTTATTTGGGTGGGCCAAGGGTGCATTTGGGTGGGCCACTGTGGGCTCGATTTGTCGCATATATGTCTTGGCAGGCCTGCTTCAGGGCCCTGCTTTATCTCTTCTTAGTCTTACCAGGCCCAGAAAAACTCATTCTTTTCCAAATCTCTTTTTAATGTTTTCACTGTCAAAAAGTGTTTTTTCCTGGTAATGTTCCTTTGATGGTACGAGGAGGTTTCTGAGGTGGGAGTATCAGGCAAGTGACACTTCTTGGGCTCCCTCTGTGCGAGCCTTCAGGGAGAATCCCTCTTCATTACTACCTCCACCTGACCCCGGACTCTGCAACGCACTCACTTACAGGCTTGATTATCCACTATTCCTCTCCAATGCACCTTATCTCACAGATGACCTTGTGCCCCAGCTCCATATCAGGCACCATCGGGCTCCATGTTCATTTTTCAAGGTAAAAACATTAGTAAAATCATCTTCATACATCTTCATACTTAAAACATTGAATATAGCAGTAAATATAATTAGTATGCACTTTAAAGTATGTTCCACAGAAGCCCTTATGACCCGACTGCTAATCAAATAAACAAAAACAGAAAGGTCATGACAGGGCCGGCTTCAGCGCTGATGCGAAAGTTTTTTTTGGTGCCACACCAATAACCTCTTTCTCTGTAAATACCTTTAATACCACCTTCCAACAGTGTACCTCATCCATCCATGCCCCCCCCCTATTGACCTCCTCCTCCTCGGATTCCCTCACTACCACCTTCCAAAAGTGCCCCTCATCCCTCCATGGCCCCCTTATTGACCTCTTCCTCGAATTCCCTCACTACCAACCTCCACCAGCGCCCCTCATCTCTCCGTACCCCCCCTATTGACCTCATCGGATTCCCTCACTGCCACCCTCCACCAGTGCCCCTCATCTCTCTCTAGCTCCTCCCTCCTCCCTCCACCCCATAACCTCTTCTTCAGATTCCCTCACTGTCACCCTCCAACAGTGCCGCTCATCTCTCCGTAGCCCCTCCCACTACCTCCTCCTCGGATTCCCTCACTGCCACCCTCCACCAGGGCCCCTCATCTTTACCTAGCCCCTCTCTCCTATGCATTTCATTTGTTGTGTAGCATACTCATATCAGTGTAGTGTGTGTCAGTACTTTACATCACACACACATTATACAGAGACAATGAATCATACAAGTATGTAAATCAGTCTACAGGGAATATCACATAAGCCAATGAGGATTACAAGGAGTATGCATCACATGTCATCCATACTGGTGGGGAGTATATTTTAAGAGGGTTTGGTCTGGGGAAACGCAACCTTAGGATTTAAAGAGTATTCCATGGGGGTCAGCTTAACTGATAAAAATGTATATCTGCCCAAACATACTCATTTTAGCAACATTAGAATAACTAAAGACTGGGGAAGTTCTATCTATATCACAAAACAAAAAAAGCAAAGTTTTAACTATACCATTCATGTTTGTATGCAGCTCTTTGGTAACAGCTCATTGGTCACTGTCCTACGTTAGAATTGTAACTTCTGAACAGCAAGTAACACAAGGATCTCTGTGACAAAGGCTGTAACCCACTGAGCTATCCACATAAAATATAGTTCATCTGCATTTCAAAACTACTAACAGACAAAGGATTGCTCTCCAGCAGGATCATTAATCACCAGCTGGGCATTTTGCATTGTCTTATTGTTGTCCTGCATCCCATGATAATGATAAAAACTGTTTAAATGAAGCTCACACGAAGTATCTGTCCTGCTGGGCCTGTGCATATTTTAAAAAGAAAAAAATGTAGTAACACATTCTCTTACCTACCCCATTAGTCAAATTATGTGTCACAGCCTGATGTGATGAGCCACTGCAGGGGTCAGGAAAGGTGACTAGGAAGAAACAAACTTCTTTTCTCCTGTGCTGCATAGAAAAAAAAATATCAACGCAGTAGGCAAAGGTTACCAAAGGTTACCATTGTCAAATAAAGGACATGTCACCTTTCGCCCTGCAGAGATGAAGGGGTGAAAAAATAAACAAAACATTGCTAACATGTCTTTAAAGACCTATGAAGTATAATCTCTAAAACTGTCTGTGCGCCCGGTAAGGTAAACTGTCCCAGCCCGGGCTGACACACACGACCTGTGCGTTGCACGCCTGCCTTCAAGCCCTCACTGCGAGGGCCAAGACTCCTGTTTGGGAGGGCCAGGTTCATGTTTGGGTGGGCCTGGCCCACCCGGCCCACCCGCTAGAACCGGGCCTGTCTCCCACCAATGATCACACACCTCCCACCAATGATTGCCCATCTCCCACCAATGATCACACACACCTCCCACCAATGATCACACACCTCCCACTAATGATCACACACACCTCCTACTAATGATCACACACACCTCCCACCAATGATCACACACCTCCCACTAATGATCACACACACCTCCCACCAATGATTGCACATCTCCCACCAATGATCACACACACCTCCCACCAATGATCACACACACCTCCCACCAATGATCACACACACCTCCCACCAATGATCACACACCTCCCACCAATGATTGCCCATCTCCCACCAATGATCACACACACCTCCCACCAATGATCACACACCTCCCACTAATGATCACACACACCTCCTACTAATGATCACACACACCTCCCACCAATGATCACACACCTCCCACTAATGATCACACACACCTCCCACCAATGATTGCACATCTCCCACCAATGATCACACACACCTCCCACCAATGATCACACACACCTCCCACCAATGATCACACACACCTCCCACCAATGATCACACACCTCCCACTAATGATCACACACACCTCCCACCAATGATCACACACACCTCCCACCAATGATAACACACATCCCAGCAATGATCACACACACCTCCCACCAATGATTGCACATCTCCCACCAATGATCACATACACCTCCCACCAATGATCACACACACCTCCCTCCAATGATCACACACACCTCCCACCAATGATCACACACATCCCAGCAATGATCACACACACCTCCCTCCAATGATCACACACACCTCCCACTAATGATCACACACCTCCCACTAATGATCACACACACCTCCCACTAATGATCACACACACCTCCCACCAATGATCACACACACCTCCCACTAATGATAACACACATCCCAGCAATGATCACACACACCTCCCTCCAATGATAACACACATCCCAGCAATGATCACACACACCTCCCTCCAATGATCACACACACCTCCCACCAATGATAACACACATCCCAGCAATGATCACACACACCTCCCTCCAATGATCACACACACCTCCCACCAATGATCACACACCTCCCATCAATGATCACACACCTCCCACCAATGATCACACACCTCCCATCAATGATCACACACCTCCCACCAATGATCACACACCTCCCATCAATGATCACACACCTCCCACCAATGATCACACACCTCCCACCAATGATCACACACACCTCCCACTAATGATCACACACACCTCCCACTAATGATCACATTCACCTCCCACTTATGATCACACACACCTCCCACCAATGATCACACACACCTCCCACTAATGATCACACACACCTCCCACCAATGATTGCACATCTCCCACCAATGATCACACACCTCCCACCAATGATCACACACACCTCCCACCAATGATTGCACATCTCCCACCAATGATCACACACCTCCCACCAATGATCACACACACCTCCCACCAATGATCACACACACCTCCCACCAATGATAACACACATCCCAGCAATGATCACACACACCTCCCTCCAATGAGCACACACACCTCCAACCAATGATCACACACCTCCCATCAATGATCACACACCTCCCACCAATGATCACACACACCTCCCACTAATGATCACACACCTCCCACTAATGATCACACACACCTCCCACTAATGATCACACACACCTCCCACCAATGATCACACACACCTCCCACCAATGATTGCACATCTCCCACCAATGATCACACACCTCCCACCAATGATCACACACACATCCCACCAATGATAACACACACCTCCCTCCAATGAGCACACACACCTCCCTCCAATGATCACACACCTCCCACTAATGATCACACACACCTCCCACTAATGATCACACACACCTCCCACCAATGATCACACACACCTCCCTCCAATGATCACACACCTCCCTCCAATGATCACACACCTCCCACTAATGATCACACACACCTCCCACTAATGATCACACACACCTCCCACCAATGATCACACACACCTCCCTCCAATGATCACACACCTCCCACTAATGATCACACACACCTCCCACTAATGATCACACACACCTCCCACCAATGATCACACACACCTCCCACCAATGATAACACACATCCCAGCAATGATCACACACACCTCCCTCTAATGAGCACACACACCTCCAACCAATGATCACACACCTCCCATCAATGATCACACACCTCCCACCAATGATCACACACCTCCCACCAATGATAACACACATCCCAGCAATGATCACACACCTCCCACCAATGATCACACACACCTCCCACCAATGATAACACACATCCCAGCAATGATCACACACACCTCCCTCCAATGAGCACACACACCTCCAACCAATGATCACACACCTCCCACCAATGATCACACACCTCCCACCAATGATCACACACCTCCCACCAATGATCACACACACCTCCCACCAATGATAACACACATCCCAGCAATGATCACACACACCTCCCTCCAATGAGCACACACACCTCCAACCAATGATCACACACCTCCCATCAATGATCACACACCTCCCACCAATGATCACACACCTCCCACCAATGATCACACACACCTCCCACTAATGATCACACACCTCCCACCAATGATCACACACCTCCCACCAATGATCACACACACCTCCCACCAATGAACACACAAACCTCCCATCAATGATCACACACCTCCCACCAATGATCACACACACCTCCCACCAATGATCACACACACCTCCCACCAATGATCACACACACCTCCCACCAATGATCACACACATCCCAGCAATGATCACACACACCTCCCTCCAATGATCACACACACCTCCCACTAATGATCACACACCTCCCACTAATGATCACACACACCTCCCACTAATGATCACACACACCTCCCACCAATGATCACACACACCTCCCACTAATGATAACACACATCCCAGCAATGATCACACACACCTCCCTCCAATGATAACACACATCCCAGCAATGATCACACACACCTCCCTCCAATGATCACACACACCTCCCACCAATGATAACACACATCCCAGCAATGATCACACACACCTCCCTCCAATGATCACACACACCTCCCACCAATGATCACACACCTCCCATCAATGATCACACACCTCCCACCAATGATCACACACCTCCCATCAATGATCACACACCTCCCACCAATGATCACACACCTCCCATCAATGATCACACACCTCCCACCAATGATCACACACCTCCCACCAATGATCACACACACCTCCCACTAATGATCACACACACCTCCCACTAATGATCACATTCACCTCCCACTTATGATCACACACACCTCCCACCAATGATCACACACACCTCCCACTAATGATCACACACACCTCCCACCAATGATTGCACATCTCCCACCAATGATCACACACCTCCCACCAATGATCACACACACCTCCCACCAATGATTGCACATCTCCCACCAATGATCACACACCTCCCACCAATGATCACACACACCTCCCACCAATGATCACACACACCTCCCACCAATGATAACACACATCCCAGCAATGATCACACACACCTCCCTCCAATGAGCACACACACCTCCAACCAATGATCACACACCTCCCATCAATGATCACACACCTCCCACCAATGATCACACACACCTCCCACTAATGATCACACACCTCCCACTAATGATCACACACACCTCCCACTAATGATCACACACACCTCCCACCAATGATCACACACACCTCCCACCAATGATTGCACATCTCCCACCAATGATCACACACCTCCCACCAATGATCACACACACATCCCACCAATGATAACACACACCTCCCTCCAATGAGCACACACACCTCCCTCCAATGATCACACACCTCCCACTAATGATCACACACACCTCCCACTAATGATCACACACACCTCCCACCAATGATCACACACACCTCCCTCCAATGATCACACACCTCCCTCCAATGATCACACACCTCCCACTAATGATCACACACACCTCCCACTAATGATCACACACACCTCCCACCAATGATCACACACACCTCCCTCCAATGATCACACACCTCCCACTAATGATCACACACACCTCCCACTAATGATCACACACACCTCCCACCAATGATCACACACACCTCCCACCAATGATAACACACATCCCAGCAATGATCACACACACCTCCCTCTAATGAGCACACACACCTCCAACCAATGATCACACACCTCCCATCAATGATCACACACCTCCCACCAATGATCACACACCTCCCACCAATGATAACACACATCCCAGCAATGATCACACACCTCCCACCAATGATCACACACACCTCCCACCAATGATAACACACATCCCAGCAATGATCACACACACCTCCCTCCAATGAGCACACACACCTCCAACCAATGATCACACACCTCCCACCAATGATCACACACCTCCCACCAATGATCACACACCTCCCACCAATGATCACACACACCTCCCACCAATGATAACACACATCCCAGCAATGATCACACACACCTCCCTCCAATGAGCACACACACCTCCAACCAATGATCACACACCTCCCATCAATGATCACACACCTCCCACCAATGATCACACACCTCCCACCAATGATCACACACACCTCCCACTAATGATCACACACCTCCCACCAATGATCACACACCTCCCACCAATGATCACACACACCTCCCACCAATGAACACACAAACCTCCCATCAATGATCACACACCTCCCACCAATGATCACACACACCTCCCACCAATGATCACACACACCTCCCACCAATGATCACACACACCTCCCACCAATGATCACACACACCTCCCACCAATGATCACACACACCTCCCACCAATGATCACACACACCTCCCACCAATGATCACACACACCTCCCAACAATGATCACACACACCTCCCATCAATGATAACACACACCTCCCACTAATGATCACACACACCTCCCATCAATGATCACACACCTCCCATCAATGATCACACACCTCCCACCAATGATCACACACCTCCCACTAATGATCACACACACCTCCCACTAATGATCACACACCTCCCACCAATGATCACACACCTCCCACCAATGATCACACACACCTCCCAACAATGATCACACACACCTCCCACTAATGATCACACACCTCCCACCAATGATCACACACACCTCCCAACAATGATCACACACACCTCCCAACAATGATCACACACACCTCCCACTAATGATCACACACCTCCCACCAATGATAACACACATCCCAGCAATGATCACACACACCTCCCTCCAATGAGCACACACACCTCCAACCAATGATCACACACCTCCCATCAATGATCACACACCTCCCACCAATGATCACACACCTCCCACCAATGATCACACACACCTCCCACCAATGATCACACACACCTCCCATCAATAATCACACACCGCCCACCAATGATCACACACCTCCCACCAATGATCACACACCTCCCACCAATGATCACACACACCTCCCACCAATGATCACACACCTCCCACTAATGATCACACACCTCCCACCAATGATAGCACACACCTCTCACTGATGATCACACACACCTCCCACCAATGATAACACACATCCCAGCAATGATCACACACACCTCCCTCCAATGAGCACACACACCTCCAACCAATGATCACACACCTCCCATCAATGATCACACACCTCCCACCAATGATCACACACCTCCCACCAATGATCACACACACCTCCCACTAATGATCACACACACCTCCCACCAATGATAGCACACACCTCCCACTGATGATCTCACACACCTCCCACCAATGATCACACACCTCCCACCAATGATCACACACCTCCCACCAATGATCACACACCTCCCATCAATGATCACACACACCTCCCACCAATGATCACACACACCTCCCACCAATGATCACACACACCTCCCACCAATGATCACACACCTCCCAACAATGATCACACACACCTCCCATCAATGATCACACACCTCCCAACAATGATCACACACACCTCCCAACAATGATCACACACACCTCCCATCAATGATCACACACACCTCTCACTCATAACCAACTCCTGTTCATTTAATCCGTCACCAAGGTACAGCGGTGACTGCATGGGGTGGGTTACTTGAGCACAAGACTAACCCCAGTAACCAACAATAACACCAGACTAACCTGTTATCTTGGGTTAACCTATTACCCTTGGTTCTGGAGCAGCACACTGCCCCGCGTAAAGCGCTGCAATGCCTCATTAGAGGCTGGAACCGCTATATAAATGCAACAAATACTTCCCTGACCAACGTCAACTAACCTAGACTTCAATATCTGAGTTGACTCCTCTCTCTCTTGACATTCAAGGATAGTTTGTTAACAGATTGTGTTAACCACTTATTTTTTTTGTTCTCTCCCCCTCCGATGCACTGTTTACTTGTTTTTCATTCTGTATTTTTTCATCTCTGGTTTGCTTCCTTACTGTCTGCCCACTATGTAATGCAATTTCTTTCTGTTTTTTACAATGTGTATGTAAAGCGCTCTGATATCTACGGGTCAAGCTAGCGCTATATAAAACTTTTAAAATAAATAAATACAATACCGTGACTCTTCAGCCCTGCTTCCAACAGCCCCCCTCTGTTCGCTCGTGTGCCCCACACTCTAGCGTGCACCCCTCTTCTAGCCTGTGCTCCGGTGATTTGCACCTTGGCTGCCACTACACGCGTGTGCTGTAACTAGCGGCGGAGCTCACGGAGCGGTAGCGACCTTCGTGAGCTCCGCCGCCCCCACGATACATCACAGCAAGGGGCTGCCCTCGGGTCTCCGAACACCAACAAAGAACCTCCAGTGCGCTTGGCGGCTGCTGAAACACCCGGCGGTCGAGTTTGCTGCCTGCAAGCGGAGTCACGGAGGCACCCTGGACGCCATCGGCTGCTACAATGCAAAATGCCGCCGGTCGGCGTCTCCAGTGGGTCAACGGCCTGCTGCGGCCGGGAGGGCTCGGAGGCGCCCCGGAATGAGAGGAGGTGACATCGGAGGTTGCGGTCTTGAGGGAGATAGGCAAGTGAACTCCCCCCGCAGACTGGCAGTAAGCAGCGGTAAGGCCCGACTGAATCCCTCGCGCATCGTAGATCCCGCTGGGAGGACTCCCTCGATCCAGACTCGCAGCGGCTGGAGTGGTAGCGGGAAGAGCCCCGTTTGTGGTATACAGCATAGGGGGAGCAGTCCGGTGTGGCGAGATGCCCAGCTGAGCCCTGAGGACCAGTGGGTTCTTTTTGCACTGCATAAGGGTAGGAGGTGAGCTGGGCCCCCATGCTCTGCCAACCTAGGAGACTCGTGCGAGGGTCTCCTGGGGCTAAATAAGTACCGGCTACTCCTTCTCTTGTTTCAAAAGAGACCTCAAACTCCATCTCCTTAACAAATACTTTAGTGAACAACGTCAACTAACCTAGACCTCAATACCCCGAGTTGACTCCCATTCAAGGATTGTTGGTGAACGGACTATGCTAATCTCCCTGTTTTTCTTTTTTTCTTATCCTCCCCCTCCGCTGAACAGTTACTTATTGTTCATACTGTATTCTTTATCCATGGTTTGCTTACTTACTGTCAGCCTTCTAGGTAATGTAAGGCCCTTCGGCTTTGCACAATATGTATGTGAAGCGCTCAGATACCTACGGGTCTAGCTAGCGCTATACAAAACTTTAAAAATAAAATAAAATAAATTGTGTCCCTGAGCTTGTCTCCCTCATGAGCTCCGGGTGAGTTCGCACTGCAAACTTTTGGACTAAGACTCATATGCACCCCGCCATTTTCGGACCATCACCTAAAGACACTCGTGTCCTTTCTGCCATCTTAGCGACCTTGGTCCGAACCTCCAGTCCCGCCGGTCTCTAGCTGGGCGACCTTTCGATCGTCTATCTTCTCCATGGATCTACTCATTGTTTGCAAATAATGTTGATGCCCCTGATATCATCACTCATCACCCCCTCCCCTACCTCTTCCCTCCCTCACACTCTTTCTATCTCCCCTATTCCTTTCCTCTCTCCCCTGAATTTCTCTCCCCTTGCCTGCTTTTTTCCATATGCCTGAGCCATGCTCCTGTCACTCATAAATATATATATATATATATCCTCACACGCCGGTTCACAGTTCCCCGACCCTCGGGCGCTCACAGCGGGTGCGTGCACCTACGGCAGAACCACGCCGTTATTTATTACCACACTCCTTCTCTTACAGAAAAGAATTCGGGCGCACTCCCTTTGAATTTCCACAAGTAGATTTATTTTACTCAGTCAAGCATGGAAAAGCAATCGATCTACGCGTTTCGACGCTACAAGCGTCTTACTCACGATCAGTTTCCTTCATTTTTTCAAAGCATTTAAGGCATTCAAATTGATGTTACGTCATTTCCTTTGCTTAGTTACTAGTCATTGTGGGTATTGTAGTTTAAATTAAAAAGAGTCTTTGAAGGAAAAAATCAGTGTTCAATTTGTAGAAAATAATAACCCTTATTTTCTTGTATCATTTCCTTTTGAAACCATCAAGTCCCATTTTTCGGATCTTGTTCATTTCATAACAACTCTTGTTTACTACCCTCTGGTGGGTTTAGTCCTTTCTTTGTATTTCATGTTCGTGGCAACTCTGTGTTGCTTTTGGTTCCCTCAAGTGGGAAGAGTTCTTGTTATTATTTTTCATTTTTTTCTTTTTTTACTTTTTTTTGTGTGTGTGTATGGGGTCACTTTTCTTCCACCCATTTTCCTCTTCCTTGGTGTTATCCTTCTTTTGGTTTTCCTTCATGATTTTCTCATATTTGATTTATTTGTTGCGTTTTCATAAGTGAATGTATAACTCCTCCGATTGGTTCAGGCCGTGCGGACTTAACGATCTGAAGTTTATGATGTGGCGTGATTCCTTCTGTCTCAGAGATTTCTCTCGATCACCCCCTCGAATGTGTTTCGGGATTGTTTCTATCCCAAAGAACCCAAGTTTCAGCCAGTCTCCATTGTGTGTCTGCTCCATGTGCTTTGCAACAGCATTTGCCCTGTCTTTATGCGTGGTTGCTCTCGCATGTTCCATGATGCGTTTCTTTAGTTCCCCTTTTGTGCTCCCCACGTACAACAGTGGGCAGGGGCATTCAATCTCGTACACAGTATATTCTGTTTTGCAGGTAATTAGTTGTCTTATTTCCCATTTTTTGTTGTTCGGCATCTTTACTTCTTTTGTGGGTTTTGCAATTTGGCACATTTTACAGTCGTAACATTTTATGAATCCCGTTGTTTTGAGCCAGTCCTTTTTGCTATCTTTTTTTGTTTTGCAGTGGCTGTGAATTAAGCGGTCCTTCAAGTTTGGTGCTCTCCGGTAGGTTACCACCGGGTGTTTTCCCACCAGTTTTCCAACTGTGTCATCCAAATGCAATATTTTCCAGTTTTTTCTCAGGATATCAACAAATTCCTTGCTGCCTTCCGAGAAATCAGTAATCAGTCTAATTGGTTCTTGTTCATTCTTATTTTGAATTTTCCGTTGTAGGCATTCAGCTCTGGTTTTGGTGTTTGCTCTCCTCCAGCAGTTTTCCACATTTTCTTGATTGTATTTGCGATTTGTGAATCTCTTTTTGTTGCCATGCTGTGTTTTTGCCATTCGGTTTCTTCACTACATATTCTTTTGATCCGGAGGAACTCCCCGTACGGGATGCTTGAGATTAATGATTTTTGATGGAAGCTTGTTGCTTCCAGAGTGGCATTGGTTGCCGTGGATTTTCTGTGTAGGGTTGATTGAATTTGATTATTTTTGATGTAAATATGAGTGTCAAGAAAGATTATTTCTTTATTGCTGATTTCATAGGTTAATTTCAACCCTGTCATGCTTCCGTTGATGATCTTGTGGTATTCCTCAAATTCCTCCGAGGATCCATCCCAGATGATGAAAAGGTCATCTATAAACCTTATCCAGCATATGATTTTGTTGGTCATGTGATCATGTTCAGGTGCGCTACAATCAAGAGCCGTGCAGGGGCCGTTAGGAGTAGGTCAGACTCTGTCCTTCCCGCCAAGTAACTAATATGTTGCGCTTACGGCATTGAACCTACGCCCTGCCCGTTGAAGCCCCATAGAGCTCACAACTGAGTCTCTTTTTCACTTCTTCACTTGCTCACTTATTTGACTGAGCAGTATATACCACTGGCCATTTTGCCAGAAGGTACACAGGGGATCAGGGAAGGGTGTGCTTTTTAGGGAGTACACACCTCCTGTCCACCTGTTTTTTGGTCCTGATGAATACCGGGCAATCGCCCTAAAGGTAGAAACATGTTGACCATTCAACATAAACACATATAGAGATCGCTTGGTCGTAACTCCCCTACCAGGATCTCGCCCACTTATTTTTAACATTGTTCAGTTGCTCTATAATTAAAATTATATTTTTGAGTACAACCAGGACAATTTTTAACATTTGATTTTTTACACCCACAGTCACAACCCGCTCCACTGTAGTACAGGTGTCGTAGCACACCCTGGTGGCGCTAGGTCGCCAGGGTGGACCCCGATGATGAAGCATGTCACCACTAGGTTGGTGAGTGAGGGGTTTTAAACAAAAGGATGAATATTCTCCTTCTTGCCAAAAAACCTGCCCTCCAGATACGTCTGTTCTTTATCTTCAAAGGGGATACTCCTCTCTTTGTTTTGTTATAATCATGTTCAGGTGCCCAAGCGATTTCTTTTTCCCAATAGCCCATGGTGAGGCATGCATAGTTTGGGCTAAAGGAAAAACCCATAGCGGTTCCATTGCTTTGTCTATATAGTTCCTCTCCGAACAAAAAGATATTTTGTGATAGACATAACAAGATCATTTCCTGCAGCATCAAATTGTGATTTTTGTATTGGATATTCCTGTCTTGTAAAAAGTAATTGCATGCCTTTATCCCAATTTCATTACTAATGTTCGTGTAAAGGGACACGACATCCATTGTGACAAGTTGGTAATTTTGCTGCCATGGTGTATTTTCTAGTCTTCTCAACAAGTCATTGGTGTCTTGGATGTACGAACTCAATTGGACCACATAAGGTTTCAGAAAGTGGTCTATATAATGCGAGACCGGTTCCAGTAATGATCCTTTTGCAGATAGAATTGGTCTGCCCGGGGGATTCTTTGGATCTTTATGAACCTTGGGCAGGAAATAAATTGTAGCTGTGATTGGGTGATTTACTGTTAGATACTTTAGTTCTTCCTCATTGATTAGGTTTTTCAGTTTCCATTGTTTTAGGTTGTTATCCAGTTTGTTTTTTACCTCCATAATTGGGTTTGTTTTCAATTTCTCATAGTATTTGGTGTCTTTCAATTGGCGGTGGGCTTCAATTATGTAGGCGCTCTTCTCCCACACCACTATATTTTCTCCTTTATCCGCCATTTTTATTTCAATTTGGTCATCATTGATTAATTTTTTAATGCTTCTCGTTCTTTTGAGGTTAAATTGTCTTTGTAACTCGAGCCTTTGATTTTGTGGAGGTCTTGTATAACTGCTTCTTGAAAAATGTCCACCTTATTCCCCGGGGGTAATTGAGGGTAACATTTTGACTTTGGTTTTCTCTTACTCAGCCCTGCCCCAGCTTGAGTGATTGCCTGGCTTAGTGTTGCCTCATTTTCAGTTTCCATATCAAGATTGATTAATTGATTACCTCCTTCCTGTTTGCCGAAGCACCGAACTGCTGCTCGTGTTGCCACCTGCTCCCAGAAATCTACAGTGTCCCTTGCAGCTTTTTGTGAACCCGCCCGCCAGTCTCCCGCCGCTCTGCCGCTTTTTGTCAACCTAAGCGGGAGCCGCCGAGTGGCTGGACTGCATTTCCCAGCAGCCCTGCTGGGGTGCGCGATACCTGCAAGCGCCAGGAGGCGCATATAAACAACGTCACCACTCCCTCGCGGGACGCCCGGGGCAAGCCCGGGCAAAGGGCGGGCCCTCTTAGGCCAGAAGAGGCCAGAAGAGGCTGGGCTGGGCCATACCCCCTGACTGTGGAACTATATTGGAGTAAGTCGTGTGAATTTCATTCTCCTTGGCACTTATTCCAATGTCTACCACTGTGCGTAGTTCTCCCTCTGCCATTGCCTCAGATAAAACAGGGGGCTTGGTGAATGGCACTTTAGATAATTACTTCTCTAAAGCCACTTCTGAGGGAACTAAAGACCTTTCATTGGCTGAGCGCCGGGCTGACCGACGCCGTTCCATTGAACGAATTAAGAATAGGGCACTGTCTGAGCCTATTCCCGATACCACAGCATATAAAGATTCGAGTGTTGACACTATGGACGTTACACCAACGGGGGACAGTGTGCCTTTATTGCTAAGGGAGTGCTTAGCACCCTCTATTGACTCTACTCAAACTGATCCAGCTACTATCTCTCTTGATCCCTCTGGCACCATCAATGTATCAAAGATCACAATATCACCTACAGTTAGGCCAGGGAAAATAGTAAGAGGGAAAACATCGAGGCCTTTACCATATAAAATCCATGGTCCACCACCCACTAAAAAGAGACGTCACAGATTGGATCCAACCAAACCAAAGTTGAGCCATTCTGAGTTTGGGAGGAAATCTAACCCCATTTGTACTGAAGCTACAGGAATCGTAGTCGTGAATAAAGCTGCAGAATTAATGTCAAATCCTCCAGCACCTCCATTATCTACTCCTTATTTGGTCTCTGAGAGTAACACTGAACACACTCCAAATGTAGAAAAGCCATTACTTACCCCCTCTAGCAATCTATTAGACAACATAGAACTAATTGTGAGGAGCTACACGCTGGCCATAGTTGAAAGATTAAAAGGAGTGGAGTTAAGACTGGCAAGAATAGAGGCAGACCTGGCCACACAAAGTACCTCCTCTAGGACCACAGGAATCAAAGGTCCAGCAATAGTAACAATCCCCAGCCAAGCATCTACATCGGCGCATATTCCTTCATCTGACGTCGTTGTGGTAACAACATCCACTACCACCCCTTGTAATAATTTGAAAACAGTTATACCAGCTGCAATTAAAAATAAGCCTATAAGTACTTCATCTGCACCTAAACATCACCCCAATCCCAAATCAACTCAGACTAAAACACCAGCACCAGTATTAGCTGCCACCCTGAATTGTATTTCGGATACTGTGGTTGACAATAAATTGGTAAGGGAATTGGGTAACCCATATAATGGGCAGCTAAGAATGGAGGCGGACGAAGCAAGATATACAAGAGGAGCCCTAGGCAGGAGACCACCTACAGAACTCCCGCCAGAAGCCGTACCTTATGTGGTGGTACTCACTGGGGTACCTGAACTAGCTGGAAACAAGCGGGAAGGTTTTTTTCAACTTAAGAATAAGACCATGCACTGGCTATCTTCACACAGACCAATAGCCAGTAATATTAATGGTGAAATAATAAACGTTCGACGTTTGCCCTGGTTAGGTGGAAGACCTAAGGACATTGGGGGTGATGTGGTTGTGGTAAATTTTAGAGATAAAAACGCAGTACAATACATACTGTCTTGGCCATATGGCAATGAGATTAATTGTATTATACCGAGACCTCTAACCTACTTTTATCCAAGATCAATAGTATTTCCACACCAATTGGCAACTAGTAAAGCCCTCTTCGACAATTATTTTTCCAATATGGAGCAAGTTAGGAACCCTGTTCATATACACCAACCAGTTCCAACCTCTGTTTCATCTGGGTGGAACACCGTACCCTCGAGACACATCACAAGCGAATACAGAGGAATGGCTCACTTATTACCATTCACGCCGCTGGAAACATCGAATAGGTTTGATGTATTCAGAGGTCTGGAGGAATGTGATTGAAGTTTATTGAACAGGGGAGGAGGTGGCTGATGCGTAATTAGCTGCAACACTGATGGAGTTAAGGAGGTAGAAGGAAGTAGTTCACTGATGGCGGAAAACACCGTCGTTGCAATTGAGGTTGGGGCTAACAGCAGCCCGCCTTCTTTTATATGAGTGGGCAATTGTTGGTTAAACGCTGCATTAGCTACATTAGTTTCATGGAACGTAGCGGGGGTGCGTGCAAAACTATGTGATCCTGATTGGAATAACTACGTGAACACCTTTGACATTTGTATGTTACAGGAGACATGGGCCACGGACCCGGTCCATAGAGTGGGATACAAAACATACCAAATTGAGGCTGTGCCTTCAACTAGAGGTCGAGCCTCAGGAGGCCTACTAATATGGATCAGTGTATCTATTAACATTGGTATAAACATTTTAAATACCAATTCTTTAGATATCCTTGGTCTGGAAATAATTACTGAGGACAAAAGGGTAATTAACCTCATAAATGTGTATAACAGTCCTCATTCATCCCACAAGGTGTCGCCATGCATTGAAAAATTGGAGTTTTTTTTGGACACCTTAGAGTCAGATGCAAGTGTAATCCTATGTGGGGACCTGAATTGTAATTATGAACCTATCACGGGTATGGTCAACTTGTTTGAAGACGAGGACATGGCCAATAAGATACCTCTCCTGATTGAAAACGGAACTGTAGCTGGGACTACACTAGCCCTTCAGATCACTAGGTTATTAACAAATCATGGTCTGAGGGCTTGCAATGGGTGTATGCATCTGACAGCCCAAAAGTTCCCACCTTCAAGAGGCGAGATTACAAAAGTAATTTAGATTACGTCATTATTTCTCTTGGTTTGTGGCCATATACAATCGATTTAAAAGTCAAGGAGAGATTTGACAGCGACCACAACCCCCTGGAAACTAGTTTTCGCACAAGCTTACTAAAGGGGATGGGTAATATAGAGGAAGGTGATACACAAGTTCAGATGCCTATACTAGATAACATCATAGTCAGTAATAATCGAAGGGCTGTTAAATGGGCATATGTATTGGAAAAAGAGGATCTCTTATCCAATATATATCTTACTTTTGTAAACACATTTGAATCTTATTGCCCACTAAGATGTGAATCTGGGAAATTCATTAATTTACACAAGCTCCTCTTTAGTCAATTGTTAGACCTCTTAACAAAAAGACCAAAAAAAGGGACTGGTATAACAAATGTGAAACCAGTCGGGAAACCATGGTATAACATCCATACTTCCTTAGAAGTACAACGTCTCTCCCTGGTTGAAAATTCTCCTTCTGATATAAGCTCTTTTGAGCCACTGAATACTGGCCCTTCTAGCTTCCTTTCTGTCTTTCCTACTATGTCTCTGGAGGGACTGAATCTTCTTCTAGACAAGACGAAATCCTCCTCTCCACTAGATCCTCTGCCTCTCAAAAAGTTAAAAGATTGTAGGAATAGCCTCCTTCCCCCCCTACTTGAGGTAATGAACAGGGTAATTGATCAAGGCATCTTTCCATCTACCTGGAAGAAGGCCATTGTGAAGCCGCTCCTTAAGAAGCCTTCACTCGATCCTGGCCTCTTGAAAAATTTCAGACCCATCTCTTTGCTCCCTGCACCTGCAAAAATCCTTGAAGCACACTTGAACCGCCATCTATCCTCTTTCCTTGAAGCTTCGGAGTATCTTGACATTACCCAGCATGGTTTCCGAAAACACCATAGCACAGAATCTGCTCTCACCTCTGTAGTCGACAACATCCGACGCAAGGTTGATGCTGGACAAACAACTGTTCTTGTGCTATTGGACCTCACGGCCGCATTTGACACTTTGTCTCCTGCCATTTTAACATCTCGGCTTAGGGAGGCTGGTGTCACCGGTTCGGCCCTGAGTCTCCTCAACTCCTTTCTCCTTAATAGGGAACAGAGAGTGATGCTCGGCAACCACCTCTCCCCAGCTAAGTCTTTGCAATGTGGGGTGCCACAGGGGTCGGCACTAAGTCCGACCCTGTTCAACATCTACGTGGCCCCCCTTGCTAGGCTAGTAAGATCGCAGGGGATGGAGGTGGTTTCATACGCCGACGACACCCAGATTATGGTCTCACTCACTCAGTCCTCTGTTATAACATCTGCCTCTAGCTTCAGGTCCTGTATGCAACATGTTGCAGATTGGATGGTTACCAACTTCTTGAAGCTAAATGGCGACAAGACTGAGATTCTGATTTTTGGAAAGGACCAAGACATCTGGTCGAGTGAGTGGTGGCCCCCTTCTCTTGGCATCTGCCCCACTCCCTCTCAGTCTGCCAGAAATCTGGGTGTAGTGTTCGACACCTCACTCTCGATGTCCCTTCAGGTGAATCGGACTGTTTCGACCTGCTGGGGCGTGATCAGGACGCTCAACAGAATTCGCAGCTATTTGTCTCTCGAAGCACGCAAGCAGATTGCAGTCGCCCTTGTTGGTTCCAGGTTGGATTATTGCAACTCTCTTTACATGGAATCCAACAAGGGCCTTATACACCGACTGCAAATAGTGCAGAATGCCGCTGCACGCTTTGTCCTGGATCTTCCCAGGGCCTCCTCTGCCACTGCTGCGAGGAGAGACCTTCACTGGCTGCCCATTCAACACAGAATCAATTTAAAAATTCTGTGCTTGACCTATAGAGCACTCGAGGATGGATCTAATGGCGCTATCAGCTCTCTGCTTACCCGTTACCATCCCACACGGTGTTTGCGCTCTTCGGGACTATTCCAACTTGTTGTCCCTCGCTTTAAGCTCACCAGATGGGGAGCCAGGGCCTTCTCCGTTGTTGCTCCACAGCTTTGGAACATCTTGCCAATGGAGATCAAGACCCTACCCTCTTTAGTCTTGTTTAAAAAGGCCCTTAAAACGTGGTGCTTTTCGAGAGCTTATACAGGTTGAGCTGCTGGGTCTATGTTATGAGCTTGATTTGGAATTAGGCGCCTTGACGCCCATTGGGCTATGTTTGCGCATGATAAAACCCCTTTTATTATTATTATTATTATAACAAGAAATGCTGTGCTGCCAAAACAGCTTTGATTGAGGCAGTTAAAAGAAAAAGTCCTGAGGAAATTAAAGATAAAAGGAAATCATATAATAGTTTATTGGTAAAAGCAAAATCCTCCTGGGATGAGGAACTATGGTCTAGCATGCTACAAGCAGCCAAAACCAAGGACCAGAGGCACTTTTGGGAACTAGTGGCTAAGGGGAACAAACGTGAGAAGGGTTCCAGAGAGGTCTTCTTGGACGAAGCCACATGGGTAAAACACTTTACAACGTTGTATGCAGCTAAAATCACTGACGTGACTTCACTGGGAGAATCGACCCTAATGCAGCCAGTGAATTCATACCCATTGGTAGTCTTTGACCTACATGAAATGGAACAAGCACTTGCTTCAATTAAAAAAGGGAAGGCACCCGGTCTTGATAAAGTCCCAGGCGATCTGTTCCTGCATAACACTGATGTCTGGGCTCCATATTTAAATCATTTATTCAATGCTATTGCGGCTGGTGACCAAATCCCAGATACCTGGGAAGGAGCAGAAATTATCACTATTTTTAAAAAGGGGGATAGAGGCGATCCAGCAAACTATCGCCCCATCAGTCTTTTAGACATAACCCAAAAGATATATGCCAGGCATATCTTAAATCGTATAAATACGTGGTTAGACGAAGAACTAGTTTTATCGAAATATCAGGCGGGGTTTAGGGAAAAAACTGGGACAATAGACCAGGTATTAAGGCTATGCTGCTTGTATTGGAAATATGTTATTATCCGCAGAGGCCACTTGTATGTGACCTTTGTGGATTTACGAGCAGCATTTGACCTGATACCCCGTGACTTACTTTGGAAATCCTTGGAAAGGCAGCGACTCCCTGGGGAACTCCTAAAACTGGTGATGGGCCTACACCAGGAGAACTATGCTAAGGTTAGGTGGGGCCCAAATGGGGAACTTACAGACCCAATCCCAATAAAAAGAGGAGTACGCCAGGGATGCGCACTGGCTCCCACATTTTTTTCCCTATTTGTTAATGATATTGCGGATTATATGGAGAATTGTGATAATGATTCGCCTCGACTGGGAGGGGAACGTGTACCGTCCCTCCTTTTCGCGGACAACACGATTCTCATATCACAAACGCCACGGGGCCTTCAGATTTTATTAGATAGGTTCCAGCAATATTGTACTTTAGAAGGGTTAGAAATTAATATAAAAAAAACCAAATACATGGCTTTAAACCCGCACAAAAGTTTAAAAAAAAATTTAACGTTGAATGTTCACAAGCTCGACTATGAACAGAGCTTTACATATTTAGGGGTACTATTAGATTCGTCAATGGGATGGAGACCACAGCTAGAAAAATCTAAAATTGTGTTTAAACAAAATTGTCTTCCAATATTAAAAAGATATGACAAATGTGTGAACAAGGCAGTTACCCCAGCAATAAAGATCTTTAGGTACAAGGTTCAATCTGCTGTTCTGTACGGAGCTGAATTATGGGGACCAGTATGTAGGGATACCTTTGGAACACTGGAAAACAAGTTTATTAGGGGATTATTAAAAGTTCCCATTAATACTCCATTGGTACCCTTATTTTTAGATCTAAACATTAAGCATACTGACCATCACGCCATGTTGAGACCTAGACAGTAGTAACCAAATTTATTGGTTTAAACACGTAAGAGTTTGGTTATCCAAACTAGGTTTAACCTATTTCTGGAGTGAGCCGGAGTTTTTAACTACGGCCTCCAAGAAAATCGTTAAATTGACATTCTGGTCTTACATGAGCCATGACTCCGTGTATGTTAAAACACATGGTCCTTTGACCGAAAAAATTTTAATGGTCAAAAACGTGGCTTGTTTTGAATCATTTTTTGACGAGGTGCAGCCGCCATTGGCCAAAATCCTGTACTTAAAATATAGATATGGAACACTGAGAATCAAGGTAACAGAGAAAAGCTGGGGGAAGACTAATAGTGACTACTGCACTTTATGTCCTAATAATATGAGGGAAGACATTTCACACATACTGTTTTTTTGTCCCAGTTACGGTAAAGCCAGGAAAAAATGGATAGCGCCTCTGTGTCGCATCATTGGCTTTAGATCCCACAATGAAGCAGGTAGAATTCTAAAAATGGATACCAGTCAAGTAATTGTGTTTGGAATTAGTAGATTTCTTCTGGCTGTATATTTTCTTAGAGTGAAATTGTCCCTCCCATTTTAAAATAGTATACTATGTGTATTTGATCAAACCACAGATTAAGTTCTTTTTGTTGATTTTAAATCTTATGCCTAGGCTGTTATAAACTTCATTTAATGCCTTTTTAAATTCTGTAATAATGTATTTTAAATTATTTATTAACTTGTGATAACTTCAAACTATAATAGACTGTCCCAAAGTGATGACGCGTAGCATTGATTATATGTTTCTCGTATAATGTTTTTTATTATTGTATTATTGTATATCTTTTATGTTGCAAAAGCAACGAAATAAAGATTTTTGAATTGAATTGATTAATGTGGTATATGCAGTGGTATCTCTTGCTCTTAAGTTTGGGGTTATTTCTTCATTTGCTTGTAGTTTTTTATTTTTTCCTTTGTTTTCTTCGAAGAATTTGGCCAATTTGATTTTTCTGATGTATAGATAAAAATCTATTCGTGCCTGAGCCATATTCATTTTCTTTTTGGGACAGAAGTTTATTCCTCTTTTGAGCAGTGAGATTTCTGTTTCTGTAATTGATCTTTTTGATAGGTTAATGATTTGAAGTTCATTGTTCATTTCCCCCTCCTCTGGCGCATACTCCGTGGTTCCGTTCCCACTTTGGGGGTTGTTTAGTTTGCTTCTTTTACCCCTTCTTGTCTTTTTTTGTTTGTTGTCCATTGTCGCCCTCATTCTCTTCCTCTTTGTTGTTGGTTTTGTGCGCCCCGGTGCTGTTCCCACTGTCTCTGTTGCAAGACGAGGCGCATATCCTCTAAAAAAGGAGTTTTTTCTGAGTTGGAGGCTGTTCCCGGTTCTCCATCACTGGCCTCCGTTACTGAAGATGAAATGGAGGAAGCGCTGGCAGACATATATCCTGCTTGGGTTTTCGTGGAGAGTTGTTTATAATAGTCGTACTTCTTAGAGAACGTAAAAATACGGCCTTCTTCGTAATCCACGGTGTCGCGAATAAATTTATTGTGCTTGCGTTCTCTCACTGTCTCTTCATGTTTTTCTATCTGGCTCTCCATGTCCTCCTTAAATTTCATCATATTATTATTTAGTTTCAATTGCGAAATCTCCTTTTCCATTTCATAAAGCTCTTCCTGTATTTTATTTAGGCCAATTTCAATATGTTTGACTAGAATTTCTACTAGTCCCAATGAAGATTTCAAAATGAAGTCTCCCCATTCTTCCAGCAGTTCGTTAGAGGTGTCTTGATGACTCGGCATCAACATTATCCTCAAACCCCTGGGTACTCTTTCAACTTCCAGATACTTTTTCAAAGTTATTAATTCCCATGACTTGTTTATTTCCCTGCGAATCAGCTTCTCCCAGGTTCTTAATTTACTTTTGGTGTCCGATTTGGACGTGTCAGGTTTAGTATTCTTATCTGATTTCTCTTTGTCTGCACTTCCTTTCACAAACATTGTCGTCAGTAATTCATTACGCTTTGCTGCCCTTTGTTCCATTATTGCTTTTCCTGCTTGGATTTATTTATATATCGTGTTGGTGCGGTGTATTCAATGGCCGTACTTTGTATACATTGAGCAAATTGGTTCATTTTACGCGTTTCTTTCAATAAAGTAAGGGTTCGCGATTGAAAACCACAATGTTAACGTTTCTGGCGCTTAGCTGACTCCGATTGCTCGCGTTGCATGCGAGCTCGCTTTTCACGGCTCACTTCCCTCTCAGCACAGTCACACTCTTACCTCCTCCATGAGCGGTGTGTCTGTTGAAAGGTACTGCCGTCTCACTCCTGTCAGCGTTCGCCCAGTCGGGTTGATTCAATCCTCACACGCCGGTTCACAGTTCCCCGACCCTCGGGCGCTCACAGCGGGTGCGTGCACCTACGGCAGAACCACGCCGTTATTTATTACCACACTCCTTCTCTTACAGAAAAGAATTCGGGCGCACTCCCTTTGAATTTCCACAAGTAGATTTATTTTACTCCGTCAAGCATGGAAAAGCAGTCGATCTACGCGTTTCGACGCTACAAGCGTCTTGCTCACGATCAGTTTCCTGCATTTTTTCAAAGCATTTAAGGCATTCAAATTGATGTTATGTCATTTCCTTTGCTTAGTTACTAGTCATTGTGGGTATTGTAGTTTAAATTAAAAAGAGTCTTTGAAGGAAAAAATCAGTGTTCAATTTGTAGAAAATAATAACCCTTATTTTCTTGTATCATTTTCTTTTGAAACCATCAAGTCCCATTTTTCGGATCTTGTTCATTTCATAACAACTCTTGTTTACTACCCTCTGGTGGGTTTAGTCCTTTCTTTGTATTTCATGTTCGTGGCACTCTGGCCAAATTCTTCGAAGAAAACAAAGGAAAAAATAAAAAACTACAAGCAAATGAAGAAATAACCCCAAACTTAAGAGCAAGAGATGCCACTGCATATACCACATTAATCAATCTTGATATGGAAACTGAAAATGAGACAACACTAAGCCAGGCAATCACTCAAGCTGGGGCAGGGCTGAGTAAGAGAAAACCAAAGTCAAAATGTTACCCTCAATTACCCCCGGGGAATAAGGTGGGCATTTTTCAAGAAGCAGTTATACAAGACCTCCACAAAATCAAAGGCTCGAGTTACAAAGACAATTTAACCTCAAAAGAACGAGAAGCATTAAAAAATTAATCAACGATGACCAAATTGAAATAAAAATGGCGGATAAAGGAGGAAATATAGTGGTGTGGGAGAAGAGCACCTACATAATTGAAGCCCACCGCCAATTGAAAGACACCAAATACTATGAGAAATTGAAAACAAACCCAATTATGGAGGTAAAAAACAAACTGGATAACAACCTAAAACAATGGAAACTGAAAAACCTAATCAATGAGGAAGAACTAAAGTATCTAACAGTAAATCACCCAATCACAGCTACAATTTATTTCCTGCCCAAGGTTCATAAAGATCCAAAGAATCCCCCGGGCAGACCAATTCTATCTGCAAAAGGATCATTACTGGAACCGGTCTCGAATTATATAGACCACTTTCTGAAACCTTATGTGGTCCAATTGAGTTCGTACATCCAAGACACCAATGACTTGTTGAGAAGACTAGAAAATACACCATGGCAGCAAAATTACCAACTTGTCACAATGGATGTTGTGTCCCTTTACACGAACATTAGTAATGAAATTGGGATAAAGGCATGCAATTACTTTTTACAAGACAGGAATATCCAATACAAAAATCACAATTTGATGCTGCAGGAAATGATCTTGTTATGTCTATCACAAAATATCTTTTTGTTCGGAGAGGAACTATATAGACAAAGCAATGGAACCGCTATGGGTTTTTCCTTTAGCCCAAACTATGCATGCCTCACCTTGGGCTATTGGGAAAATGAAATCGCTTGGGCACCTGAACATGATCACATGACCAACAAAATCATATGCTGGATAAGGTTTATAGATGACCTTTTCATCATCTGGGATGGATCCTCAGAAGAATTTGAGGAATACCACAAGATCATCAACGGAAGCATGACAGGGTTGAAATTAACCTATGAAATCAGCAATAAAGAAATAATCTTTCTTGACACTCATATTTACATCAAAAATAATCAAATTCAATCAACCCTACACAGAAAATCCACGGCAACCAATGCCACTCTGGAAGCAACAAGCTTCCATCAAAAATCATTAATCTCAAGCATCCCGTACGGGGAGTTCCTCCGGATCAAAAGAATATGTAGTGAAGAAACCGAATGGCAAAAACACAGCATGGCAACAAAAAGAGATTCACAAATCGCAAATACAATCAAGAAAATGTGGAAAACTGCTGGAGGAGAGCAAACACCAAAACCAGAGCTGAATGCCTACAACGGAAAATTCAAAATAAGAATGAACAAGAACCAATTAGACTGATTACTGATTTCTCGGAAGGCAGCAAGGAATTTGTTGATATCCTGAGAAAAAACTGGAAAATATTGCATTTGGATGACACAGTTGGAAAACTAGTGGGAAAACTCCCGGTGGTAACCTACCGGAGAGCACTAAACTTGAAGGACCGCTTAATTCACAGCCACTGCAAAACAAAAAAAGATAGCAAAAAGGACTGGCTCAAAACAACGGGATTCATAAAATGTTACGACTGTAAAATGTGCCAAATTGCAAAACCCACAAAAGAAGTAAAGATGCCGAACAACAAAAAATGGGAAATAAGACAACTAATTACCTGCAAAACAGAATATACTGTGTACGGGATTGAATGCCCCTGCCCACTGTTGTACGTGGGGAGCACAAAAGGGGAACTAAAGAAACGCATCATGGAACATGCGAGAGCAACCACGCATAAAGACAGGGCAAATGCTGTTGCAAAGCACATGGAGCAGACACACAATGGAGACTGGCTGAAACTTGGGTTCTTTGGGATAGAAACAATCCCGAAATACATTCGAGGGGGTGATCGAGAGAAATCTCTGAGACAGAAGGAATCACGCCACATCATAAACTTCAGATCGTTAAGTCCGCACGGCCTGAACCAATCGGAGGAGTTATACATTCACTTATGAAAACGCAACAAATAAATCAAATATGAGAAAATCATGAAGGAAAACCAAAAGAAGGATAACATCAAGGAAGAGGAAAATGGGTGGAAGAAAAGTGACCCCATACACACACACAAAAAAAAGTAAAAAATGAAAAATAATAACAAGAACTCTTCCCACTTGAGGGAACCAAAAGCAACACAGAGTTGCCACGAACATGAAATACAAAGAAAGGACTAAACCCACCAGAGGGTAGTAAACAAGAGTTGTTATGAAATGAACAAGATCCGAAAAATGGGACTTGATGGTTTCAAAAGGAAATGATACAAGAAAATAAGGGTTATTATTTTCTACAAATTGAACACTGATTTTTTCCTTCAAAGACTCTTTTTAATTTAAACTACAATACCCACAATGACTAGTAACTAAGCAAAGGAAATGACGTAACATCAATTTGAATGCCTTAAATGCTTTGAAAAAATGCAGGAAACTGATCGTGAGCAAGACGCTTGTAGCGTCGAAACGCGTAGATCGACTGCTTTTCCATGCTTGACGGAATAAAATAAATCTACTTGTGGAAATTCAAAGGGAGTGCGCCCGAATTCTTTTCTGTAAGAGAAGGAGTGTGGTAATATATATATATATATGTATATGAACAAACAATCCTGCTCCCAGAGAAGAAGGCACGTACACGAAAGCTGCTGGAATAAGGCATCTTTATTTTCCTGGGTCTCGCCCGACCACGAGCTCAAGAGACGCGTTTCGGCTTCACAGGAGCCTTTGTCAATCCTATATATGTATGTATGTAATTTATAATTCTCCAAGCCTAATCGCTGTTAAAATGTAATCCTGTGTGAATTTACTGTTTGTATATATAGAACTCTAACCACCAGTTTATGTAGTAGACCTTTGTACTTACTACCATTCCTATGTGATTTTAGAGTTTATCTGTTTGTATCTCTTCCTTGAGTGGCTTTATCAACTTGTACAATTGCAATTTTTTTCTTTTTAGGTCTCGCCTGTCAATGCGCATGCGCATTGAGCAGAGCGAGACTATAGAGGCTTAAACAGAGCTTACCTACACTGGCGATTCACTGGCGATTTGATGAAGTGCATGTGCACTTTTAACTCAATGCGCAAGCACAATTAGTTAAAATGCACGTGCACAGCATCAAATCGTCAGCTTAGTGCCGCCAGCTGCTCTTCCCGCTCCTCCCTCTGCTGCATCAAAGGCTTGGCGCTCTGCCTCAGCCCAGCCATTCTCCTCCCCTAATTACCCCCTGCTGCATCAAAGGCTTTTTCACGGCCGGCCGGCCGTGCTTTCAGTTTCAGGGCCGGCCGGCCGTGTCTCCTTTTCTTTTTTTTAATCCGCTGCATGTTGATAATAACGATATCTGCTTGCTTTGCTTTATAACACTTCTTATCATAGTTTTGCCGTTTCTAAGTTCTATCAATCACAGGTTCTACTGTTATCATTTTATTTGTACTGAATTTCCCAACCTCAGAAGCATGAACGCCTAAATAAGTCTTACTGAGATTCAATCTCATAACCTGCGGATCATGGAAGATGTCAGAGATACATTTTTAATGTGATGCAATATCTTGCTGGCATCCTGAGCTTGACTCCTCTAATCAGAATGCTTAGAATGCTTGCATTAAGTAACTACTATTTGCCTGCCTTGTAGTATTAATGTTGGGGACATGAAGCGTATGGAAACAGCCTTGGAATGCGCTCACTGGTAATCTCCCCATCTCTTGCCCACAACGAATGGATAACCAACATGTAACGGCCGGCCGGCCGTGCTTTCAGTTTCACGACCGGCCGGCCTTGTCGCCTTTTCTTTTTTTTTCTTCTTCATTAATTGAATGCGCTCACTGGTAATCTCCCCATCTCTTGCCCACAACGAATGGATAACCAACATGTATAAAAACCTCCTCATGAGTGCTGCAAAGCCCACGGCCCCCCTCCCCTCCGACAAACTTTAAGAAATCCAGGAATGCTGCTGATTTCATCTGTCGTTGAGCCCACAGCGTCTCAGAACCAGCTTGCTTTTTTTTTAGGCATGCCATAAGTATGCGCTATATCCACATCCACCACATCCACATCCACCACCACTTCCACCACCACATCCACCGCATCCACCACCACATCCACCGCATCCACCACCACATCCACATCCACATCCACCACCACATCCACCACCACCACATCCACCGCATCCACCCCATCCACCGCATCCACCCCCACCACATCCACCATCACATCCACCACCACATCCACCTCCACATTCACCACCACATCCACAGCATCCACCACCACCACATCCACCACCACACCCACCACCACACCCACCACCACCACATCCATCACACCCACCACCACTACATCCACCACCACCATCCCATCCACCACCACCACCGCATCCACCACCACATCCACCACCACCGCATCCACCACCACATCCACCACATCCACCACCACATCCACCATCACCACCACATCCACCGCCGCATCCACCACCACATCCACCGCCGCATCCACCACCGCATCCACCACCACATCCATCACCACATCCACCACCACATCCACCACCGCATCCACCACCGCATCACCACCACATCCACCACCACATCCACCACCACATCCACCACACCCACCACATCCACCACCACATCCACCACCACATCCACCGCATCAACCACCACCACATCCACCCCCACATCCACCACATCCACCACCACATCCACCACCACATCCATCACCACATCCACCACCACACCCACCACCACCACATCCATCACACCCACCACCACTACATCCACCACCACCCCATCCACCACCACCACCACCCCATCCACCACCACCACCGCATCCACCACCACCACCACATCCACCACCACATCCACCATCACCACCACATCCACCACCACATCTACCGCCACATCCACCACCACCACATTCACCATCACCGCATCCACCACCGCATCCACCACCACATCCACCACCACATCCACCAACACATCCACCACACCCACCACCACATGCACCTCCACATCCACCACCACATCCACCGCATCCACCACCACATCCACCACCACATCCATCACCACATCCACCACCACACCCACCGCCACCACATCCATCACACCCACCACCACTACATCCACCACCACCCCATCCACCACCACCACCGCATCCACCACCACCACCACATTCACCACCACCACATCCACCACATCCACCACCACATCCATCACCACCACACCCACCACCACATCCACCACCACATCCACCATCACCGCCACATCCACCGCCACATCCACCATCACCGCCACATCCACCGCCACATCCACCACCACCACATCCACCACCACCACATCCACCACCACCACATCCACCACATCCACCACCGCATCCACCACCGCATCCACCACCACATCCACCACCACATCCACCAACACATCCACCACCACCACATCCACATCACCTCCACATCCACCGCCACATCCACCACCGCATCCACCACCGCATCCACCACCACATCCACCACCACATCCACCAACACATCCACCACACCAACCACCACCACATCCACCACCACATCCACCACCACATCCACCACCACATCCACCGCATCCACCACCACCACATCCACCACCACATCCACCACCACATCCACCACCACATCCACCACCACATCCATCACCACATCCACCACCACACACACCACATCCATCACACCCACCACCACTACATCCACCACCACCACCCCATCCACCACCACCACCCCATCCACCACCACCACCACATCCACCACCACCACCACATCCACCACCACCACATCCACCACCACATCCACCACCACATCCACCATCACCACCACATCCACCACCACATCCACCATCACCGCCACATCCACCGCCACATCCACCACCACCACCACCACCACATCCACCGCATCCACCACCACATCCACCGCATCCGCCACCGCATCCACCACCGCATCCACCACCACATCCACCACCACATCCACCACACCCACCGCCACCGCATCCACCACCGCATCCACCACCACATCCACCACCACATCCACCACACTCACCACCACCACATCCACCACCACATCCACCGCATCCACCACCACCACATCCACCACCACATCCACCACATCCACCACCACATCCACCACCACATCCATCACCACATCCACCACCACACCCACCACCACCACATCCACCACCACCACATCCACCACCACACCCACCACCACCACATCCATCACACCCACCACCACTACATCCACCACCACCACCACACCATCCGCCACCACCACCGCATCCACCACCACCACCACATTCACCACCACCACATCCACCACCACATCCACCATCACCACCACATCCACCACCACATCCACCATCACCGACATATCCACCGCCACATCCACCACCACCGCATCCACCACCGCATCCACCACCACATCCACCACCACATCCACCAACACATCCACCACACCCACCACATCCACCACCACATCCACCGCATCCACCACCACCACATCCACCACCACATCCACCACCACATCCATCACCACATCCACCACCACATCCATCACATCCACCTCTACATCCACCGCCACATCCACCGCCACCACATCCACCACACCCACCACCACTACATCCACCACCGCATCCACCACCGCATCCACCACCACCACATCCACCGCGACATCCACCGCCACATCCACCACATCCACCACCATCGCATCCACCACCACATCCACCACCACATCCACCTGACAAAGGTATTCATTTTGCTATTTTCAAAACCAACTCATAAATAAAAAAAAGTCAAACTCCTAATGCGAGACCTATTGCATTTTCA
This sequence comes from Lissotriton helveticus, assembly GCF_964261635.1. Taxonomy (NCBI): domain Eukaryota; kingdom Metazoa; phylum Chordata; class Amphibia; order Caudata; family Salamandridae; genus Lissotriton; species Lissotriton helveticus. Next base: position 505,888,986 of record NC_136060.1, on the reverse strand, counting down.
ATGCTTGTTTCTGTTTGTATCTCTTATGTAACTCACGTCATCCAAAGTCCTTATGTAACGCAACTGGTTCTCATGTAAAGTGCTCAGACACCTTCGGGTAATGTTCGCGCTACATAACATCGCATTAAATAAAAAAAATAATAAGAAAAAAAACTGCAGCAGTGTCTGCACTCGAGGCGCTCTGGTAAGAGTGCTGCTGCCGTCACTGCCTGCAAACAGCTGTGGACCTGTTTCAGAGCCTGTGAAAAGCGCCAGATATGACGCCGCCCGCCTCGTTACTGTAGATTTGTAGCACTCGCTTGTGTTGTTTTATCCTCGGTTCTAGTTTTCAGCACTTACAACCGGCCCCAGAGAGGCCCCCTGGGGGCGGGGCGTGATGGCTCTGTAATTACAGCACAGGGCCCCCTGGAGACAGCTCTCTCAGCAAGGCGCTATAAACAAGGCAGGGTGACCTGTGCTGGATAAACACGCCCTGCCCTGACCCCTCTTAATTACCCCGCGCTGCCCCCCTCCCCACCTTCCCACCACGCGGATTGTTTTCAAACGCTGCTGCGTGCTGTGTTAACACTTCCCTCCAAAAACACCCTTTGGCCATCTGCTCAGGAGCGCAGCGCCCAGAGGCCCTGCACATCATGGCGCCCAGAGGCCCTGCTGCTCATGGTGCCCAGAGGCCCTGCTCACAGCGCCCATAGGCCCTGCTCACAGCGCCCAGAGGCCCCGCTCACAGCGCCCAGAGGCCGTGCTGATCATGGCGCCCAGAGGCCCCGTTCACGGCGCCCAGAGGCCCTTCTCACAGCGCCCAGAGGTCCCGGCCTCACGGCGCCCAGAGGCCCTGCTCACAGCGACCAGAGGGCCCGCTCACAGCGCCCAGAGGCCCTGCTGCTCATGGTGCCCAGAGGCCCTGCTCACAGCGCCCATAGGCCCCGCTCACAGCGCCCAGAGGCCCCGCTCACAGCGCCCAGAGGCCCCGCTCACAGCGCCCAGAGGCCGTGCTGATCATGGCGCCCAGAGGCCCCGTTCACGGCGCCCAGAGGCTCTGCTCGTCATGGCGCCCAGAGGTCCCGGCCTCACGGCGCCCAGAGGCCCTGCTCACAGCGCCCAGAGGGTCCGCTCACAGCGCCCAGAGACCCTGCTCACAGCGCCCAGAGGCCCTGCTCATGACGCCCAGAGAGGCCCTGCTCACAGCGCCCAGAGGGCCCGCTCACAGCTCCCAGAGGCCCTGCTCACAGCGCCCAGAGGCCCTGCTCATGACGCACAGAGAGGCCCCGCTCACGGCGCCCAGAGGGCCCGCTCACAGCGCCCAGAGGCCCTGCTCACAGCGCCCAGAGGCCCTGCTCATGACGCCCAGAGAGGCCCCGCTCACGGCGCCTTCTCACTGTTCACAACTGGGGAGTCAACCAGAAGGCGACCTCTCAAGTCATGTGTGTCTGGGTTCAAACACACAAGACAACAACACGTATGAACTGCCTGACAGTATTAATTTGTCCTTGCGTGACATCACAGGTGCTCACCTAAAGCGCTCCAATAGCTTCGGGTCGAGTTCGCGCTATATAAACCTGCAACAACAACAACAACACTGAAGAAAGATGATCTCACAGCAAGGCCTTTCAGACTGATACTTCAAACCCCAGACTGACATAACACACCTCCAGACTGACACAGCAAACCCCAGACTGACAACACACCCCAGACTGACACAGCAAACCCCAGACTGACATAACACACCCCAGACTGACACAGCAAACCCCAGACTGACATAACACACCCCAGACTGACACAGCAAACCCCAGACTGACATAACACACCTCCAGACTGACACAACAAACCCCAGACTGACATAACACACTCCAGACTGACACAGCAAACCCCAGACTGACATAACACACCCCAGACTGACACAACACACCCCAGACTGACACAGCAAACTCCAGACTGACACAGCAAACCCCAGACTGACATAACACACCCCAGACTGACACAGCAAACTCCAGACTGACACAGCAAACCCCAGACTGACATAACACACCCCAGACTGACACAGCAAACCCCAGACTGACATAACAGACCCCCAGACTGACACAGCAAACCCCAGACTGACAACACACCCCAGACTGACACAGCAAACCCCAGACTGACATAACAGACCCCCAGACTGACACAACAAACCCCAGACTGACAACACACCCCAGACTGACACAGCAAACCAAAGACTGACATAACACACCTCCAGACTGACACAGCAAACCCCAGACTGACATAACAGACCCCCAGACTGACACAGCAAACCCCAGACTGACAACACACCCCAGACTGACACAGCAAACCCCAGACTGACATAACACACCTCCAGACTGACACAGCAAACCCCAGACTGACATAACACAACCCAGACTGACACAGCAAACCCCAGACTGACACAGCAAACTCCAGACTGACACAGCAAACCCCAGACTGACATAACAGACCTCCAGACTGACACAGCAAACCCCAGACTGACATAACAGACCCCCAGACTGACACAGCAAACCACAGACTGACATAACACCCCCCAGACTGACACAGCAAACCCCAGACTGACAACACACCCCAGACTGACACAGCAAACCCCAGACTGACATAACACACCTCCAGACTGACACAGCAAACCCCAGACTGACATAACAGACCCCCAGACTGACACAGCAAACCCCAGACTGACAACACACCCCAGACTGACACAGCAAACCCCAGACTGACATAACACACCTCCAGACTGACACAGCAAACCCCAGACTGACATAACAGAACCCAGACTGACACAGCAAACCCCAGACTGACACAGCAAACTCCAGACTGACACAGCAAACCCCAGACTGACATAACAGACCCCCAGACTGACACAGCAAACCACAGACTGACATAACACACCCCCAGACTGACAGAGCAAACCCCAGACTGACATCACAGACCCCCAGACTGACACAGCAAACCCCAGACTGACAACACACCCCAGACTGACACAGCAAACCACAGACTGACATAACACACCTCCAGACTGACACAGCAAACCCCAGACTGACATAACAGACCCCCAGACTGACACAGCAAACCCCAGACTGACAACACACCCCAGACTGACACAGCAAACCCCAGACTGACATAACACACCTCCAGACTGACACAGCAAACCCCAGACTGACATAACAGAACCCAGACTGACACAGCAAACCCCAGACTGACACAGCAAACTCCAGACTGACACAGCAAACCCCAGACTGACATAACAGACCTCCAGACTGACACAGCAAACCCCAGACTGACATAACAGACCCCCAGACTGACACAGCAAACCACAGACTGACATAACACCCCCCAGACTGACACAGCAAACCCCAGACTGACATAACAGACCCCCAGACTGACACAGCAGACCCCAGACTGACATAATAGACCCCCAGACTGAAACAGCAAACCCCAGATTGACATAACAGACCCCCAGACTGACACAGCAAACCACAGACTGACATAACACCCCCAGACTGACACAGCAAACCCCAGACTGACATAACGGACCCCCAGACTGACGCAGCAAACCCCAGACTGACATAACAGACCCCCAGACTGACACAGCAAACCCCAGACTGACATAACAGACCCCCAGACTGACACAGCAAACCCCAGACTGACATACCACACCTCCAGACTGACACAACAAACCCCAGACTGACATAACACACCTCCAGACTGACACAGCAAACCCCAGACTGACATAACACACCCCAGACTGACACAACACACCCCAGACTGACACTGCAAACCCCAGACTGACATAAAACACCTCCAGAGTGACACAGCAAACCCCAGACTGACATAGCACACCTCTAGACTAACACAGCAAACCCCAGACTGACATAACACACCCAGACTGACACAACACACCCCAGACTGACACTGCAAACCCTTGACTGACACTGCAAACCCCAGACTGACAACACACCCCACACTGACACAACACACCCCAGACTGACACAGCAAACCCCAGACTGACACAACACACCACAGACTGACACAACACACCACAGACTGAGACAGCAAACCCCAGACTGACACTGCAAACCCCAGACTGACAACACACCCCAGACTGTACACATCACACTTCAGATTGTGCACAACACACCCAGACTGTACACAACATACCCCCAGACTGTACACAACACATTCTAGACTGTCCATAAAACACCCCAGACTGTGCAAAACACCCCCCAAGATTGACACAACACACCCACAGACTGTACAAAGCACACCTTAGACTGTGCACAACACACTTCAGACTGACACAGCAAACCCCAGACTGACAAAACAGATCCCCAGACTGACACAGCAAACCCCAGACTGACATAACACACCTCCAGACTGACACAACAAACCCCAGACTGACATAACACACCTCCAGACTGACACAGCAAACCCCATACTGACATAACACACCCTAGACTGACACAACACACCCCAGACTGACACTGCAAACCCCAGACTGACATAACACACCTCCAGAGTGACACAGCAAACCCCAGACTGACATAACACACCTCCAGACTGACACAGCAAACCCCAGACTGACATAACACACCTCCAGACTGACACAGCAAACCCCAGACTGACATAACACACCCCAGACTGACACAACACACCCCAGACTGACACTGCAAACCCCAGACTGACATAAAACACCTCCAGAGTGACACAGCAAACCCCAGACTGACATAACACACCTCCAGACTGACACAGCAAACCCCAGACTGACATAACACACCCCAGACTGACACAACACACCCCAGACTGACACTGCAAACCCTTGACTGACACTGCAAACCCCAGACTGACATCACACCCCAGACTGACACAACACACCCCAGACTGACACAGCAAACCCCAGACTGACATAACACACCACAGACTGACACAACACACCACAGACTGAGACAGCAAACCCCAGACTGACACTGCAAACCCCAGACTGACAACACACCCCAGACTGACACAGCAAACCCCAGACTGTACACAGCACACTTCAGACTGTGCACAACACACCCAGACTGTACACAACATACCCCCAGACTGTACACAACACACTCTAGATTGTCCATAAACACCCCAGACTGTGCAAAACACCCCCCAAGATTGACACAACACACCCACAGACTGTACAAAGCACACCTTAGACTGTGCACAACACACTTCAGACTGACACAGCAAACCCCAGACTGCCAAAACAGATCCCCAGACTGACACAGCAAACCCCAGACTGACATAACACACCTCCAGACTGACACAACAAACCCCAGACTGACATAACACACATCCAGACTGACACAGCAAACCCCAGACTGACATAACTCACCCTAGACTGACACAACACACCCCAGACTGACACAGCAAACCCCAGACTGACATAACACACCTGCAGAGTGACACAGCAAACCCCAGACTGACATAACACACCTCCAGACTGACACAGCAAACCCCAGACTGACATAACACACCTTCAGACTGACACAGCAAACCCCAGACTGACATAACACACCCCAGACTGACACAACACACCCCAGACTGACACTGCAAACCCCAGACTGACATAAAACACCTCCAGAGTGACACAGCAAACCCCAGACTGACATAACACACCTCCAGACTGACACAGCAAACCCCAGACTGACATAACACACCCCAGACTGACACAACACACCCCAGACTGACACTGCAAACCCCTGACTGACACTGCAAACCCCAGACTGACAACACACCCCAGACTGATACAACACACCCCAGACTGACACAGCAAACCCTTGACTGACACTGCAAACCCCAGACTGACCACACCCCAGACTGACACAACACACCCCAGACTGACACAACACACCCCAGACTGACACAACACACCACAGACTGACACTGCAAACCCTTGACTGACACTGCAAAGCCCAGACTGACATCACACCCCAGACTGACACAACACACCCCAGACTGACACAGCAAACCCCAGACTGACATAACACACCACAGACTGACACAACACACCACAGACTGAGACAGCAAACCCCAGACTGACACTGCAAACCGCAGACTGACAACACACCCCAGACTGACACAGCAAACCCCAGACTGTACACAGCACACTTCAGACTGTGCACAACACACCCAGACTGTACACAGCATACCCCCAGACTGTACACAACACACTCTAGATTGTCCATAAAACACCCCAGACTGTGCAAAACACCCCCCAAGATTGACACAACACACCCACAGACTGTACAAAGCACACCTTAGACTGTGCACAACACACTTCAGACTGACACAGCAAACCCCAGACTGACAAAACAGATCCCCAGACTGACACAGCAAACCCCAGACTGACATAACACACCTCCAGACTGACACAACAAACCCCAGACTGACATAACACACCTCCAGACTGACACAGCAAACCCCAGACTGACATAACACACCCTAGACTGACACAACACACCCCATACTGACACAGCAAACCCCAGACTGACATAACACACCTGCAGAGTGACACAGCAAACCCCAGACTGACATAACACACCTCCAGACAGACACAGCAAACCCCAGACTGACATAACACACCTTCAGACTGACACAGCAAACCCCAGACTGACATAACACACCCCAGACTGACACAACACACCCCAGACTGACACTGCAAACCCCAGACTGACATAAACACCTCCAGAGTGACACAGCAAACCCCAGACTGACATAACACACCTCCAGACTGACACAGCAAACCCCAGACTGACATAACACACCCCAGACTGACACAACACACCCCAGACTGACACTGCAAACCCTTGACTGACACTGCAAACCCCAGACTGACAACACACCCCAGACTGATACAACACACCCCAGACTGACACAGCAAACCCTTGACTGACACTGCAAACCCCAGACTGACAACACACCCCAGACTGACACAACGCACCCCAGACTGACACAACACACCCCAGACTGACACAACACACCACAGACTGACACAACGCACCCCAGACTGACACTGCAAACCCTTGACTGACACTGCAAACCCCAGACTGACATCACACCCCAGACTGACACAACACACCCCAGACTGACACAGCAAACCCCAGACTGACATAGCACACCACAGACTGACACAACACACCACAGACTGAGACAGCAAACCCCAGACTGACACTGCAAACCCCAGACTGTACACAGCACACTTCAGACTGTGCACAACACACCCAGACTGTACACAACATACCCCCAGACTGTACACAACACACTCTAGATTGTCCATAAAACACCCCAGACTGTGCAAAACACCCCCCAAGATTGACACACCACACCCACAGACTGTACAAAGCACACCTTAGACTGTGCACAACACACTTCAGACTGACACAGCAAACCCCAGACTGACAAAACAGATCCCCAGACTGACACAGCAAACCCCAGACTGACATAACACACCTCCAGACTGACACAACAAACCCCACACTGACATAACACACCTCCAGACTGACACAGCAAACCCCAGACTGACATAACACACCCTAGACTGACACAACACACCCCAGACTGACACAGCAAACCCCAGACTGACATAACACACCTGCAGAGTGACACAGCAAACCCCAGACTGACATAACACACCTCCAGACTGACACAGCAAACCCCAGACTGACATACCACACCTTCAGACTGACACAGCAAACCCCAGACTGACATAACACACCCCAGACTGACACAACACACCCCAGACTGACACTGCAAACCCCAGACTGACATAAAACACCTCCAGAGTGACACAGCAAACCCCAGACTGACATAACACACCTCCAGACTGACACAGCAAACCCCAGACTGACATAACACACCCCAGACTGACACAACCCACCCCAGACTGACACTGCAAACCCTTGACTGACACTGCAAACCCCAGACTGACAACACACCCCAGACTGACACAACACACCCCAGACTGACACAACACACCCCAGACTGACACAACACACCACAGACTGACACAACACACCACAGACTGAGACAGCAAACCCCAGACTGACACTGCAAACCCCAGACTGACAACACACCCCAGACTGACACAGCAAACCCCAGACTGTACACATCACACTTCAGACTGTGCACAACACACCCAGACTGTACACAACATACCCCCAGACTGTACACAACACACTCTAGACTGTCCATAAAACACCCCAGACTGTGCAAAACACCCCCCAAGATTGACACAACACACCCACAGACTGTACAAAGCACACCTTAGACTGTGCACAACACACTTCAGACTGACACAGCAAACCCCAGACTGCCAAAACAGATCCCCAGACTGACACAGCAAACCCCAGACTGACATAACACACCTCCAGACTGACACAACAAACCCCAGACTGACATAACAGACCCCCAGACTGACACAGCAAACCCCAGACTGACATAACACACCTCCAGACTGACACAGCAAACCCCAGACTGACATAACACACCCCAGACTGACACAACACACCCCAGACTGACACTGCAAACCCTTGACTGACACTGCAAACCCCAGACTGACAACACACCCCAGACTGACACAACACACCCCAGACTGACACAGCATACCCCAGACTGACACAACACACCACAGACTGACACAACACACCACAGACTGAGACAGCAAACCCCAGACTGACACTGCAAACCCCAGACGGACAACACACCCCAGACTGACACAGCAAACCCCAGACTGTACACATCACACTTCAGACTGTGCACAACACACCCAGACTGTACACAACATACCCCCAGACTGTACACAACACACTCTAGACTGTCCATAAAACACCCCAGACTGTGCAAAACACCCCCAAGATTGACACAACACACCCACAGACTGTACAAAGCACACCTTAGACTGTGCACAACACACTTCAGACTGACACAGCAAACCCCAGACTGACAAAACAGATCCCCAGACTGACACAGCAAACCCCAGACTGACATAACACACCTCCAGACTGACACAACAAAGACTGACATAACACACCTCCAGACTGACACAGCAAACCCCATACTGACATAACCCACCCTAGACTGACACAACACACCCCAGACTGACACTGCAAACCCCAGACTGACATAACACACCTCCAGAGTGACACAGCTAACCCCAGACTGACATAACACACCTCCAGACTGACACAACAAACCCCAGACTGACATAACACACCTCCAGACTGACACAGCAAACCCCAGACTGACATAACACACCCCAGACTGACACAACACACCCCAGACTGACACTGCAAACCCCAGACTGACATAAAACACCTCCAGAGTGACACAGCAAACCCCAGACTGACATAACACACCTCCAGACTGACACAACACACCCCAGACTGACACTGCAAACCCTTGACTGACACTGCAAACCCCAGACTGACATCACACCCCAGACTGACACAACACACCCCAGACTGACACAGCAAACCCCAGACTGACATAACACACCACAGACTGACACAACACACCACAGACTGAGACAGCAAACCCCAGACTGACACTGCAAACCCCAGACTGACAACACCCCCCAGACTGACACAGCAAACCCCAGACAGACATAACACACCTCCAGACTGACACAACAAACCCCAGACTGACATAACACCCCCCCAGACTGACACTGCAAACCCCAGACTGACATAACACACTTCCAGACTGACACAGCAAACCCCAGACTGACATAACACACCCCAGACTGACACAGCAAACCCAAGACTGACAACACACCCCAGACTGACACAGCAAACCCCAGACTGACATAACATACCTCCAGACTGACACAGCAAACCCCAGACTGACAACACACCCCAGACTGACACAGCAAACCCCAGACTGACATAACACACCTCCAGACTGACACAGCAAACCCCAGACTGACAACACACCCCAGACTGACACAGCAAACCCCAGACTGACATAACACACCCCAGACTGACACAACACACCCCAGACTGACACTGCAAACCCCAGACTGACATAAACACCTCCAGAGTGACACAGCAAACCCCAGACTGACATAACACACCTCCAGACTGACACAGCAAACCCCAGACTGACAACACACCCCAGACTGACACAGCAAACCCCAGACTGACATAACACACCCCAGACTGATACAGCAAACCCCAGACTGACATAACACACCCCAGACTGACACAACACACCCCAGACTGACACAACACACCCCAGACTGACACTGCAAACCCTTGACTGACACTGCAAACCCCAGACTGACATCACACCCCAGACTGACACAACACACCCCAGACTGACACAGCAAACCCCAGACTGACATAACACACCACAGACTGACACAACACACCACAGACTGAGACAGCAAACCCCAGACTGACACTGCAAACCCCAGACTGACAACACCCCCCAGACTGACACAGCAAACCCCAGACAGACATAACACACCTCCAGACTGACACAACAAACCCCAGACTGACATAACACCCCCCAGACTGACACTGCAAACCCCAGACTGACATAACACACCTCCAGACTGACACAACAAACCCTAGACTGACATAACACACTTCCAGACTGACACAGCAAACCCCAGACTGACATAACACACCCCAGACTGACATAACACACCCCAGACTGACACAGCAAACCCCAGACTGACATAACATACCTCCAGACTGACACAGCAAACCCCAGACTGACAACACACCCCAGACTGACACAGCAAACCCCAGACTGACACAACACACCTCCAGACTGACACAGCAAACCCCAGACTGACAACACACCCCAGACTGACACAGCAAACCCCAGACTGACATAACACACCCCAGACTGACACAACACACCCCAGATTGATACTGCAAACCCCAGACTGACATAAAACACCTCCAGAGTGACACAGCAAACCCCAGACTGACATAACACACCTCCAGACTGACACAGCAAACCCCAGACTGACAACACACCCCAGACTGACACAGCAAACCCCAGACTGACATAACACCCCCCAGACTGACACAACACAGCCACAGACTGTACAAAGCACACCTTAGACTGTGCACAACACACTTCAGACTGACAAAGCACACCCCAGAATGTATACAAGTGGTTGGTCCTACTTATGGGACCAGTTACCCGAGCTCCAATTGTCCTGGCTCAGTAGGCCTCACAGCCAGAAACTCTAGTCTCCTAGAAGCTGAGTAACAATGTCCTTCCTATCACACCACTCCTTGCCCAGAGCTTGGCTGGTCTAAAGGTTCAACCTCACCTTGAGTAGCAGAGTCTCTGATAGCCAATGAGCGGGCCCCCTCTGAAGGGTTTGGGGCCCCTGGAGGGTTGGATTCCCCCTGCTCTCCTGCCTCCCAGAAGCACGGTAACAGTGTCCTTCCTATCACACTATACCTTGCCTAGCTCTTGGCTGGTCTAAAGGTTCAACCTTCCCTTGAAAAGCAGGGTCTCTGACAGGCAATGAGCGGGCCCCTCTGAAGAGTTGTGGGTTCCTGAAGGGTGGGAGTCCTCCTCCTCCTCTGCCTCCCAGAAGCCCAGTACTGGTGCCCTTCCTGTCACACCACTCCTTGGTCAACGCGTGGCTGGTCTGAAGGTCTACCCTTACCTTGAGAAGCGGCGTCTCCGACAGGCACAAGCATCTGTTGTGCTTTTGGTTGGAAGCACCTCCGGAATCCAACAGTGGGGTGTCACTAGGGCTGGAACCTCTGCCCACCGGTGACAAGATGGAGGACTTTCTGGGTCTCTGACTTGTCGTCAGGCTAACCACTGGGGTGACACGCCCCGGGACAACACGGCATCACTTTACAAGACATCTGAGGAGAAGAGAATGAATCCTCTGTCCACCTTGCCCAACGCGACCTTACGTGACCTCACGCGGCTGTGACCCGGGACACCGCGAACCTCCTGGGTCCTTAACCTGGGTCCTTCACCTTACTGTGCAGCGGGCAGCCATCCCAGCTGGAGTAGTTTTTACCCCCTCACTTGTTAACCAGGGTGGCACGTGACTTCTGCACCACGAGAAGCCCTTCTTTCTCAGATCTCTCTCTGGTGCCTCCTGATGCTTGGATCATTCACTCCTTACCTCCAGGCTCTCTTCTCCTACTCCCAGGGCAAGGCAGCTGCCTTCACGCTGAGGAGACCTCTGGGCTGTGAAGACCTCTGGGCTGTGAAGCCTCCTCTGATGATGGTGGATGGTACCCACCGCAGAGTTTCATTTTATAAGAAAAGGACTGTTTAGTACTGATGACCAGGAAACAACCTTTACAACGCAACTTTTACAACGCAATACCATTACAACTAAACTTTTACAACGCAACATCCATTGCAACGCATGCAATTATAACGCAACCATTACAACGCATGACACTACAACGCACACCACTACAACGCATGTTATTACAACTCACTCATTACAACGCATATCATTACAATGCATAACATTACCATCCAGCACATACCCTAGTGTTGCACCCCCTGGAGTTAGAATAGTAATTTTTACCCCTACACTATCCAACATTTAGCCTACTGTTGCACCCCCTGGAGTTAGAATAGTAATTTTTACCCCTACACTATCCAACACTTACCCTCCTGTTGCACCCCCTGGAGTTAGAATAGTAATTTTTACCCCTACACTATCCAACACTTACCCTACTGTTGCACCCCCTGGAGCTAGAATAGTAATTTTTACCCCTACACTATCCAATACTTACCAAACATGCAATGTAATGTTATGCGTTGTAATGGTATGCGTTGTAAAGGTATTATGCGTTGTAATGGAATGCGTTGTAAATGTAGTTTTTAAAATTTCGTTGTAATGGCATGCGTTGTAATGGAATGCGTTGTAATGGATGTTGCATTGTAAAAAATGTGTTGTAAAGGTATGCGTTGTAAAAGTGTGCGTTGTAACGTCATACATCCCTGATGACCACTGCAAGGTGAAACACGAACACTGACTGGTGATTTCACCTCAACACCACTGCCTCTCCCTTGGGCTACACATTGGTGAAAAGAGCAATCGCTATGAAATGGGGGGCAGCAGATCGACCATTGACAATAGGCTGGGTGGCGGAAATGGACAAGTGTATGATTGCTGAAAAATATATCTATAAATCCAGGGGCTGTCCTAAAAAGTGGGGCTGGTGGAATGCATATAGAGGAGAATTATGTATTTCGCCAACAGTAGAAATGGAAATGTCAAAAAGGGGGGTCCGCGGGCATGTAATGGTGGCCTAAAAAACTGTGCACGATAAATGTTGATATATAAATGTCTTATTTGTAACGGAGTATATACAAATGCAATTCTGAATGTGACAAGTTAAAAATCAATAAAAAATATTAAATAAAATCAAAAAAACATTGCTGTCTCTCCTTATGCCTTATTAAAAATGCATTGCTCCAACTGGATCGTTTATTTGGTTTTAATGCTTTTGTGTAATATTCTAAATTCATCTACAAAAATGCACAATAGGGGAATTAAAATGCTTCTATTGGACCAACATGTTCTATTAGACCAACATGTACAATTTTTGAAGATCTTTTCTAAGAAGGGAGATCACCCGTCCACCATGCTTTCTAATCACACTGGCAAAGTTCTGTTGAAACTAAACCAACAAAATGATTTACATACATATTTTATTTTTAAAGCTCCATTAAATAGATTATTTCAAAAACTCATTATTTAGAGGACATTTAAAACATGATTCTCCAAATCCCCTGAGGATTGGCCACTAAGGAGCAGATCAGAAAGTAAGAAAATTGTTCAGAAATTAAAATTAAAATGCTGAGAGCATCAGGGACTCATTAGGTGGAAGCGTACGCCCTGGCGGCGTGCACCGATACAGAGATAGAAATAAAGGGACAGAAAGCTGTGTAATGACCAGGCCATATCAGGTTTTATCATTTCTAATCCACTTAATACATGACAATGAAAACATGGGCCTGCTGCCAGATTCATCAATGCTAAAGAATTTATCTCTGCATCTGAAACCAATACACATCCCTCACCACTTTCTTTAAATTACATTAAATAAAATTACATGTGAGCATTGAATTAATTACACGCGCACAGGATCTAAAGTGCCTCAAGTTGTCATCCGCAGAGGTTGTCTTGGAGAAATGTATTGAACATGAGCTGCAACCTATTGCCAAGATTTGCATTTCCACGTCCTGCGCATCTCAAAAGCAGGAGCTTTCAGCTGAGGGTGTGCTCGGAAGGTCTTACAGCGGGATATACATCTGGCGACCCAGATAGCTCCCTCAGGCTCTCCTTGGCTCACCTTCACTGCAGGGATGTGTGCAGGCCATGATGGGGAGTGGGGGGGTTATTAAATATAGAAGACCTAGTGGAGTTAGCTGTTGAGGTCACACATGGTCTACACACGGTGTCTGCCCTAACTGGAGTAGAACTTCTGCCGAAAACAGCAACATCCGGCTCGCCCTGGTGCCTTCCATCACTGCATGGGTCGTGGTGGAGGCAGGTAGGCGCATCCGCCTCTTCCACCAGGTGCAGCATCAGGTAGCATTGATGCAGACCAAAATGGTGGCGTTCTGGCAGCTAGATTTAGGGTAACTAGTTATCGCCATTATCTGTGAAATGGGGTTTTATCCCTCATCAGCCAGGCTAGCTTAAATCCAGTGGCACAGCGAGTAATGGACCCTCGTCTGGGCACATCCATCCCACTCAGGGTGAAAAGTGCTTCAGCAACAAATGATGGATGGAATGCTGAATGAATCAAACATTCTCCCCCAATCAAGACATCTGGGTTAAATCCATTGTTCCTTAGCTCACTTCACCACCCCGGTTTGGACCCAGCTATATGCAAATCAGTCTTAGTCCAGCCCGGACTGCCAAGCCGGGTCCTCCCTGGACTGGAAACAAGCATCTTGGGACCGTTTTGTGGGTTTCATCCCTCATCAGCAAGGATATCCTTAATTCAGAGGCACAGCGAGCACGGGACCCACATCTGGGCCCACCCCTGGCCACTTGGGGCGAACACAAGGAGATGTTGGACGGAGCGCTAAAACCTTTCAGACACTCGCCCCCAGTCACTGATCTGGGTTTAATCCATCATCGTTCTTTAGCTCACTTCGCCACCCCAGGTCAGACCCAGCTATATGCAAATCAGTCTTGACCCTGTGCCTCATGGGAACAGTCCAGCCTGAACTGCCAAGCCAGGTTTTCCCTGGACCAGAAACAAGTATCCTGGGACCGGTTTCAGGGTAACACCCCTCATCAGTCAGGCTAGCTTGAATGCAGTGGTGCAGGTAGCAAGGGACCCACGTCTGGGCATACCCTGGGCCACTTCAGGTGAGCATAGTAGACACAACAAGATGATCGACATAGTGGCATCATTTTGGCAATTCTGATAACAAGCGTAATTTGAAAGTCCTGAAATTAAACGACTTAGGCGGGTGTAATGAAAATGTAGTCCAGTCCTGATTTCATTCCATTAGAGGAAGATGTGGAAATGGCAAAAATGCCCTCCCTTCTGTATATGTCTCCTGCAGATGGAAAACAGGGCATTTCACCCATCCCTATTACATTGCCAGTGCTCACATATTGAGGCAACAGTTCCACTGTGCTATCACTCAGTCCTAATATTTGTCTAACTAGTGCATAATTTGTAAAAAAAACATAAGTGCCAAGGCTCTCCCCAGAAGACCAGTGCAGCTTGCACCACTCATTGCCCTTACCAGGCTGCCAATGATAGTAACAGCACAACTGCTAACCATCACACTCCGACAGGTGTGACAATTTGGACTATTTCAGGCCCCCAAAGCTATAAGAATGAATTGGCAGCAGGTAATAGTCATTTTTAAAGTATAATAAATTAATGATTAAATGTTTTTGAGTCATCTCTAAACTAACCAAACAGCACCACCTTGTGGCAGACTGTCACAAGCACCAGTTTTGACAATTAAATACTGGTGCCGAGCACCGGAAACCACCAGGTCAAATTAAGCACTGTACCAATTTAGCAGATTTCCTGGCACATGGACAGAGCTATTACACTAAGCTGGTCCAGTCATGGCTGTAAAAGCCCTATTTGTTCTGTAGCCACGTCTTATTAACTCAGACCTTTCTCTGATGATGTGATGGAGTGCCACACCGAAAGATGATGTTTGCCACAGAAAACCTATAATTTTAGAAATATTAGTTGTTCACGTGAATCTGGTGCTAATTTTTCTATGTTTACTTCAGACAAAATTCTATTTGATGTAAAAGACAGGCAGCATTGGACATGGGTCAATGGACTTTGTTGGACCACATTTGCAGGGAAAACAGCGTTTACAATGTTGTCTCTACAACACAGTACCATTACAACACCGTCATTACAACGACCACGTTGTTACCACGGGTGCCATTACATTGCAAGTCGTTTCAACGACCTGCTGTAGGGGGCGCGCTGGTGTTGGATTTATAATCCATCACCTTCCCTGCTCTTGCACAAACTGGATTAGGAATTGTAAATAATACTATTCCTTAGACCATGGGTGGTCTAATAGTGGCCTCAAATCCCTGTCTCTCCAATGTATGCCATTTAATACTCATTCCACTACTATTATCTCCCATAATAACCCTTTCTAGACTCTTCTCTCCTCTATCCCTCCTTTGATTCATCCTAAACCTTATCTAATTAATATGACTTCCTAAATAACACCTTTTAGACTCTTTCCTCCTTTATACTATTCAATCAAAGTAAGAGACTCACACGGTCACCCCTCAAATTGACAACTTAGGTTTCCCTTCACTAATCCAAGACTAATCTTTAGGGATGCAGAATAACATGCTACTCGCCAAAAAGCCTATCAATACCTTATCAGGGGTAGTAAACACTGGATAAATACAATTATAATTACGTTTCTGCACTCTAGATCATAGCGCTTTACTATACGCCACTCTACTCTATGCCACCGCACTCTACGCCGCTCTTCTCTACTCTGCACCTATCTTCTCCACTGCACTCTACCCCAGTGCACTGTACACCAGTCTACTCTACTCCAGGGGTGGGCGGAGTTAGCAAAGCTCTACTCCATGAAATTCCACAGAGTTACACAAAAACTTTGTGATATTTCGCGGAGTAACAGAGTTTCGCGATGGGAGGAATTACCATCCTGTATACTGTCCTCCCACCTGCCAGTGCCTGCTAGAAGCTCCCTGACCACATGCATTCTCTTTACACTTTTCTCTGGTGCACACAGGGTGTTTTTGCCCGGTTAGCAATGTTTATTAGTGCCGTCCGCTGCCTACCTTCAGCCTGCTTCATGATCATGCTGCGTCGCTCTTTCCCTGTTTTCTGTCTCTCTGAGCAAGAGCAACAGCTCCCACTGCATAAAGTACCTCTTATATTCCTATTAAGCCCATACATAATGCCCTGTCGCCATCACCACTGGTACGTGGCCTCGCTCCACACATGCCAGCAGCAGGCTCCTCTGGGTCCCACAGAGGACATTGCAGTACTCGCATTTTTTTTTTTTGCAGAGTTTTATATAGCGCAAACTAGACCCGAACCGAATCAGGTATCAGAGCGCTTTACATAGCACCAGTTACGTTACATGAGGACACACTTTCATTTTAGGCACGGGGAGATTAGGTGATTTGCCCAGAATCACAGGAGGTTTTTGGTGTCGTTACCAAGACTCGAACCCAGATCCCCAGGTCCGAGGTCGAGCGCCCTAGCCGTTAGGCCAACTCCTCAACCCCTCTGCTGTACTCGCATGCACATCCATCATCCTGAACTTGCTCTGGGTCCGGATTGCGGCATCCTGGCAGCTGGGAGAAAGAGATGCTGCAGAGCTGTGACTGTGGACCACATGGGAGACCTTCCTCCCGACCCCTGCACTTCTATTTCCGGGATCAGAGATCTTCTGTAGAGGAGAAAAGAAAACAGCAGCAACAGTCCGGCCCGTGATCAGGGAGGTGCTGACCGTTGAGGCCATAGCTCGGTGGGTCATCAAGGACAGCAGGACTCGGGCTGAGCTGCAAGAGGATGTAGCGTGGCCGCAATTTAACACACCACGTGGTCAGATCATTCTTGTGAATGTAACAACTAGACCATTGATTGTGGCTGCCATCTTTGAGTTTTGCTTTCCTAGAAGTGTACTAAAAACAAATAATTGAATGCAGTATTCGGATTGGGCCGACTTGCTGGTGCCAGTAAACTCCGCTACGCAGCAGAGGTGGACATTGTGCCAAACTCCGTGCTCATAGCAGTGCGCGGAATGGCAAAAACTCTTCGAACTCAGCCGGCGGTAAACTCCTGCACCACTCTACTCCACTGCACTCTACACCACTGCACCCTGTGCCAATGTACTCTCTGCCACTCTAATCTACTCTGCACCACTGCACTCTACAATCTACGCCACTGTACTCTACGCCTCTCTACTCCACTCCACTCTACCTACTGCACTCTATGCACCTGCACTCTATTATGTACAACTCAATGTCACTGCATTTTAATCCACTGCACTCCACTCTGCACCGCTCTACTCTATGGCACTGCACTGTACACCACTCTACTCTGTGCCACTGCAGTCTACACTATTTCACTCTGAACCATTTAACTCTACATCACTGCACTCTACGCCTCTGGACTCTACGCCACTGATTTCTATGCAACTGCACTTTACTCTGAACCATACTACCAAGAGCCACTGCACTTTACGCCACTATACTCTACTCTGCACCACTGTACTCTGTGCCACTGCACTCTACACCACTCTACTCTACTTTGTATTTATATTCTCCACTGCATTGTACCCCAGTGCATGATATGCTGCTGTAATCTGAACCACTTTATGCCACTGCACTCTTCACCACTGCACTCTACACCATTGCACTCCACGTCAAGGCACTCTACGCCAGTCTATTCTACTCTGCACCACTGCCCTCTATGCCGCCACACTCTATGCCACTCTTCTCTGCACCACTGTGTTGCAGGAATTCTGTTTGGAAACAGAACTATGCCTGGAACCACAGGACGTCAAAATGTAGGCACTGAGTCACCATACCACATCACTACCTAAGGGCCCAAATCCAACTCGTTCGTAGTTCCTCACTCGCACCCTTAACCTTTCCAGAGTAGCAGGTGAATTGGCAACCTAGATCGCTACACTCTTTTCAACTTTTGTTCTCACTCATGCCTGTCCATAATAAACAAAACAAGGACACTAGGAAAGTGTACAATATTTATTGAAACTAATACAACAGAGCGAAGTAATTAGCATTACGAGCAAACTCTATATGATGAAAGCCCTTCTGTGGTGATCGATTTATTCGACCAATATATTTGTCTGAGCCTACCTTCAGTACGTGAGCACAAGATATATCAGTGTTCTCTGGGATTAGTGCGAACCCCATACCTGGTATGGTAGTTAGGTGGTTTGCATCCAATAGGTGTAAACTCAGTTTACGTAAGGCTGGTGCTCTCGTTCCAAGACCTTTGCCCCCTGCATGAATCCTCCTCTCTGTTTTTCAGAAGGCAAGTCTCTCTTTATATAATATGAAGTGCCGTTCTGGAAAATAACAGCTGTGCCCCTGGTATGTCAAAAAGTTACAAGATGTTGCTTGACTGAGCTCAGAAAAACAGGGCAGTGTGTTGTTCCACCGTGTACGAACTGTGCAGCCTAGTTCTGAAACAATAGCGTGGCACGAAAATATATGTGTTACATGTGGTGTGTAAAGAAAATTGGCTAAAATAAGGGCGAGCTACAATTGGCCTGAGGTGGAACTTACTACAACTGCACTCTACATTCTGCCACTGCACGCTACGCAACTCTATTCTACTCTTCAAAACTCTACTCTCCTATTGCACTCTACCCCACTACACTCAATTCTGCACCACTCTACGCTACGGCACTCTATGCCACTGCACTCTATGCCACTGCACTTGAGGTTCCGTGAATTCTGAACCTGTGTTCTAAATGTCATGGTTCCGTTACGATTTTGGTAGCGATGAACCGTAACTAATGAGTTCGGCAAGTACGAGTGTTTTCGCCATGTTACACACAAGGATTCACTATGTATTTGAAGATTCCGTTGTGAACCTTGGTTTCCATTTTGTGCAAGGCAGCCATTTTGTGGTTGCCCTCACATAGGCCGATGACTATGGTTGCATGAGTCTTTAAGACTCGTGCCCTTTAGCTGAGGTTTGTGCTGAGTTTTACATGACCCGAAGTGAACTGACCTCGTTGCCTGAAGCCGACCTTGCTGAGCCAGTTCTTGCCCGCTAGCTGATTAAGACTAAGATCAGAGCACAGGACATCGTAAAGTTTTACTACACACAAATATGCCTTATCCTACTCTTACCTGTTTCTGTTTCTTTCTTTATGGTCTATTTATGATTGGGTTGTGGCCCTTTTATTATGGGTTCGTTCGACCTGTCTAAAGAAGAATGTTGGGTTTGTCCGTTGATTGATCATGGGCCGGGCAATTGAAAAGTGGGTTTTACCGTCATGCGATACCTCTGGTGTGGATACATGTGATTGGACAGTTTGTAAATGTTAGGTATTTGTCTGGAATGTGATTTTTGGCATAAAAAGGGATGACTTGCTTTGTAAAATTGAGCAGTCTCCTGAGAACTCATACCGTGATGACTTCTAGGACTTCTGTTACTGGCTGCAGCCAATAAAATTGATCTTTGACGTCACCACAAAGAGTCCCGTGTCTCTGTATTCTAAGACAGGTGAACCCGAAGACTTTGGGCGTGCCCCTGGCACCGCCGGGTCCTAAATAACCCGGTTCTTCACACTCTACTCTGCACCAATCAACCTATGGCACTGCACTCTGTGCCACTCTATTCTGCCCCAACTGTACTCTACGCGATTCTACTCTGCACCATTCAACTCTATGTGACTGCACTCTACCCTGCACCACTCTGTCTCTGCACTCTACAACACTGCACTTTACTTTGCATCACTGCATGCTATGCCACTGCACTCTGCACACCTCTACTCCACACCACGCTTCTGTACGACATGGCTAAAAGACATTTGCAAAGCCAGTAGCTCTTGTGTAGGCAAATTCTCTTAGCGTAGCCAACGTCTGTGATATTTCGGTCATTCTGACCCTTTGACAAAGACAGTAGGTCTACCTTACTTTAAATGAATCCCCTTTAGATACATTTGTGCATGCCTGCAGGGGTTTGGGTTCGAGGCCCTGCACTCAACCCCCGCTGTGCATGGTTCATGGTTTTCTTTTTCTTCAACATACAATTATTTTCAGTAATGCAATTATAAAGTTTAACAAACTTTTAACTACTTTACTAGTATTTTCGCTTAGAGAGACCTCCACCCCGACTGTGTTGTATCAGCATGGTAAAGTATAGCAAAAAGTTAAAAAAACCCCAATAGAAATATAATTTTAGGTTAAATATTAATCTAAATGAATGTTATATTATTGTTTTAAATGTAGAACAAAATTAAAACCTGAGCACTATTAACTTGATTTTGAATTAAATCTTTGGTTGAATTGAATATATGAAATCAAATAAAAAAAAAAATCTGTAGTTTACATTCAAAAATAAATTCATGGATTTCCTGGGTTGGGAAACTGTGAATTACCAAAGCCCCAGCCGGCAGCCCTTATTCTTTTGTGAGTCCTGACTCCTGCATCCCATTGGGGTCACAGCAGGCTCGCCTCTGGATGCCCATAGGGCCCTCAAACTATAGGAGCCCTGCAGGGATGAAGTCCCCCACCCCACTGAGATAGCCATAAGAGACCTATTTTGTGCCTGGGCAGGGGACTAGGCCCAGCGCTGAAGTACCGAAAATTATATTACCACCTCCCAACAATAATCATTACATTACAGAGTCCCCTTCCCATTACCAATAATCAGTCGGTCGGCAGTGCAGAAGGTTCAAGCGTTTATTACACAAACACAAACTCTGCCAGAGGAGCTCCTTGCGACCTGACCCACGAGGTCCGCCAAGAAGACTGCTGGCACATTGTCAGCACATCACATATATACAGTTGCGTTGGCATCATCATGGCCTAACATGGAAAAATACAAATTGGTACAGGCTGGACAGTAAAAGGAAAACCCATATAAGGCACACAAAGGGCTCCTGGTTTCGCTCAGGCAGGATTTAGCAAGGTCAGACGGGTGACTCCCTTCTGTCTTCCCAGAGACGGTCCACCCTGCACCCCTCCCGCAATGTGCTTATCGGCCCTTCTTCAGCTACCTACGACCTTGTCGGTTCTAACGAGCTGAAACAGCAGTTTCTGCAACAGTTGGTTTCTTTCCCAGGAGCAGGACTTCAGAGCTAAATGAGAATAGGGCCTGTGTATGCACAACATTATGTGAGGCCATAATATGGTATTCATATAGCGTAACGTGGTGTGAAGCTAAGTTAAAGAAAATACCGCAATGCTACTATATGCGTGCCTAAAGTGTGGGGTTTAGAGACACCATGCTAATCCTAACATATCGATTATCAATACAACGTGATCAGAAATCAATTCTGGTACCTCAAACCCTCCTTTTAGCGTGGTGAAGCTAAACAAAAGACAAACAGCTAATCTTCAAATATTTCTTCATCAATGGCCATCATGTCATGTACCTCCTTCTGCAGCATTTGAGTTTTAATAGGGACAGGGGTTGGAACGCACAGTGTGGTGACACGGGAAGCACAGTAAGAGCAGCAGACTGGACCACACTGTATCAAGACACAGCACGTAAAGATGATGCCAGCAGCACCGCCTAAGATCAACATCAGCTTCCATCCCCACGTGGACAAGAGTCCCCAAAACCAACCTGACAATGACCAGGACCCATTTTCAGTATGCATTTCAGAGGCAATGCGGTGCAGCTTTTGGATGGCTAGATGGACCGAGGGGGCGGAGTCAGGAATATAAACGCAGCAAGAACTGCCGATGACGCGGCATGCTCCACCCTGATCAGCTAAGATAACATCTAAAACCATACGATTCTGAAGCACTACGAGTCTTGTAGCCTGAAGCTCCACGGTGAGGTTTGTTAAGATATCAGTGGTGATATTAATAACATTCTCCACTATTCTAGACAATCTCCTAATTTCCCTACTATTAAAGATAGGCCCCCAGAAGGGTACTAAACCCTTACTGAAATCCGTGAATTGCTGCAAGGAGGTATCTGTTTGATCAACTTCCGTCATATCAAGCTGCCTACGTGATCTGTATAAGAACGCAGTATTGGAATTGCTAGAGATCACAGCGGTAGAGCTTGTTACCGCTGTACTTGCTACAGTGGCAGCCGTATTCTCAGGAAGGGATTGTACTGGGTACAACTGATGCGTCTTGTGATAATTGGAGGGGGCCACATAAACAGGAGGAAAAAGAAAAGATAGATAGCAACGTCCCGCCCAATTCCGTGGTAACCAGGTGTATGCGTGCTCCCCACACACAAAATACACATTGTGTGGAGTAATCAAAGGAGGACTAATACGTTTCTGTAGTCGATAAGTATAATTGCAAATGCTATTCCCCATTTGTATCCTACCCACCCCTTGTACACAAAATCCTGCAGAAACATTCAAAATAGGGATGGGTACAGTACGATCTCTGGTAACATTTCGTTCAATGAAAAGCTGAAAGTATTGTGTGGCATTAAAATCCTTAAAGTCATACAGTTCATCTTGCAACCAAGTTTTGTTCATTACTGCTAAATACAGCTGTATGCAGCCCTGTGGGTCAATTGTCACCCGATCCCCATTGCCCGTTCGGTTGAAAGCATAGTGTGCTCGAACATAGTCAAGAATGATATTATGTTCATTGACATCGAAATCCCTGCGATGCTCACCCCAATGCCGGTATATTGCCAGAAACAGTTTGTACCAAGCTTCACAACTACCTAAATAAGACAGAGGGTGGGAGAGAAACAGATCATGATTGTGCACTACAGATGGTAGGAGCCCACAAACCCAGCAATCCGTAGTGTTAGTAACATTGTGTGTCTGGTGCAGCATTTCTATGAATACATTTTAAGCATATTTCTGGCGATGTCTTTCTTTGTGTGGTGCTAGGGTAAACAGGAAATGTT
Source organism: Lissotriton helveticus (assembly GCF_964261635.1). Classification (NCBI taxonomy): domain Eukaryota; kingdom Metazoa; phylum Chordata; class Amphibia; order Caudata; family Salamandridae; genus Lissotriton; species Lissotriton helveticus. The sequence goes on along the minus strand of NC_136060.1, from coordinate 505,864,894 downwards.
CAGGGGGTGCTACAGTGGTCGGCAAAAACTTCTGTAGCGGGTATTTATGTTCTAAATATACGAATAGGCCCATGAACACAGCTACTATAACAGTTATAATCACAACAAATGCTAGTTTGACCTTCGTGGTCCATGTGGAAAACATAGGTTGATAAAAAGGTACGTGTCGAGGTACAATAGGAAATTTTTCTTCTACGATAATGCGACCAAAAGGGTACATTGCTAGCTAAAAGTCCAAAAGTAGGCCTAGCAGTCCGACCTGCCAGAGGGTTCTTCTTTCCTGCGTCCGTCAGAGTCTCACAGGCAGACTCGTATCCCTATCCCAAAGTAAAAGCCATCTTGCTGAACAGAATCTTCTTTCTGAACAGAGCACAATGATCAAAGTTCCAGCTCTCAATGGGTTCAGTCCAGTGTCTCGCTCAGCACCCCAGACCTGTAGTCTAGCAAACCCTGTCTATACAATCGAGTCTTTCCTTATCTCCTAAGAAAGGGGTCTGAGGCTCCGTGTACTGGCTTCCTGGGCCAGAAATTGTATCGCTCATTACCCGGCACTTCAGGGTCAGAAAAGAGCACACCCGGGGCTTTCCGTAACTGTGAGGTTTTGTCTACAGGGGTACTTGAAACAGGATTCAAAGCTATTGCACGTTCACTTGCAACTTCAGTGGAGACCAAGTCATCTGATCTCGCCGATCCCTCCTCTAGCCTTGGTTCAATCACACCGGCGTCAGAAAAGGGCACAAATGCATCAGCTCTTTCAGTTTCCTGTGTCAGAATTCCCCCTTGACGTGGCCGCTCACCAGGAAGTGGAAGTGGTAGTTGCTTGAGATGCGAAACATGTATCCAATGCTTGCATCCATCCACTTTAACCGCCGTCTGGGTAGCCAACAAAATCTGCCGTGGCTCAGACCATCTAGGAGCCAAGCTGGTGTCCCGCTCAAACTTTTTGACCAAGACCCACTGGCCGGGCTGTAAACGATGACCGGGGCCCTCTGGCAGCGGCTGCAGTACAGAAGCTACCTGCTGATGAACAGAACGAAGGTCTTTAGTCAAAGCATAAAGGTAATCAATCAACATAGGATATTCAATATCTGCAAAAGAACGAGGTCTAGGTACCCCCCACACGTTAGCAGGCCTACCAAACAGTATCTCATAGGGAGAAAGGCCAGATCGGGAGTGTGGGGTGACACGTAAAGACATAAGGGCTAAGGGCAAAGTGTCAGGCCATCTCAACCCCGTGCTCTCCTGTATTTTTGCCATTTTCAATTTTAAAATGCCATTGTACTTCTCTACGAGCCCTGCTGATAGGGGGTGCCGGGCAGCGTGGAACTTCTGTTTAATGTGTAGACCCTCACAGATATGCTGAACAAGGGCCCCATGAAAGTGTCCCCCGTTGTCCGACCAGATCAAGCGAGGCAATCCAAAGCGAGGCACAAATTCCTTCAAGAGAGCCTTTGCAGTTGCCAGAGCTGTATTTTCCCTGGTAGGGTATGCTTCAACCCATTTGCTAAATGCACAGACCACTACCAAAACGTACTTCAAATTGTTGACGTGCTCCATATGAATATAATTAAGGCTCCCGGTTTTCCGTTTAAACTGATTTTTACATATAAATACAGACGGAAAACTTTTTTGTTTTTGTCTGTATTTATATATAAAAACGGGAAAATACCAGCAAAACAAATTCTCCTCCTGCCTCTGTGCTCCTCTGTAAAATCTGAGTCAGAGGTGCACAGAGGCAGCCAAAAGAAACGTGAACTGCTGCCCTGAAACTGCTCCAGAGACGGGAGAACTGGGAGCGCCGTGTCATCCAGCACCCCTCACAGTGCTAGTTCACACCAGATAATGGCTGGAGCAGTGCAAGCAGCCGATGTCCATCCTCGGCCTGCACTGCCTCCTTTCATATGTAAGCGCCTGTACACAGTTGAAACCCCCACACCTCCAGCTAAACCGGATGGCAGCAAAGCAATTACAAACACCGTCTATTTCCTACTCATCCCACAAGCGACAAGAACAGAACTGCTTCTGTGCACCGAACTTCAGAATGTGAAGGATCATTTTGTGTCCGTTACAGCTGTGCACCAAATTTCTGCATACATGGAACAATATAGAGAGAAGAAGTGGGGGATTTAAAAACAAAAAAAAAATTGGGTGAATGCTTTCACTTTCACGCACAACAGACAGATATCAGAGTTTCTGCAATAGCACTGCAGCCTATTTCAAAGGGTCTTCCGATTTAGACGAGGCTTCACAGTACGTCGGCGCTTTACAGCTTATTTGTGTACTAATGACCAATGAAAGGCTTGGCAGCTGCTTGGCGTGCATGCACATAGCACCGAGAAAGCTGGTATAGTGCTAGAGGCGTGTTTGCTTGCTATCAATACATCTCGTTACCTGGGGGGTGGAGGTTGTTCATTTTCTTGCTCAGGAAGCTTCGATTCTAAAAGAAGGTAGATTTTCAAAAGGCAATAGATGCCATCCTCGGCCCCACAGTGCCTCCTTTCATATGCAAGCACATGTCCACAATGGAAACCCCCACACCTCCAGCCAAACCTGATGGCAGCAAAGCAATTACCAACACTGTTTATCTCCTACTCTTCCCTCAAGCGGCAAGAACAGCGTTGCTTCTGTGCACTGAACTTCAGAATGTGAAGGATCGTTTTGTGTCTGTTACAGCTGTGCCCCGAATTCCTGCGTACATGCCAACAATAGAGAGAAGATGAAAGTGGGGGATTTTAGAAAAATGGGGTGAATGTATTTTCCCCATTTACCTCAATTGAAATCGAGGCAATGTCAGGCGGGCGACAACCAAAATAAAGGCCTTTTTTTACAACCAAAAAATCGGGACTCACTCCTGACTCGGGTCTAATCTCTTAATAATGCACCTTATTTAGTATTTGATACTAAATGTGGCAGTCCAATAGCGTGCCAGTAAGTGCCAAAACATGGTGTTCAAACGTTGCACGTTGAGGCTAGTGCTCTCTTAAATGATAATAGTGTGTTTCTGAAAAGGAGTGCATATCTCAATTAAAGTGAGTGTAACTTGAGTTTTCATACTTACCTTTATATCAGTAATGATATCTGTCAGAAGTGGTTTATTTATTTATTTTTATTTTCAAGTTTATATAGCGTGAACTCGAGCCGAAAGTATTGGCATGCTTTACATCAGCACCAGTTACAATAAAATGAAAAACAAGCATTTGCAATGCAATAGGTCTCGCATTTACGCGAGTTTGAGCTATTGACATTGCAAATAACAAAGCTTTTTATTTACAATGCTAATAGCTGAAACTCGTGTAAATATGGGAACAATTGCATTTCAAATGATTGTTGTATGGTAGGGTGAAGGAGGTTGATGTGTCAGGCCAGGGGGGGGGTAGAAATACCTCCAGCAACTATTGGCATAAAGTCTGGCTGCATCTCTCAGTGACTACGCACGCTGCAGGGCAGTGAGGCTGAGTGAGAGGTGAGCAAGTCAGTTAGCATGACTTCCTTTTTCTATTTAATGTTTATTTAAGTGCTACTTAAATAAAAAATAAAAACGAAAACAGAAATGACTGCGCACCACCTGTGCGCTACATTTTCTCCATAGTGTCCATATCAAAGCACTATTCTGTACAGATGAAGATGCAGGATTCTCTAGATATTTTGGTGATTTACAATGCCTCGTGGGGTAGGTCGTCTTCTAATGCACACTAAGAGTGATCTGATATTCTTCGAGCAGACACTCTCTGATGGCTGATTAAATGTTAGTAAAAGAGGTAGTAATTTGTTGACATTTTGCAAGACAGATGCGCAAATGAGACCTAATCAAAGTCATAAATTCACACATCTTTTCTTAGACAGGGAAGACATTTTTCTCCCAATAAGCATAGGCTCCAATTAAAAAAAACAGCTATAACAACCTATTGCAAGTGTGCATGTCAACTTAAATAAATGCGGAAAAATACTAGCTTTAGCGTTTTTTTTTCCTTTGTTAAAAATAAATGTGGATAAATACAGGTAAAATGACCAAAAAATAAATATGGATAAATACAGACGGAAATGGGAAAAAAATAAATACCATAAAACCGGGAGCCCTAAATATAATCCATATGGAGCACTTCAAAGGGCAATGTAGGTGGTGCAAAATTTCCGCTCAAGACATTCTCTCCCTTTCCTGGATTATGCTGTAAGCAAACCATGCAATATTGGACCAAGCGGACAGCCGTCCGTTGGATATTTGGGTTATTCCAAACCTGGGTCCAGAAGCCCACAAATACCTTTTGCTCCTACATGTGCGGGTCCGTGTGCTATGGTTACAACGGCCTGTACTAGTGCATTAGGCAGTAGCCACCTTTGTTTGTCTGTCAAATCAATCCAACAATCATTTTCATCCATTCTTCCTACCTCATTTTCCAATCTCTCTAATTCTGCGGAGGTAGCTTCCTTCTGCAGTATTCTCACACTTTCCATAGTATTATCAAATAAGTCAGAGTCCCCCCCCCACCCATCTGGCAGAGGAGTTGACATACATGGGGACATCAGGGACTGTGCTGTCTGTTTGGCCACCTGGTCTGCAAAAGCATTGCCTTCCCCCACCTCATCCACAATTGCTTTGTGAGCACTACATTTAATGATAGCTACCTTCTTGGGCAGGGTAAGAGCATCTAACAACCGCAAAACTAGCTGTCCGTTCTGTATCTTCTGACCATGTGAAGTAAGGAAGCCCCTCTCCCTCCACAGCCGCCCAAAACTATGGGCTACGCCAAAGGCGTATTGGCTGTCTGTGTAGATATTGACCTCAAGTCCCTCACTCAACTCACAGGCTCGCAACAAGGCCATAGGTTCAGCAGCTTGAGCTGATCGGTGGGGTACTCGGAGTGTTTCAACAACTGTTTTTAGGGTCGTGATCGCATATGCAGCTGTCGTTGTGCCATCTGTTAGTTTAAAACAACAGCCATCCACATATAGCTCTCCCTGAGGGTGATCTAAGGGTGTGTCCGTGAGGTCAATCCTACCCTTGGTCTCTTCTTCAGTGCGATATATGCAATCATGCAAATCAGTGTCCTGTCCACTCGTAGGGAGTGGTAATAATGTGGCTGGGTTCAGGGTTGCGCATCGAGTAATCGTAATATGTGGTGCAAATAAGGTCAGCTCATACCCGGTGAGACGTGCACTCGTAAGATGCTGCGTTTTTGTTTTGTTTAGTAAGGTGTCCACTGCATGCGGCACCATTACAGTCAAATTGGAATTTAAAACGAGTCCTTCTGACTGCCGGATTGCCACTGCTACAGCAGCCGTAGCCCTCAGACAGCTAGGAAGTGCTCTTGCAACATTAGCCAATGTCGCTGACAAATAGGCGCACGGTCTTTGCTTACCTCCAAAGGCCTGCGTTAAAACAGACAATGAACAGCCGTCGACCTCGTGTACATATAGTACAGAAGGTTTACGATAGTCTGGAGTGCCCAAGACAGGAGCGGAGCATAAAGCAGTTTTTAAAGAGTCAAAAGAGAGCTGACATTCATCCGTCCAGGGTAGGGGTTCATGCACGTCTTTAGTAGTCAAATGCAACAAGGGTTTAGCCAGAAGTGAAAAATTAGGTATCCATTGGCGACAGTAAGATGTGATGCCAAGAAAAGCGCGGACTTCACGTTGCGTGCAAGGTACAGACATGCTAGAAATGGTGGTAATTCGTTCAGGTGTTAGTCGTCTACCCTCCTTCGATAAGAGATGACCTAAGTATGTCACCTCCTGTCGACAGTATTGGAATTTTGATAATGATACCTTATTTCCCTTAACAGCCAAATGGTGCAACAACTTAATCGTAGCTTCTTTACATCCTTCTTCCGTATCAGACGCAACGAGTAAGTCATCCACATATTGCAAGAGGACGTTGCCTTCCGGCAAGTCCAGGTCATCCAGCAGAGCCTTGAGGGCCTGGCTATATATGCTCGGACTTTCAGTATAGCCCTGAGGAGCGCGACAGAAGCGGAAGCTTCGGCCAGATAATGAAAATCCGAAGATCTGCCTGCTATCAGGATGGATAGGAATGCTAAAGAAAGCATTCTTCAGGTCGATGACCGAAAAATATTTTGCAGTCGGAGGGATCATGGTGAGAATCGTAGTGATATCCGTTACCACAGGGTACTGTGGTACCACTATCTTGTTAACAGCTCGCAAATCAATGACAAAACGGTAGGCAGCACCCCGCTCCCCACCATCACAGTTTCTTTTTAAAATCGGGAGAATCGGGCTATTGCAAACATTGGCGTTCGTTTCCTCCACTACTCCTTTGTCAATCAGGTCCTGAATAATGTGCAATAACGCCCGTTCTCCCGCCAGCGCTATTTTGTACTGTGGAATGCGTGGTAATTTCGCGCCTTGTTTCAATGTGATGTGAACTGGGGGAATGTCCAGCTTACCCACACCGTAGTGTACACGTCAGCGCGTTGAGTACACTGACTACTGGGCTGCAATTTGGCTAGCTGAAGCAACAACCCAGGGCAATGCTTAGGCAGTTTTCGGCCGGGTGCTACGACTGCAGTACAGAGGGAACCAGTGCTTAATTTGAGCCGATGGTTTACGGTGCTCGGCACTGGCACTTAATTGTCAACACCGGCACTTATTACAGCTGCCACATGGTGGGCTGCTTTTTCAATTAGAAGATGAGCAGAGGGCGGGCATATGAGTGGTGTGCAGCCGGCTTCCTCTAGGGTTGATAGGGACCCCTGATGCCGGGTGGCCCCTGGGGCATTTGCCATTGCAAACAAATATCCTGAGAATGCCAGAATCTGTCTTAGTGTGCAAGATGGTGCAAAACAAACAGTCGCGGCTCAGCCCACAGCAACCTTGACAGAATGATCCAGAGATTGTGGTGGTGCCTGCCCGTCCTGTGCTAGGTGAGGGGCTTGAGGCCCATATTGCTGCCATAGGAGGTACCAAGTTGGTGTTGGAGGGCAAGATTGGCGTGGTGGCCGTAAATCTCGGCCTTCTGAGAGCGACCACTGCAAATTGACGGACAGGGTGGAAGAAACTGAGAAGCAGTGCACCAGATGCAACCCATGTTATAGGAACATGACAAACAACTGCAGACATGGAGGCACGAAGTGTGGCTGCTCCAGTACAGAGTGGAGGATGCAAAGGGCCGTTCCAGCTGCAAATAATGTTCGAGTAGTAGGCCTCCCTGAGCATAGTGAAGGGCCCAGTATGGAACTTCACTTGGAAAGCTGGCTCCTGAAGGAGGTCATGGGAGGAAAGGCCTCCAAATTCTTTACAGTCGAGAAAGTCCAGAGGGCGCCTGGAGGCCTGCCGAGGCCAGGGCAGTGGTGGTCCGTCTTCTTAACTACTGCGACAGGGACAACACCCTCAAATGCGCCCTGGTGCATGGACCCTGGCAGGTAGATGGGAGATTGGTGAATATTTATCCCGACTACACCCAGGCAGTCCAAGCCAGTGCAAAACATTTGTGGCTGCGAACAACAGCTGCAGGCGCTGGATTAGAAATATGCGCTTCTCTTCCCGCCAAACCTCGGGTGGTGGATCAGGAATGTTCCTCCATCTTCACATCTGCTGTAAGAGGTGTGGGGTTGGCTGGGGGAACAAGGGCTGCCCTCAATTGATGGAGCCGGAAACTCCGACTGAGGGAGGCCGGCTATTGCCAGATCCAAGCAGAAGGCCCACCCCCTCTCGAGGGCAGCTCCAAGGAAGGCACAAGCAGAGACGGAGTCAGCAAAGGTAGTGACCAGGCGTGCAACACATCCATTGGACTCAAAGGGCTTCATCCCTCCCCCCCCCATCGTGTGTGTCAGCCCGGGATGAGACAGCTTCCCAGGCACACACACAGCCGCACCTGAGCACTTCACAGGTCTTTAAAAGATCATTTGCATGTTAATGAGGCCTTGCTGTTGATTCACCCCTTCTAAGAGCCCCTGCAGCTCCACTCTGCCTATTGCTTAAAGTTTCAGCCCCCCTGAAATTTTTTCTTACCCCCCCCACCCCCGAAATGTGGCTCTAGTTGCGCCTCTGGTAGTGACTGAATTACAACGCGCATGTGCAACACTGACAAGTACCAAATGGTCAAAGCTGGCTCGCACTGCTGAAGATGAAGATGACTAATCTCTTGACCCCGTGCCCGGCGAGGAGCATGAGATGGGGCCTGCAGTGACCCCAATGACCGAGGATGTGCTTGGGTATGGTGTGGGCTTCGATGGGCTGCCTGCGCTGTCTGTTTGACACGAGGAGTCCGAATCCTTAACCCCTTTGCCGCGGGGCTAATTCCCCCACGGCGCCGGGGAGGGGTGCCGCGCGCAGTGCCGCAGTGCTTGTGATGAGCTCGGCTCGTCACGCTGCAAGGTGGAGCTGTGCTCATGACGAGCTGAGCTCATCATGACCATGCCCGTTTAATGGAACACCCAGCACAGCAGGGGAATTATCCCCGCGTGGGTGTTCCGCGGCGGTTATGACAAGCTCAGCTCGTCATGAGCGCAGCGCCACTGTGCCTCATGACGAGCTGAGCTCGTCATGAGCACCGATGTGGTTAAGGCCTCATGGGTTCACAGACGAGTACACCAGGAGGGCCACACCTTCACACTTTAATTGTCGCTTGAAAGTTTGTTGTGGAAGAATAGTTTCCTTTATAATTTACATCTTGTTAGAAATGATGGGTGCACAGAAATCTCGGACATTGGGGTGGGGGTAGTTTTAAGCCCATAAAATGAGGTGATTGTTAGGGGTTTGTTCAATGAGGACATAGACAAGACAACAAGAGCCCAGGTGGGCCGGGATGGGGAGACGCAGCGGGGACTCCCGGGGACAATGGGGGATGAGGAGAAAGAGGACCCGGGCCGAGGCTTGACCCTGATGCTACTTTCCTGGAATATTAATGGCCTGGGGGACAAATTCAGGCGAGGGGGGGGTGCGCAAACACTTGCTCCAACATGACCCAGACATGGTCATGTTGCAGGAAACCCACATGCTCGGTAATAATTGTGTATTTCTTGGTCAAGGAAGATACAAATTACTGATGCATGCGGGTTTCAAGATGGGGCATGGGGGTGGGAATCCTGATTCGCCACTCCTTACCACCCGGAGGTCCTCCCCACCTGGATGGATAACAATGGTTGTCGGGCAGCGATTCACAGCCTTTGTTAGGGGGTGGATGTGGTCATTGGGTGATGGTACTTTCCCCCAGGTTTGGAATGCATGGGGTCCTAGCTGACAAGTACCCCCCGCGTAATGACCATTGCTGCTGAGGACCTTAATATGAGGCTACAGGGGGATGTGGACAGAGTGGTGAGCTCTGGACACAAGACAAGATCCAACACACAACGTGCTACTTTTGTGGAAGCCATGGGCCTCGTTGACCTGTGGCAGGTGACGAATCCTACCACACAAGCCACATAGATGGAGCGAAACAACTAGTGGAATTCACACCCTATTTGGGGTGTGAATTCCACTAGTTGTTTCGCTCCATCTATGTGGCTTTTTTGATACTCCAACCTCTCTTCTTTTGTTTATTTGCATAAAACCGGGGATCAAGAGAGTGTTCCTGATCTTCCCTGTCTCTCCCATTGTTACTTTGAATCCTACCACACACCAATACTCACACACAGTCAAGTCATTGGGAGCTATGCCCCGACTGGACTATTTACTAGTGCCCACATACCAAATGAGTAGATACTCTGGTACCACCTTCCTCCCCCGGGCATATCGCATCACTCTCCACCGCTCACAAACTTGACTCTTGGGAACTAAGATACAGGGAAACTAAAGCAAAGGTGGCTACGGTGAACGCGGGTTACTTTGCAATTAACGAGGCTTCTATCAAGTTGCCAATCAACTTCTGGGAGGCATATAAGGCGGTTCTGATGGGTCAGCTAGTTGCACAAAGGGTGGGTGAGGGAAGGAACAGGGATGAGGAATGTCGAAATCTGGAAGAGAAAGTCTTACAGCAGGAGGCCGGGTATGTGGCCACCCCCAATAGAGACCGAGCCCATAGGGTTGAGGAGTCAGGGGGGAATATGATTCTTTAATACAACAGGATTCGAGAGCTCACTTTCGGGCCACTAAGGGTCATAATACGAAGTCACAATAAGGCCGGTAAACTCCTTGCATGTTTAGCCAAAAAAGAAGAGAGGCAGAGCAGGGTTAGGGGGATCAGGATAGATTAGATCCGGGAAACGTCGTTTACAACGCGGTGTTTACACCGCACAACCTTTTCCCCGCAGCTATTACAGCGCAAGTCGTTACTACGACTTGCGCTGGATGGCGCTGTGGGATAAGGAATGTTTTAATTTTATAATCCAACACCTTCCCTACTGTCACGGGGACAGGTGTTGGAATATAAGATTAAAAAATTCCTAAATCCGCACCCTCCAACGCAAGTCGTTGTAACGACTTGCGTTGTAAAACCTGCGATGTCAAGTACCGCGATCTAAAAGATCGCGTTGTACTGACATACATCCATTAGATCCAACTAAGGGAGACACCCTGGGCTATAGGCTGGGTCTGGTGGCTCAGTGGACTAATGCATCCACTGCAGGGGCCTGTGTTTGATCTCATGGTTACAGGTTCAAAACCCGGTGGGTCCATTCAGCCTTTCATCCTTCTGAGGTAAATAAAATGAGAACCATTGAGTTGGGTAACAATAAACATCTGTTATTCAGCGCCTTGAGACCCATGGGCGATAAGTGTGCTTTACAAATACATGTGTTATGTTTATGTTTATTGCTAGGAAATTTGCAAAATATCTGGAACAACTCTATCAGAGTTGGGCCACCACTGACCAGGGAGACCTGGAGGTCTTTGTGAGAGATCTTCCAGCCCCCCCCCCCCAACTGGATCCGGACCGGGCTGAGGTGCTGGAGGAGAAGAGAACAGAGGGAGAGTTGAGTGCAGCTATGTCACAGTTGAACAATGGTAAAACTCCCGGCCCCAACGGCTTCCCAATAGAATTTTATAAATGCGTCACCTCGAAAGTGGTGAAGCCGATGTTTTCCATGTTCAACACGACTGGAGAAGCAGACATCCTGCCCAAACTCTGGTAAGCCACAATCCTTTTGATGAATAAAAAGAGGAATGCAGTTGAAGATTGTGCCTCCTATAGGCCGATCTCCCTGATCAGTACCGAAACAAAAATTCTGGCCAAGATTCTAGAAAACCTCCTAATACAGGTGGTCGACTCCCAAGTTGATCCCGACCAATCAGGCTTCATGAGGTATAGAGCCATGGGGCATAATGTGCACAGACTGATGGGGTGCTTGGAGCACAGCGAGCGCCCGCAAGAGCGGGGGGTCCTATTGGCCTTAGACACCGAGAGGGCCTTTGACTCCCTAGAGTGGCCCTGCATAATGGCTGTCCTCTGGAAGATAGGCTTCAGCCCCTATATTCTATCCTGGATTAGCCTTCTGGTGAGGGTCCTAGTTGATGGGGTTCTTTCGTGTCGCCTTGGGCTGTCCAGGGGCACCAGGCAGGAATGCCTGCTCTTGCCTCTAATATTTGCGGTAGCTCGTGAGCCTCTGGTATTGTGGATCAGGATAGATGCACAAAGTAAAGGCTTTCGCTGGGACCCAGGCCAGGAGGATGTTGTCTCATTATATGCTGATGACATCCTTCTCTAGCTGGTGGACCCCCGATAATCTGTGCTGAGAATCTTGTACATCCCGACGATTTTTGAGTCCTATGCGAGGTTCCACATTAATTGGCATTAGTCAGTGTCCTTCCTGGTAGAGGGGACTTGCCCTTTTCGGTGAGTGTCCCGGGGGTTGACCTTTTTACTGCCGGTTGGATCTTCCTCAGGGCTTAGGAAACATAGAGGATCATCGAAAGTGTGATCTACTGGGGATCATCCAATTGGAAGACATCTGGAGGGAAGGTGCAGTAATACCATTCGGTGACTTCCAAACTGACTAACAAAGGTCAGGGAGTTCATTTTTGAGATATCAACAAATGTGGTTCCTGCTAAGCAAATGTGAGGCACTAATGGCCGAAATAGAGGAGGAATCCCCATTGGAGTATAGGGTGTTTGGTTCCCTCCAATAAACCATGCAGTGTCCGTATTTACTGCACACTTTTGAACAATAGTGCCCCCTTTAGCTCCCCTGAGGGAGCATTGGGAGAGGGATCTGGGTAACTTGGAGGATCATGATTGGGGTCAGGCATGCGGGTATTCTAGAGAAGTTGTGATCATGGTGGCCTTCCATCAGATATAACTGACGATTCTACATTGGGTTTACTACATCAGGACTTGCCAGTTTGGGTCGGGCATCGGATAATCGGTGTTTACGGGGCTGTCATAAGAGAGGCACACGCTCTTTGAGTGTCTAAAAATAGGAGCCTACTCGCAGCCAGTGGGCAGTAGGATATCGGAGACTCTGGCCGGTGAGATGAGGCTTACGCCCCAACTGTTCTCACTGGGAATCTTGGGCGACCAAACTTTGACCGCTACGGCTACTGTTCTGCAACTTGGCCTTGATGGTGGCCCATAGGGATATCCTGAAGCACTCGGGCGCACACTCTGCCTACTATGTGGGAATAGGAGGAGGGCTTGGACTGGTGTATGGGGACAGAGAAACTAGTATACCATGTGTGAGTAGCCCATGCAAATTTGAGAAATTCTGGGAACTATGGAGAGAGCGGGGAGCGCAGGATGGTTAGAGAAGGACGAAGGATGGTTATCTTAAAGACGAGTTGACTACGCCTCAACTATGGGCTGGACGAGGGGATCCCCAGGCCTGCTGTGAACATTAACCAGAAAGAAGCGTTATTGGCGTGCTGCTGTTTAGTCCTAACCCAGTTCTCTGGTAGTTATCAGTGATACTGAATGTATAATTCATCTGCATCTCCTCAAAAATTGTGGGTGTGGGTTTTGATGTTTGTGCTTCATGCAAAAAGCTAAATAAGAGATATTCAAAATGAGCAGAACAGTTGTTTATTAATTCAATTTACATTAAAAACAACGAATACCAGTCGCCCAAGCCATTCTTATGGCTTTGGGGGTCTCAAACAGTCTTAAAAGTAATACTTGTAGGAGTGTGATGGTTGGTAGTTGTGTTGGTCCTGTCATTGGCAGCGCTGTCGGGGCAATGGGTGGGGCAAGCTGGGGTGGCCTCCTGATGAGGGCCCTGGCACTTAATTTTGGTAAGCCCTGGCGGGAACACCGAGGGACGCTGACGGTGAAGTGGTTGTGGGTGGTTTCTAGGCTACCACTGCACCTATCGGACTGAAGTAAGATGGAGCTGGACTGGATTCCTGGCTTACCAGTGAGTATTAGGACTTGTTCACATTGGCATCACTGCTGCTTTCCCTGGCAGGCGAAGGACCTTAGAGAACCAGAGAACTCAGAAGCCCCCCTACCCTCTGCTCAGCACAGTGCACTGAGAACAGGGACTGAGCTGATATGGGTTAGACCCCCGCATGCAGGATGGGCAGGGATGGCTTCCTCTCTTCCTCCCCTCTGCTATGATGCTACATCGAGAGGAGCCCTGTACGCGACTGCGCAGGTCGGCTGTTGGGGATCACACCTGAATCTAATGGCAAGGTGCTATAAACAGTGCCATAAGCAGTGGAAGTGAGTGAGCTCTGCCCAAACTGATGTAGGGCAAGGCATGGGCTCTCTGCCCTCTCACCCCCAATGACACTAACTCTCACAAACTTAAAACAGACTTAAGATAGACTTAAGACAGACTTAAGTTAGGGTTTTGTCTTAAGTTTGTCTTAGGTCTGTCTTAAGTCTGTCCTATGTTTGTCTTAAGTCTGTCTTAAGGTTGTCTTAAGTTTGTCTTAAGTCAAACTTAAGACAAAATTCTAACTTTACTACTACTAAATGCCTTCTGTGAATACCAAAAGCAGTAAGTTTAGGATTTTGTCTTAAGTTAGTTCTGTGAATCAGCCCCACAGAGCCCTCAGTCAGAACCAGTCTCACCTGAAATTATCGTTATTGTGTTACAGTCCTCCTGGACAACATTCGAAGACAAAATAGGGGGAGTGGATGGCTTTCCTGCTCCATCTGGATTTGCGAAACCCATCACAAGGCATGGAAGAGGCGGAGGTACTAATTTCTTCGACAAAAACCTGGCTTTCTGCTCTCACAGCAGACTTCCACAAGTTTAAAAAATGCTGAGGCCAGGTCCCATCAGAATAATTTTACACTAATGGAAATACCTGAGGGACAGGAGGATTTCTCAGGAGTGTTTGGGACTACATGAGCTTGTGGGTTGATGTCTGTGGGCTCCTGCATGGAGTTAGAGCTGGGCACAGAGTCCATGGATGAACAGAGATTGAGGCGACCCCAAATCACCTTAGACCTATAAGCTGGCGACGGAGATGGCTGACATCCAGGCGTCGGAAGATGGGAAGAGGTAGTGATGCTGTGTCCACCCACTCTAGAGTGTATGAAGGAATGGATGCAGTGATTCTGTGACACGGTCCTTTTAGTATCAGGTACTGAGAAAAATGTACTTCGGCCAAAGGTTCTTACTCCACATTAGGCTACTCTACTCCTGTCCCTTGGCATGAGTGTGAGCTATTTCTCTTCGATTTAAACATCAAAAAATCTAAGCCCCCCTCAGCCTCCCTAAGCTCACCGGACTAGAAACCGACATCAAATCCAGCAATCAAATTTAGAATCCCTAATTAGCACCCACATTACTCCTCCACCTGAAGTGACCATTATCAATGAACTCAACTCCTACTACAACACAAAAATGACTGAAATTCTTGACTCCATCACCCCCTTGAAACTCACAAAACTAAGAAGTGCCTCCTCCAGATCATGGTTAAACATCAATCTTAACAACAAGAGGCGACAACTCAGACTGACAGAAAGAAAGTGGACAATGCAACCCTCTCTTGCCCATCACTCTCTCCTTCGAACAAAATTCTAAATTATTTTAAAAATCATCTTCAGAGAAAAATCCGCCTTTTTAAAAACCCAGCTGGAACATTCCAGAAACCGTCCCAAAGACCATTTCAAGATCATTTAAAACCAAACCTCTTCCATTCCTCAACATCCTTTAGATGTCGCCTCCAAATGCTGTGAAAAGTTTGCTAAATTCTTCTCGACAAAATAACAAACATTGAACCCTTGTTGGTCCCCCATCCCTCGTCTCCTCCCATTGAAAACCTGCCTCTTACAATACCCCCTACCAACTGATGATGACCTCTTTCAGGATACCAGAACTCTATCATCAGCCAACTTCATCCAAATAACAATGCAACTTGGTCCAAATTTGAATATATATCTGAAAAGAATGTTTGCGAAATACTATCATCCATGAAGCCGACCGCCCACCTCTCTTGTTTGAATCTCCGACACATCATTGCTCCATCCTGGACTAATATCATCAATTCCTCCCTATCCAACAGCTCCATGCCAGCCTCCCCCAAACGTGGCCAAATGACTCACATCATCAAGTAGACTGATGCCGATCCCCACGACCTCGATAATTACAGACCCATTACCATCATCCCCCTATTTGCTAAAACCATTGAAAATGTGTACTAAATATTCACATTGAGAAATTCAACCTACACAATGCATTCCATTCGGAATCCATGGTTGTAGTACAGGGGCTGCAAACCTGAACATCACTGACGACCTACATAGATCCCTCGACGAGGAAGATGCTTGTCTCTTAATCCTCCTGGCCCTATCAGCAGCCTTTGATACCATCAACCACAACATTGCTAACACCTCTCTCAATGGGCTGGCATCAGCGGTGCGTCCTACAATGGTTCTCATCTTACTCGAACGAAAGATCTAACCTAATCAAACTAAACAAATCTGCATTGACAGCAACATTAGTCAACCAAGGAGTCCCTCAAGGTCTATCCTATCCCCTGCCCTCTACAACCTCTACGACCTCTGCCTCTCACTGATCTTTAAACAAGCCAGGATTGCTGACCATCCTTAGGGAGATGTATATCAAAATCGCTTCACTTAAAGACATCCATCACCTCAACAATCAATCAATCAGGGGGTTGCATAGTGTGGCTACTCCCCCGTGAGGATCTCAAGGCTCTGAGAAGGGAAGCTGCTGATCCATCGATGAACTGTGGTTCCGTCGAAGAGCCAGGTCTTGAGATCCTTCCTGAATTGAGTCAGCAATGGGATTGCCTGAGGTGGAGGGTCAGGCTGTTCTAGGTCTTGGTGGTGAGGTAGGAGAAGGATCTTCCTCCTGTTCTGGTCTTGTGGATCTGTGGTATAATTAATTTCCCCTCCTCGTCGTCTCTCGAAATCCTCTACTTCCTGCTGCTCTTACCTGCACGGGCCACGGCTGCCATTGAGATGGTCCTGCCCACAACCTCAGATCTTTGGACATCATCGAGTCCCTTCTGATAGCTTGGCTTTCAGATCTCACTGTGGTAGGACGAATAGAGCCATTGCTGGCTGCACTCAAGTAGCAGCTGGCGGCACGGAGCAAACTCCCACACTCGATCACGTGAAGGGTGGCCCTTTACTAAACTATTTATCTTCCACAATTGTTTTATATCTTACAAAATTATCAATTTATTTTGCCTTCCTCCTTCTTGAGTTACCTGTGGTCTAGTCTCATCTCCTACCTGCAGGGTGGTGCACCCTCCACGTATTGCATTTGCAAAATGTGTCCACACTCCTTGGGGTGGGGGATTGGGAGTACCGGATGTCGCCATCAATAACTGGTTGTTTGGCCAGAGAGAGGATCCTGCTTTTAGCCCTGAATTCAGAGGGGTGGAGAGCAGGGCCGGACTGGCCATCGCGAGCACCAGGCATTTCCCCGGTGGGCCCATAGGGTGGGGGCCGATTTTGGGCCCCTGGGGGCCGTTTTTTGTTAGAGGGCAGTTTTTGCAGTTTAGCTGCAAAATCGACCCCTGTAACAAAATCGGCCGAAACCGGTCCTGGCAAACAGCTCGGCCGCTCCCAGGGGAGCCGGCCGAGCTCTTTGCCAGGGCCAGTTTTGGTTCCCAGTCCAGCCCTGGTGGAGAGGTGTGGAGTGTTGGTGCTTCTTCATAGTCTCCTGCCAGTCTCAGTTCCTTATTACCATCCATGACTGTCACCCTCTTGGGGCCAAATAGAACTTGACGTGCTAGAAAGTTGAGGCGTCTCAAGACTTTATAAGATGTTGGTAATCAATGCACAGGACCTGCTCCTGCTTATGAGGGAAAGATGGAGCATTACACCTTGACGATTGGCTTGAAGCCAGGATGGTGGTTGGGAAGCCTGTGATGTCCTCCAGGCCGCACCTAGCGCAACTTAAATATTTCCATTGCATGTACTACACGCCAGAGACACTTCATAACATGAAGAGATCCCCTACAGACGTTTGCACTCACTGTGGATCAGGGATGGGAACTCTGTTGACCATGATTTGGGAATGTCCACAAGTCTGACCCTATTGGTCCTGGATACAAGCCACTTAACACTTTAACAGCGGACACGCCCCTTTCGTTAGACCAGCCGCGTCTAAAGAAAGGGGCGTGGCCAAAACAAAAGTGAAAGCGCCATAAGGGGCGCTTGTACACAAAAAAAGTGAACAAATAGTACGAAAAAAAAACATGGGGTGGTTTACTCAGTGTGTGGTGGTGCTTTGGTATATTCTCATTAGGTGAGGACAAGGCAATGTTTTGATGTTTTATCTTTTAAGTAGGAGAAAGGGTACTGATTCCAGGGCAGGCACATGCTTTCTGATGTAAGGAAGTAGAATTAAAGTAATGGGATTACTTGTAGAAGGGCCACTGGAATTATACAGCAGGAGAGGGCCAAATGATGTGGCAGGGTGGAGTGTATTATATGGCATGGAAAGGGAAATGTTGCAGCATAATGCAGCAGATTTTATATTCGTATTACTTCATTAGTTCGTAATTTTTAAACATGACATCACTGTCAGGGCATTAGCTACACCTCAATAGTACCAGTTTAATATCCAAAAATATTGTGTAGACTTTTATCATGAATTTTAACTACATTTAATAGGTAATATTGTTTGAAATGGGTTTTGTTTTAAGTGAATTGTGATTGTTGCATGAAATGGACTCAAATAAGCTGTTTAATTTGACTTTTTGTTAATACTGTGGCATTGAGTCTATTTAACATGTATTATTTATTGTCTACTTTTATGGCTATGCTGAAATAAAGTTATTTATGAAGAGGAATATCCACATGTAGCAATAAGGAACAGAAAGGCGACCAGCCCAGCTTTCCAAAGGGCCTTCCACTGAGTGGCAAGACAACTCGCTGCATTTTTTGTACGTTTGAGCCAGTGCCAATTTATTTTGCTAAAATCTGCAGATTATGCGGCAGATGATGGATTTTGTGGCACATGCGGCAAATCTATAATTATGCAAAAATCGCAGGGGTTGCACACTGTCATGTCGTGACTTCAATAACGACATACAAATATAGTTATATTAACAAGAGCTTTAATGCTTGCTTCCACTCGTGTCCCTGTCCCTACTCTAACTGCCCCTTTCCTGTTACTGCTCCTCCTATTCCTCCAACCCTAAGCTCCTCCCATCCCAACTACTAGAGCGTGTACAACATCACATCTCCCCCTTTGTTAACAAAAAGCTTTAGCTACTCCTAGTCCATTTCTTCAATCAGTCTCTTTGGCTTGAGTATGTCTCTTCGTGGTCGGAGACGCGTTCCCACATCTGCAGGCTCATCTTCCTGTGGCCTGTCAAGTCTCAGGGTTGGACTTGGTCGACTCAGTCCGC
Source organism: Lissotriton helveticus (assembly GCF_964261635.1). Classification (NCBI taxonomy): domain Eukaryota; kingdom Metazoa; phylum Chordata; class Amphibia; order Caudata; family Salamandridae; genus Lissotriton; species Lissotriton helveticus. The sequence continues at coordinate 505,846,225 of NC_136060.1, read as the reverse complement.
CCATATCTCTTTGGGCGGTGTCCCCCTCAAGTGTCTCTTTCAGGCCCGGTGTTCATTTGTGAAAATGAGACACATTTCGAGTAATCCTTTTCTGCTCAGACTCGGCTGTGATCATGGGGCCTTTATGCTGAGTGACAATCAAAGGTTCTTCTTTGAACCGACAGTCTGTTTTCTTGGTCTGCTCTTGTTTGACCACAACACAATCTCCTGTCTGAAGGGAGGGAGACTTGGCACGCCGCTTGGCATCCGCATACCTTTTCATCCTGCCCTTCTCCACATGGTCAGCCCTTGCTGTTTCTCGATGGGTGCGTGTTGGGGACACCGGTGCCAGAGCCCCTTCCCACGTCGGGATCCTTGTCCTGATGGGTCGTCCTAGCATGAGCGTGGAAGGGCATTTTCCGGTGGTGGCGTGTGGAGTAGTCCGGTACGCTCGTAGTACTTCGTTTAATGCTATTTGTAAGTCCTTCTTTTCCAATGTGGCCTGTTGAAAGGTCTTTTTTAGGGTGGCCATGAACCTCTCAATGGTGCCATTGGCTTGGGGCCACAATGGCGTGATCTTTCTATGTCGAAAGTTTAGGTGCTTTGCAAACTCACTGAATTCATGGCCATTAAAAGGAGGGCCATTGTCTGTTTTGAGTTCCTTGGGAACGCCCCATGCGGCAAACACTTCGTCCAACACGGCAATTGTGCTGGAGGCATTGGTGGAAGACACAAACTGCGCTATCGGAAATCTGGAGTATTCGTCCATGATAGCCACCACATACCGGCCTGACTGGAGGGTCCATAGAAGTCCATGGCAAGTTCCTGCCATACCCCTTTTGGCAGTGGAGTCATTTGAAGAGGAGCTGGAGGCTCTCCCGATTTCACCAGTTGACATTGGGGACAGACTTTCAAGGTGAGCTCAACCATTTGATTGAGTTGCGAGAACCAGACTCTCTCCCTTAAAGCTCTCTTTGTGGCAACCACTCCCCGATGACCTTCATGCGCGAGGTTGACCACTCCTTGATGTAGCTGCCTCGGGATGACGATCCGATGGTCCCTCTGAGGTGGTTGACAACTCGTCACTGACATGTCGAAAAGCTTGCATTTCCTGACGTGTTTGTGAGTCACTCGCGTCGTCCTCGCTATCATGTCTCCAGCGATGTGTGCGCAGTCGGCGCACTACCTTCTGAAGGATATTGTCCTGTGCCGTAGCATCTTTGATCGCTTCTAATGGGACTGCCGGTGGTCGGGCTACACCTACCACGAATTGTATGTATTCCTCAGCCATCGATGGATGCGACTCATGGGATGTTTGGGGGTGTCTGGACATGTAGGCTGCCGGATTCTCACCTTTCCCGGGTTTGTGAATAATGGTGAAAGTGTATTCCTGCAAGCGCAGACCCCATCTTTCAATGCAGGCGGCATCTTGGCTTTGGGATTGCCGAAAATGGTGACAAGGGCCTGGTGATCTGTGATCATGGTGAAATGTTTGCCAAAGATAAATACATGGAAGTGTTCACAAGCCCACACAACCGCTAGGCTCTCCTTCTCGGGCTGAGAATAGGCCTTCTCAGTATCGGAAAGGCTGCGGCTGGCGTATGCCACGATGTGACGCCGCTCATTATCACTGTCATATTGAGCTAAAATGGCACCTAAACCCACTGGACTGGCATCCACCGTTATCTCCGTCTTCCTTTTGGTGTTGAAATAGGCCAGGTTGTTCGCTGATTCCACCACTTGCTTGATCTCTTGGAAAGCCCGCTCACACTGAGGGCTCTACACAAATGGTTGTCCTTGCTTCGTGAGTGCGCAAAGGGGGTGACTGATCGTTGCATAGTCCTTGATGTATCTGGAGCAATAGCTGGCCATGCCCAGGAATGATCTGACATCGCTGACATCTTGAGGACTCTTGGTGGTGTTGAGCGTAGCTACTTTCTCGGGGTCGGGCTTCATTCCAGCCCCGTAAAACACGTGACCGACGAACTTGAGAGTGGACTGATGGAATTCACACTTGTCCTTGTTCAACGTTAAATTTGCTTCCAGGAGAGCATGGCATACTCGATCCAGGGCTTTGTTGTGTTCTTGTGTGTTCGATCCATATACCAATATGTCGTCTCTGTAGTTTGGGGAATTCGGGATATGCCTGATGGTTTGACGTATCACCTCTTGAAATATTTCCGCTGCGGAAGAAATGCCGAAACTCAGTCTTTTGTACCGAAACAGGCCCAGATGAGTGGCAAATGTTGTGATGTATCTTGATTTTTCGTTCAGCTCCAACTGATGGTATCCCTTGTTGAGATCCAACTTTGAGAATACCCTGGCTCCATTTAGTGCCGCTATCATGTCACTCAGATGGGGCCCTGGGTGCCGCTCCCGTTCTATGGCTGTGTTGGGAAGCCTCATGTCCACACATAATCGTACTTTCTCAGGGGTACCCTTTTTAGGGACAATTAAAACTGGTGAAACCCATGGTGTGGGACCGTCCGTTTTTTAGGTTTTGCCTGGCGAAAGCTGCGCTCTGCGCAGCTTTTTCGCGCAGGCGAAAACCTGATGAGAACTGTAGTGGGGTTTGGGTCGGCCCTCGTCATTTATTGGCTGGCTCCATAAATGGAGCCTATCCATTGGACGAGGGGCCTGTCCGTCAATGCCGGACCAGATTCGGGGGCGTTCCCGCGATTCTTTGGCTTTTGCCGACGTCACGCTACGTCAGCCAAAAGCCGAGAATGCCCCCGAATCTGGTCCGCCATTGACGGCACTCTAAATGTTGCCATGAATTAATGACGATGTATTTATAAAGCTGCCATGAAATAATGACGATGTATCTATAAAGCTACCCTACGCAATGCAAACGTTCAGACGTGGGCTCTTCGGTCTCCTCCTAACCTCATGATAAACTGCTGTGACGACGCTATCGGAGAGGAAAAAAGACTTCTGAGCATGCACGCGGGTAAATGTATCGCAAATGAAGTAGACTCGGGGTTAAACGTGTCTCTCGTCCCAGTAACATCCTCGCGCCGCTTACCTTCAGGTAGATGGTAATATGTGCGCTTGTGCGGGGGCATTTAGCGAACTCCGCCACCGTTTTGTATAGGGAAGCAGCCGTGTGCCTCCAGCCAGGGCCGCGCTGGGATTGGCCCAGCCGGCCGAGCCTCCGCCACGTCATCCGGAGGAGCTCCCGAGCGAAGGAGGAGCCCCGGGGAAAGCCCCAGTCCCGCCGAGGCCCCAGTTGAACGCCATCCTTTTTTTCGGACAGTAAGTGTTGTTTTGCTCATTGCGGTGATGTATTTGTCAAATGCTTGTTTATTACTGTCACCGAGCGGGCCGGATTCGCCCGCGTTCAGAGAGTTATGTCAGCAATTGTGAGGCAGCTGAAAGGAGGCCGGGAGGCCCGTGGTGGGGAAGCATTACAGAAAAGCAGGTCAATAGAAACCGAGTGAAAGATTGTGAGGGGGCAAACTCCAGCCCTTGGCGGAGCTGTAACAAACCAGACATTGATATATTGTCCCCTCCCAGCATCCTGCGGGGCTATTATCCTCCCCCTAATGAGCTTGTCATGCATTTCTCTTTATGTAGCCATTAAAATCTTGTCTACATCTGCTGATATGTTTCTGCAAAGGGGGCGCTGGATATTGTTTCTGTCCTGCAATCTGCCCCTGTTTTCGAGCGAATGCCACTTCTGACCTTGTAACAGACACAACTATTATTAGACGTGATTCTATGAGCCAATTCGCCACAGTCCAGAAGGCACGGGAAATATGTTTTCCACGACGACAAGTTCAGACTGATACTCCAGTAAATGAATGTGGAGGACAATGATGGTCGAACGGGGATGCCTCTCTTTTCAGAGTGCACTTATGCCCGTGCAACTCGTTGCACCTGGTTTGCTATGGCGATGCAGTGCTTCTCAGCCAGAGTCGTCACACCAAAAAGTGTATTATGTGTTCATCCAGTCCAAAGGCAACGAAAGAAGACAGAAACTGAAAAGGAACAATAAAGGATTAGACTTTTAATAAAACAAAATAACGCGAAAGATGCTGCAAAACCAAACTAAAGGGCAAAATATTGTGATATAAATCTTGAAAGTGCTGAATTGGTAGCATTGCACACAGCCTGCTCTCACTCGGCAGGTGAATGGTCTTAGATGCTTGAAGTCTCATGATGTCTGAATCCTGCCAGGGTGACCCCCTGACTTTAGGTCATTACAGCCGCTGTTTGTGGGGCTGACATTTTCATCTACAGATGTCTGATTTAAGGTGTTAGTCTAATTTGTTCAATGTAAGCAAAACAAGACTACAACACCCAGAATGCATTATGCTCCCACACAAAAGCTCAGGGCTGCAAGCAGTGTTCATAATGAGCTGGAGTCAGGTGGCCACCTTAAAGCTTGCAGAGTGAGTGAGGGAGTCTAATGTCTCTTAGCTGCAAGCTGCAATCTTCATAATCACGGCCAGCTGTAAATCAGAGGCAGCGACAGGCCTCTAGATGCACCAGCACCATTGGAGCAACTGCTGTGGCTCTGCTTTCATATCAGGCATAACCAAAGGGCCTTCCTTTATACAGCACAAATGCCGAGGATCAGGCACACATAAGTTGGCTAGCTCGTAATACTGTGGTTGTAGACTTTACTTCAATAGGAAATTGTATATATTATTCTGGTTCACAGACCTTGGGAACCACAGTTGGAGGGGTCACATGTTAGGCTCCAGGGCACTAGGCCACATATTGATGTCATTGTTGGGAGCAAGTTTCTCTAAGATCTGGTTATCTGCCTCCGTGCTACCCAAAGTTGCAATATATTTTGTTTACTGTAGAGGACTTTGGCATCCACTCGTTGGTGAACATGGGTGCTGTAGTTTCAACACCTTGCCGACCCCCCTCCACCACATCACCCTTTTGGAACAAAAACAAAGGATGTTATTTAGGGGTTAAAGGTAAAACTACGATTCAGCACTGCAATGTCATTTGCGGGTCAAAGGGCATGTAAGGTCACCTGTTATGACTTGAACTTGGTCAGTCAAAATAAATGCTAATCACTGGGTCTGTGCTTTCAAGGGGTGTTTAACACAGGTCCAGGAAGGCTAGGTCCTGCATATTTTTTTCCTGATAACCGCTGCCTTTGTAAATAGTTTTCATTTAGATTATTTCTATTTAATTACGTAAATATATCTAATGTGGACATCCTGAGCATCCTGCAGGAGTCTGGCTGCCTTGCACCTAGGTCGACCCTCACAGGTTTACTTCCAATAAACTACATACTGAATACGCGCTGCTGAAGGCTCAATGTCATTGCGCCCAACAACACTCCAATCATTCACATCACTGTAGGCACACTGATATACTGGGAGGAAGAGTGTCAGAACCGTACCGAAAACGTCATTCCAAACAGCACTACAAGGCCATAGGAAATTGTGGATGTGCACTACACAGATGGAGCTTACTCCAGCGCTTTAAACCAGTGTCTACTCACAGATACCGAGTACATGTATTTTTTTAATTTTAAGGGAAAAGTCCCTGTACTTCTCTGTGCAGGGGTGCACATACAGGTACTTAAGGATAGTGACTAGCGAGTACCTGCACTTTTGTATTCCAAGCACCTCATAATTCTTAACGATCGTCCACATACCAGGAAAAACATAATTGTATTCAGTTTCCAGTTGAGATCTGAAAAGTGCTGGTGAGAGATGTCTGTCACGGTGATCAGATGTGCCACCTTTTTCCCTTTTCAACCCCTCCCCAACCCTTCTCAATCCAAACAAGCATTTGCAATTCAATAGGTCTCACATTTAGGCGACTTTCAGCTATTGACATTGCAAATAACAATGCCTTTTATTTTTGTTTTCGTTTTTAAAACATAAATAAAAGGCATTGTCATTTACACTGCCAATAGCTTAAACTCGCGTAAATGCGAGACCTATTGCATTGCAAATGCTTGTTTTTTTTAGGTCACTGTCTGTTAGTCAGAGTGCATTTCACCCAATCATAGTCTTACAATACACACTGCTCTGGGTAATGTGAGCCACAGGGAAACCAATCGTGAGGCGAGGGACCGCGTGTGATCTTCGGCAGCCCGTCACTCACTCTTCCCTTTCACCACACTCTCCTTCTCTCACTGACTCTCTCTCTTCTGCTCATACTCTCATCCCGTCACTCACTCTTCCCTTTCACCACACTCTCCTTCTCTCACTGGCTCTCTCTTCTGCTCATACTCTCATCCCGTCACTCACTCTTCCCTTTCACCACACTCTCCTTCTCTCACTTCCTCTCTCTCTTCTGCTCATACTCTCATCCCGTCACTCCCTCTTCCCTTTCACCACACTCTCCTTCTCTTACTGACTCTCTCTCTTCTGCTCATACTCTCATCCCTTCACTCACTCTTCCCTTTCACCACACTCTCCTTCTCTCACTTCCTCTCTCTCTTCTGCTCATACTCTCATCCCGTCACTCCCTCTTCCCTTTCACCACACTCTCCTTCTCTCACTGACTCTCTCTCTTCTGCTCATACTCTCATCCCGTCACTCACTCTTCCCTTTCACCACACTCTCCTTCTCTCACTGGCTCTCTCTTCTGCTCATACTCTCATCCCGTCACTCACTCTTCCCTTTCACCACACTCTCCTTCTCTCACTTCCTCTCTCTCTTCTGCTCATACTCTCATCCCGTCACTCCCTCTTCCCTTTCACCACACTCTCCTTCTCTCACTGACTCTCTCTCTTCTGCTCATACTCTCATCTCGTCACTCACTCTTCCCTTTCACCACACTCTCCTTCTCTCACTGCCTCTCTCTTCTGCTCATACTCTCATCCCGTCACTCACTCTTCCCTTTCACCACACTCTCCTTCTCTCACTTCCTCTCTCTCTTCTGCTCATACTCTCATCCCGTCACTCCCTCTTCCCTTTCACCACACTCTCCTTCTCTCACTGACTCTCTCTCTTCTGCTCATACTCTCATCTCGTCACTCACTCTTCCCTTTCACCACACTCTCCTTCTCTCACTGCCTCTCTCTTCTGCTCATACTCTCATCCCGTCACTCACTCTTCCCTTTCACCACACTCTCCTTCTCTCACTTCCTCTCTCTCTTCTGCTCATACTCTCATCCCGTCACTCCCTCTTCCCTTTCACCGCACTCTCCTTCTCTCACCGCCTCTCTCTTCTGCTCATACTCTCATCCCGTCACTCCCTCTTCCCTTTCACCACACTCTCCTTCTCTTACTGACTCTCTCTCTTCTGCTCATACTCTCATCTCGTCACTCACTCTTCCCTTTCACCACACTCTCCTTCTCTCACTTCCTCTCTCTCTTCTGCTCATACTCTCATCCCGTCACTCACTCTTCCCTTTCACCACACTCTCCTTCTCTCACTGACTCTCTCTCTTCTGCTCATACTCTCATTCCGTCACTCACTCTTCCCTTTCACCACACTCTCCTTCTCTCACTGCCTCTCTCTTCTGCTCATACTCTCATCCCGTCACTCACTCTTCCCTTTCACCACACTCTCCTTCTCTCACTTCCTCTCTCTCTTCTGCTCATACTCTCATCTCGTCACTCACTCTTCCCTTTCACCACACTCTCCTTCTCTCACTGCCTCTCTCTTCTGCTCATACTCTCATCCCGTCACTCACTCTTCCCTTTCACCACACTCTCCTTCTCTCACTTCCTCTCTCTTCTGCTCATACTCTCATCCCGTCACTCCCTCTTCCCTTTCACCACACTCTCCTTCTCTCACTGACTCTCTCTCTTCTGCTCATACTCTCATCTCGTCACTCACTCTTCCCTTTCACCACACTCTCCTTCTCTCACTTCCTCTCTCTCTTCTGCTCATACTCTCATCCCGTCACTCACTCTTCCCTTTCACCACACTCTCCTTCTCTCACTGACTCTCTCTCTTCTGCTCATACTCTCATCCCGTCACTCACTCTTCCCTTTCACCACACTCTCCTTCTCTCACTGCCTCTCTCTTCTGCTCATACTCTCATCCCGTCACTCACTCTTCCCTTTCACCACACTCTCCTTCTCTCACTTCCTCTCTCTCTTCTGCTCATACTCTCATCTCGTCACTCACTCTTCCCTTTCACCACACTCTCCTTCTCTCACTTCCTCTCTCTCTTCTGCTCATACTCTCATCCCGTCACTCACTCTTCCCTTTCACCACACTCTCCTTCTCTCACTTCCTCTCTCTTCTGCTCATACTCTCATCCCGTCACTCACTCTTCCCTTTCACCACACTCTCCTTCTCTCACTGACTCTCTCTCTTCTGCTCATACTCTCATCTCGTCACTCACTCTTCCCTTTCACCACACTCTCCTTCTCTCACTGCCTCTCTTTCTTCTGCTCATACTCTCATCCCGTCACTCACTCTTCCCTTTCACCACACTCTCCTTCTCTCACCGCCTCTCTCTCTTCTGCTCATACTCTCATCCCGTCACTCACTCTTCCCTTTCACCACACTCTCCTTCTCTCACCGCCTCTCTCTCTTCTGCTCATACTCTCATCCCGTCACTCACTCTTCCCTTTCACCACACTCTCCTTCTCTCACTGCCTCTCTTTCTTCTGCTCATACTCTCATCCCGTCACTCACTCTTCCCTTTCACCACACTCTCCTTCTCTCACTTCCTCTCTCTCTTCTGCTCATACTCTCATCCCGTCACTCACTCTTCCCTTTCACCACACTCTCCTTCTCTCACTGCCTCTCTTTCTTCTGCTCATACTCTCATCCCGTCACTCACTCTTCCCTTTCACCACACTCTCCTTCTCTCACTTCCTCTCTCTCTTCTGCTCATACTCTCATCTCGTCACTCACTCTTCCCTTTCACCACACTCTCCTTCTCTCACTTCCTCTCTCTCTCCTGCTCATACTCTCATCCCGTCACTCCCTCTTCCCTTTCACCACACTCTCCTTCTCTCACTTCCTCTCTCTCTTCTGCTCATACTCTCATCTCGTCACTCACTCTTCCCTTTCACCACACTCTCCTTCTCTCACTTCCTCTCTCTCTCCTGCTCATACTCTCATCCCGTCACTCCCTCTTCCCTTTCACCACACTCTCCTTCTCTCACTTCCTCTCTCTCTCCTGCTCATACTCTCATCCCGTCACTCACTCTTCCCTTTCACCACACTCTCCTTCTCTCACTGCCTCTCTCTTCTGCTCATACTCTCATCTCGTCACTCACTCTTCCCTTTCACCACACTCTCCTTCTCTCACTTCCTCTCTCTCTCCTGCTCATACTCTCATCCCGTCACTCCCTCTTCCCTTTCACCACACTCTCCTTCTCTCACTTCCTCTCTCTCTCCTGCTCATACTCTCATCCCGTCACTCACTCTTCCCTTTCACCACACTCTCCTTCTCTTACTGACTCTCTCTCTTCTGCTCATACTCTCATCCCGTCACTCACTCTTCCCTTTCACCACACTCTCCTTCTCTCACTTCCTCTCTCTCTCCTGCTCATACTCTCATCCCGTCACTCACTCTTCCCTTTCACCACACTCTCCTTCTCTTACTGCCTCTCTCTCTTCTGCTCATACTCTCATCCCGTCACTCCCTCTTCCCTTTCACCACACTCTCCTTCTCTCACTTCCTCTCTCTCTCCTGCTCATACTCTCATCCCGTCACTCACTCTTCCCTTTCACCACACTCTCCTTCTCTCACTGCCTCTCTCTTCTGCTCATACTCCCATCTCGTCACTCACTCTTCCCTTTCACCACACTCTCCTTCTCTCACTGCCTCTCTCTTCTGCTCATACTCTCATCTCGTCACTCACTCTTCCCTTTCACCACACTCTCCTTCTCTCACTGCCTCTCTTTCTTCTGCTCATACTCTCATCCCGTCACTCACTCTTCCCTTTCACCACACTCTCCTTCTCTCACCGCCTCTCTCTCTTCTGCTCATACTCTCATCCCGTCACTCACTCTTCCCTTTCACCACACTCTCCTTCTCTCACTGCCTCTCTTTCTTCTGCTCATACTCTCATCTCGTCACTCACTCTTCCCTTTCACCACACTCTCCTTCTCTCACTGCCTCTCTTTCTTCTGCTCATACTCTCATCTCGTCACTCACTCTTCCCTTTCACCACACTCTCCCCTTTCACCACACTCTCCTTCTCTCACTGCCTCTCTTTCTTCTGCTCATACTCTCATCCCGTCACTCACTCTTCCCTTTCACCACACTCTCCTTCTCTCACTGCCTCTCTCTTCTGCTCATACTCTCATCCCGTCACTCACTCTCCCTTCAACACACTCTCCTTCTCTCACTTCCTCTCTCTCTTCTGCTCATACTCTCATCTCGTCACTCACTCTTCCCTTTCACCACACTCTCCTTCTCTCACTTCCTCTCTCTCTTCTGCTCATACTCTCATCTCGTCACTCACTCTTCCCTTTCACCACACTCTCCTTCTCTCACTGCCTCTCTCTTCTGCTCATACTCTCATCCCGTCACTCACTCTCCCTTCAACACACTCTCCTTCTCTCACTTCCTCTCTCTCTTCTGCTCATACTCTCATCCCGTCACTCACTCTTCCCTTTCACCACACTCTCCTTCTCTCACTTCCTCTCTCTCTTCTGCTCATACTCTCATCCCGTCACTCACTCTTCCCTTTCACCACACTCTCCTTCTCTCACTTCCTCTCTCTCTTCTGCTCATACTCTCATCCCGTCACTCACTCTTCCCTTTCACCACACTCTCCTTCTCTCACTGCCTCTCTTTCTTCTGCTCATACTCTCATCCCGTCACTCACTCTCCCTTCAACACACTGTTAACTCTCTCCAATGCACCACTTTCTCTCACCCTAATTTGTTTTTCCTTCTTGGCTCTATCTCTATTCATTATCCCTCCCAGACTCCTCCTGATTCTATAGAGCACTTTTCAAAAATTTTTGTAACCATCGTCCATTTGCGTGAGATTATGCTATTGGCATTGTAAATGACAAGGCCATTAATTTATCTGTTTTTAAAACCAACACATAAATAAAACATTTGTCATTGACAATGCCAATAGCTCTAACTTTGTCAAAGGCAAAACCATTGCATTGTAAATGCTTGTTCAATAATGTCTGCTTGAAGAAGTTCCTGAATCTCGTTCTCTACTGCCTGCTGAAGGTGGAAAGGTACTCGCCTCGGGTGCTGAGCAACAGGACGCACTTGGTCGTTTATGTGTAAGCGAATCAAGCACTTGTTCATTTTGCCTAGTCCGCTGAACAACTTGGGAAACTCCCGGACAATGTCTGGATTGTCGTGTACCCGGTATAGTATTTCAACCAGTCTGAGTCTCTCTGCCGTGGGCAAACTGAGGAGGCAATCAGCCTCCGGTCCTTCAATGACATGGATGTACGCCGGTACCGCTGTGGCTTCATGTTTGAGTGTCGTTGCAAACTTGCCCAGGCAGGGAAGTGGTTTCTTCGCCATCCAGGTAAATACTCTGACATGTGCGGGACTCAGGACCGGCGGCGGTTTTGTCTTGTGATATTCGGTCACAGGCATGTAGTTCAAGGAGGCCCCACTGTCAAGTGCAAATTTGGTGGCGTGAGTCCCCACTTTAATATCTAGAGTCTTGATGCGACTCGATCTCTTTTCTCTCCTTCTTGATTCATGGCGTCGATGACTTCGGCTCGTGTGCCTAGACGTTGGACGAGACCTTCTCTGATGGTCGTTTGATCTATTCTGAGGGCCAGAGCTTTGAGTCCAGTATGCTTGCTCCTTTTTCTCACCCCGCCCTGTCTCCATGGTTTTTGCGTGTTCTTCCGCCTGGTCATATACTCTCGTCATTTCTTCAATCTCGTCGAGATCATGGCTCTTCCGTAGCAGTCGCCTTCGAAGTGTTTCTGAATGACAGCCCTCAATGACTCTCAGTCTGATGGCATCCTCTGTTGAAAAGGAGTCAAAATTGCAGTACTGCGACAGTCAGCGCAGTCGTGAGATGAAGGTGCTCATCATTTCATCTTTGTCCTGACGTGCCTGATGAAACACGTATCTTTCGTAATCCACATTTCTTTTGTGCACAAACTTTTTGTTTAGTGCGTCACGCACTTGGTCATAAGTTCCTTTGTCATCCGTCAGCAATTCTTTGATTACCTTGCAGATTTCTTTGCCCACGAGATTACGAAGTGCAATTAATTTGTCTCTGTCTCCTGTGACTTTCGACCCTTCTAGGTAATCTTCAAAATCCTCCAGCCACTCCTGCCACCGAGGACCCATACTTCCGCCCGCCACCAGAGTCAATGGTTCCGGGGGGCGTAGATGAGAGACGATGGGTGCGACTGGGGCAGCCGCAGCCGCTGCTGCACCACCTCCGTTACAGGATCACACCGTTGGAGCGCGCTGGAGTAGCTGGGATTCTAAGGCTCGTGACATGCCCAGGATCACACCGTTTGAGCGCACTGGAGTAGCTGGGACTCTAAGGCTCGTGACATGCCCAGGATCACACCGTTGGAGCGCGCTGGAGTAGCTGGGATTCTAAGGCTCGTGACATGCCCAGGATCACACCGTTTGAGCGCACTGGAGTAGCTGGGATTCTAAGGCTCGTGACATGCCCAGGATCACACCGTGTGAGCGCACGGGAGAGACTCTAAGGCTCGACTCCTGGCTGGCTGGTTGCCCGTCTCTGGGAGGGTCTCACCTCCCGCTCGCACTCTCTCCATCCCCCCTGCTGGCTGGCCGGTTCACAGGCCGTGGGAGGCCCTGCTGGCCTGCACTGCAGCCCGGGGCTGGCAGCCCACCTTCTCCCGGGCAGGTTGAGCCGGAGCCCGGCTGCGGATTTATGGGGCCTGTATATCAGCTCTATAAAAACGCGCATCAAACGTCTCAGCCTCCATTCTAAGCGCTGTCTGCGGCCATAAATAAACCCTTTTGTTTGATGAACGTAACTTTGCCTCGTGTAAATGGAAGGACAGGAAGTTTCGACGCAGGGGTCGACGCTGAACCGGTTTCATATGGAAGAAAAGTGCCTGTTGAGGAGGGTCATGTGGGATTCTCTGGCGCTAATCCGGAGCAGCTGCGCCCGAGCCGGGCCAGGGCCGCTCTTTGGGGCCTGATTCACAAGCTGCACTTTGTAGTATGTTTGTAGTGCTGCAAGAGTACAACAGAAGGCGCTGCACAGTGCTGTACACCAGCCTAGTGCAGACTTTACACCTCAAAAATTACCTATACTTAAGTGTGCGGAGTTCTCCGCCCCATCTGCAGAGGCTCAACACATGCAAGTATATGTTATAGTAAATAAATTGATACTTGTATAGCACACTACTCACCCGCAAGGGTCTCAAGGCGCTTGTACGAATACCACTGTGGAACCCATCCTGACTTTCCCTGTGAGGTGTCCACTCCTGGGCACCCCCAAGGTGGAGGCCAGGCATCCTTAGCGTTGTGGGGGCCGTTGTGGAGATTAAGCAAGCTATTGCCCAGAGTTGCAGAGTGGGACTCCATGATTGGAATAGGCACCGAGGCGAGAATTATCAGGTCCGTGGAATTTTGAGCCCAAGACCCGCCGAGCGGGGAATTGAACCCTGGTCCCGGGCAGACCTCTGCATCAGGGTCTGCCGCTCTAACCATTGAGCCACACTTCTCCACTCAGGGTCTGCCGCTCTAACCATTGAGCCACACTTCTCCACTCAGGGTCTGCCGCTCTAACCATTGAGCCACACTTCTCCATAGTAGTAAATGTCGGGTGACTAAAAAAAGGGATAGATGTACTACAAAAGGGCACGGGATTAGGAAGGAGTAAATTGGGTTTAGCAGGGGTCAGGCAGGGTTAAGGGAGAGACGTCACCCACCCTTACGAGAGAAAGCTAATCGCTACACACAGGAGGTGGAGACACGTAACTCACATGTTTGTAGTAAGTTTACACTTGGACCTTGTGAATACTAAAAAGTAGTAATCTTATTCTAAAGTGTAATCTACTAAGTATGAGTAAAGATACCTTTGTAAGTCTGGCCATCGTTGTCCGTGGCTCAAGTCCCCATCTTAGCTGTAGCATTGCGCCTCCTTCCCACGTCTCCTTGGGGTGTTATATGTTTCATAGTGATCGCTGCTTGTCTTTACTATTCAGTTATTATTCCTGACACCTCACTTTCCTCTTTATTGCACACATTTATCTCTCTCCTTCCTTCCTTGCTCCCTTTTCTCTTCGTCCTCCCTACCTTCACTCCCCACTCCTTCCAATCTTTTTACCTTCTCCCCTTCCTAGCGTCTCCCTTCCTTGTTGCCACCTCCTTCATTGCACCTTGCTTCTCTTTTTTCATTTCTTTCAATCTCCTTCCCTGCTCCCTGTTCCATTCTTTCTCTCTCTTTTATTCCTCCCTTCTTTTTTCCTCTAATCCTTACCTTCCTTCCTGCCTGCCCTGCAGTGATAAAGCCCTCCTTTGGGGCTGTAGGGAGAGGGGTTCTGACCCAGCCCTCTCCGAGCACGAGACAGTCCAGATCCGCTCCACCTCAGACAGATAACATCGCTCCCATCTTCGCAAGAAACCTCAAAACCTGGCTCTTCGACGGAGCCCCCCCTCGATGGACTGGAACCTGCGAACCCCCCCCCACACCCCTAGTGCCTTGAGACCCTTACGGGTGAGTAGTTGACCTTAACAAACACCTGATTTGATTTGATCTAGACTCAGGCTCATGTTCCGGCCTCAAGGTTGGGCTCAGACCGGGCAGAGACGTCACTCAGTCTGTGGTAAGTGGAGAGCAGTTCCGGTGCCATCGGCCTTTCTCAGGAGATCCACTTCCGCTTGTCACGGCCCCAAAAGGAAAAGAGGCAAAGGCGATAGGCCTGGGTTCAATGTGCTGAGGCGAGCCGCGCTGGCACAGGAGAGGGCCAATGGTAATAGGGGTTGTGGGGAGCACTCCTTGTTTAAACAAAAACTATTTATCAAAAATGTAAATTATTCAAATGGTGCTATGATTACTCAGGGGAGTCAATCCTGGGTATGAATTAATAAGTTATGGTGAGTTGTGGCCCACCTAATCATGCACTGTTCACTTAGTGCTATGCACTTTAAATCATTCTCGAAATGTTCTACCACATCATAATATGTTTATGGATGTAATTCTCACATTTATTCAACAATTTTATCAAGATGAATTATCAGCAATTCAAGTATTTGTTATTGTATCATCATAACAATTTACATATATATATGCAAGTCAATCATAAACGCGTGATAGTTGTACATATCATTAACTGCATTTTATATTCCAAAAAATTGACGTAAGGCCCAATGCATTTTGGCACGCAGGCGGTGCCTTCATCAGGGGCAATTCTAAAAGAAATAAGAAAGTGATGTATGTCAGTGTCAGTATGTAAATGGACACATGGGGGTAAAGGTATATCTGAAAAGTTGGCGTGCCTTAGTATTCAATTGCAGATGTTCTAATATGAATGAATGCTGATTCTATAACCAAAAAATAATTTTTTTATGTATAGAAGGTGATGCTATTGTAAAATAACTGATTATACGGTATAGTTATAATGTTCAGATAACATACCTGGTGATCGGATATCGTATTAGCTGTAATGATAAACAATGCTGGGTGTAAGACGGTTAGCGTGACACGACCTATTAAATGCCATGTACTGAATAATGAACTTAACCCTACCTTATCTTCGTGGTGATACTGTATCTACATGGTGAGAAAATTAGAGGCACTGTGTTATTACCAAAAGTGAAATTAAATGCGTGAGCGGTACAAACGCGATGTAAGTGGGTGGCGGTCAATTACCTTAAATCATGGAACGTAACGTCCGGCACTGAAAATCGCTACTGGTCAGTCAGGTCTCGTACGAAGTTCTGCCTGCTAACTCCATTAAGATATTATGTGGCCCGCGTGGTAATGTGGCCGTGAACATTAACGACAGACTGGCTGGAAGGCGGAGAGGGTGCATTCATGTGCGCGCCATCTTGGAATGGGGTTATATTGATATCGTTCCGTTTCCAATGGGAAACCCAGGCAGTTGCAATGTTATGAATTTTAGGTGCGAACGGTGACTGATGCTATAAAAATCTTATATGTCAACATGACGGTGTGACCACTATATTGCGCCAGACTGTACTGAAAAATATGGGTTATTTCCTAACCACAGGTAAATATACGGGATAAAAATGCGGAGCGCAGAGTTATCATGGGAAGTAACCAGATTGAATGAAAGTGCTCTAATATGAATGTTTGAATATGTCCGACCATATGGTACGATAAAAAATAAAACGATATGCATCTAACAGTGAGTGAATGATGATATGCGTGAATCATGTTGCATCATAAGCTGCATAAACCATCAAGGTAAAGATACATACTATGTACAACCGAAAAGAATATTTACAATCATTATCCATTATACAAAAAAATAACTGTACATAAATGGGTAGTAAAAGCAATAACAGTATTTGACAATTGTTAACAAAACTATATGCATTGGTTAAAGTAGGCAGTTATCATCAATAATGTATCAAATCAATTACTGACATCTAGTAACATGATAAATCATAAATTAAACAATGAAGTACTTCACGTCACCAACATTAACCAGATCTCAGGGTACATATATTGGTTGTGTTAAAGGCATATTACGGCCTATGGTGAAACCGGCTGTACTATTCATGGAAATAAATGCCAAATTCAGGTCGTAATCAATGCACATTCTCAAAGTCATAGAGATTTGACCTATAAAAAGCAGGAAAGATCGTATTTATCATTTAAACCCGCAGGGACCAAGGTCCCTAGGAATTTGATCCAGAATATTTCTCTTTGCAGTAATCTTTGGTGATTGTCTAAACCTTGTTTGGCCTGTACTTGTTCAAGGATAAAGAACCTCAATTGTGAAATGGTGTGTCTTTGTTCCTTCCAGTGAAGCACCAGTGGTGAAGTGAGGTTCTCATTGCGGATGCGGCTCTTGTGTTCAGTTATCCGTACTTTGGCTTTGCGCTCTGTTTTACCTATGTACATTTTTCCGCATGGACATTTTATGGCATACACAACGTTGGTTGTGTTGCAATCGCTGGAATGTTTCAAATGTATGAGTTTCCCAGAAGTTGGATGTGTGCAAGTGTTCCCTGGAATTACATTATTGCAAT